>NC_090701.1:39155400-39795627 GCF_040954835.1 Lepisosteus oculatus
GGTCTTTTCTGGCCAAGGATTTTACTGACATCAGAAGCATTGGTAATGGATAAAGCACTCTTCTGAAATCCATCCACTGATTTTTTTTTCCATTTCAAGGGCTGTTTTTGTCCTCCTTGTAAGAAAATCTAGATCCAGTCCCGTGTTGCTGAGAGGGGCGTCTGTGTCAGTGGCTCTACGTTAATTAAAGGAATTGATGCGCGATGCTGCTTGCTGGGTGATGTAGACCTCGAGCCTTGTGAGTCACTGGCAGCTGAACAGATGAGAACATACATCCAGGATAGGAGCTGGACAGGGGGCTGGGAAAGTCATCAGATTTATGAACAGTTTCCCAGTCTGCTCAGCCCCCTTCTGTGCCATGTACACACTTGCCTAGTTTGGTTTGTCTGCCTTAGTGCGTGTGCGTGCATGTGTACACAAGAAGGCTGCACTTTTAGCCCTTTCGGACCAAACAGATCTCAGCTGAAGTGTGTTGATATAGGAGAAAAGGGCTGTGCCCCTTAAACGGCAGGGGTGCTGTGCTTTATAGCTGTGTTTTTCTTTGTTTAAATTCAAATTGGCTGTTCTCCCCCAGGCAGGTTACTTTACCTGTAGTGATTAAAACAGACGTGAAACATGTTCTAAATTGTCACAGTTCGTCTGTAATGCTTATCTCTCTGTAAATGAGACCTTTCTCTTGTGTGCACACATACCCTTACAGGTAATGCTAAGCTGTTGCAGCTGAGATCCAGCATGATAGGGAGCATGGATGTGGCTTGTCTGTCCTGTGATATCTTCAGCAGTTTACTGAGCTATTAAGTCTATTAGATTTGAAACCATGTTGAGTATTTAAATTAAAAGCTCCGAGCCATTCTGGATCAGCTAGGTTTATGGGAGCAGCTAAACGTAAACTCTACTAAAGGGTGATTTGTTAATCCAGAGGTCTTGTTAACTTTTTTACCCCTTCTCTTCTAGGAACCCATTGAGTTAAAAATCATAGGAAGGGTGCTTTCACATGCGGAGTGCGTTGCTCACCAGAGACATTGTTACTGGGTAGTTTAACAAGCCTTATTCCAAACTGAAAGGCATCTTCAACACAATGTGGTCTCTGCCTGCCATTGTCCCATTATAAACTGGGGGAAATGCAATTTCAACACCTCGCCTGTTGTTAGCGAGAGATAATATACTTTATTTTTTTAATCCTTTGCATGTTAGTCTTCATTTTTTATACAGTGCCTTGCAAAGGTATTCATCCCTTTCACGTGTTGGTGCTATACAGTGTATATGTTGGAGCACTCACCCTGCAGTCTGTGTGGTTCCTAAAGCCTCAGTATACTAATGTGGGCACTATACTGTAAAAAAATGTGGTGCTGTCCTTTGGATGAGATGAAAAACCAAGGTCTGTGGTAATTATAAATTCCAAGTCGTTTCTCAAGAAGAGTAGAAGTGTTAACCCCTGTATCCTGGTCAAATCACCCCTGGGCCTTTATCATGGCCTTCTAATAATCCCCATCTAGAAAATGGCTCCATCACTTTTCTCCTCCCCCACTGATAGCTGGTTAGTGGTGAGCATATTAGCGCACTTTGGCTGCTGTTCCATCATCCAGGTGGATGCTGCACATTGGTGGTGGTGGAGAGGAGTCCCCATTACCTGTAAAGCGATTTGAGTGGAGTGTCCAAAAAGCGCCATATAAGTGTAAGTTTGCTAGTTTGTAGTAGCCATTGATATTTGTTATATACACAACCTACTCCACATGTTCAAAGCAAAAAGAAAGATGGGCAAGTCCTGATTGCAAAAGTTTTCCAATCTTTTGCTGTGGCAAACCAAAATTGATGTGCATGAGATTGCTTTAATGAGCCATACAGTTAGCTGAGCAGCCTCTGTTTGTGTGCCAGGATAGTGGTTCACATGATTGCAGAATGAATCCACCTCCTTCTGTATGATCCCTCAGGCAAGTAGTGAATTTAAAGCAAATACTCAATCGCGCAGACCCCAGGACCTTTCAAAATATCTCGGGGGCAGTGATGTATAAAAGCAAAGATCGGTAGAAGACGTTAAAACATTTCAAAGACCCTATATCTTTGAGCATGGTGAAGTCCGTCATTAAGAAGCAGAAGGCACCTAGACAGTGTATAGATCAGGCTGCCTTCTTAAATGGTGAAGGCCCTAGGTAGCTGTGAAAGAGTTACAAAGTTCAGAAGTCAAGGTGGGAGAAAATGTACATCAATTAGTAATATCCCAATCACACCTCAAAGGGTAGTGCATGGAACTGAGAAAAAAATCATCTTGTATCCCACACAGGGCTTAAAACAAAGCACCTAAGTGGTACTGCAAACATGTGGCAAAAGGTTTTGTGGTCAGAAGAGATAAAACCGGAGGATTTTTATCTAAACACAAAGCTTACATCTGACTCATTCCCAACAGTACATCACTCATTCAGCCCCATCTTAATGTGTGGTGGTGGCAGCATTATGTTATAACAGTTTATGTAGGGAGCTGCATCAGCATGCGTAGGCTGCAAAGGAACAAGTAAAGGTTTATTCCACGCTGAAAAGAGGAGAAAGGAAACAGCGTCTTGGGTCTCGCACTCGAAGAAGGCCCCACAGCCGAAAAGTTTTCCTTTCTTCTCTTTTCAGCATGGAATAAACCTATTACTTGTTCCATTATGTGATACTTCTGCTTCTCATTCGTGGGGACTGGGAAGCTTAGTGAGAACATAGATGGAGCAAAGTACTTGCAAATCTTAAAGGAAAATCTGCTTCACTTCTAAAGCAGGGTTAAAACTTCATCTTTCAGCATGACTGAAAAGTTACACTGAAGTGGTCTAAGAATAATAAAGCGAATGTCCTTGCATAGCCCAAAGTGCTGACTTGAATCCTTTTGAGAATCTATGGAAAGATTTGAAAGCTGCTATCCAGAACAAAATCCCCACGCAACTTGAGAGAGCTTGAGCGAGTCTGCAAAGAATAATAGGCAAGACTAGAACAATATGGTGAGTAAAGTTAGTAGAGATGTACTAGATACATGGCTATAATCTGGCTGCCAAAACACGCTTCCAGCAAATTGAGTTGAATTTCTTAAAATGGGACACCACAGTTGGAGTAATTTAGCAGGCTCTAATTCTGTACATAGGTTTGAAGATGGCTCCAGATCTTATTGAAATGCTCCTTTAAACGTTTAGGACTCTGTGGGAACTATAGATTAGTTGACTGTAATGCTAGAGATTATTATTCAGGAAACTCTGGTCCTACTCTAAGGTTGGATAGGCTGTCATTTAAAATCTGGTATTAAATCGCATGATCTGTTGAGGAATTTGCCAGGCGTCTTAATACTATATTAAGAACGTGTCAGTTTTTCTGATATAGGAAAAGCTCTCCATTTCTTTTTGCCCTTGTGTGACAGGTTGGAAGAAAAAAGCAAGGTTAATAGTTTCTCCTTAGCAGCCCATTTCAAAACCCAATTTTTTGCTTTTCCGTATTTGTATTTGGGCAGTCCTGATCCAAGAGTTTTAGAAGAGCAATACATTTCTTTGTAATGGGGAAGCTATTTTCTTCTACAGCCTTGGTGACTTGACAGATGTCGGCTTCCGTCATAAACTGACTTCTGTGGAAATGTGGAAAAGGATTAATGATTTACAGCGAAAATGCAAGTTAAGAATGATCTGTTTTCACATTTAACATAGAAATATGATCAAATGTCTTTGGTTAATTAACTTTAAATCTGAAAAAAGTGAGATGCGATCATGATAAAGCACAGTCTTATCCTGCATATAGTCAGTGCTTTATTTTTTGATGGGCTGTATCAATTCGATATAGGTCTATGCAGCTAGTTCCAGGGCCTTATAGAGCATTCGTGCTCAAGACTGATCTATATTGCTTTCAAAGTGACAGATGAAGCTGTGCTCTCCCTCGACAGGAGGCCATACTAGGAAGAGAAAAACGCAAGTTAGAATTTGTTTATTGTAGACTGCTGAGGAAGCAGCTGGTGTATCACAGCAGGACCAGAGCGTCCAGCAGGATTTAACACAGAAGCTTCCAAACGAAACGGGGAAGAATCTCTTTCTGCTGCCAAGACAGGCACAACAGTTCTTACAAAAACCTGGCAATACATCCAACAGAAGATGGAGGACTCTAAATAAGTCTGTTTATTATGAACTGACCATATACTTTAGAAAACCCCTAATGTGTCAAAATACAGTGGATGAACACTTTATACTGTATCTTTTTTTAGATTGGAAATGCAAAGCCCTCTTGTTGATGAGAGGGCATATTTACCATTGCACCTGCAGTGCCTACATGGGGGCTGTGGTGCCTTTTATGGAGTCACTTCTGAACCTTCAATGATTCAAATTGTTCTTGGTGCAGGTATAACATATCAGTTTTGTGTCTGTAAAATGTCTTTCAGTGAAAGTTGTGATGGATTTTTCAAAAAATGAGGAGCTCTGTGTATCCATGTAATTGAAGGAATAAGCACACTGACTAAAAGCCAGAGTAGCACTAAAGTATGATTGTAATGAGAGGTCTGTAGGCAGGTATTAAAAATCTTGACAGACGTCGAGTCTCTCATGGATTCGGGCAGGACGCTTTGCAGATATAAAACGAGAGCTGTATCACCTGAATCGGCAGACTAAGAGTTGGACTGGACCCATGCGATGAGTCTTATTGAGGGAGAATCTGCATGTCTGGTTTTGTGGCTTCTGAAAAGCAACAATGTTTTATTTTGGTGAACTCGGTGATGGCTCCTAGGTTTCATTTTTAATATTTCTAGTCTGTAGTAGTTCAGCTAACCACACTGGCTCTTAGACAAAACATTTGGCACAAGGTGTCTGAAAAATACTTCTATTTATAGAAAATTCTTCCAGTGATGACTTTGGTTCCCTGTCGGCTCCATTTGGTGTCCATTTGCTTTGCTGTTTACCAAAATGCAATTGGAATCTCATGAATCGGGTAAATCAGTCTGTTGATGTAAAAGCCACGAAGGATGGTAAACGCGTCAGAAGAGGATTTACTAAGAGCATCTCAAACCCATGACTGATCTGTCATTAAAGAGCAGCCAAGAGAATTGCTCTCCAGCAAAATCAAATTTCTGAGTTGTGATTGCAGAAGAAGTCGCAGAGCTGGGATAATAAACTTATTTAAAAATAATTTTTATGCATTGCATTTTTGGTGTTTTCATTAATGCACACAGTTCTCATTGAAGCCTTTCTGAAAGTTATCCTCTGTGCACATTTGCTATTTAACGATTGTACAAATGAGATCACATTTAAACATGAAAGCATCTTTATTGTATTTAATTCCAGAGTGCCAGTTTTTAAGTTGCTCTTTTTGTTTTGGAAGATTTACACCGCAAGATCAACTTACTGAATGTTAAACAGTTTTTACTAACCGCTTTCAATCTACAGCTTGTAGGAAAGTTTCTTTTTCTTTAGTTTTTGTGGGTTAGATGTGGTGCTTATCTTCATTTATGTCTTTTCTAAAACGTGCAAGCTTCCATGCAGTCATAGGGTCGCACATCCATCTTCAGAAAGCAGCTTTATCCTGGTAAAGTCACAGCATCCTGCAGCCTAGCCAGAAAGTCCAGGGTGGGACCTCACTCTGGTTGGGGCACCAGTGCTCTGGAACGCCTTTCAGCAATTTGGAGATTTGTGGCAGGTTCCTTGATTGAGTTCAACTTCAGGTTTGTCATTATACTCATATACAGGTATATGGTATAACGAAATGCTATTTAGCTAGCTCTCAAATGGTAAGTAGTACAAAAACACAACAACAATACAATTGTATGATAAAAGAAAGACAGAGACAGCAGGCAGTGTGCAAAACAACAACAGGCAATGTGCAAAACAACATTGTATGTGCAAAAACATGGGGGGTGAGGCAGTCACATGTCACATTTAACAAACTTAAAAAAAAAACATTTGTGAGTGTCCCATTGCCACCTTGCATCCCGTCCGACCAGAGCACAGAAATTAAGCAAGGCCAGGTCTGGTCAGTAGTGGACGTCTAAAGAAAGCCAGGTTACTGTTGTAAGTGGTGGTGTTGGGCTTTGCTCTCTGGACAAGAATTTCTAAACCATTGTCACAGTATGGTGACTGGGAAGTGGTGCTTTGCAGATTGTGAGGTTTACTGATAACAAGCCTTTTCATGTTTTTTAACATTTGTCCCTTTGACTGTTAATACAATTGTATGTTCACTTTTACAGTTTTGTAAATGTATTGACAATCACATGAGCGTATAATGGAAAGAAACAGAACTGCAGTATTAACTATTGCAATTATGGTACTGTATGTTGGTTTTGCGAAGAGAATATGTTAAAGGGCCTTCAACAAAGAACACACCCTAAAATAAAGGGCTACTTTTGTCTCAGTCACAAAAGTTAATAGATGAACATTTTAAGAAACATTTTCAAAATGTCAGTAGCAAATCTTGCATTATAGTTGTTCAGATGGATAGGGGCATGAATACATTGCTTTATCTACATAATAACCAGTTCTAGAGAAGAAACTGAACTGTATTAAGAGATGTTTCTAATTAGCCTACATCTGCTTGATGACAAATACTAATTACTCCCTTCTAACTTTAAAAAAAGGCACAGGTTTATTCAAGTAACCTGCATCAGGCCCAGGTGCACACATTATAAGATTACCACCTAATGGAAAAAAGATTTATGTTTTTGTATTTTTAAGAACAGCCTGCAGATGTTAATTTTAACTTTAAAAAAATCCAGATTGCAAAACTAATTATTTCGGGGATGCACGAAAAAGCATTTTCTGAATAAACCACAGATTTCGTCAGTGTTTGGATGGGACACCCCTAGGAAAGACCAGGTTTCTTCTGCAGGAAGTGTCTGTAACTGGGAACAAGGCATTAAACTGTGATTATGACTACTCGGTCATTAGCGAGCACATGGCACTGTGCATAAATGAAGGGATGGTAATCTTGATGCCTTGGCTCTGAGCCTCCTCAGATAATTAACGAAGAAATAATTAGTAATGCCTTAAGGAGACCAAAGTCCCCATTGATCCTGTGATACTAGTTAACCAAACCGAGTGGAGAGTATGATTTTATATAGTGGGTAGTGCCTTGTATCTTGTGCGTTCTGAAATGTGGAAAAATAATAGATTACTGTAATTAAAGTTAATAATTGGCGTTTGTTGAATTTAAATAGCATGCATCTGAAAGAAGCTGGTGCTTAATTTGTACCCCTGCTATTACATATGATTAAGTTGCTAGAACAAAGAAAATGTTCAGTAAAACAAAAATTAGCCATGGAAAATAATTAGGGTAATGTAAAAAAATTCCACCTCTCCGACAAGCAATTGATAAAACCAATGATAGATGAAGCCCAACGTTTTAATAAGTGGATATTGATCTAGGAAAAATGGTATTCCGATTAGTTTTTTAAAAAACATGTACGTCTCAAAGTTAAATGTAAATAAAACACTTTTTTCATTAACATAAACTCGTAAACAAAAATTGGTACATTTTTTTCATCTCAACCCTTCTGATCAATACTTTTGAAAGAGCCCCACTTATTTTTGTATTGTATAATAAGCTCGTTCAAATATGTTTTAAGGAAAAGTCAAAGTTTGGACCATATTAAGTCAAGTACACAAGGAATATAAGTGCAGCGACTGCTCATTTTAAAGCCATGATTGCTGTTCTGGAGTTGGTTCTGAGAGGAGCTGCATCCCTGGGCTGAAAAGTATTCTATAATGGTACGATAAAAGGAATGGGTACTTGAACAGAGAAGTTGAAGAAACATGATTAGATATTTCTAAATCCTCAAACGCATGGTCAAAATCAGTCCTGTGATCTTCCGAATCAGCTGTGAAACAGAACCCAGAGGATTCAAGTGGAACAGGAGGCACAGAGCGTTGGAGTATGGAACAGGGTACCCAGCCATGTTTTTTTTTAACCACAGTTCTGACTTCCTTTAAGAAACGACTGAGGTTCGGTTAGCTGCTGAACTCAAAACATGGTGGGCTCCTTGTTGAAAGCCATTCTTACTGGAAGTTCTAACAGGAGATGAGAACTACTTGATCATCCATTCACTGATAAGTGCTCCATAGAGTGATCATTAGATGCATTGATGTAAAGAATGTTATTTGCATCAGTTGTCCTTGTGGAGACAACTGCATGCACACTTAAAGGATTAGTGGAGACAAATTGTAGCTAGAGATGTAAGGAGATTGCCCAGTACTTTTTAATGATCAGCATTGTGACATTACCACACTGAGATTTTATGGAGTTAACAAATGAGAAGAAGCATTTGCAATACTGAGGTATACTGGTATCGAGGCCGTTATGGTTTAGGGTTTTTTTAGAGTAATTTTGGAATGATAATTAAGTATTAAGTCTTATATTAGAGATTTTCTGCCAGTATGGATTATACTGTAAGTAGAAGTGTTCTGTTGTCCTGTTGAGCTATTTGTTGTTTTTTAAAATTGTTTTTACTGTAGTAATATCTGCAGTGCTCTACATTTGAGATTGTCCTCCTTTTCAGAAAATGCAGTGTTTTTTTGTTGGGGATGTAATATTTTTATAGCCAGTTGATTGAGTACTGTTGCTGGTTCACATACTTTGCGAATATCCGTTAGTGATTAATTAGTAATGTTATGTTAGTGCGTCTAAGTAAATAGGATGTTTGTCAGTTAATTTCTCTGGTTATGCGCTTTGACCAAACATCAGATTTATTGTTTCGGCGATATTGTGAATTTCTGCCTATTATAGTGCAAAGTAATTTCTCACTTTTTTATACTATTATAGATTTGATTTTTGATATGGTTTTGGTTTTTGTAGCTCTTTAGAAAAGTCCTGAACGTGGCCTTTTTCAGAATGATACTTTGGTAACATTTGTGTTTGGGCTAGGTGGACAAGATAGCCTCCTTTCATTAGTAATGGTTCGTGTCATCCTTAGCACTGAATAGTTTCAGCATTTGCTGTATAGATACTGGGGGCAAGAAAAGCACTTCAGTTTTCCAGCGGGAAATGGCGAGCTGTCTTCAGCAGGTACAATCCCCTGTACTCTCTTGTTCCAAACAGTGCAGCCACACCCTTCTCTCCCCTTGCAGAAAATTCCTACCACTTGGACCTGCTGCTTTAAATACATGCTGCGCCTTTTCCACGGCATTTTGTCTTTGGCCCAATACAGCTTCAGTCAGAGAGCAGACTGATAAACGTTTAGTGTTTTTGCAGGATAGTTCAAGCCATTGGAAAGCATTCAATAATAAATGTTTCCTGGAAGTAAAAATACAGCAATCCTGACATAACTCGTGGCGATACTGGCTGGCTGAATGTTTTTAAATACCACATACGTCATCTGATCGCCGTGTTTTACTTGGGAACCCAAACGTAGTTCCCATTGAGCAAGAAGTCTATAAAAAGAAACGGATAAGCCATTTCTGGGTTGCTGTAATGAGGCATTTCAAATTCCTTAACTGTTTTCATGCGACGGTAAGATGGGAACAAATAGGTGGAAGTAGGAAGTAAGACTGCTTATTCCATGACTATCTTCCAGCTGTTGGAAAGTTACACTGGTTACTAGCATCTGGAAGTTAACGTACAAAAATGTAGTGAATGGTCCCATGGCTGCATGCTCATGAAAATGAAAGGTCATTAACAGTGGGCTCCAAACTTGGCAAAAACTCTTCAGAGTGATATTGCAGTGCATGGAACCTGTGAGCAGTCTTAAATTAGGAAGCTAGATGCACTATTTACTGGCAAATTGACTGGACTGCAATTACCACTGAAGCTCAGCAGGTGGGAGCCTGGTCAGTACCTGGATGGGAGACCTTCTGGGAAAAACTGAGGTTGCTGCTGGAAGAGGTGTTAGTGGGGCCAGCAGGGGGCGCTCACCCAGCGGCTCATGTGGGTCCTAATACCCCAGTGTAGTGATGGGGACACTATACTGTAAACAGGCGCCGTTCTTCGGATGAGACGTAAAACCGAGGTCCTGACTCTCTGTGGTCATTAAAAATCCCAGGGCGTTTCTCTAAAAGAGTAGGGGTGTAACCCCGGCATCCTGGCCAAATTTCCCATTGGCCTTTATCAATCATGGCCTCCTAACAATCCCCCTCTATGAATTGGCTTCATTACTCTGCTCTCCTCCCCACTGATAGCTGATGTGTGGTGAGCGGTCTGGCGCACTATGGCTGCCGTCGCATCATCCAGGTGGGGCTGCACATTGGTGGTGGTGGAGGGGAGTCCCCATTACCTGTAAAGCGCTTTGAGTGGAGTGTCCAGAAAAGCGCTGTATAAGTGTAAGCAATTATTATTATTGTTACTAAGAAAGCTTTAAATACAAGTGAAACCTTTCAGTTTTCCCCCCTTCTCCCTGTTTAAAATGTTGAAGTTAATAAGAATCTTTCACTAGCTTGCTTCACTTGTTTTTCATGATCTTTGAGATGCCTCTCCCACTTTCAGCCTCCACTGATCTAGCTCTAGAAATCTGCATGCTGAAAGAACAGATGTTGACTGAGTCGGGGGGGGGGGGGGGGGGGGGTTTATAAGCAACGCGTTTTTCCCTGAGAGATCGCAAGGCTGTTGAGAGGATTGACTTTTTCCTCTGGTCAGGGTAAACCATTGGGCTTCACTTTCTAGAAAAGGCTGACTTTTTCAGAGGGTCCTCTTTCCCCTTGTCCTGGAACGCTGGCTCCAGGGTCGAGGAGTGTACAATCGCGCCTGCAGTTCTTTTCTCATGTGCAGTTTGGAGGTTGAACTCTCCAGCTGCTGGTGTAGAACCTGCGGTTTGTAGTGTAAGAAGGTTGCACTATTTGGCATAGGCCTGACATTTATCCCTTAGTGGTTTTATTAAAAAAAAAAACAGCAAGAAGCATCCATGCAGGAAATCTACAAGGAGTCTGAAAAAATCTGCCAAAATTGACTGATCCCACTCACCCCAGTCATAACTTGTTTGCCCCCCACCCACCATATGGTAGAAGGTTCTAGTCGCTCCAGTCGCCCACAACAAGAATCCAAAATAGCTTCTTCCCCAGAGCCCCCACTGGTGACTGGTGACGCCCCCACTCCCTCCCATCTCTCATCACTTCTTCCTGTACCCACAGTGACTGTACTCCTACACCACTCCAACTGAATGTATGCCGAATTTGTACTTAAAACTGTACTAGTTGTGCTATTTGATAATCGCCGTGTTGTTTTTGCAGTGCTCACTGTCTTCCTTTTGCGCTGTTTTTGTCGTTTTTGTTTTCTTTTCTCTGTGTATTTGCTCAGTTTTTGACAATTGTGCACTGGCACTATACTGTTGTTTATTCTGTTATTGTTTTTGTATTACTGTCTGTTGTCTTGTCTGCTGTTCTATATATATACTGCACCGGAGAGACTACTGAGAAGTACTTTTCACTATACTATGCACCCATGTTAGTATAATGACCAAGTTGAATTGAATTTACCCCTCCATAAGACAGTACAGAAGTGAATTAATGAATTGGCGTGAGAAGGAGAGTCCGGTTGGTAGTGTATCTGCATTTTTAGCTGTGGTGGCTGTTGGTGATTAACTTCTAATTGAACTTAATTCCTTTGTCTGACAAGCGCCTTAAAAAATGTGCTGGCTTTGCAGTGCACAGACGATGCCTTCATAGTTAGAACGTGAGGTGTTTGGAACGATTCCCAGGTTAATCGCAGCGGCCACATTCCCCCCCAGTGCTGTACTGTTCTGACCTCATGGCATTGCTGCAAATGCAGCTCGGAGATAAGTCTGCACAGCAGCCCGAGTCCCTCCATGTCTCGCCGGCTGCAGACCTTTCTAGAAGTCAAAGCAGGTGCTGGATATTTCAAGCTTTTTACCTATCCGTCGTAAACTCTCAAATGCACAAGTTAATATTGCTTTCTGCTTTATCAATATAATATATGTAGTAGCTGTGACCCAGTAAAACTCCTAGAGTAGAAGACAGCTCTCCAGCTACAATTAATTGGTTTATTCTATGCTGAAAAGAGAAGAAAGAAAACACAAGGTTTTGGCTGTGGAGCCTTCTTCAGGTGTCAACGGCCCACGGCCGTCAACAGCTCCATGGCTGAAACGTTTTCTTTCTACTCTTTTCAGCAGGGAATAAACCTTTTACTTGTTCCTTTGCAGCCTACGCATGCTGACGCAGCTCCCCACCTGAACTACCACAGCTCTCCAGCCATTTCCCTCCAAATCAGTTTTTAGATGACTTATTGCAACAAAAACCTATTGTTAATCTCCCTCTGCTTTAAATGAACTTCTAGTCTAATGAGATCATCGATTAGAAGATAAAATGTGCTCCGTCTCTCTCCCACCCCCATCCGCAGTTCTGACACAGTGGGCTAAATGCCCCAGCTGTATAGAAGCAGATGACCCGAGGAGCGGGCGGTTTCCTGTGCGATTAGGAAGCGTTTCCTGACTTCCAGCAGAGGAAGGGGTGGCCGGCTCGCCGAGGCGAGGGCGCGGCCTGCTGTCCGCGCATGTAGAAGCTGTGCAGCTGAAAATGACTGTGGTGCAATGAAGTCGCTTCTTGTAGCCACTTTGAAAAGCGACCCATTCGCCCAGTGTGTGCATTTCTTCACTCCCCAAGCTCAGTACTTGAAGTGGTATTTCAAAATCAACCGAAGGAGAGCAGTTTTAAACTGTAAATTCCAGAGTTTCAAAACAAATGTCAAAGTTTTTGAAATGGGTTTTATTATGGCAATGGCTTGAAAGTACAGAACTATAAAGGCTTGATGGACTTCATCTTGGAGTAGGTTTTAGGTACGTTTTGGGCATAAACCAGGAACTACAACTTCACTGGGGCTTAAGCGGTTTTATGTCGTAATTGTCAATGTAAGGCTGTGATTTGGGGAAATGACATTTTTACTGCAAATGTGAAAATAGTATCTCCTTGTGTGTTAAGATTCTCAAGATTGCATTTATTTTATAAAAAAAGGTTTAAAGTTCTACTTTCATGGTAACTATAGGTTTGTAAAAAAAGGAGCTTTGTATTTATGGATTGCATTTTTTTGTTAACTTTGGTCGCTGCTTATGTATGGTGGTAATGTCATTTTGTAAGCAGTGTTTCTTTGGCATGAAGGCAAACATTTAAAATGTGATTCTTGGAGGTCTGCGTCACACTCAAAATGTTTTTGCACAAAACCGCAACCTATTGAAATGAAAACTATAGCTTTAAAACCTGTTAATTTGTAGTTTAGAGAATAAACTGGGAAAGCGCCTGTGAATCTAAAAGGTATGTTTTGTTTCATTAACCTACATTACTGTTGCCGTGAAGAATTTGCTCAGACTTTAGATTGTGCTGTGCCTCTAATTTGTGAGTTTTCTTTGAGGGTGTAGTATACGTCCAGGTAAATACGAAACGCTTGAAATTGCTCTATGACCTTTCTGTTCCAAGAATGGCTTGTTTGAAAGCTTATCAATACAGTGTATGGGAAACTGGGCTCCTTTCCAAGTGGTCTCAACGTATCTTCTGTGTCACCAGAGATATCCCCTCCCCATAACTGCCATTTTGTTTTTGGGTGTTGACCAAAGACGGTTACTGTTTAAGTAGTCACTTAACATGGAATGTGTCTTATAAAAGTGCTTTTGAGAAGCAAATACAAGGTTTTGTGTATGGTGATCTGAAATGGTTTAGTGCTGCCATGATGCAGCGCTGACAATCTGCTTACAGCCAGCAGCCATGTCACTCTGCAACTCACAAGTGGCAACCCACTGAAGCTAAGCAGGTGTGAGCCTGGTCAGTACCTGGATGCCTGGTTTTCACCTGGTTTTCAAACTAAGGTACTGCTGGAAGAGGTGTTAGTGGGGCCAGTAGGGGGCGCTCAACCTGCGGTCCATGTGGGTTCCAATGCCCCAGTATAGTGATGGGGACACTATACTGTAAACAGGCGCCGTCCTTCGGATGAGACGTAAAACCGAGGTCCTGACTCTCTGTGTCATTAAAAATCCCAGGGTGTTTCTCGATAAGAGTAGGGGTGTAACCAAATTTCCCTTTGGCCTCCTAATAATCCCCATCTATGATTTGGCTTCATTACTCTGCTCTCCTCCCCACTGACAGCCGATGTATGGTGAGCGTTCTGGCGCATCATCCAGGTGGATGCTGCACATTGGTGGTGGTGGAGGGGAGTCCCCATAACCTGTAAAGCGCTTTGAGTGGAGTGTCCAGAAAAGCGCTATATAAGTGTAAGCAATTATTAATTACATTGAGAGCCGTGCAAGCCTTCTTTGTTAGATGGGTAGCAGTTTGATTTTAATGTGTTTAACTTACCAGATAATTGCTTTTCCCCATTAACTTTATAACCAGCAGTCCTGCACTTAAGTCAAGACTTTGCTCTTTTGATGTTCTGTGTGATTGGGGAAACGAATGTTAGTTGTTGTTGTTACAAACATGGTGTGTTAAAAAGCTTGTAACATCACTTTATTTATTAATTGTAAATATACGGTTTCTCGCATTAGGAATTTGTCTTTGCGCATACCCCAGCTTGCTCTCCATGAGACACACAGACACAGTACAGTAATGAGGGGGGGATGCTTCTGTGTGACCAGATATGGGGAGGGGATATAACTGACATTTTGGTTCTGTGTTGGATATGGATCTTGGCGAGGAGAACTGCTGGTAATCGTCAGTGTCTCCTGAGTCGGAGAGAGCCAGCTAATGGTGAGGGACATCACAGAGGCAGGGAGGGCACTTGAGCAGTAAGGATATCTTGCTTGCTCTAACCGTTCACAGAGACCTTAATGTTCTCCAGTTTCCGAGCAGCTTGTTCACATCACACTGCAGCCACGCTTCATGCTTTTTTTTTGTTAAAGGGCCATTATGTCATGGCTCTGTGGTTCCTTGTACTCGACGGCAGATAATGAACTGAACAGTGATGTGGGCGATGTTCCCAGCCAAGGAGGGGGATGGTAGCAGAGGGCAGTCAGTTATGAGAAGCAGTGGGTGGAACGTCACTCCAGCCAGCTGTGCTGCACTCTTAAACGTTGGGGGAAGAGCTTTTAAATTGGTCGTGAAAAAGTAGCCGGGTCTCCAGAAGTGGTTCTGTGAATACTGAGCGATGTGGTTGTGCTGTACTGACGCATACCCTCCCAGCTGCTGACGCGTTACCAAGTTTGAAAATGTAGTGTCAAGGCCATCAAGTTTTAAATTTAAATTAAAATTTTGTCTTCCTCCTTCCCCCATAAATGGAACAATTCGGTTTTCCAAGTGTGGGGGTTTTGTTGCATAATCTGATTGACAGCCACTATTTTTGGATAATTAGCTCTGCAATCATCCGAAAAAACCTGTCTGCAATTTTGAATTCCATTGAATCCAGCAGTCCGAAAAACATTAAAGGTTAAAATGTAAAGAAAGGGTGCCAAGAACCAAAACGTGTGCCCGGACCAGCTGTGGGTGACCAGCGACTCGGCCTCTCTGCCAACAGTAAGCCACCCCCTGAAGAGAGCTGGCACCGTCGTTAAGGCGTTGCCTGGCACTCTCTGGGGAGCGAGCACCCCCTCAGCTGAGGTGTTCTGTAGCTGGAAGATGTGTGTGTGTCCAAGCCATGGATAAGAGCTCGTTGCGTGTTCTCCCCTGGTTGAAAGCTGAAGTAAACTGAGTTCAGGATGTGCTGTGTAGCCAAAGGAAACTGGTAATGAAGGGAGGTGGGGTGGCAGGGGGGGGCTGGGGAATGTGGCTTAGAGGAGGCCGGGTGTATGCCTCACCAAATATGGCAACAGACGTGCTGCTCTGTGTTCTGGTTTCTGTAACGCAGGGGAGGCCGCATACAGATCGTACAGATTCAGTCTCTTAGGAATGCTGGGCCACTCAGACCCTTTTTAGTCACGCTCAAGACCGTGCATCATTTCTCTCTCTCTCTGCGTACTGCTAGGCTCGGCAGTCTGTCATTAGTCACAAACTAGTTAATGTACAGAGGAAATTATGACTCCAGCCCCAGCTCCCTGGACTGGGGAACAAGAAAACAAAATAGGATTTCCCGTGGTGCGTCAGCATAAACCAGTAATGGAAACGGATCGCCGTCCCGATTACTCAGCTGATAAGAATAAACAATGGTTATTCAAGAAGCCTGTTCAGATCTGAGCTGCGTCCCTACAGGAAAGGGGCGATGAGAGGCAGCCACAGGGAAAGCCGATCAGGAAAGGAAGCGAGCAGTGGGTTGAAGAAGGGTTAGACTTAGAGCAGTGTGAAGTGTAATTTAGCCAGGGTGCTGGGGCTAACACCCCTGCTCTTACAAAGAATGGCACCTCAGTTTAAAGTCTCAGGCAAAGGAGGCCAGCTACTGCACGCCAGTGTTCCCTGTCCTGTTTTTATGGGACTTGTTTTCCAGAGATTCCAGAGGTAAGAGGGCCACTTACTGGTCAACCAGTTATTGCAAGAACAGATGTAGTTTTCCTACATCCGCTGTCCCAATATCGAGCAGAGGAACTCAGCCTTGACACCTGGGTCGTACGTCTTTGCTCCAGCTCATGCTTAATGATTGAAGTGGTCTACAGCACATGTGTTCAATAAGGATCAGTTCAGTACCTTTAGGAAGGCTTCAGGTTGATGTATTCTATTAAGTCATGCTAACATACCATAGCTGTATCATGTTCTAGGAGAGCGCTACTTTTCTTGGTTTGAAAACTACAGTTGATTTATCCATGGCAATTTTAAAATAATGACTGCAAGTCCCTGAAAACACTTCCTAGTGGTTTTGCAATGGATCTTGCTTCATTGATAAATTGCACTTCTCAATATGGTAAAGGAACAAGTAAAAAAGAAAACAGAAAAAACTGAACTGGGTCTGCACAGCCTTTTAAGTTAAAACTTTTTGCAAGCTTCCAAATGGGCTTGCATCATCCAGCATGTTAAATAGCTCGTCGGCCAAGCGCTAAAAGAGCTTGTAGGTCAGAGGTGGGGTCTGGCGTGTTTGCACAATTTTGATCTGATAACTGCTCTTGCCCAACATGATGAAGCAGGTAAAATACCAACTTCCTTTCTGCCTCTGCATTGTAGCCCTCTGTGTGAAAACTGGTCTCCTGGTGCTCTAGGACTTGAAACATCACTTCTGTATCTCATAGACAGCCAACAGCCTTTGTTTGTGCCCCTTTGTTTTTGGGTTGTCATGGGAAATAACAGCTCTATCTGTAACAGCTCTGCTGGTTTTGTATACATTATAAAATGTTCTTCAACAAAGATGCATAATGGGGCTTCAGTGTTCACGGAAGAGCCATCCCTTCTGACTTGAGATATTTAAAATTGAAGTACTGTACTTGATCAAAATCAGAACTGGAGACAATTTGTGCTGCTTTTTAACACTCATTGAGTGGTAGTGAAGTGGGGTTTTTTTTCATCACAGTGACCTCTGCGTCTTTAAAAAAAAGAACACTACGAGCCTTTGATCAAACCAACAAGTTCGTATACATTTCTCAGAGACTGTAAGACTTTGCTGTAAGCTTTTTGCATCCTGCATTGTCAGCATTAAAAGCAGGAAGAATCCGGGCCAAGGGACCTGACACAGTAAGGCCAAATTCCTTTACAGTAGGTTGAAATTTCCAACTTCTCAACATAATTGCGTATTAGTCTGAACAAGTTTCAGTAGACGTATTTATGTAGGACCCAGGACAAGTGTTAACAAGATAGGCCTCAAAAGCACAGTTCTAAGACTCTAAAAATGTTTAGAATAAGCTGATAATTATCACGGAAATGCAAATCTGATTTTGCTGTTTGAAATATGGGTGCGATAATGCGCATGTGAAAACATTTAAGTTTGTGGTAGAGCTGAGCAATTTGAGCAAGTCGTTTTTCCAATACTCTTTTCACCATGTTTTTTTTATAGTAACAACAGTAAGACTAATCAGACCTAGTCCAGATGTGTAACAGGGATGGACCCCTTCTGGTTTTGTTCTTTGAGAATAACACTGTCACTTTAAACACTTAGTATGTCTTGAGTGTTTGCCAAAAGGTTCTAGGTTATCTCCATCTTTTAAACGTTTGGTTTCTTGTCCTTGCAGATGAGGGTATTTAACTTGTCCAAACACCCCTTAGGTTAGGTCCTCCGACCTTGTGTGCAGTTTTGCAGGAGGGCACGAGTACCCCATTTGACTGGTCACAGTGGGGTGATAGTGCACTCCTACTATAAATACAGCAAAGTGGGAGGTGGTGTTTCTGTTGGGTGAAAGGCCTTCCTGAGAAGGGAATTGTTCCCTCCCCCTCTAGATAAGCAGCTGGTCAATAAACGGCCTTGTCAGTCAGCAAAGTACTGTATTCTCTCGCAACACTGAGCCAGATTATCAGGCGCAACTCTGGGTTAAGAGCTGTCCCAGAGGGACTGTGCTCAGAGCACACTGTTGGATAAGTCCAATAAACCACGTTGGGATAAAGAATGCAACATGACCGCCTCTGTCCCTGTCTTGTGGTGCTCTGAGGGTACTCAAAGTAAAGTTATTCTGCATCCTAATATTAATACTTCGTATGCAAAGATTCCAGGAGCTGTCAGGTGATGAGATTTTCATCTTAAGTGGTCAGGCATGTATGCGTAATGGACTCTGTCAGGAGTGATGGTTTTCCTTTGGCTGCCTTGGCCACTTTTAGCACATTAATGCTCCCTGCCTGCTATGGCCTTAAGTCTATTCTGGAATGCATGTGCAGGACAACTGTTTAAATGTCCTTCTGACGTCTGTTACCAAGATCAAGGTAACGCCAGCAGAGTAAACCCGGGCTATTTCAGTGGTTTGGTCTTAATGCACCAACAGAATCGCACACTATGAGCACAAAGACAGAAGCGTAACTTGCAGTTTTAGAATTGTTCTGAAGCCTTACTGGAATGTTGTGTTGGAATGAATGCAGTCAGAGTTTGGAGAATGTCGGTCTGTCAAGGCCTTAAGGTTTCTATAACTTATTTACTGTATTGTACAGGGTTGTGATCTAGAGCTGTTGCACTGTCTGCTGAATCAGTTTTAAAACTGGGTTATATAAACTGAATGAATGGGAAAGAGAAGTTGAGGGGGGTGTGAGAAACTTTTCCAGAGTTTCTGAGACTGGCTTCCTTACTTTTTTTTTAATGACCGTAATGTCAAATTATTGATTTGTTTGCATCCCTAATATTGTTTTTTCTTTGTTTTAGATGGATCTAAAGCTACTTTTTATATCAACACTAATAGGATGCCTGTGTTACAGCAGTGCCCAGCAAGGTAAAGTTTCCATACTAGAGTAATTTGGACCACCAGTGTTTTAGTCTTTTTAGAATATAAATAAGCTTACTAATAAATCTGACTTTATAGGTGGTATAAGATTTTATTTTATCTGAGCTACACTGAACAGTGGTAACAGATTTATGAATAGCCATTTTCCCTGCGCGTGTTAAAATTCCTTAAGGAAAATTGCTGCCATCATTTGCATGAGAGAGACCATGTACTGAAATTCGGAAGGACCCAACCACTGTTTCTAGAGCCAGAGAGCTGTTTTGGGATCCCTCAGGGGTGAACTCTAAAACTGAGCCAAGAACTGGACTTGCATTTCTTTTTAAACATGGGAATGTTAAGTACTCCCTGAGTGTGTAGTAAAAAGAATGGTGAAAGTTAATGACAAATTCTCATGTCCCACTTACTAATTACTAATTAATGTATTCAACTTTCTACAAGCAGGTGGGTCTGTTAGTACTTTATCCTTTTAAGCAACTCAGTAGTTCTGCAGACTATTAGGCCTTACCTTGCTGAATGTGTTTGGTATGTAATATTACAGCTTCCACTACTAACGTCCTTATTATCCTTTTTTTTTTTAGAGGGAAATGAATGTATAAAGGCCAACGCCAAATCCTGTGGGGAATGTATTCAAGTTGGAGAGAAATGTGGATGGTGCACCCAGCCCGTAAGTTTCTCAGTGTCACCTTTGGCGTGGCTGCTCTGGAGTTTCACGTGTGGCGGGCGTACGGATATAAGGTATCTGGGGTATAACGGTGTTATAACTGCGCCTGCAGCAGAGGTAAACGGCACGGATGTTTTCAGATGCCATGTGTGTGGGTGGGAGCGTGTGGCTTGAGGTGTGAGTAATTAACGCCCTCCATCACCCCGAAACTCCAGTTCCGAGGCAGATTCAGCCAGACTGGTGTTAACACGCCCAGCCTGTTAGTTTTTATAGTGGCTGGAGTTATAATATTTACGTATTTCTGCCAAAGTAGTCTTGAGGTGATGTAAAGCAGGACTGTTACTGTCGCATGAGGTTCGGATGGCCCGGTAACTTTCTTTTCTGTTGTGCGTATGATGTGAGCAGTACGCTCGGAAGTCTTCCGGGAGTTCCCTGCAAGTGAAAACTTGCTTAACTTCCTTTCGTCCCACCAAAGATTGCCTGTGGAAGCCTACAGGCGGCCTCCAGAAAGAGTTGTAGGTAGGACTGGACGATATGGCACAAAACATTATCACGATAAAACTCTTCATCTCAGTCGATATCGATAATTATCACGCTAAATGTCAAATCATTATTTCTTTCAAGTTTAAAGGCAGATTTTTTTCTCCTGAGTGAAAGTTGAAGAAACCAGACAGTTAATTGGTAAATTAAACAACTCTTTATTTTAAGAACACAACAAACACTTGCCAAGCAGCAGAAGCATTTAACAAATCTGAGGTTGAGAGTATTCAAGTATTTTTTATGTCAAAATATGCATGAGTAAAATTTACAGAATAAATATCTTAATAAAAAAATTAAATACTGCAGTGTGATAAAACACACATAGAAGATGGTTCAGACAGACTGCAAAGTTTAAATTGCTCTGTTTTATGTCTGATCGTAAAAAGCCAAAATATCTCCAAATTACCGAAGTTGAATGACCTTTTGTGTCAACGATGTCATCGTCCTTCGAGCTGGTCGTTGGCAGCACTGCATTTGCTTCAGTTTCGCTCATTTCTCCACTCTTATCTACAATCCTGTCAGCCACCACCGTGTGGGTAAACAACAGCACGTTAGCTGCCCGGTCTGAAACACGCACACGCACTCGCACAGTATTTTGTGCGTATGCGCGTATCATGCGCAAAGCATAAACATATCTATCGAACATTTATCGAACTTTTGTTAAAATTATTATGCGATAATTATCATTATCCAATTATCGCCCAGCACTAGTTGTAGTTGTTGAAATAATCACCCATGATTGTACTGTACCATCTGTATACCCCATAAAACTGCCACCTTGTTTTCTACAGTCTGCAAACATCATGCCCCTTTAGTACTGTGCTTGATGCTGGGCATCAGATGTTTCTGTACAGTCTCCCAGGTGCTTAGGCACAGTACTACTGTCAAAAACAGATCTGTATAAAACATGCAAAGCTTACGCCTGATCTTCCAAAGATCAAATCACTTGGAAGGAGATGACGTATCCTTATAAGTCTTCCAGGGTGCTAAACGGTTTTTGTTGGCAGTGCGATTTTGGTTTTGTACTATGTTTTTCTGTGCTATCTGCACTGTGATCAACATAGCAATATATGAAGTTTTGTATGAATATTACTCAAAGAGCATTAGGAGACCCAAAAGCTGAGCACTTTTGTCTTTGTGCATAATTGACAAGTTTTGTCCCCAGCAATTTCTTTTCCATTACATCTGTGGTACTGGTTTGTCGGGAGAATAAATTGCAAAGATCGAATTTTCTGTTATTTCTTATGCAATAAAATTGGATGGCCGCCCTTTATAACAACTACTTGCTGTCCGGGAACATTGTGGACTATTTTTTTATACCTAATAAGGAAACATTCTTCTTTGTAGGTGTCAAGATGCTTCAAAAAAACTTTCCTTTGGAAACATAGTGCCTGTATTTGGTAGATAAAAGCTCAGAAGGAATGCACTTATTACAAAGCTGAATATCATGCAAACAGTTTGAGGGTCCCTTGATGACATTTCCTATTAATGGCCCCATATTGCTCAACATAACACTGTACTGTAAAATGTACTAATTTTGAAAACAAGTGGGACGATTATCACAGTACCCATAGCATATATTTACACGATTGAGGATACAGCAAGTAGGTCTGTTCGTGATTTTACAATGTGAGCCGACACTTGCTTTTGCAGGACTTCTTAAAACAAGGAGAGCCGACCTCTGCCAGGTGTGACGAGCTGGAGTCCCTGAAGAAGCGCTGTCAAGCTACTCTGATTGAGAACCCCCGGGGTGGTCAGAGGGTGTTGCAGAACAAGACCGTCACTGACCGGAGTAAGCCGGGCTCAAAGAAGCTGAAGCCAGAGGAGATCACTCAGATTCAGCCTCAGAAGATATCCTTGGACTTACGATCCGGTAATTTTTGCAGTTCTCCCCTGCCAGTGCATAGGAGATTTTGTTTTGTAGTGGGTGGCCAGTTTTCAGAACTGTGTTTGGGAGAACATTTATAATGATCTGACCTTTCTATTGCTGCTCAGGGAAGTTAGCAAGTCATTCTGGTGTTGAAAGTCAAGCTGTAATAAGCACTGCTGTTGTTTCCCAGTGTTTTTCTGGGTTTAGATTTTTTTAACCGCACTGTAATAACAGAGAAATTCCAAGAAAATCATTGAATCCAAGGAAAGTTGTTACTTCCTTGGTTTTATCTGCTCTTGCAGCCTAAAAGATCATGATCAGACAGGCAAAGCTGTGTTTACAACTAGGCTTCTTTAGAAAAGCTCAAAGATTAGAATCAGTGTAATGTGTGTTTGCACCCTCTCTTCCTGATAGTGATATTGTGTCTGATCATAGCTTTGTTTTTGAGCGGTTATTTTGATGTCTCCTTCCAGATGTATTTCCAGTGCTTTGGATATTCTGTTTTATTTCCAGTTTGTGAAGGTGGGCTTGAAGGGTTAAACTTGAGGCATTGTTATGATTAACAGACACACAGTTAATGTTATCAAAAGAGTTGTGTCCTTGCCTGAAAGCAATTTTGAACTGACAGCTATATAACTGAACACAGAAATACAATATACATGGCTGCAAATAAACAGTCCTGGGTGACTCTACTCACAACATGAAATGAAAAACCCAAATATTTATGTATTAAGCTAATTGCCGTTGATTGCATACTAAAATCTGTAAAGACATTTGATCTCTTGTGATGTTTGGTGATTTTTTTGCAGAATGTAAGTGAAAATCAGGTTTCTTCAAGGTATCGTTATGCTTTCATCCTGCAGGTGAAGCCCAGTCCTTTAAGCTGAAGTTCAAAAGAGCAGAAGACTATCCTATTGATCTCTATTATCTTATGGACCTGTCTTTCTCCATGAAAGATGATCTGGAAAATGTCAAAAACCTGGGAACAAGTCTGATGAATGAAATGTCAAAAATTACTTCTGATTTTAGAATTGGTAAGAATTGACACAGTATATTTTAATCATAGACCTGGTATGAGTGCAAAATGTTTACCAAAAAAGGACTCACTGTTTAAGTGCAGAAATGTTGAGTAAATGCTATTAATGGTAAGTCAGAATTCAGGATGTACACTATAAAGCATAACCCAGTTCAATCTAAGAATGTAGAGTACCAGACATACAAGTCATCATTAACTGTGTGTGAGAGGACTTGCACCATTTTCATTTTGCCATCTTGTGGTTCTGAAAGTTTTTTGCTTCTGGACCATTGTCTTAAAAATACATAATGATTCGCTTTTATATTTAGTATTCAGGTTGTTCTTTGTCATAATACAAGTAGTAGACCAGTAGTTATACAGATCTAAATGCAAATCATGGAGTAAAATGTCATTCTAAAATTCAATAAAGTTCATCGCTCTTAAGTCACAATATTACATATTTCATAGTTGTATGAAAATGTGCAAGATGGCTCTGTCTCCCATTTTGATAAGGAATGAACTATGAATTAATATTCATATCTCGCAATCCATAGAGACTGCATGGTCTTAACTACTGTGACTCTGGAAGATGTTTCTTGAAATAATATATTTTGGTTTTCTAGGTTTTGGGTCCTTTGTGGAGAAGACTGTTATGCCATACATAAGTACGACTCCAGCCAAGCTACTGAATCCTTGTACTGGAGAAAATAATTGCACTAGTCCTTTCAGCTATAAGAACGTGCTCAAACTCACCAGTGATGGGAAGCAGTTCAATACTCTTGTAGGGCAGCAGCAAATTTCTGGAAACCTGGATTCTCCTGAAGGAGGTTTTGATGCCATAATGCAAGTTGCTGTCTGTGGTGTAAGTGTAGTTCTATGCTGATCTTTCTAAATCGCAAAGTGGTTAATCCAGAGACTTCTCTTTTCTTCTAAAAAATCTGTTTTATCTGCGAAATTCAAAAGGTAAAATTCAAGACCAGGCAGAAACCTGGCAGATGCTTTTTAAAATACAGCAGTGCAGAGTATTACACATGGGTAACAAAAACATGTACTATAAATAAAAAAATAGGAAACGCTGAACTCGAAGAGGCTACTTATGAAACTTAAGTGTTTGTTGAGACATTTACATCCTCTAGTCAGTATAGAAATGCAATAAAAAGGCAAACATTGTCAGGATTTATGGTTAAAAGCATAGAATTTATGTAAAAAGCTGCAATGGTAAAATTGTACAGTGCACTTGTAAGACCTCATTTAAAAATATGGAGAATTGCGATCACTACGTTAGGAAATAGGCTAACTATAAATATTACTGCTCTGGAATCTGTCCAGAGAAGACCAACCAGATTTTTTTGGCTTTGGAGAGTGACACTGAACCTTTGTAGTCTCAAATAGGTTAATGAGGGGACGTGATTCAAGTATTCAGAATCCTCAAAGACATCTTCAGAATGAACACTGAAACACAAACCACTAAAAACAAGTGGAAAAACAAGTGAAAACTACCAAGAAGTGCAGTTAAAACCAAGACATACTTTGGTACACAAAGGATTGTGGGAGAAACAAACTATTCTGTCTTGTTATCGATATCCTGGCTTCCTTCAAGAAACAGTTGATGATCCTTGGCTTTATTAGATACTTACCATCAAACAGATTCCATGAGCCAAATGACCTAACGTTTGTAACCTTCATGTTCTTAAAATAGATTTTATCTATAGGTTTGATTTTATCGGTTGGGCTATTTGTTGACATCTGCCTTATTCTTGTGGAGTTCCATGCCTCTTTGGAACCTGCTACCAAGAACGGATTGATTGGACTATTCTCATGATGATTTGTTCCAGAGTTTTTTTTATTTCATAGTTTTATAAACCAAAGGAATTATTTTACATTCCAGAATTGAAGCCCGTCTAAAACATGACTTGGACTGTTTGTCCATTGTCCAGCATAACTGTTTGATTAAAGAATGATTCAACAGCTGAGGAAAGATTTTCACATTTTTTTTAACTTTTCTGTTTTATGAAAATGATCACAGGCAATTAACGTTCCAGTGAGTGCATTTTTTAAAGTACTTTCAATTCAATCAGACTATACTTGGAAGAGTATCTTGCTTTTCCAAGACTGTTGCAGAGAATTCCCAATGGAGTTGAAGTTCTCCACAAACTGCCCTGAAAGGGTTTTACAAGGATGTAAAGTTCTGAACTCGGCAGGAAGTAACAGCAGAATGATGATGTAGGGAAATCAGGCTGCTGTTCAAGGGGCTCTGTGGCCCCTCCCTGCAGTTAAACATGGTGCTTCTTTATTTAGTCTGCTTCTTTTTCTAGCAGTCGTCACTGGAAGCATATTTGTCTTAGCTTCAGGCACAGAGGCACCAAGAACCTTCAACTGAGATTCACTTAAATGGCTTTTGTAACCCACATTGCAAAGGTCACCAGAATTTCACACCGTGCTAATCAAGTTCCCTCAGATTTCAAATCAATGCGGGAAGAAAAGGGGTTTGAATCACATCTTCCTCTCCTGCAATGATAGGGCAGCTTCTGTTACCCAACAGGAAGTAGTTGGCACTAAACCTGCCGAGTTGCATATCTGAATTGTTTTTCACCAAGATCAGTTGTGAATTTGGAATTGTTGACTCCCCATCAGTTTTAGGTTCATGCGAATGCTGCATTTTAGTTATTTGTTTTAAATCTGGATGACAGTTGAGTTCCTCAGTTCCATATGGGTGTGGTCTTGTTTTGTGCCGTCTCCCAGGAGCACATTGGCTGGAGGAATGTCACCCGTCTGCTGGTGTTCTCCACTGACGCTGGGTTCCACTTCGCCGGAGATGGAAAACTGGGAGGAATTGTTTTGCCAAATGATGGAAGGTGTCACCTGGAGAATAACATGTACACGATGAGTCACTACTATGTATGTACTTCTGAGTTTTTGATTTGGTGCATTCCATACTACTCTACTGCCCACCACTTCAGATTATGTGGCCTGTTAACCAGAATGCTTTATACAACCATTACAGTGAGGGCGGAAAGAGAATGAATATAGGTATCAGAAGTCATGTCAATTTAAGCTTCATCAATGTAGAATTCAAAATATGAAAACCTTCAGAGATCTCTCGTAACGTAAATTAAGTTTAAGTGGTATTTGTGCCCTGTTTAATCTATACACACGCACACAATTAGGAACAAGTTAAGGTTCATTCCATGCTGAAAAGAGAAGAAAGGAAACAAGGTTTCATCTGTGGTGTCTTCTTTGGGTGGGCGCCACACAATTGCACACAATTACGGCTAACTAATTGCACAACACTCAAAACACTCATATATAGAAACCTGGCAAGTGAAACATTGACTAGAAGATATCAGTCCTACCCATTTGCCTCATCTATTTTGATTCATTATATAGGAAAGCATGAGTTCCTATAACTGCGTGCAGCAAAATGGAGTGAAAATGGGAATAATGCTAATTGCTAATGATAAGCCAAAAAGCAACCATGCTAAAGTTAAGACTTCTTTGATATTCATGGTGATGTCTGGAGATGGTAGATCTAACTATAATGACATTGGATTTTTTTGTGACAAGCTGTAATTAAATTGTTGATAGATCCATAGGCTAGATAAAATAGTGTGTCTTGTTAGTATTTTGGACATACTTTGTATTTATGTTTTTGTGGTTACTTTTTTCAGGACTACCCCTCAATTGCTCACCTGGTTCAGAAATTGAGTGACAACAATATTCAAACAATCTTTGCGGTCACTGAAGAATTCCAACCTGTCTACAGGGTAATTTTTATTTTTAAGTGGGAAGTGTCATATGATGTAAATTTCCTTCTAAAACAATTGTCCACACTGTTAAATTCACAACAGCAAGTCTGCTGTTTTCACAAAAAAACATCTGTTTCTTTACATGCTTTTAATGTTGGAAAGGATCCAGGTTTTTGTAGGCCTGTGGAATGTCTTAGCAGCCTCATCTGATCTTGATTAAAGTGTTTGTACCTAGAAATGTTCCTTTTTGTTGGAAACATTTGGGGTGGCAGTTTGATTTTTGAAGAAAATTAATGTCCTTGTGCGGACAGTAAATGTTGATTACAGATTTTAAATCCACAGGCTAGAATGGAATGTCTCTTTTTGTGCGTATTCTGAGAGTTGGCTTAAAATACATTTGCAGCAGTGCCACAACACTAAAAATAAATTCTAATTCTGCACTCTGTGTCCACCACTATATTTCAGAGTAATTCATTGAAACCTCTAAGCAAAGTGTCACATTTATTTGGGGGAAGAAATGCATTAATTTGTTTTGAAACATTGTTTTTTTGTGTAAGGTTTAATGTATGTTTTTGATCTCCAGGAACTGAAGAACCTTATTCCAAAGTCTGCAGTAGGAACCCTGTCTGCCAACTCCAGCAATGTTATCAATCTGATCATTGATGCTTATAATGTAAGTATGCATTTCATTCTAAGAATTATCTTTAAGATGTAGGGCAGGTATAAGTGTAAACTGATTTTTACCGCGGGAAATCTTCTGTTTATGAGAGAACAGTCGGCCTTCTTAAAACTTGGATAACTCTGGCTTCAGTACCACCATAGATTGGATCTGAGTTCTGCTGACTGTCACTTACAGCCTTGGTTAAGAGGGAAATGTGTATGGAAGATTAAATAATGTCTCATTATTAAAACTTTTTAGGGTGGGATTCTGACTTGGAAGCATTGTTATAATCCCACAGATAACTGTTTTTTGCAAGGAAAGCTATGTGGCCTTTGAAGTGCACCGTTACATTTTTCCTATACAGGAGATTGGCAGTACTAAAGTAGCGTAGTGTTGCAGGTACAAGGAAGCCATTTGCACCGAATTTCAAGGAAATGACATTTATGGCTCTTCTGTTCTGGCCTGTAGTCTCTGTCTTCAGAAGTCATCCTTGAGAACAGCAAGTTGCCAGATGGGGTATCGATTAAGTATGTGTCGCACTGCAAGAACGGGAACGTTGGTGAAGGGGAAAACGGACGAAAATGTTCAAATATTTCCATTGGAGACGAGGTACGCCAAGTTACTGCATACGGTTGCAGGGTCTTTAGTTTCTTAAAGATCTATTATTCGTGTATATTACTATATTAAAAAATTAGATATGTTAAGTATCTCCTGCAAGATGTTTTATTGGTTGTGTCAGCAAGCGCAACTGTTTCTGCCTTGAGTTCTTGTTCAGTCAGGTCAAGTCATTCCTAGGGTTGTCTTCTCTTCAATCATTTTTTTTCTTTCATCGGAGCAAATTGTAAGTTGTGAGAAGTATGGAACTTGCGCATCATGTCTGACAGATGGCGTACCGTGTTCTGTTATCTATTTTCGATATCCTTTTTGACAGGCACCTTGGATTATTTTAGGGCTGGTTTTAACTCTTGCTTTAAATACTGGAGTTCTTCTTGAGCACATTTCTCTTTTCAAGGCACGTGCGTTAAAAATTCGGGGGCTTTTTGTTCTAGGTGACGTTCAACATAAGCATCACCGCTCACAAGTGTCCAAAAAATGGCCAGAAAAACGAAACCATCAAGATCAAGCCCCTGGGCTTTACGGAGGAGGTGGAAATTGTTCTTAATTTTATCTGCGAGTGCCAATGTCACGATGCTGGAGTGCCCAACAGCCCCCTGTGCAATAATGGCAATGGGACCTTTGAGTGTGGGGCATGCAGGTAGGTAAACTGGGCCTTTCTCTGTGCTGGTTGCTTTGCCTTGACATACAAGAATGTCTTTAATTAAATTAAATTGATTCATTCCTCTTTTCAGATTAACAGTGCAAGCTATGAAGCAGAAATTCCTGTAAATTGTATATTTTGGGTACAGCAGAACACCTGTTTGATCCAGCGTATTGCTGAGGGTTTTTGTTAATTAGCAAACTTTTTATCTCAAAGTGAATCCACTGCAAAAAGCATGGCTACCCTTCTGGTGCTTTTGATTGCAGTGTTTAGGAACATCCATCTGCTTGATTGTCTTGCTGTTTATCAGTTAAATAAGTCTAGAAAAAAAGTTGGCTTTTGGACAATCTACATCAACAAATGAAAACTGTATTTGCAAGAGTGATTGGCACTTGAGACTGTTGTGACCTGTGCACGAGGCTAGTATTTTATTCCTTCACAGTTGGTGTACTGCTGGAATGCTATGTACAACTGCTGTGCCTTTTGTTGAGTTTATATATAGTACCGCCATGCTGTGATTTTACTTTTTTTTGTAAATTTTAAGTTAACCCTACAATACTGTTTCCTTTTCTGACAAAAACCTTATTCTTCTGTGATTTTACCCCTTTATGAATATTTTCCTCTTGTCTGAAGTAATCCAGCACTTACCAAGGAATGAAAATCAACCCAAGATGGCCATTTTTGATATTGTCTGCACTTCCTTGGTAATAGGCAGTTGTAACAGTTCAGCCCCTCGGACCTCCAGTGTCGGCCGCGCGGGCAGCGCACCGTGGGTCACGCGCGCGCGCTGAGTCCCGTCTGTGCCTTGTCCGCCCTGTGTCCCAGGTGCAACGAAGGCCGCATCGGCAGGCAGTGCGAGTGCAGCACGGAAGAGGTCAACAGCGACGATCTGGACGCCAACTGCCGGAAGGACAACGGCACGGACATCTGCAGCACCAACGGCGACTGCATCTGCGGGGAGTGTGTGTGTAAGAAGAGGGAGAACCCGGCCGAGATCTACTCGGGCAAATACTGCGAGTGTGACAACTTCAACTGCGACAGGTCCAACAACCAGATCTGTGGGGGTACGTTTCCTGTGCCTTTGTGTTTTGACCAATTTAAATACATTTGTGATCTTGACTTTGTTACTTTTTGAATACGTTTAACCATGGCTGCTAATTGGGCATTTAGGTAGAAAAAATCTATATTACCTCCAGCTTCAGGGTTTGAAATTTGAGTAACCAGAGCTTTTCCCTTGAAGCTGTTTTCTCAATACCGTTCATCACTTTCTCCTTTAAAATGATTTTCTGATGGGTGGCACTTGCAGTTAACTAGGGTTGTAACCCCGGCGTCCTGGCCAAATTTCCCATTGGCCCTTACCAATCATGGGCTCCTAATAATCCCCATCTATGAATTGGCTACATTACTCTGCTCTCCTCCCCACTGATAGCTGATGTGTGGTGAGCGTTCTGGCGCACTATGGCTGCCGTTGCATCATCCAGGTGGGGCTGCACATTGGTGGTGGTGGAGGGGAGTCCCCATTACCTGTAAAGCGCTTTGAGTGGAGTGTCCAGAAAAGCGCTATATATGTGTATGCTATTATTATTATTATTATTATTATTATTATTATTAACGGAAAGAATCAAGATCTGCTGGTGCTTTGACTATTTTCAGTTCATCCATATGCTTTAATGATAATGTTTACCAGCTTCTGCTAAAATGTGCAACTTAACATTTGGCAGCAGTAAAGATAATTAGGCTGCATTGCATCTTTATTTTTGTCATATTAATGCAGTTGGATTAGGAAGGCAGTAAATGTACACCATTAAATATTACAGTATTGCAAACCCAAAAGAAATACACTGAATAATTGTCAGTGGAGTGTTAATTGCCGTACTTAAAATAGTCTACAAATTAAAAATTGAAAGTAATTCTATTTCTAAAATTGCCTGGTCAGGTTTTATGTGGTTTGTTCTAAAATCACTACACCCTGCTTTGTGAGAAATAGAAAGTTATCTGGTATCTGAAGGATTTCAGTAACGTGTGAAATATAACCTTTTAGCTGTCCGCAAACTGCTTTGTCTACTGGACTGCAGTCGAGCAGATCAAGGCAAATTCCTTTTTTTTTGCACATGCGATATTCTGGTTATGAGCTTCAAAGGGTTATTGACTTCTTTAAAAATATAACGACCCCATATAAATGTATGTAAACACAAGAAACACCATATGAAATCATTCTTGGTAGCGTAGCTTGAACCCAGTTTAGGGGGAGTGTGGAAGATCTCATGTTTCTTGAACTGCTTTCTGCAGGACACGGTGACTGTGTCTGTAGGGTGTGCGTATGCCACCCCAATTACACTGGCAGTGCCTGCGACTGCTCACTGGACAACACCACATGCCTGGCATCCAATAAGCAGATCTGCAATGGCAGAGGGATATGTGAATGTGGTACCTGCAAGTGCACAGATCCCAAATTCCAGGGGCCCACCTGCGAGATATGCCCGACATGCCCTGGGGTTTGCACGGAGCACAAGTAAGTTCTCCTTTTTTTCCCCTTGGAACGTACAACCAGTCACAGTCTCTTTAATAGATGGAGTCTGTGGCTTGGAGGGGTGAGGCGAGTTAGGTTACATACCAGAATAGTATAGCCCTCTTAAGTATCATAGGCCAGACAGCTTGGCAGCTATAGAAATGAGCACACTTGACCGTTTTATTTAAGTGCCCTTACATTTTTTTTTTTAGGCTTTAATTCCCATGTTCAAATTCGGTTGACCTGTGTTAAGGTTGCCGTGGTACGTGAAATGAAAATTCTTGTGATTCGACTGATGGCTCAGCACTGCTTCTATGTGAAAAGGGAGCTGGAGGGGGAGAGTTTGAAACCAGCATTGGGATTGAAAGCTTTTCCTCCCCGTTTCTTGTATAGAAATGCAGTCTTTGTCTGAAACAGAAAGAAAAAGGCCCTTTAAAACCGGTAACAATGATCTGCAGTGCTTTGTTTCAAGCAAACCACTTCCAAACCACTGTGTAGGCTCTTAAAAGTGCAACTTAGCACCGACTTCCTTCTGTCAACACTCCTCCGACGGAATTATCTCCAGGAAGTGGGTGGTGCAGTGTGTTAATCCTAAAATGAGAAAACCTGAGACTGAGGCAACAGCAGTTCATTTCTCCTTTTTGGCTTTATCAGGAGAACAGCTTGTAATTGTATGGTGATAAACAGTTACGGCCCCAGAGGCGGCCGTCGGGCTCTGGTGAGCCGCGCACGATTTTCTTTCCCGTCCGTTCCAGTGGCCTCAGTGCCAGGTTGATCACGGGTTTTAAAAACCGGGGGTCTCACTGGGCTCGCGCGTCTCTCTCTCCCCGTCTCCGCAGGGACTGTGTGCACTGCATGGCTTTCAAGACGGGCGAGGAGAAGGAGAAGTGCGAGAAGGACTGCAACTATTTCACCCTCATCAAGGTGCAGGACCGCGATAAGCTGCCCCAGCCTGTCCAGTCTTTCCCCCTCATGCACTGCAAAGAGAGGGACGCCAATGACTGCTGGTTTTATTACACCTATGCCGTCAACAACAACTCTGAAAAAATAGTCCATGTGGTTGAGAAACTAGGTGGGTATTGCGAGTCTTGGAAGGGTGGGGCTGACATGGTATTTCCCTTTTCTTGTGGTGTGTCCTTATAGTTTTTTTTTTTCCCTTCCCTTTATAAAATGAAAGCCCCGTTTCTGACGGGAAACCCAAAAGAAACGAACAAGCCTTACAAGCCTGAATATGTAGCTTCCAGATCTGCGCAAATGTTCCGACTGAATAAGATACAGAAATGTGTTGAAAATCAGGTTTTAAAAAAAAGTTTTGGGTGGATAAGGGGCCCCATTGTTTTGCTGTTAATTTGCCTCTAGCCAAAAACTGCTACTCGTCTTGTTTTTAACATTTATTTACACTTGAGATATTCAGGAATGGAGTTTGCTTTATATATGATGCTGTTAAGATTTTGTGCAGTATAGACTACACTTAAACAGTTTGTTGCAAAGGTGCGTTAAATTGACCAAATGATTTTGGTTCCTGTATCGCCCCAGAAGTATATATTTACAAATCCAGTAAAAAATCATTTTCAACCAAACATAAAAAATCCACTTTAGTCACTTGCATTTTCTATACCCAGATATGGTAGAATCGATTGTGGCTGTGATAGTGGTAATGTTCACATGTTACTACACTTATGACTGAAGCCAGGGGCTACATGCATTAGTCACGACTGAACTAAAATAGTGAGATATCTCTAATCTAAAATACTGAGATACAAAAGGTAGGAATGCCAGTATCCAGGGTCGCCGAACACCTTGATGAGCACCGGTGGACAATATTACACCTGCAGTAAGACCTTCTGGATGGGTTCGCTTCATGACTGACCACGGCCAGTGCAGACAGGGATTGGCATATTCCATTGACCCCACTTAGTCACCTGACGAGCTCGTTGGCGCTAAGCCTTGGCGTGTGAATAGAGTATGCTTTCCCGGAGACAGAGAAGCTCATGTAATGGCAATGCCATGTCTGGTGTACGCATTTCCAGTAACTAATGGATGACACTCCAAGTATTTAACTTATTCATTGAATAAGTTCTATATTTAACCTCCCTTCATCTGTTAATAGGTTTGACCGTTACTGTGCAATATGTGCCCAACATTTTTATTTTGTTTATTGAAATGCCTCTCGGTATACACTCATAACCCGGTATCTGAACCTAATTCGTTCCTGAAAATCTGTTTGGAAGGCGGGAGATTGTAAATCGAACATGAAAATTCCTCCCCGTTCCGAACCGAAGACAAGTTCACTCAAAAACCATCCTAAACATATAATATCATACAGAAAGTTATAACAAGCTTAGTGAACAATGCAGTTCTACTCAAATAAGCCAACTATAGTTGTAAAATGATATATTTACATTTTTCATTCTTTCGCAATAGATCACTATCCAAGCGATTGGCTAGAACAACGTGCCTACTGTTGTCGACTATTAGGCTAAAGAAATCGACAAGAAAAATAATAAAACCTAGTCAGAATTAAAATATGTGAAACAAGCAAACACTTCCTTAGGGCCCTTAAGGAACAGCAACTATACTGTTGTAATAAACTATGTAATAAACACAAAAAAAAACACTGAAAATGAGAGCACAGGCTTTTGCTGAGATTGTAAACAAAGGACTGCTGCCTCATGGCGTCCTTTACTGCAATGCCTTGCACCCGTGCAGAAACAAACAGCTGTTTGGTGGTTCTATTAGTGAAATTCAAAGTTCAGACTAGTGAAATTTTAGTTCTTAGATAGAATGATAAGGTAAAATTTCTTCATGTTGGGGTTATCGAAAACTCGTATACCGAACGTTCTTATTCCAGGGTATGAGTGTATATCGTTTGCTCAGAACCAAAACTTGTGTTAAAAAAGACAAAACCGAGGAGTTGTTCGCCGAGTTGAATTCTCGCTCATGCCTTGCTGCACTTCTCCCCCGGGTGAACAGAGTGCCCCGCGGGCCCCGACATCATCCCCATCGTGGCCGGCGTGGTGGCAGGGATCGTGCTCATAGGCCTCGCCCTCCTGCTCATCTGGAAGCTGCTTATGATCATCCATGACCGCAGGGAGTTTGCCAAGTTCGAGAAGGAAAAGATGAACGCCAAGTGGGATACGGTGAGTTTTTACTGTCTGGTGCTGTCAAAAGGATTTACATTTCAAAATGTTTCTTGAGGGAGGGGAGCCATTTCTACCCAGTTCACATTTTGTATTTTGAAATACCATTTTAATTTAATTACAATGGGCCTCTGCACTACAACCGCATACCCACCTTTTGGTATTGGCACCTCTCGCACTTGTTTTCTATTTAAAGTTATGTTATATATTTGCATACTTCTTCATAGGAAGGTATATTTCAATCAACTCCCAAAGGAAAGAGCTGAGAGTCCTTCTCAGACTTTGTGCTGGAAAACTCCAGTTTCTAGAAGATCTGGGAACAGCACAGTAAAGGTGCTTTATAAACGGCACAAACATTAAAACCCATTTGAAAGTGAATTTCACATTTGAAAGTAACATTTGTGCTGCTTTTGTTCCCAAGGTATATCGCCTTATGTCTTCTGGGATGTGAAATCACTCAACCCTCCTCCAGAAATGCTTTAGTTATCCTGAACCTTCTCAGTCATTTTGTCCGCCATCTGTTCTATTTGGTGGTTTGTTGAAAGCAGCATCTGAGGTGCTTTTTTTCCTGGATATGGTGACTTTTTTTAAGGGGGTGATGTTACTCAGCCCCCTTACAACAGCGACAAATCACATGACTCCCTGAAAAGAGAAAGCGCTATAAGCCAGGAACGAAAACACCTCGGACGCAACTTTCAACAGCAGAAACCGGCACCGCTGGCGCACAACGGATGAAGCCGGTTCAGTTCTCATGCGCCGGGGACGGGGGGGATAAGTGCCATCATATCCCCAAAGAAATAAGGCGCTATATCTCAGGAATGAAAGCATCACCAATACTAATTTCAGTGGCATAAATGGAGCACAAACGAATGGGGTGGGTCTTATTGTTTGTGCCGTTTGTCATGGTGTCAGCATCACTGAGCTGCTTGATACTCATTGAGTTACTGCTGCCCTCTGCAGTTTGTATCCCATTATTATACACGTGGGGTTTAAGGTTTTTAACATGGTTCCAATTTGATTATCCTCTAATGTTATGGCAAATTAAGCAGGTAAATTGCACATAAGTTGTCAAATCCCATCGTTGTCCCTCTTAATTTGAAAAAAATCGTTTAGAACTTTTAGACTTTTTTAGGACTGGAAGATGCCTCTTTTTAACAGATTTCTATTGTAAATTTAAATAGGGTGAAGTCTAAACTTAAGTTGACAATAGCAATTTGCTTTCTAGATGTCTTTCTTCATGGTATACTGCTATTTTCTTGTATTCTGGGGTTGTACCTTTGTTAATCTAGAATTTTTTTATCTTTTCCTGTTAAAGCCTGAAAAAGGTACCAACAAATCATACAACAAATATGATAAGCAGGAGCTCCAGAATGTAGCTGTTTTCGTGTCTTTAATCACTCCATGTTTTTTTAAATGTCTCCGACTATCCTGTCTTTTGTCATCCATGACCTGTTTCTTCACCAGTTCTTTTAAAACCTCTCACATTTTCTGCCCGTAGCAAGAGAATCCAATATACAAGAGTCCTATTAATAGGTTCCAGAACCCAAGCTATGGACGTAAAGCTACGGCTCACTAAGTCTGTTTGTATTTCTTTCCTTTCCACTTTGTTTTCTGCATGGACGTCCCGTTGCTGTTTTTGGTCTCGCCACCTTCTGTGTTTCGATGCACCTCTCATTCTTCTAACTCTCATTTGTTTTTTCCAAATACTAACAAAATGTTCCCAAGGCGGAAAATAGGCTATAGATCGAGGAATCAGGGATCTAAGGATTCATCGCAGTGTATTCCTTTGATAAGAATTCCCTCTTACACATAGCATAGGAGTGATCCTGACATCCAGTACATGGTGAGGAAGCACAGATGTCTAAGGCTCTGTAGCAGTGCTTCTTCCCTAAAGATTTACATGTACCCCTGATAAAATAGGAGCAAAAAACATCTTGCAGTAGAATGAGTAATAATTGGATAATGTCCCACTTAAAGAAAATTAGTTATACTGTGATCATAATAGTATAAGACACAGAGCAAAAAATCATATTTCTCATGAACTGAATTCCGGAGAACAAGAATGTTGCTAATTCACACTTTAAATAAATTTCCGCTGTAATGTTGTGCTCTTTTGAAACTGCAATAGACTCCTCAGGACTGTAGTGTCTTGCAAAAGTATTCAGGCTCTTGGAGCGCTTGTCAGGATAGAGGAAATCACCAACTTTAGTATGTAACAGCTTGACAAAAAATTGACATTTCTGTCCGATAAAGATGAAAATCAATAAAGCAATGGCCGATGCCGTAAAAACTATGTTCTTGATTGACCAACTCAGTCCAATTTAATGTTTAGTGACCTGCCATAGTTAGAATAATAATGGGAACCAAAGGGTTTGAAAAATTCTACATACTGTAGAGGAATGTTAAGAAATGTCCTCTCTGAAGTGCCAGATTCCCTTAATGCAGGAGGCATCTAGTCTGTCTAATCCCTGCCGGAGGAGGATTTATAAAATACTGTTGGGTCTTTGTGGTTCCGGTGCCTCTCGTCAAATTGCTTATTCAATTTTTCCAAAACATTTAGATATGAAAACTTGGTTTTATTTCAGGTCTTTCAGGAACCAATAGTCGGGAGAGTCATTTGCCCAAACCTAGCAGGTTAAGAGTGCTGTTTTAATAATAGAATTAAATGCTATAAAATGCAGCATCCTATGTATACAAAAAGGTGTCCCTTTTTATATTGAAAAGGAACATCCCCTTTTCATATGGTATGGTTCTCCTTACTATTTAAATTCCCACCAGGATACCTGTAGGGTACTATATGTAGATGGAGAGAGGTATCCCCACACTATTATATGCAAAGTAGTTGATTATAAATTGTTGGCGTTTTAGTTCTGAGATGTTTGCTTTTAGCCAATAAAAGTTTATTAGAAAGGTGTGCATGCCTTTTGCATTAATCTATCAAATTGCATGATTAAAAAGAGCTCTTAATGCTTTTAACAGGTTGGAAAGGGTGTACAGTGTTGATTAGTAAATGCTGATATGGACAGCAGTGTGAGATGGAGGCTTGTGTTTCAGTTTTGTTCCTTTGCTGTGGGCATGCGTTTGCTTACAATAGAATTAAGGTTTGAAAAAGATAAAAATAGGTTTGTAAAAAAAATTGTTTTATGGCCAGTATGTAAAGACCTTCAGGATTGTCTGTTTGTTAAAGGAAGGCTGTTTGGAAAAGTTTGAGAGGTGACTTCTACAGTAGGTAATTAAGGTTTATTCATCTGTGTGTGCAGTGAGTGTATATAATACCTTTTGTTTGCTAACTTTACTCTCATAAAATGAAGTAGAAGAGGGGCTCCTAAAAAGACCAGAATTGTACAGGGATCCACCATTGATAAGGTAGTGTTCCTTGAGGGGCAGCAGTGCTCCAAAAGGTGGAATGAGTAAAGATCTGTGTTTGAAGAATGAGAAGGGTTTGCAGCCTGTTCAGGTCTCTTTATAATGAAAAATAGCCCTGATTGTGCAACATATCTGCATAGGTAAGAGTTCTTTTCATTTATGCCATGCTGTTCACCCAAAAAGTTACCAGATCAGTTTGTATATAGGAGTTGACCCACTTAATCATGCACTGAGTGAAGTGTGCACCCAGGTGGAGCTGCACAGCACCCAGTGTGCACCAGCAGTACTCCTGCATAGCTGATTCGGTGACATGAGATATTGAGTTAATGGGCAGTGTGTAATTCAGTCAGGATGCAAAAGAACATGTAAAGGTTTATTCCATGCTGAAAAGAGAAGAAAAGAAACCGGAACTTTCGAGCCTTCTTCGGCCGAAACGGTGTTTCTTTTCTTCTCTTTTCAGCATGGAATAAACTTTTACTTGTTCCTTTGCAGCCTGCGCATGCTGACGCAGCTCCCTACTTGAACTAATTCAGTCAGGATGCCAGATTTAACTGCCCTAATTTTACACATCAAGGCCTTGAATCTCTGACTTTAGCCTAGGAAAACCAATGCCACTGTCTGGCTTTCCTTAGAAGTTTCCTATCACAGCTGCTGACAAAGTGGCAACACTGTGGTCAACAGGAAAAATCGTACCCCAATTGCTATGACTAATGCAACTTTCTGAATGTCTTTCACTGTGATCTTATAAAAGGGTTAATGTTCCTAATTTTTTGCCTTGCTTTTACGGGAGGTAACACTCATTTTCTCTTGGGGTCCGTTGTAATTAGAATGTGCATCCTTTTGGCCTACATAACTGTTTGTGATATTAGATACAAGATACATTCGTGACTCATTTGGAAATGAGAGTGCTGTGACACACTAAGACGGCACTGATCTTATCGACATCAAATCACAGAAAGGAAAGCTGGCGTTTCATTTAGAAAAAAGATTAGTTTTGGTTGCATTTTTGTTAGATAGTTTTAGTGAGAAATCATTAGACCAGTTCTGAAATGTTTTTGTCATGTCTGTTAAGTCCTATAAAGTGCTCTTTGAAATGCATTAATATAAACCACTTCTAATGGAGTTTTCAGAATTGTTATACGGTGCATTACAAGGGCAATTAGTCTTTATCTTGTGATGTATTGATGGTATTTTTTTAAATTAGATTTGAACTGATTTTTGAATACATTTAGCAATGTTAACAGGGGCATAATCGTAATTACAACAATGTTATCTCTATGAATTGAGTTTTCCTTAAGAAGGACAGAGCAGTTTGGTGTTGGCAAATCGATTGCAGATGTAACATACAATTTGCCTCAGTATAAACTAGACATGCATGTAAAACTGCTGTTTTGCACAAAATAACTTTTAACAATTCTTGAACTTAATGGTGCATTATTATTATAAAATACCGTAATGCTGCAAGTGACCACATTCGTTTTGACCATGTTTTTTTTGGTGTTTTGTGTTTCAGGGTGAAAATCCCATCTATAAGAGTGCGGTAACAACTGTGGTCAATCCTAAATACGAGGGAAAATGATGGAGCCTCTGTTTTCTTTACAACACTGTATGCAAATAATTTTTTGTGTGGGGGGGGGGAGTTTTATTTTTTGTTTTTGTAGTCACCGAATGCTAACAAAGTTAGGCCACTATCTCCATGATTTTTACTAACAGTAGGGTTTTTTTTCTATGCATCATTTGGAAAAATGTACAGTATGTATAAACTTGGTTCAAGACTTAAGTTTTTTGTTTTAATTGTTATGTTTGCCACAGGACTGGCATGGATACAGAGGTCTGATTGTGCCTTTCACAGGAGCAGTCTATAATGACGGAGATCGAGTCGTTGTTTTCTAACGCGCCGTGGTGGTGTTGACTAGGGCCTGCTTTTGCAGCAGGAAATGTAGCATGAACTGGCGTAGAGGGATCTTCCACATTGCAGCCTTGCGTATTTGTGCATGTTGTCGATTGGTTTTCAGCTACGCAACAGGATAAAATGTACAACGAAAGCAAGCAGGAAAGTTTTATTTTACAATCAAAGGAATTTTTGAAAGTGGCTATTTATGAACAGAATCTAAATTTCAGGAATTAACTATACTGTTCATGAGGCAGGTACTAGTTACACCACAATCCAGGCTCTGCTAGCACCAGTTTCCAGCAATGCCAAAAATAACTGCCTTATTTACGAGACAAAAGCCTTATTTTTAGTGTTCTAATATCAGTAACCATGAGTGCATTTCTAGAAATTCAAAGTATTTCAGCAATCTGAGCTTGCTTGTTTTTATTACTGTAATTCTTTTTACCTTTATTTTTAATAGAGGCTTGGATGTAGGCTATTCTTCCATGTGAGAGATCAGTATAAAAAGATCAGTGTTAAGGGAATGACCTCTGAAAAACATTAAAAGCCTCAAATGCCTCATGTACTACAATGTCACGTTCTTGTTTTAAAGTGCCTTTTATTTCAGCATTATGTTCACTTTTGCAATACTGTTTCTGAAATTATTTATTAAATAAAGTACCAAAAACGACCGTGGATACTGTTGATTTATTGATTTTGCTTTTATTTTTAACATGGTCAGAAATGTGCGCACAGGCCATGAAAGTTCCATAAAATATACTGCATCAAGTTGAAACTTGAACAAAAGACAGGTTTGTACATCTTAGATCTTCCAAAAACTCTTACTTAACTGTAAGAATTGTAAAGAAAAAGTATTGGAGATATGAAGTCTTTCTGTAATTGTTGTAACAATGTGTAGGAGTTGAGTGAACTTTATATTTAACAGTTTTCGGTTGGTATTTGTCTGAACTACATTTATGCTATTATACAAAAATGTATGTTTTTAAGATTCCTTGATTTCTCAAAAGGGTGATCCCTATTGTTTGCGATTATAATCTGGTCACAGGGAAACACTTTGGTCCTAAATTAACAGCCAAAAATTCATGTAAGACAAAGGATTAAAATATTACAGAAACAAGCATTTCCTGGCCTTTGAGCTCAAAAGTAAGTTTAAAATTAAGGTGAACCTCATTTAGAAGCCAATGGAAAGATTCCAGACTGGAGGTGATCTGAACATCAAGAGTAAACTTGACCCTCACTTCTGAATCTTAATCATACTGCATAGAATATTCTAGGTGTTTTATGAAAACATTGGGTGTAATACCTCTTTTCTACAGAACATATGAACAAGTTTCACAGCATCTTGCTGTAATGAAGATGAAGAGGTAGTATTACACCAATAACCATGCTTAATCCGTTAGATGAGTGCAGTTGCTGTATAGAATTGAATCTCTGCACTGATATACAGTTCTGATGTACACTGTCTCAGCTTTGCTATACATTTAAATGCAAAATATGTTGGAGTTTGGTATTGGATATACAGCCAGCCATTACTGAAACTTAACCTGTGCCTTAAAGTAAGTCACTCAAATGTGGCCAGTCACATGTGACCAAAAAATGAAAAAATGTCATCAATAAAAAAATGTTATGTCCTTTTTTGTCTAAGAACACGCAGTGGTGTTTCTTTTGATGCTCAGTATGTCTTCACCTAGAAAAAGCATGCTGACCTTTTCTGTACTTGAGTTTGAGCAGGGGAAATGTCCTGAAGCATGCACATAAATGCATGCAGTTCGGCTAAAAAATGAAAGCAGGGTGGCATGTACTGTAAATCTAAACGGTCTCAGCTCTGTATAGGGGTTCTTGTCATGCTGGCGAGATGTACTACCTCAGGTGTCACCTCCTACATCTCCCTTTCTGCTCTTTCTTCTACATCCGCTTCTATAAATACTTTGCTTGGTCAAGGTGTTGCAATGCAAAAGTTTCTGCATTCCAGTTATATCCAATATAGCTTTTCACATTTTCAGCACTTTTAAATGCCTGTGATTAACTTTAAAGACAGGATTATAAGCAACAGGTCCTGCAAAAACCTTTTAAGATCACAAATTTTGGATGAAAACTGTAGATTAAAAAACATGTCTGCGATTCAAACTGCACTGTGATTGTTCCTCTAAGAGTGGTGCCTCCTGTGAGGTTAAACAGAGAGAACTCCACACCTTCTAGCACTGGTGACGATGTTTTGTTATGACCTCTGCGTCCCCTTATTGGCCACACTTCTCAGCTCTGCAGAAAGTTTCTCCGATACAGCTCTATACAGGCTGTTCCATTCTGCTGCCACGCTGATAGTGAATTGGCAGCATGTTTTTTCCTCAGAAAATCCCACCTAACAACCAGACAAAACAAAGCAACACATGACAAGCCTCATACTCATCATTTTCCTGGGCTGTTGTTTTTTTTCACAGGTTTCAATTTTCAAAGTGGCAGTTCAAAAATAGGAGAAACGCCAGACCTGTGTGACCACCCTTGCGCTGGAAACTGCAATCTGAAATTTGCTTTGGCTTTATTATTGATTTATTATTGTCAATACTGCACACTTTGCTTCTTCTTGAAGCCATGAGATATAGTTAAAGAAATAGAAATAGTCTAAAATGATCAAAACAATTATAGTACAAATAAGCACCATATCTTGCAGATTTTTAACTTAAGGCCTCATTTAAAATAACTGCTTAATTATTTTAAACTTATTGAGATGTTTAAAATAATTGCAGGAAAAGTAATTTGTAGGTAGTTTCTGAGCACATCACTAAAAATAGAGGTGCTGTGATGAGCTACTTGTTTCATTAGCTTTGTAATATTAAGTTACCTTTATTTAATGGTAGCATTTACACTACATTTTTTGTCTCAAATTAGCTTCTAGGAGTTTCTGGATTCCTCCAAAAACTACCACCATTTCTGAAGCTGCGCGTCTTTTGCTCTAAAGTGATTCTCTTTTCCCTCCCAAGAAGGTGGACTTTTTTGTCTGCACGATACAGAAAATGCTCACGACTTTTCATCTTGGCAAGACTGGACTGTAGGTTGGAACTTTGTGCCAATTATCGTATCCCCCCCGCCTCCCAACGGAAGTTGCCTGGGTAGCAACATCGTTCTTGCCCTTGGAGGATATTTTGGCTGCCAGCCCGACCTTCCAGCACAATTTGTGCTACCCTGTTAGATAATCCAACTATTTCGTAGTAGTTCAGGTGGGTAGCGGCGTCAGCATGCGTAGTCTGCGAAGGAACAAGTAATAGGTTTATTCCCTGCTGAAAAGAGAAGAGAGAAAACGCAACATTTCGGCTGTGAAGCCTTCCACACACCTGAAGAAAACGTGTTTTCCAACTATTTAATATAACGGCTTTCCCTCCACTTCTGTGGGATGGAAATCAATGGGAGTCAGCAGAGGGCAGTGAAGATATTGGTCCAGGGCCTCTTATCTGTCATACTGTCTTTAACACAGTATCAAATGCAGCTGAAATGGCTCTGCACCCTTCTCCATTCCCTCAATATGCAAGATTCTGTCGTAGAAGGCAACATCTTCCCCCTTGAAACGTAGTGTAGAGTTCTCCTGGAGCAGACAACTCGGTCTCTTAGGATGGCGGAGTTTGCCTCTGTCCAGGGAGTAACGCTACGCACAGTAAGAGCACGGCCGGCTATGAGGAACGAGCTGCTGCCCTCGGCTCACCGGCGCGCTGGAAGACCGGAGAAGGAAGCAGAGGCTTTCTGGAGCGGTTTTGAATCACCAGACGGCAGATCCTCTTGGTCACCAAAATCACCAGAGAAAGGAGTGACCGGCCTTTGGAACCGTGAGACGCTTGGATGACTTTCGGAGATCGTCGCCGAGAGAGAATTATATTTGAGGATTTTGTCAAGAGGCTGAGAGAACCCAGTTTTGAAAGACGAGGGACTTGAAAGAAGTCAGTTATCTGCCCAACAGAGGAGCTCAGGCTTGTGAATTTGGTTTGTCTTGTTTCTATGCACTGGTTTGTACCTTATGCCTACATATGTGTCTGTTTTCCTGGCCCTGTCTGTTCTCAAATGAGATGCTCTCATCTCATTTGCAATGAGATTCACAGGTCATCTCTTACCATGGTTACAGTGCAGCAGGCATGCTCATCTGCGGAGGATGTGCTTGGGTGTCCAGGTTGCTGCCAGTTTTGAATGTCCATCCTACCATTATCTGCAGTTCCCATGGTGATGACTTCTAGCTGTCATGGTGTCCTCCCTCTACCTGCATAAATCACACCGGGGGTCGTCTACAATTTGGACAATGGCGGCCATCTTTAAACTGATTTAGGTTAGAATTGATTTCATTAGAAAGCACAGGTGGCACTATGCTGTAAAAGCCGTGCCTAAACAACGGTGTCATAGTGCTGTACCTGTTCTACTGCCCTGGAGGAACTAATTTGTTATTTTAAGAGGTCTTGTTATCATTATTTACTTTAAATGTGCTTATATAGTATTATTTCAGAAAATTCCGTCCTAAATGCAAAGAACCTGCTTTTAATTTTAAATGTGACATTAAATTTAAAAGACAGTACTTAAATGACCAGCGGCTCTCTTAATCAATGTATACTACTCAGTCATCCAATTTCTATGTCCTGGTCCCTGTAACTTATGTTTACATACATCCGCTGTCAATGCAAGCCAGATAGTCAGTATATTGTATGGTTATTAATATCAAAGACCGGAAGGCGCCGAAGACATCAGATAATGTGTACACGGTCAGTGTAATGTACAGAATTTATCCACTAGGTGGTGCTGTCCTGCTATTCATTCTTATTTAAGATGTAAGGAAGAGTAAAACTGATGAATTGCAATTAATAAAAAGTTAGTAATTGGTTTGCTAATACAATGTTTTGTATGACCAAACTTTATTGCTAGAATAGTGTTTTTATACATTTTTGGAAGAAAAATAAAGTCTTCTGATGATTGTTTAAGGAATACAGTCTCTGATACAGTTATGAGGATATGTCCTGATGTATCATAAAGATCTTTAAATTTCATAGCATCTAAAGATCTCCCTGAATAATAATTTGCATCTGCATAAAAACCTTTTAACATACAAATCGGAGGAATGTTGCATCTATGATAGTAAAAAAATCTCCCCACTGAAAAAAAATAAATAATTGCTTACATGTACAGTATATAGCACTTTTCTGGACACTCCACACAAAGGGCTTTACAGGTAATAATATAATAATAATTGCTTACACTTGTATAGTGCTTTTCTGGACACTCCACTCAAAGCACTTTACAGGTAATGGGGACTCCCCTCCACCACCACCAATGTGCAGCTCCACCTGGATGATGCGGCAGCAGCCATAGTGCGCCAGAACACTCACCACACGCCAGCTATCAGAGAGCAGAGTAATGTAGCCAGTTCATAGAGGGGGATTATTAGGAGGCCATGATTGGTAAGGGCCAATTGGAAATTTGGCCAGGACACCGGGGTTACACCCCTACTCTTTTTGAGAAGCGCCCTGGGATTTTTAATGACCACGGAGAGTCAGGACCTCGGTTTTACGTCTCATCCAAAGGACAGTGCCTGTTTACAGTATAGTGTCCCCCTCACTACACTGGGGCATTAGAACCCACATGGACCACAGGGTGAGCGCCCCCTGCTGGCCCCACTAACACCTCTTCCAGCAGCAACCTTAGTTTTTCCCAGGAGGTCTCCCATCCAGGTACTGACCAGCCTCACACCTGCTGAGCTTCAGTGGATTGCCAGTTGTGAGTTGCAAGGTGATATGGCTGCTGGCTGTTAGCTATAAGTATGCTGGCTGGACTCCACCCCCCCACCACCAGTGTGTAGTATCTACCTGGAAAAATGTTTTTTGTCTAAACAACTTCCTTTCCTCCAGTATCAGTCACGCCCCTTGAAAAAAGTTTGTTAATTCTTTGAGACATGTTTATTGGCCTTTTGTGTCAGCCAGAAGAAGACTGGTGAGAAAATGAACAGCTGTCTGTTGCAGTTCTAAAATAAAACGCAATGTCTTGGTAAAGAAAAAACCTGCAGTTGGAGACTCAATAACAGTCTGGTACTTAAATGAGTCAGCAAGTGCTCTCTGACGAGTCTTTCCTTATCCTGGGCTCTTCCGTTGGTTTCCCTTTGATGTGTTTTGCCAAAATCACAGCTTGGTCACCATTCTTTGTGAATTCCCTGTGTGGTGACCCTCTTCTGCCCCCGGTGGCAAGAACTGCCACAGCCTAGGAAGACAGCTGAGTGCAGGCCTGCTGCTTTTCAGTTGTGTTTGTGGCCCTTGTGTCAGTTTTGAAAAGAGCACACATTCCCATGTGCTGTATGGATTGTATAGTTCAGAGGCTGGGGGAGCATATCGATCACATGTCACTAACCTCAGAGCTGAAAAAACTGGGGGGACAATTCAACTTTCTAAAACATGAGTCTCTAACTTTTGTCCTGGAGATCCTCCAGCCTAATAGACTTTCATGCACTAAATGAGATATAATTCCCAATACCTGTACCAGTTATGAATTTGAAAAAAGGGAAGAGTGAATAAACCTCAGAAATCCTTCAGCCCTCAAGGGCCTGACTTCCCTTCAATGGTTAACTTCCCTCCTTGCTCAATAAGGGCATCAAGTGTTCCCAATCCTTAACAGGCACTTTAGGATGATCAAAAGACTGAGGGGATTGAGACTCCTGCTCTGAAGTGATGATAACTGCTTTCTAAAAGCAGTTACACCGAGGAAAGGAGTAAATGTATACAGAAATGTCTACAATTGCACTTAAGGAAACCAAGGCTTCAGTGATGTATTATTACTATTATTATAATAATAATTATTATTATTAGTATTATTATTATTTTATTATTATTATTATTATTATTATTATTGTTGTTATTATTATTAACTTCAATAATAATACCTTACACTTGAATAATGCTTTGCTAGACACTCCACTCAAAGCGCTTTACAGGTAAAGGGGACTCCCCTCCACCCCCTGGATGTTGTGGCGGCAGCCATAGAGCACCAATACACTCACCACACACCAGCTCTCAGTGAGGAAGAGCGTGATGAAGCCAGTTCATACATGGGGATTATTAGGAAGTGATGACTGGTAAAGGCCAGGGGGAAAACTGGCCAGAACACCGGGGTCACATCTTAATCTTTTCATAAAAACGCCCTGGGCATCATTTAGTTTTTAATGACTAAAGAAAGTCAGGAAATTTGTTTTATATCTTATCCGAAGGCCAGCACCTTTTTAATAACATAGTGCCCCTATCACTATACTACTATTATAGTATTCCCACTAACATCTCTTCCTTTTCTGCATTCAGTACCTTTATTAATAAATTTGGCTGATATTTTATCCAAACCAGCTTACGTTTACATCCATGTTTACAGCTGGGGTTCTTAGTAGAGAAGCTGGGGTGAAGTGCCTTGCTCACAAGTACTACAAGTGCATGTCACCTAGGATTTGAACCCACAACCTTCTAGTTACAAGTGCAGAACCCTGGCCATAGCTCCACACTGCCGTCTCTGGCTCCCCTTCCCCAAGCTCATTTCCTTTTATTGTCTTTGGACGTTTGTGTAAATGAACTAATTGTTTATTTTTTCAAGACGTCTCATCCAAGTAAGAACAACAAACATGAAAAAAAATCAGTCTATTGTATCTATTTTAGCTCCTCTGCACAATGCCTTCAGAGTAAACTGGAATTGTTTGACTGAAATGAGTATTTCCTCTCGGAGCATTTTTTTAAAACAATCCTTGCAGAGACATCCGGAGCTGAATTTGTTTACAATTTGTTTCCGTCAATTAACAGATCCAAAGCAAGTCTGTCATTTGATGTTCCTGGTAAAGGTTCTTCAGAATGATCCATAATTAAAGAAATAATTATGTTTAATGAGGTTTTAATATGCATTAACGGTCTTTGGTTTATATCAGTAATCGTGTTTCTTCTTCTCTTTTTAGGATTTTCTATGATCATAGAAAGTGTTGGAATGGCTCCTCAAAGCTGAATAGGCAGCACTGAGATGTGAAGCTGTCATTGTTTATGATACACTAGTTCTTATAAAATGTCTCTTCAGTTTCAGGTTTCTAAAGAAAGAGCCCTTCCCATCTTGATAGTAAGCAAAACTCAGAAGGATCTTGTGGAGGGACATTGTGACTCGTTCTTGAACTTTCTGGAGGTCGTCTAACACAGTGACGTCACTGTAACCCTTTAAAACAAAATCTCCAAAACAAATATCTACACCTGAGCTTCTGGATTAGAGTTTAAACCATCCTATCTGAACACTATTGAAATCGCATCATTTCCAGCATTTCTAATACTGGCAGACAACTGAAGTAAATGTGGTCAAATTGCAGCAGTTTTATTTTGGAATAAAGCTAAATTGTTCCATGTCCAGCATTTTGCACTCAATGTGTATTTCTGTGCATAATCATCCAGTCATCAAGAACTCCAAATTTGTTAAGTTTGGGAATAATCACTGTTGGAGTTTTAAAAGGTTGAATGTGAGAAACATTTTCTTGTTTGCTGGAAGTTCCTGGATGCAGTGTAACCCTACTCAAAAAATTAAAAAAATAGGAAATATTTCTCAGTACAACAGTAGCCTTTTCACTTTCCTTAGTTGTTTTACATTTTTTGAAAGTCATACCCACAGCAACCATACTGTACGTCCATCAGCACACTTCTTATCTTTCTTGTGAGCTATGATGTTAAAGCATTCATTAGAAAAGATACATTTAAAATCTTTTCTGACTTAGTGTCATATATACCTCCAAGAACTCAAATAAGGTCAAATTGAAGTTCAGGTTAATACAGTGTCTGACATAAATTTCCTGTATCAAGGAAATGTATTATAACAAGATGATTAGGATCTGGCAGTTTGGGGGTTAAAAGCCTTTTCATTTTCTGGGTAGTTTCTGTTGCTCACTGTGTGAAATATCTGTCAGATCCCATCTACAGCAGACTGAGCTGGACAATAAATATTCAGGTCTTCTGAACTGGACTGAACCTATCTTTGTCTCCAGGAATCATTTCAGTGAGCACTGAAACAGACAGCAAAGGTAAGTAATTGATTTCTACTTTGGAAAAGGAAAGGGTGCACTGAACCCATTCTGAACTAAATTCAGCTAATTAAGTTAGCCACTTTTTTCCAGCAATTTAAGGATGAATATGTGGAGTTCACTGCTTAACCGAGTACTTTAACAGTTAATTTGAGTTGATTACAGATTACAGATTACAGATAAAGAAATAACCATGATGTACAGGACTATAAATCCATTTTAGATCTAATTTCATGTCTTCACACTTAACAAAGGCCAAGTCCTCAAAACATAATACCGACCCTATATTGCATAATTCAAAATCCAATAAGCTTGGTATTTTCACAGATTTCTAAATAAGGTACTGATTTACAGTTCTTTCTCTTGTGATGTCTATTATACAAATCACATTTCTGTGAGATAGTCTGGATAATTTGTAGTATTCTTATCATTTTCTACATAACATATTCTGATTTTCCTGTCTTTGGATAAGACCTTCATGCTATAAAGTACTATATGATTTTAAATGTTCAAATTTAAAAGTCCTGCCATCATCATTATTTTAAAAGAACAAATAAAAGCAACTATTTTCAAAAATTGTAGCTGTACTGGTCTGGGGGTGTATCGGTTCACTTTGTTTTTAAAGAATAAACTTAAGTTGATATTTTTCATCATATATCCAAATATTTTGCAGACCTGCAAACACAAATTTGATTAAAATGTGATTATTAATATATACAATTAAAAAATGTAAATGTATAGTCAATGAAATACAAATCATGAATAATTTAACTTTTAAATAATAAACATCATCATCTAACTTTCCATCCTCTCCTTTGTTGGCACTTTTTAATAACGTGCAACTTATTACCAAATGTTTCATTTGTACCTTGTACGTATATACAGAAATTAAGGAAAGGATGACTTTTTTCATATGTAGGAAATGTTATGTAACGTGTTGCTTTTCTATCTGTAATACGGTAATAAAAATAAAAAAGTGTAATGTGACCTTAAATAAAAATGTTCATTGGGTTAATAATCTGTGTGTAATTCTATTGACAGATGAATTCACAAAGATTAATTGTTGTGGGATTGTTCTGCTGTTTAATAGACGGGGAGCAGATAAAACGCGGTAAGGCGGAATTAATCCCTTAAATCCAGTAAATGTAATGATTTATTCAGAGGTTATTAATGAATCTGCAAATACATGCAGCAACCATTCACTGGAAAGTCCCGTGCAACAAAGAATATGTGTTTCGGATTCAGTTCTGCAGATACCAACTAGAAAATGAGTTTGCTTGTTGACCATAATGGCTGTCTATTTAAATATTTAGATTTTAACAAAAAGCAAAATTAAAAAAGAATCCCCACAGATGGATAGAGTCTGAGTTTTTAGATATGCCTTTTATAAGAAATACAGAAATAATCATGGTTCTTTAATAAAATATCAGACATTGTAGTTCACCCAGGATTCAAAGAGCAATTACCAGAAACAAATGAATGAGGACTGGAGTCTTATGGATTTTATTTAAAATGCTAAATTTCAAATTTCACAGCATAAGTCTGGATGTGGTTGTTTCATTGAAAGAATTATTTTTTGTTGGCTCATGGAGGGCTCATGGAGGGTCTGCTTTGTCTTTGCAGGTGAACTCAAATGTAATCCTGTGAGCGCTCAAACCTGTGAGGAGTGTTTAGTGTCTGGCCCACAGTGTGCGTGGTGTTTTAGTGAGGTAAAGAGAATTCTCACCTAAGAGCTCATAGAAACAGAATTTTTAGCCAGCATTATAACAAGGTTCCACCATGTGCCTGCATTATCAGAATTTTTTTAATCTCTAAATATTATTAGCCCAATCAGGTTTTCAAAAATCTTAGAATTGAAATTAGTTTTTGTATGTTGAGACCTTTGTGTTTATCGATAAAGAAAAAGCCAAACACCTAGGACTGAACCTCTTCCTTTGCTGGAATAATGCTCTCGGGAATCAGTCCAAAGAAGAGTGACCGAGTGCATCCCCAGGCTTGAAAGATGTTTTGTTCTAACAGGCTGAAAGGGACTAAATCTTTTTAGTCTTGAACAGAGAAGACTGCAAGAGGGACTGATTCAAGTATTCAAAGGCATTAAACATTAAACCACTGAAGCATTAAGCGTTAAACTTATGGAGGTCTTCAAAAATAAACAGTGAAACAAAAACCAGAGGACACCGATGGAGTTTTAAGTGTCAGTGCAGGAGGTTCTGCGAAACTGGACCAAACTACCCAAGCATGTATTCGATGTGGATAATCTGACTTTTTCACAGAACAGTCGGATGAGATCCTCAGATCGATTAGATACTAAAATCACGAAACAAGCTGGATGGGCCTGATGCCCTCTTCTCATTTGCAGACTCTCTTTTCGTCTTCCTTATAGAATTTTCCCAGCACCCTGCTGCAGCTGCTAAACCCCGGTTTCTACTCAGTTACTATGAGGTGCTGTGTGCCAGTAAGGGAATGTGACTGATGTCTTGAAATACCCTCAATGCAGTTCTGATCTAACCTGGCACTAAAGCTTATGCCAATGCAGAGCCTAGATAAATCCTCCAGATGTATTTACAATTTTGGAAGCCAAATGGTAAAGCAGAGATTATAAGTACCATTACAGGAAAGCCACAGGGTGTTTGCCAAGACTTTGACTGTAACTGTTACACATCCCAGGGATGTGCACTGTAAACTCTAGCCAAAGGAGCCTGACTCCAGTCATCAAGGCCCAGAATGCAACAGATAATATATGTCTCTTTGACTTGCAGGCGTGCAGTAGCATGTCTGAGAGAAGGCTTAAGCTGATCCAATCAAGCTGACCAGTGTATTCTTTCTCCTGTTTGAAACTGTCCTCTCCACAAATTGAAAGGACATGGAAAACACATTTAAAACTGGTTTGTTAGTTTTATTAAACAAGAGAACTCGTGTTGTGCAAGTTACTTGCTTTTTCGTCTTTTGTGAAGACGTTTATAGGACCTGGGCAACTGACTGCTGAGCGCTGCGGGGACGTGACCACCCTGATGGAGAAGGGCTGCCCAAGAGACCAGATTGAAGATCCCAGGGGCTCCACTGTGCTGCTTCTCAATGAAAATGTCACAACGCAAAGCAAGGACAAGAAGCTGAAACCTCATGAAATCAAACAGCTGCAACCCCAGAAACTGCTTGTAAATCTTCGGATGGGTTGGTACAATATTTGATGGCTCTGACAGTAACTACTCTCCCCTGTTAACTAGAAACAGCAAAGAACTACACACAATTTTGACCATGTGTCAAAAATAAAGAAGTATGAAAATGTAAAAAGAAGAACTGTGTAATTTTCACTCACATGCCCTCTGCTACCACAGGAAGTTCAAGTGGGGCACATTCTGTTTTCTGGGTCCTGCTTTGTTGCTTTGTTTTACAGAAATGTCAGTCTAGCCTGTTTACTGGTTACAGTATTAATTATGTCAAGAAGGTAACTTTTAATAGATTTGGTGCATTAATATGTATTCTTTTAAAGTAGCCACTAGTGACCTTGGCTCCTCTGTAATATTGAAAGAAAGAGAAAAATTATAGTAATACTAAGACATTTTCAAAGGTCATCACCACATTTAGTTATTACAAAATGTACACAGTGTGTCTGTAATTCAATTGGTATGCATACCTGCCATAAATGTGGGGTGGGTATGTTTGACTTCTCATTTAAAATACAGGATTTATTGTCAGTAAAATCATATGGTCATATCCTTACACAACATGGCTGCTGCACTGAATTCCCATTCTTTCATCTGTGATCTTTCTAGTTTATTTCAGGTAACTCTTGACACACAATTGCTGCAGGACTAGGTAACGTTAAACAATGTGAAAAAACACAAATGCCGGCAGTTGCTTTCTGTTTCTGCTTCCTTCGTGAGAAAGTCACTTGCACAGTACCGGGTGATCTGGGGGATAGTCCTCTAGTTTGTAGGGAAAGTTCTCTGCACTGTTAGAATTGACAGTGTCTCTAGAGAAAGGCTTAATTGTTTCAGAACTGTTTAAGAATGCTAATCACAAAAAGTGGTACCCTGGGTTCAATTACTGGTGCCATCTGTGTAGGGTTTGTATGTTCTTCCCCTGTTCATTTGGGTTTCCTCCAGGTGCTCTGGCTTCCTCCCTTAGTGCAACGATGTGCTGGCAGGTGAACTGGCTTCTGGGAAAACTGGCCCTGGTGTGAGTGTGTGTGTCAGGGTTCCCATCTGGGGGTCTGACGCCCCTTTCTTGCTGGAATAGGCTCCAGCTCCCCCACAGCCCTGTAGAGGATTACATAGTTTGAACATGAATGCACTTCTACAGCATATACAGTAAATGGAGGTTACATAGTACATTATCATTAATCCAGTTGATCAAAATTAGTTGTTTTATTAGTAATGTGTCCTCGTGACACAAAAGAAACTCTAATGGTATAACAAAACAAAATCACCAAGGTGAAGATGTAATGTCATTTATTTGGTGTACGTAGTCCTTTTTCATTCTTAAATACTGATCCCAAGAAATTCAGTCTTGGTCATCCAGCAAAAGCTGGACTCCAGCGAAACACTTTTTCAGTCTTAATAGTTGGCCATTCATACTGATTTGCAGGAGAACCTCAGACCTTTGAGGTGAAGTTCAAAAGAGTGGAGGCCTATCCTATTGACTTGTACTACCTTATGGACCTCTCCTTCTCCATGGAAGATGACTTAATAAATATAAAAAGGCTTGGGACAGACCTCATGAAAGAAATGGAAGGTATCACAGATGACTTCAGGATAGGTAGGTATTTACAGCCCAAAGAGGAATGACATTGTAGGCTGGTATCTGCGCCAGAGGTGGTTACAAACCACAGAATTGAGCCACAGCATCCTGTGGTTAATTTTGTGCTATTGTCTGGTCGGTGTGTTTTTTAAAGTTTACCAGGGAATTCCGTTTTTGCAAGAGGGAAAGTGGCCAATACTACGAAGTTCAGAGTTTAGAGTTCAATTTATTCGTCATAGGCACAAAGTACAATTAAATTCTTATTTGCACGAAGCTGTCTGTGAATCTGGAGGTGCGTGCCGTCATGCTCCTATCATGTTTCCCAGAGGGCAGCGGAGAGAAAAGTGAGAAACCAGGTTGATTGTCATCCTTAGCGACGCTCCTGGCCTTCCTGAGACAGCGACACCTCAAAGCGTATGAACATTCATACAGGCCCTCTGCTTGCTGCAGGCTTTGGTTCGTTTGTGGACAAGACGGTGATGCCTTACATCAGCACCACCAAGGACATGCTGGAGAATCCCTGCAAGAGGAAACAGCCCTGCGCAAGGCCCTTCAGCTTTCAAAACGTGCTGAGGCTGACGAACGACGCGCAGTGGTTCCATGACCTGGTTGGAGAGCAGCGCATCTCAGGAAATCTGGATTCCCCAGAGGGAGGTTTCGATGCCCTGATGCAGGTGGCAGTGTGTGAGGTGAGCAAGACCAGAGCGCTAAAGAAGACTGAGAAGTTGAAGAGCTCGGATTTTCCTCCTTAACAAAGAGGACACCACATAGAACCACCTGGTGTGCCTTTTTGTGCTCACACTTGTTTTCCTCAGACCTCATTTGTTTTTCCACATCTTCCTCCCAGGATGTGAATTTCTGATTATTGTGTGCGTTAGAAGAAGTGGAACAGGCAGGCGTTACCCAGGCTGTCTCTACAAAACCCATCACACCTGCAATGTGATTTTGTGCTTGGTTATATTTTTGAGAAGAATAGGTTCTGAGGTTACATGAACGGAAAAAAGTCCTGTTTTCTCGTATTTCAAGGAGCAAATTGGCTGGAGGAATGTCACCCGTCTGCTGGTGTTCTCCACTGACGCTGGTTTCCACTTCGCCGGAGATGGAAAACTGGGAGGAATTGTTTTGCCAAATGATGGAAAGTGCCACCTGGAGAATAACACATACACGATGAGTCACTACTATGTAGGTTGTTTGATGTGATTTTAAAATTTCTTCTCACTTTGCAATGCTGGATAGCAAGATACCCTGAAGAACAAAGAGCAATATTCCAATGTACTGATAGTCCTGAACAGAAGGAACAAATGTAGAGCATGTCAGAGGGTTAGCAAAGTTGTGCAATTTCACATTCCGGTATGCTACTGTACTTGCCAACAAAATGGAAAGAGCATTTCCTCCAGCTGTATCTTAAAATATTCAAGGGGATTTTTGTGAAATGTCTTCTCTCTGTTAGGCCACTTAGAGTAAAGAAGACATTTACAAGACCACAACTTTAACTTTAAGAACAAAGGCTTTATTTCTGAAGGTTTGGCATTGATAAAATATACTGCATTTTAGGTTTATTTTCAATAAATTATTTGCTCTACATTCTTGTGTATATTCTTGCTTCCAGAATCGTCATTTAATAATATTGTCCTATTTTTTTCCTACTAATCCACACGTTCTGTGAATGGCTAACAGTTGCATTATATGAACTATTCCACCTCAATTAAGTCTCTATGAAGTATTTTATATGATCTTTTCTTATTTCTGTTGTAAAGGGCTCTCACCATCTCTTTGACTCCACAGGATTATCCCTCTATCGCTCATCTTGCTGAGAAGCTGAGTGAGAAAAACATTCAGACAATCTTTGCTGTCACTCGTGATGTTCTGCATTTATATGAGGTGAGATTCCAAAGTCTTAGTCTCTAATAGATAAACGGAACTATGCCCTCTTTGCATGACAATATCATTATGCAGCATGTCTCTGTCTGGAAAAATAAAAATATTTATCTTACATAAACAAATCCAGAACAACATATACCACGTACTCCTTTTTATCTGGTGTCCAGACATGTTTATTGTTCTCTGTTTCCCTTGTGACCAGTATTCCAACACCTCCCAGTTGTTAGTGGGTGAACCTGCCTGAAAAAGTTTATGTGTTTGCAGACTTTTTGCATACTCAAAAGTAAATATCCAATATTCCCTCCTCACATAAATGTAATAGCTATTTACTGAAAAGCTCTTTATAGCCACTCTGATTTTGTCTTTGATAAAGATGTCTGTTGATGTAAAGGACCGCCTGTATCCATTAATTCAATGGATTTCATCACATGGATGGGAACAGTGAATATGTCTTTTGAATTCTTAGATTCCTTTATTTTTCCCTTTTTTTTTAGGGCTTAAAGATCCACTTTCCAAAAAGTGCCGTTGGAATCCTGTCAAACGACTCCCATAATATATTACAGTTGATTGTGGATGCCTATAATGTGAGTCCTGGGCTTTTATGTGGGCTTTTATTATGGCGATGAATCTCCAGCCACTTAAATTAGGTGTTCAAGGTGTTCAGTTTTCATAACATCATAATGGCAAATGTTTAACTTTTTATCCTGATTTGAGAAAAAAAACTTCATAAATTCCCAAGACATAAGAAAAAATTATTCCAAGAATATTGATTATAGTGTCCATGTGTACAGACATGAATTTAATAGTTAGTCTAGAGGTCTGTATAATAGAGGTTGGTTTATCCAGCTGTTAGGAAGGGTAGGCCAAGTGAGGAGTCAGTCATCTCATATGTTTTTCTCTGACTATAAGAAACAAAGTAAACAGGAACTTTGATTCCATGCTGAAATGTAGAAAGAAACTAATAAGAGAATAATAATAGTCCTTGTATTTGTACTGATTTGTGTTTTGAACAAATTTGACCAATTAATCTCCTACGAAGAAAGTCTATTCCAAACATGTTCCCAATAACTAATACATAAAAAAGAGCCTAACTTGAAACCTAATTTGCGTACTTGTAAGTGTGTTAATTAAAGTATCATAACCTTTTAAATAGTTTGTCATGGCAGAGTTTTAATTAAGTGGTATTATTCCTCATTACATACTGTACAACAAATTATTTTAAATAATACAGCAGGCAGTACCCTTACCTCCTTGTCAGGTATTAGAAAGTAACCAAGAGCGTGGTCAGTACTAGGCTGGCTGAACCTTTGCAAAAAAAAACAATCGATTTTCTGCTACAAGTGGTTTTGGTGCTAAAAGTGGTTTTGGAGGCTATCTGCCCTCTGGACCAGAACTTCCAAACTAGCGCCACAGTATATTAACCAGAGACACCGAGCTGTAGGTGTTGTGCTTTAGATAAGATTAAACTGAAGTTCTGACTACTTGCTCATTAAAGATCTCATGGCACCTTCCATAAGAGTAGGGATGTTAGCACTGGTATCCTGAATATAGTCCACTCTGGATATGTACAGCCTGGCTTTGCTGAAATCCTCCAGTTTTGATAATTCAATAAAAATCCAACGACGCAAATGATGAAGCAGCTTCTCACTTGTCTACATGATCTGCTTGTGCCTTGGAGATGCTGGCCCACAGTGGCTACTACTGTAGCTCAGTCATGGAAGATGTGGTCCTCTCCTGTGTGTGAAGCACTTCAAGATCCTTTGGGATACAAAGGGCTGTATACTTAGAACTTAGACTTAGAAATAACTTTATTTTTTCCACAAGAAACTTCATTTGTTTTGCTGGGTACATTTAAAAAAACATCCTCCAAACATACAAACATATACTGTACAAAAACCTTTACTTATACATGCCACATACTGTAAAAGCAGAACACACAATGAAAAACAAGGTCAACAGTCCAGTATGTTACAGTATTTGTATTTGCAGTATCCACTGATATTAATATTATAAAACAGGTGAAAGTACTATATAAGGAAGTTGGCGAAAAGGGGGAAGGAGGTGAGGAGATATGTCCATAAATCTAATCATCTCTTTTTGTTATGGTGGCATTCAGAGAACCCAACCAGAATGTGATGCTTGATGTAATTCTGTAAAACATCTATAAAATACTGTAAATGCAAAGAATTATTGTTATTATTGTGTCCCTATGTAGAATATGTTTACAGAGGGGTGGTTGGTGGGACGTGGGAATATTTTAGTGCCTCTGGTCGCTTTGTCCATGGATATCATTAAGCAAATCTTCCAACAGGCCCTGACATCTGAAGTCATAATGGAGAACAGCAGATTACCTGAAGGGTTCCAGATAAGCTACACTGCTGTGTGCAAAGACAACACCACCCAGTCTGGAACAGAGGGAAGGAGATGTCTGAATATTTCAATGGGAGATGAGGTCTGTTGCTTTTCTACTGCACATCCTCTTCAGCATGCATTATGCACGTCATCCTCTGGCGAGATCTGCCAAAACCACCTTGTTTTGTGTTTGCTTAGGTGAAATTTCACATAAGCATTGTTGCACACAAGTGCCCGAAGGACCCAGAGGAAATTCGAGTTACTCTAAAAGCCCTGGGTTTCAGTGAAGAAGTTGAGATCCTTTTGAAGGTGATCTGTCAGTGCGGATGCTACAAAAACAGAACCCCAGACAGCCCCAAATGCAACAATGGCAGTGGTACTTTAGAATGTGGTGTTTGCAGGTAATACCTTTTTATGACACTGTGAGAGTGATTTTTCCACTACAGTAGAAATGTTTCAGATGTATTGTGTCACTGTACATGGTCCTGCTAAGCCTATTTTATGACAATTGAATTAAAACCTGTATTGCATGTATCGAGAAAAAACCCATTAATGAACACTGGAGTGATTCTAGGGCTGGTGTGATGGGTCTCTGTTCTCCTTTTAGGTGCAAGGAAGGTTATGTGGGTACCTCCTGTGAATGTGACGCTGAAGAAGCTGACACCCTGGGCTTGATGGACTTATGCAGGAAGGACAACAGCTCAAGCACTTGCAGCAACAACGGGCGTTGTGTGTGCGGCGAGTGTGTCTGCAAAAAGAAAACCCCCAACCATTTCTACTACGGAAAATACTGCCAGTGTGATAACTTCAGATGCGACCAGTACCAGGGCTTGATCTGTGGAGGTAAAAGAGAGGCAGCAGCAAACGTTAACCTGCTGTTTCTTTCTGTGTTGTGTAGGCAAAAACAAATTGAGTTTGGAAGTCATTAAGAACAGTAGTTAATGTAAAACAATTTCAAGGTTTAGAAACGTCGTTGACTCAGCAAGCCTTTGAACTCTCTGATACCTGCCATGACCTGTACAGCTGGGAGTCAGATGTAACAGCTGGTTGAGGAGTCAGCCTCTTCCCCCAGCATGTGTGGACTAGTAGAGATGGTTGAAAAGGAAGGGTATATATTCCCTCCACAGAGAGGAGAAAAAAGTCAGTGGACATTTTCAAAAGTGGGCCTTTCTGGAAATCAACGTTTTTAGAGGAACGCTTCCCTCTGCAAACCCCGACTTCATAAATACAATAAAGTCTGAGAGGCTACCTGTCTCTCGTGCCTGTAGACATGCTCTTTGGAGATGTCATTCCAACGGACTGTTCCAATGCCCTGCTGCATGTTTCCCAGTTGTCTGCGATGATATACGTTCGCTGAGTAGAACACCGAGTAAGACGCGTAGTGTACGGATTTGACTCAACACAGGACAGGAAAATAGCTGCAGTTCCATCTTGAAGACTGGATATTCTGGGATGTTTTGGATCATGCATGATCTATAAAAAGTACATCCTGCAATCCATTAACCTTCGGCTTTAGCCACTTTGCTATTCAGTCCATGTGGTGGCAGCTTGAATTGAGTGTAGTATGAATGGAGGCGTCCAATGGCCACAATTAACGCTACGATGTTTATAGACTTTGGGTTCCTGTAGTGTGCTGATCTCAATAACATTGCAATGTTATTGCAGGGGTTGGCAGACACTAGTGTGAACTTATGTATCAATTGCCCATGATGTGCAGGATGACCTATCATGTCTAAACAATTGATCTTGGATCGGGCCAGCTTTATTAAGTGAAATATGAGCATCTTGTGTGCCGATCACATCAATAGTGTGCTAAAGAGCAACAGTGCTGAGTTCTGCAACACAAATTGTGGGCCAAATGGAATGAAAACCACAGGGGAGCATATTGTATAGGTTAGAGAAGACAGCAATGCTGGGATTCGTCAAGTACGAATTTATAGAATTTGAATTGCTGGGATCATCGGCTTCTGTGGCATGGCGGCAAGACAAAAATGCCTGTTTATTCTGACCTGTTTAGCTAATAGCTGATAAAATGTTTAGATAATAAATATAATTGAGGAAAGTAAAGTGGATGGTTCCATACCAAAGATTGCGATATCTGCACAGAGATACCACAGGAAGCAAACATCCAATCAATTTTCTGGTAGTCCGAAATCAAACACTTAGCTTAGCTGTAGTTCTGCGTATTTTTAAGTTCTTCAAGCCTGCACTCCACAACACCATAACTATTCAAGTGCCACGGGATAAAAAAAATGCACATGAAACCAGCACATACAGTTAGTAATATTTAACCGTCTTTGTTCACAAGTGAGCAATTCTTTGATGAATAAGAAATCAGTTTAAATTATGTTCACATATAGTAGGTGCTGATTCTCCCCATGGGCAAACTGTGGTGAAAACTGAGCGGCGCATTTCTTTGTTATGAATTTCGTCCACATGGAAAATAAAAACCTTGCATTGTTGTCAGTGTTTACCACGACCATCACCAGGACAGGTGGACTTGGAAAATGGATGTATGTGTGGATGTTTTGACTGAATGGGCACCATGATGGTGCAGTGGTTAGCATTGCTAGTCAGGGTTGAGGCCTGGATTCAGTTCTGGATCTGGGGTGCTATCTGTGTGAAGTTAGTATTGTCTCCTCTGGGTGCTCCAGCTTCATCCCACAGTGTAAAGACATACTGGTGGGTTAATTGGCCCTGGTGTGAGTGTGTGCACGTCTGTGTGTCTGCTCTGCAATAGACTGACTTCCCATCCAGGGTGTACCCTGCCTTGCTAGGATAGGCTCTGGCTCCCCTGCGACCCTGAATTGGATAAAGTGGTTAGAAAATGAATGGGTGGATGTTTTGCAATTGCTCTCTAATTTCTATTCTCCTAAAAAGTGATATCACAACATGCCGTGTGCTAACCATATGGTCACATTCCCTTTTCTGGGAGAAACTGTGTTCCTGACATCAACAGCACTGCGTGAAACAGGATCCTGCCTCTGGTTTGCAGGTAGGGGCCACTGTGAGTGTGGGATGTGCAACTGCTTCCCCGGATTTACGGGAAGCGCCTGTGATTGCCCTCTGAGCACGTCCGGCTGTGAGGCCAAGACTGGGGCCCTGTGCAATGGCAAAGGGAGCTGCGTCTGTGGCGTGTGCGTCTGCAGCGACAGCAGGTACCAGGGGCCCACCTGTGAGATCTGCCCCACCTGCCCCGACAGGTGCAGCGTTCACAGGTGGGTGAACTATAACAAGGCACTCACACTGCCTAGACACTGCACAAGGATTTACAGCTAACAGCAGATTAGGCACCTGATTACCCTCATAACATACGTAGCCCAGGGTGACACAGACACCAGTACATTTTTGCAATGAATGTTATTGTATTCAGTCATTTATATTTCACACAGTGCAGAATAAATGCTTTAATCGTGGTGAAGATGGTTAATAAATAGCTCTGTGTGTAGAACAGCACATGAGTGGACTTGTTTAACAAGAGAAGCCAGTACTGTATATCAAACTCGAGTGTGAGGAACGCGGACATCCAGGTGATGGCTGTGTGGCCCGGCAGGGACTGTGTGTGGTGCAGAGTCTTCAGCAAGGGCTTGCTGGAGGAGGAGTGCCAGAGGCAGTGCAGCCACCTCAACATTACACTGGTGCAGGAGAGCAGCCAGTTTCCCCCGGCGCACCACAACACTGGCTTCTACATGTGCAAGGAAAAAGACGAAGATGACTGCTGGGTCCACTTCGTGTATCAGGATGACAACAGAGCCAACACCTCCTACCTTCATGTTGTAGAAAAACTAGGTAATCAAACCTTTTTTTTCCATTTTTAATTGTTTTGATTCCCTTGGTCTGCACAATAATGCTAAACCACATTGGAAAGAGGCATTTTAACACATCCAGACACTAATGAGCCATGAGTGAACTTTTGGGTTTTCCATTTCCAGCGAAAGGAGGCCGCGGTCCCAGGAGAGCAGTTGTTATCTGTGTGATTAGGAGCATAGCGGTTCACTGCTGTAGTCTGGAGCCAAACCATTCAAGCATTAAACAAGAGCAGTGGGCCAGCTACTGTATATTCTTCATTTTCTTCTATAATCCACAGGTATCCAGTGGAATGAAACCTTCTTTATTTAGAATCGCCAACAATGTTTTGTTACACCAGCCCAATTTGGAATAGCCAGTTGTGTTTTTTCCACATGTTAATTCTGCTTTGAGTCCCCAGACCCCACAGTGGGGAGATTGAGGGGTGCTAGTTGACACCTCCAACCCGCTGATCTTTGAGCCACTTAATAGGTCACAGCTGACACACTGCCACGTAGAGGACGCAAGAAGTCGCAGCGCAGTTCAGAGAACACTGAGTTTTAATTTGTTAAGAACATCCAAGAAGAAGCACACAAGGCGCATCACCCATGGGGATCTGAAATCCAAGCAGTTTTGCAGGAAACCTTTTTAGTCTGAGTACAGCTCTGGTGACTTTCTGTTACTCCCATGAATGGATGTTCAGTAGTGATCATTGCGTATGCATTAGAATTATACAAAGTATTTCCACACATGGCACAATAGCTATCTCCATAAAAGCCCCAATCCTCAGATATTTCTGAAATGTCACAAACAGCAAGTGTCTAAATTTAGGTTGCACTCTAGTTATGGCAGGAATGTACCTTGGTAAGATCAGGTCCTCCAGCCACTTGGCAAGCCCACCTGCGATGACAAACAGGATTGCCCATGCGTTTTAGTTTTAGTTCAGATTGGAGCAGATGAGTTTCTGATGGTCGTGGTATTGCAGCTGGCAAAAAAAAACATGCTGGGATTTCAGTGGCGTCACTATGCAATGATTTGTGTCTGGAATGGAATGATGCCTTGCTCGCTGGTGTTACAGCATTAGCCCTGATTGACTTAGGCCCCTGCCAACCTGTGCCAGTTTTGTCCTGCCACTTAGAGAATCCTGGTCACAGATGGCTAACCAATAACCATGTCCCAGGTTCTAACCAATAGCTCTTGGGACGTCGTGCTCAGTCTGGGCTCTGAGTGGACACCTTTATTGGCTGAACAGCATGAACAAACTCGTTAGAATGTCTCAGTGTTTATATATAGCATGACGAATTGAGTTAATGACATGGCAAGGTATAGAGATTCTAGTAATGCATTTGAATATGTTGTGTCTCAGGAGCCTGTGCCAAAGCATAGTAATTCAGTGTCCCCGTGATTGCGGTCAGCATGTCCAGCAGGTCCCGATGTCCTCTTAATCACTGGAGTGGCCACTGGGTCTATTGTTCTCATTGGAGTGGCCCTGCTGATCATCTGGAAACTGATCACAACAATCCATGACAAGAGGGAGTTCGCTAGGTTCCAGAAAGAGCTTGTGAAAGCTAAGTGGGACACGGTAAGCAATCTGACTAAATAGCCCTGAGTTCAAAACAAGTTATTTTAACATACTGGCATAATGCAAAACAATGTTTCTGTCCCGTACAACACAGAAACTATCTCAGTGTTGTTATAATTATTATGTATTAGCAATGTATATTTTTTTAATTGCAGGGTGAGAATCCAATCTACAAGAGTGCTGTCACGACTGTCCTCAACCCGAAGTTTAAGGACCAATGATGGTATTGTCTAAATATTGTCAAATTATAGACTCTTGGACAGAAAAACACAATCAGATTTTTTCATTTTTACGATGATACTGGCGTTTTGTGAACACTGTCAGCATATACGTGAAACAGCGATCAGAAAAAAGTTTTGGTCTTGCATAAAACCTGTCAGAATTCTAGTACTGTCTATTGATTGAGGACGCACATGACGCAGACTCCTGTTTGTCTTAATGTTCAGCTTCACACTTGTTTTGTGTTTGTCACTGACTCGCCATGCCAGGAGTAGTGATGTTTGGAAGCAGCTCCAGAAAGAGAGAAACACAGATCCAAAAATGGAGCTCATGAACGCCTAGAACATTTCCCAGCTTTGAGGTGGATATTGGTGAAATCATCTCCTCTCCACAGAGGAAAGATGCAACTTGATTTGAAGATTGCTAAACATCCCTCTTTCTCAGAACTATTTAAACATAAGCATGATGGTCTGATTGTGCATTTCACTGTGCTTGTGGGAATTTCACGAGAAGTCTTGTAAACTCCAAAAAATGTCCTTGTTTTTTTTTTACACATTAACAAACTGAAAAGATTATCTGATTCCTGATTTCTGAATGTTATCATGGTGGCTTTCTCATTTTTTAACTGACAGAAACAGATTCAATGGTGATGATTCTGGAAAAAAATCCCAATCAAATTCCTAAAGAGAAATAGAAAATGTTTTTTTTTTATGAAACATCATTTGATGTCGGGTCTTCTTCTTAAATAAATCTTTTCAGATGTTAATTTTTATTACCCTGTTTCATTTTGTATTTTAACTGGAAATTAAAACTTTATTTATGAGTGTCACAGCTTTACTGTGTATCATTGTTTGAAATCTCTTTTAGTAGCTGTTTTAAAGGGCTGTTAAAATATTGGTAGTTGTCTTTCCAGCACTTTGCTGACACTGCAAATTTTCGGGTCAGCTTTTGAAATTCCGATATCACAATAAGCAAGCTATTGAGACCTGTCAGTCTCTAGTACACTTACTCCCTTTTTCACCCTGATTTACTTACCAGATTCTTAAAAACCATTAAATGTCTGATCGCTGTACTTTCCTTAAACAGTTCCAAATGTTACAGCACAAACCATTTAGAAAAAAGATCTCAGTCTGCGGTGCTCCCTTATCGAGGAGAACATGTTTATTTTACTGGGCTGCTGTAGGCAGCCAGTTCTTTAGATCTGGATTGAATTATATCCTCAGAGAGGTCCCTTGGAGTGACCTCTGAGAACACACAATAGAGTGGAGAAGATACAAGGGACACCCATTCTGAGCTCATTGACATGTGGTTTGGATATGTAACAAAAGATGTCCTGTTTTTTAACAGATCTGCAATGTTTACTTAACACACAAACAAACGGGCGACAACAACAGTTTCCGTCCAACGTCTGAACATGAAGACAGATCAATATAGCAGTAAGCATCCAAAATGGATGAGCCTGAAAGTGGTGAACAGTGCATTACTCAGGCTGTGAAGTTCTAGCAGGTTTAAGTGGCACTTCTCCTCTGTAGGCTATGTGTTTTATAATTTGGCTTTTCTGTTCCTGTTCTTCAGAGACCCCCTTCTGATTTTGGTCCACCTGAGCTTAGCTGAACTAGAAATTTACAACATGAGAACATAAGTAAGATGGCAAATGAGAGGATGCCATTTTACTCATTGGGATGCACCTCATAATCTATTCAAGGATCTTATATCAACAATATCTTAATGTTAGAATTACTGAAGAAACATTCATGAATACATGGCTGTGCAGTTTGTTTCAGACCCTTCAGCCTTCTGTTTAGAGAAGCAATTCCTGATTTCAGTCCTGAATTCTCCCTCTTAATTTCCACTTGTGTCTTCCAGTCTCTTGTTTGGCTGTCGGTCCTGAAGTAGCCCTTGACCATGTCAATGCCTTCTGGGATATAAAATAGGGTCTATTTAATTCATTAAAAGCCCTGAAATCGTTGGGAATTTCAAGCTACCTGTCAAATCTGTGAAGGCAATTTGAATGATTTTAATTCACAAGAACATATGAAAGGTTACAAGCAAGAGAAGGCCAATTCAAACCCTCTGGCCCATTTGATAGTTCAGTAGCTTAGTGGCCAAAGATCGTCTCCAGTCATCTGCTACTTTATGAAAAGCTGGAAAAAAGAACACCAAGTCTTCAATTGAGGTTTTAATTAATTAAGTTAAGTTTAAAGTTGGAAAGTTCAGTTGGAAACTAGAAGAAGACTTCTTTATTGGACACTGCTTCTCTCTGTGAAATGCCTTGAAAAAGCCTTTAATGAGGTGACACTAGCCTTATGTTTTTTTGGTTGACTTTGCAACACCAAAAGCGAGTAAAGAGGCTTCACTATACTTTTGTTATGGTTCCAGCAAGCCAGAGTCTGCTCCTGAAGTATTAGGAGCTAGGCAGGACAAAAATACTCTTGTCCTGGATCAGGACTCCAGTCTTTCACAATGAAACCTGGCCTGAGAACATGATCACAACATGCAAGCTCCACACAGACAGACATACAAACTCAGAATCAAGCCCAGGACCCTTGCCTTACCATTCAAATGAAGTGTAAAGTCATATAATAAATACTGTATTGTCTGTTTTTTTTAAAAAAAAAGATTGATTTGTTATTAAAAACTAAAAATTATCTTTACCGTACATAAAATGTAACATTGAGGATCTTTCTGTTCTGTTTTAAAGAATAAAATTATTTCTACTCTTGAATTGTGCTCATTTTGAATTATGACGATGTGATATATATACAGTTGCAAATCGTCGACTTGGTTTAATGTGAAGCGATGCAAACACAGACCTACTTGTTCTGCAAGCCGAGGGGGTGCCCTACAGAAGCACGGTGATACTGCCCTCTAGGGGAATATTTATGGCAAATAAGTTATATCTTCATTATTTCAACAAAAGTCCACCTAAATGTTTAATCGTACATTGTCCAATTTCTAATCTCGATTCACTTTCTGTTATTAAGTCTAGTAAGAGCTTGCTATATTAATTCAAACACCACTATTTTTTAAAATACAGAAACATAAAAGAAAAGTGTTGGTTTTATTTATTGAGCCCTATACAACAAACGAGGTTTCAGCAATATATCGGAAACGCATCTTCAGAATCCCAAGTTTCAAATATAAATAGATGAAACGAGCAAATAGTTAAAATGTCAGACTAAACAGAGAAAATAAAAATGCTTGAAACCAATCTGTATGTACAATAGGCATTTGATTTTATATTATTTAACGTCTGTTAAATACGCAAAAATTACGGGAAGATCTATAGTTTAATGTAGTTTAATTTGTTGCTTTGTGACTATGATTGATAAAATAAACCTAAGCACTAAAATATTAACTGAGATTCACTGAGCATCTTGCCTAATGTGTTGATCTGGTGTGACACAAATGATAGAATCCAACGTCACTCACCTGGTACAACCCTTGAATTCCAGCATTTTCTCAGTTACACCGCTACATAGAAGCCAGCATCCACCAGCTGTGCTTCAATGAGTGAGGTCATTTGAGAGAAACTGTTCCCCATTCCACAGATTAATGACGATTAGTGATTGTAAAGCAAGGATAATTTCAGAACGAATCATTGTGATTACCAAATACTCCCGTCTGTCTATATATACCATATTCTAAAAACTTTAGGATGATTGTGAATAAAACGTGATAGGAAATGTAATGTTTTACATTAACACAGTATGTTGGAATTATTTAAACTCAAAAGGTCTGAATTACAGATATACAGCTGATATTATGCTGTAATAATTAATTGAAATGAATTCCGTAATAAATACAAATTCCCTGTTACTGTCTTAGCTGTCCCAGAAACAGGTACAATACATGAACATACTGTGATCAATTTCCACTGTTCGCCAACTCTAGACGCTCTGTGTTTCGGTGTGTCCCTCAGGCTTATTTTAGCCTCTCAAATTGTGGGCTCCAAGCCGCAGTGACGCGCAATTCCTCCCAAACCCACTAGGTGGAGAACAGACCGGTCCACCCACTGGAATCACATGACAATAATTGTTATGTAATGGTCTACATTACAGGAGTCATTGAAAGTGAGGGGTGGGGAGATTATACTCCCACGTGTACGTATGAATTATAAATTACAATGAGACGAAACATGACAATAATAGTAAATACGACATTTTTATTTCCTTCATTTAAATCCGCAAACATTTAAAATCTAAAATTAGCTGAAATTGGTGGCCTGGTTGTTTCTATTAAGTATATCATGTATATATACTTGATATACTTAATAGGACACCTGAAGAAGGCTCCACAGCCGAAACGTTCTGTTCTCTTTCTTCTTTTTTTCAGCATGGAATAAACCTATTACTTGTTCCTTTGCAGCCTACGCATGCTGACGCAGCTACCCACCTGAACTATCATGTGTATATATATAATCTATACTTCAACTGTCTCCTTAAATACGCAGGAGCTCAGCAGTCATTTGAGAAAGGTGTAATTTTGCTCATTGGAAGACTGCAGAGGTCACACATGTAGGACACACACCCTGTATTGAGCACCAGTCTTCAATGCGGCCTTGTCTGACGGGAGAGGAGGAGAAGGGGGCAAGAAATACCAGAGGAACAAGCGCAGGGGCTAGGAAACAGAAGTGACGCGGCGTTCTGTCTTGTTTCCTCTCAGCAGCTGGGAGAGAGGACAACACAGCCCCCCCAGGCCAGAGTGAGGAGATGAGAGTGCCCATTGTGGAGTGAGAGGAGGGGGAAACAGTCTGCCTGCGAGCCCGATCAGAAAGGGCGATACCATTCACGTCTAAGGAGGGGGGCGCAGTGGATACTTTATCACAGGCACACATGCGGTCTTTTCCTTTCCAGCGTAGGTGTGGAAGGCAATAGCTTTGAGTTGTCTGTTAAGCACTGATATATAAAATGGATTATTAGTAGTTGTAGCAATATATCATTACTATCATCATCATTAATAGTGCATAACCAAAAATACACATGTGAAATACACTCAAGAACGTGCTTAACTTTATTTGATTATGTATTAGAACACCAACATTATAGGTACCTTCCTTGCATTGCTCACAGAATTACTATTATTTAGGTCAGCTTGGGCAGCCTATTCCCTTACTGAGCATCGTTTTAAAGAGCAACTGCAACAATTTAACAAAGGTCGTGTCTTAGAAAGTTTCTAAATGATCACAATATCTGAGAAAGCAAGCCCCAGAATGCGTATGTGTGCTTATTATTGACAGGGTGGCCACAGTAAAGCAGATGTGTCTAGACAAGGTTATTTCAGGACACAGGAAGTGACAGAAAGTGCTGCTCTCTGAGAGCAGCTCAGACACACTGGGCTGACAATCTGAAGATAGCAGGAGCTGGAAATCTAGAGAAGAAATCTTGTCACCTTTTTCCTTACCTGTCCATAACCGGGGTTTCCACAGTACGTGACAAACGTTATGAAAACCAAAGTCGTTCACTGCAAATGTATAACAGCCTTCAATTTGATGGGAACTGGCTGGCCCCTGAGAAAATGTATTTTGCTTCCCGGAGTAAGGAGACAAAACAGTTGTTGCTTTGTCGTGCTAAAAAAAAACTGCACACAATATTTAGAACTGGGACCTTAACACTACCAGATTGCATTTACTCTAATCTTTTGTCTTACAGATGTGTCCCCCATATTCCTGTTTCATTTTTTTGCCTTTTGTTGTATTCTTTCTCTTTTTCTTCCATATCACTACATTTGGCGTCCTTGGGTTTGAAAAGCTGTTTTATAAATTAAAGCTGCTATTATTATTTTCTAGGAACCATCGGGTTAACAATATAATAAGCTATATTGATTCAGGGTAAGCTGCAATCTACAGCAGTGCGGTAGATCATATCACCCACACAACAGCCCTGAAAGAGTGAGCTGATGCCTTTCAATCCTGCAGATACACACACACTGAGTGTGTATATAAGCAAGGGAAGTTGGACTGCAGCTTCTGGGCTTGTGTGCTGCTAAACAAAAAGCACTTTCCCGGGCCAGAAAAAAAGGAAAACGCCACCAGCAAAGGTACACATATTTCTCCACTGATTAACATTCTTTCTCAATTGTCTGTGAAAGAAATATACTGAAGGCACCGTGAGACAAGTGCTTACATAAGGTGAAACGAAGACGATATTGATTAAAATATCCACAGAAATATAAGGATTATAGAGCATTATGTTGTGCAGCCCTGTTAAAGTAATGTGCCCATGACTGTTCTCTTTGTCTTTCACAGCCTCAACAGGGTACTAATTGCAAAAGAGCTCCATGCATGCCCTTTTTTACAGCTCCAAGCAGGCACGTAATAGAACACTACATTGTCAGGCCGGTTTCATCCTTCTGTCATGGTATCAGCTAGTGTGCCTGCAAAGCCGTCACTCCATGCCCCTTCCAGCCCAGAATGTTTTTCCTTCCAGCATGACACGAGTTATAAGTTACTCACAACTGGCAACCCCCCTGAAGTTCAGTAGATGTGAGCCTAGTCAGTATCTGGATGGGAGACCTCCTGGGAAAAGCTAAGGTTGTTGCCGGAAGAGGTGTTAGTCGGACCAGTAAGAGCAGCACACCCTGTGGTCTCTGTGGGTCCTAGTGGCCCAGTATAGTGACGGGGACACTATGCTCTAACAAAGGTGCTGTCCTTTGGATAAGATGTAAAATGGAGGTCCTGACTCTTTGTGGTCATAAAAAATTCAATGGCGTTTCTTGAAAAGAGTAGGGGTGTAACCCCACTATCCTGGCCAAACTTCCCATTGGCCCTCACCAATCATGGCCTCCTTATAATCCCCAACTATGAACTGTTCTCCTCCACACTGAGAGCTGATGTGTGGTGAGTGTGCTGGTGCACTATGGCTGCCGTCGCATCATCCAGGTGGGGCTGCCCACTGGTGGTGGTGGAGGGGAGTCCCCGTTACCTGTAAAGCCCTTTGAGTGGAGGGTCCAGAAAAAAAAGCCCTATATGAGTGTGAGGATTTATTATTATTCGTTATAAAGTTCTGTGGACTTGTCACTTTCCGCTCTGTGCAGCTGGGCTGCATCCTCCGGCCAGGCTGCTGCCGACAAGAGGCCACTCCAAGGTGCTCCAGAAAACAGACCTTTCTCCACACCCTGAGCTGATGCGAGCACCTGTGGCTGACAGCCCTCCAGCAGCTGCAAGAGACGTTAGACAGACAGCAGCCAAAAGGACACAAGCCTAGTGGTAGCCGTTCTTTAAAGGACCGAGAGCCTCAGGCGGATCTCACATCTTCCCAAAATGATTTCTTTGAAGACATTAGTTGTCATAAGCATACATTACATGGGCAAGAAATGTCTTGTTGTTTTGTTTTTAGCCAGATCTCTTAAGCTATGGCTGACTTGGCAGAGGAGAGTTTCTGCAAAGACTTACGGTATAAGCAAGCCCGTCTGTGCATAACTGATTTATGAGGTACAATTTCTGCAGATGACCTTCTAACACTTAATCTAAGAAAGACACCCCAGTCCCACTCTACATCACCTATGCCATTAAATTCAGGCCAGTGCCGACCATGACTGCTCACAGTATTTGTGTGAGGGCATGGGTGATCAGTAGGGCCACTGCAGTCAAGTCTATGACTGCAATGTTCATTACACTTGCGATCTCACAAAAAAGTCACTCACTCGGGTCAGTTCAAAAGATGATAAGAATTTCTAGTTTAGCCTTCCTGAATTTATGCTCCCTGCTTGTATCTAGAACATCTGGTAAGACTGAAAAAAAACAACAACCAGAATCAGGCAAGGTTAAAGTCAGGTGAGAAGGTGCTCTTTGCTGACCAGGATTGGTCTGACAGTGTCATAGACCCGATAACATTTTCCCTCATAACTCTGATGTGATTGTCCTCTTGGTCTTGTTTCCTTCTCTGAGCCTACATTTAACCTCTTAGGAAACTCAATTTAATTCCCACAAATCTCTAGGATTGTTCAGAATATTACTTGATTTAGAATGCTTCAAAGATAGTGGGTATCCCTTTATTTTATTCCCTCTATCTCACTTCTTTTTTGTGGTTAAGTGTGGTCATAACAGCAGAAAATGAAAGTAGAATATGGAGAAGTTGTTTACCTTTTTACCTCATAAACGAGTGTATAGCCTTTAAATACAGCTTTCTATTACTTCTATTTGAATCTTGCTGTGTTTATATTTGTAATTAATGTTAGGAAGAGATGAGGATATTTCCTATTAGTAACTAAACTCTCAACAAGAACATACATCTGAAAAAGTAAGCAAATTTGTCGCAGCTGTAATAAAAAAAAAACGCGCCACCTGTGGGAATTTTGAATTATTGATGCTGGTGCCTCCCTTATTCAAATCTTGAAAATCCCGTATATTATCTGGCGCAATTAACTGGAAGTGTTTGTAATGGTTTTATTTGGGCACACTCATACTGACCATAGCTTTCATTTGAGTGTCCCGGTTCTTCGCTCTGACTTCCGTAAACAGTTTGAAGCCTCAGCTGTCAATCTTGTAACTATTTCCGCATTGTCCATTGCACGCATGCACTCTGATGACCGGTGTCCTCGGGCAGCCTGGGAGCCAAACTGTCCTCAATACACATCTGTGTCGAGGGAGTCCTCTCGTCCCTTACTGGTGCTGTTGCATGTTAGCCTCTGTGTCTTGGAGCAGTGTTCGTCCTTTGTAGTACCTCTGGCTCCTCTGGAGTGCTGTTGAGATCACACTCGCTGTGATACAGCCATGACTAAGCTTTGCATCTGTACTTCGGGGTGGAGGTACAGTAAACGCAACCGTGTACTCTCAAACCGGGCGGCACCGAAGTACGCGAGACGCCTCTTTTATGACTTTGAACCATGTTCTCAAATACTCTGTCCAGTTAAGAGACTAAAGAAGGACCCTTCTGCGATTGGTTTGGTCTTTGGTAGACACTAACTAAACCTTCACTTTGCCCCTCCCCACCCCAGGGTATATAATAAAAGAAATCCAGGATATTATCTGATTTGATGGCGGTCACTTTCCCTTTATGCGATACGTATTTTGCTTGCATGCATTAGTGTTTCGTTACCAATACCCCCCCGATCAAAATAATCTGATACGTTGTTTGAGTGTCATATCCTGTCGGTTTTTTTTTTACTTTTTTTCTTCGTTCTTATGTGTATATTACAGCGTCAACAGAGTCAAAAAGGAGCTGAGTGTCCCTTCTTCTTCGAAGCGGCGACGTCGGTCTTGTAACATTTGTACAACACTACTGAACTTTCTGTGCTGAGTGAGCTCATCAACCCTAAGCTCTCCACAGGTGATTGGTGCCACTCGCCGTCCAATCACGGAGCGCCTGTTTGCCACAGCAAAGTTGTTAACCCCATACCGGAGTGTTCTTCTGGCTTGGTCAGCTTTTAATCTTCTTGGAATAACGCTCTTATTTTTTTCCTGATCTCCACAGCCGCTCGCCTCCTTCGGAGACGCTTCCTAATCAAAGGGAGCAAGCGATACGTTTACCCTACTGGATATTTCGGAGAGGGAGAGAAATAAAAGAAGAAAAATGTTTCACAGTAATTTTGCTGCATGGCGTTTGTTGTTTGCGAACACCAACTATACAGCCTATCTTTGGGTGATCATAGACAAGCAGAATTGTCATCGTCCACCCTGACTGCGTTTTCTGGTGAGTTCGTTTTTTTTATATCACGATTTTCTGAACTATTTCCTCGTTTAACCGGGAGACCACGGATATAGTCTTTTAATGAATTAGATGCGCGTATTCTCTTTGCTTGACTACTGTATATAAATTCCGCCCATGGTGTCGCGTCTTTCCTTGATTCCTGGCAAATGTTGGAGCAAAGTAATATATCCTTCCCTTTGATATTTTCAACGATTCTCCGTTATTGAATACACGTAGCTGGCTTTTAAAAAAACGTTACCGCCCGTCTATGTAGCGCAAAAAAGGAAATAAACTTCAATCCGTCTTGTTGGGAGTTTTTTCCAGATGAAAAGACCTAAAATGCCTGCAACGCCAAATGCGTACGTTGCACTATTTCGCATATAAGTCATCTTTGTAATTCTTCAGAAAGGTCAATAAATTAACGTTATTAAATTCGGCTCTCTCTCGACGTGGCTATGAGAAAGCAAAGCTCCTATATTTTTTTTCGGTCGAATGTAATTGGGGGAAACCTGCCCCTTTCTTGTGTAAAGGTGGAGGTTGACATTTTTACCACGGCGTATATTAAGTTAAAGTGACCGCAATGCATAGATTTCACCTCTTCTATTTTACTAGGATTTTTTTAGTAAACCATATCATTTGGGACTGCAGTGGGATTTGTTTTTCTTCGGGCCTGAGGTCGGTCCGATGTCGTTTTGTTTTGAGATTTTTTTTAGGGTTTTTTTTTTTGCGCACGGTAGAAAGATCAGCTTTTTGTTTGCATTAATCTGTGGTGGCGGCGCTGTGGTGCACTCTAGTCTGGAAGGTTTAATTTATACATTTTAATAAAATACGATAAAAAGCGCGACGTGGTGCTGTATGAAATTGTCAAAAGACGTTATTATGTTTAGACAGATGGAGCCTGTACGTGTACTGTACAGATATTTCTTTGTGTGAGGTTTTTTTCCTCTCAATAATTCTTGTGGGGATGCCCTAAGGTATCTTTGACGCCTATGATCTAATTGCAGTTGATACAGTATTTGGAATAGGCGGGGCTTGCTACAGTATCTGTTGATCAGTTTCCCTTTTGCCGAAAACCCTATGTCTTGAGGGGAAACGTATGTCGCATAAACTACTGTACTCAGCCGACACCTCTGCGTTTTTGTTATATTATGGTCTGCCTTAAACCCACACTTTGTATGCTTTCCAAATAAAGCACCTAGCACCCGCCGTCTTTGTGTTAACGGATTTGTTTGTTTTCGGTGTAAAATTAAGAAAAACATGTAGTCCAGATAACTGTTATGGAATTTAAAAAAAGGGTTTGTTTGTTTTTGTTTTTACCAGACACCTTGCTGATAGCGATTTTCTCCAGCTATGAAAATGCCCTTTTATCTTGAAAGCATCCTCCACTCTGTATTGGCTGTAACCCTTCCGCACTCCTTAAATCTGACCTAATTTCTTTTCAGGAGTAGGGCATATTTAGTACCTTTTTGTTCAGCTTTTGAGTGTCCTTGATAATGTGAAAAACTATATGTAATAACTGCGAACATAAAGTCAGCTTGTTTCCCCATTTATCAGGGTGTGTTTTTTGGGGAGGGGGGGGTGCTTTGTTGTGGGAGGTAAGAGGGGGTGTGGATTATGTTCAGCGCTAGATCGTAAAACAGCTGGATGAACCGGCTCCACGTCAAGTTACACACACCAGTTTAATGACCAGCACAGCATATTTGGCCAGCGTTGGTGTTTGGCCCACGGCCTGTGACACAACTGAGGCAAAGCAGACTGGGAGGAGCTGTGTGGAAGAAGAGGTTAAAAAAAAGGAGAGACATTTGTGTCTACGGGTGACCTTTTGGGTGCTCAAAACCTCATTTTAAATCACATTAAGTGTATATTTACTGAACGTGTATGTATTAAGTTGTACAGCTTAATTGCCTTTATGAAGTGCTTCTTCATCCAAGAAGAATGCACAGAGCTTTACATGTAGAAGGGGACCCAGTTTGTCCATCTGGTTAATGTGTGGCTGCCATCGTGTGCCACCAGTCCCATTGCACAGCAGATTGGTTATGAAACTGAAAAATTACTTCGCCGAACTGAATTGGAGGTGGGTGATGTTGATTGACCAGACTGGAATTTAGACAAAACAATTTGCAAATGGTGCCAATTTTTTAGTGAGCAAGCAGTCAGGACCTTTGATTAAGTCTCATCTGAAGGATGGCGCATCCTACAGCATCGCTGCTCCAGAGGCGAGCGCACCACCTACTGGTCCACCAGTGCCACGTACGGCAGCAGTCTGGTTTTCCTCCGGTCTCCCATCTCGGGATTGATGTGGCGGTGCTGAAAGATACATTAGGACAGCACCATCAAAACATTTATTTTCCATCAGTAACGTTTTTGTTTTCTATTTACGGTTCAGTTCAAGCTGCTCTTTCGTTCCCAGGAATGTCTGCGGAACTTGTGCAGTGGGTGGTTTTAAAGTTAGCCCGTGGTGTACTGTACAAAATAGTCCATCATTTCCCGGATACACCCATGCAAAACCGACAGTCTGAAGGTTTAACCTTGACCGTAGCGAATATGGAATTAAGCACTTGAATCAACAGTTTTGCTCGTATGCAAAAAACGTATGCTTAATAATAAATGGGATTTTGATATTTAGTATAAGCTGTGATTTGATGGCTGACCAGGACACTTAACCTTTTCCACTTGTAATATCAATACCTAGGGTGTAGAATTAATATTTAGGTGTACTCTAATAATTAATAATAATAATTGCTTACATTTATATAGCGCTTTTCTGGACACTCCACTCAAAGCACTTTACAGGTAATGGGGACTCCCCTCCACCACCACCAATGTGCAGCATCCACCTGGATGATGCGACAGCAGCCATAGTGTGCCAGAACGCTCACCACACATCAGCTATCAGTGGGGGCTATCAGTGGGGAGGAGAGCAGAGTAATGAAGCCAGTTCGTAGAGGGGGATTATTAGGAGGTCATGATTAGTGAGGGCCAATGGGAAATTTGGCCAGGACGCTGGGGTTACACCCCTACTCCTTTCGAGAAACGCCCTGGGATTTTTAATGACCACGGAGAGTCAGGACCTCGGTTTTACGTCTCAGCCGAAGGACGGCACCTGTTTACAGTAAAGTGTCCCCGTCACTATACTGGGGCATAGGACCCACATGGACTGCAGGGTGAGCGCCCCCTGCTGGCCCCACTAACACCTCTTCCAGCAGCAGCCTCAGTTTTTCCCAGGAGGTCTCCCATCCAGGTACTGACCAGGCTCACACCTGCTGAGCTTCAGTGGGCTGCCAGTTGTGAGTTGCAGGGTGACATGGCTGCTGCTCTAAGTTGTCATTAACGTGGACTCCCTCTTGCTCTGTAGCGTATCCCACAAGGAGAGCGAGGAGCAGTTCCTCTGTTTGCCTGGACCTAAGCACGGACCTGCGGGTTTAGAAAGGCAACACAGTCCCGCACCTCCATGTCGAGAGCTGCATTCGCACAAAGGCGCCCTCTGTCGCGCCCCACTCCACCCCTCCTCCCGCAGAACAAGTCGGCTAAAATAAACAGAAGAGCGTTCTGCCATTGTCGAGTGGGGCCTAGGACAGGGGGGTTAAAGGGAAGGAGCCCTTCGGCCTGCTGAAAGGCCACCGTGAAATGATCCTGTCAGGACAAAAAGATGCCCGTCAGCGCTGCTGAAGTAGGAGAAAGAGATGTGGGGCTGATCCCTTGGTAGTAGGTCTTTGCAGGACAAAGGAAAAAGGACCCTTGCTCTTCCTTTTAATATGTTGCTGCGGTCGCTAGCTGTTGATCGCTTTCCAGCCTTGTAAATTAAAGCTACATTGCTCCCTCCCCCCCGGGATAAGGGAGGAGAATGATCCTTCTGCAAAGTCTGCCAACCCGTGCAGACCGCAAGTGGATCAACACGGTTTGGCAGCGGCTGTGTACCCTGGCTCTGTTCAGATAGCACTGCTCCAGTTCAACGTGATGCCCAAGGACCACAGGTCCCCCATACAGCTTTTTTCGGGCGTTGAGTCCTTGTTGGCCGTGTGCGGTTCTTTTTTCTAGAAGAAGTTGGAATACAACCCGAGCTCGAAAGAGAGAACCCGATCAGAGATGCACAGCAGAGAAAGGGTGTCATCTCTGATTACACATCCCGAGCTAAACTTGGGGGGGCCGGAGTGCTTTAAGGCCCGACATCTCCTGATGGAGAGGCTGATGCATAGATGGCAACAAGGTCCTTGTAATTGTGTTTCTGGGACTCCTCTGTTTCACCTTCGAAATTCTGGGCAGAAGAGTATTTACAGTAGCTGGAACTTATCTTTACGAGTGCATTTACCATCTTTAGTCTCTCCTTTCCATCTTGAATGGGGGAAGGCTAAAGCAGATGAACACCAGACATTCTGCAGCCTAGTTACTAAGTACATGATCTCATCCAAGCCCGTGATTTCTTTCAAAGTATACTGTAGCCTGAAATATGTCATATCAGTTACCTCTTCATATAATGTAAAGCCAAAAGCTTTACACCTTGAGTTTTGGACTTGACCTGTTTAACTGGGGGGAAAAATACCAAAAGAAATTAGGGAAATCTGTCATGATTACTCAAGAAATATTGACTGTACAGTAGTTATTACATTTGTCAAAACTGTAGATTGAAAAATAGGTTGCAAAACCACACAGAAGCAGCACAGGAAATACAAAGAGGTTCAGTATTTGATACTGGGCAGAAAACGTTATCCAAGGCCACTAAAATGGCTGAACTGTAAAATCTCTCTAAAATGATCAAAGTGCATAGCGGTATAAACAACAGGAAACAGGAAATATATAGTAGTAGTACATAATGCCATAACCAGAAAAGGCGAGAAAACGTAAAAGGGCAGAGCTCAGATTTGTTGTGCAGTTAGTAAAACAAAAGCAGTTCAACACAATGCATGGAAATTATCATGGCCTGCCAGAATCTGAGAGTTCATTCCCATTCTCTCTGACCCTATGGCCATGTGAGTTAAGGTTGCTCTAGTGTGCTTCCACAGTCCACACGTGTGCCTGTATGAGCGCAAATGTGTGTTGACTCCCTACCTTGGCCTGGTGTCCAGTCCAGTCCAGGGTGCGAGTATCCTGCCTTGTGTCCGTCAGGCTGGGCTTCAGCTCACTGCGATTAGGAAAAGGTGAAAGGTCAGGTTTGGTGAAGGCTCCGTGCAGAGTCCCAGTGTTCCATCACGACAGTGCAAGAAAGGAACAGGACAAGAGACAGGATGAAGTGTTGAAGCAGAAGAGGGGGGATTTATGCTAACTGTAGAAGAGGGTGAAGTATTAAATGTAGGTCTGCATTATACATCTCCTATATATGGGCTCAACTGCAAAGAAGCAACATGTGACTACAATTTGGGTATTTCTTGACTTAAAAGTCTATGGTGCTTTATTAAAACCCCTAAATGTTGTGTACATTTTTAGTTACTATATTGAACACTGGTGAATAGAACTGAATTTCTTGTTTTGAATAGAGAAGGCAATTTGATATTACATATGCTGCTTATTACATGGCTAATGTTCATATAGTTACAGATTATTGTACATTATTTCTAAAATAAGAATATGTAGTGACCAGCGTAATTCTAAGTACAATGGACGAACTTTTAGTTATGAGCCTAAACCAAAAAAATAATCTTTGCATAGTCAAACAACGTCAAAATGGTCTCTACTTTGGGAAATACAAAACGATCAAATGAAAAGTATAAGTGAATCCTATAGCCAGGACTCTGAAAAGATCTTCAAGACAAGTAAAAGCTGTTGTAGTTCCTTTAAACTAGACTGTGGGCCTGCTGAATCATTTGATAGCCTGGTTTGAAAATAAGAGACTAGAACACAAGTTGAAGGTGATGAAGGTCAAGACGTAAGTCTCTTCAATAAAATATAGATTTAATGACTATTCACACATACTGTAGTATGCGTCAATAAAACCAGCTTGAAGTGACCTTTGACATTCTTTTTTGGCTCTGAAAGGCCAAAAAAATGAATTGTTCCCAAAGCTGAGACCAGAATTAATTTAGGTAAGAACTGCAAGGCCTATAGTGAATATTTCACCTACCTTTTCTTGGATTTGATAATGGTTCCAGCAAGAATTAAATAATGCTGGAACATATAAACTTTTTTAAAACCAAATTAGCTCCGTTATTGAAGAACTCATAAACTTAGCAACTGGCCAATACATTCAGAGTGGTATGCATGTAGTTGTAGGATCATCAAGAGATTTGCACATTAGACAAATAAGTGTCAGGACTAAAGTCTTGGATTGGCCATCACATAAGTCAGGTTATGGAAGCTTGGTGATCAGAGTGGGGACAAGACTGTAATGAAGCATCCATTTTGAAGGGTTTTAGGGTTGATTTAATTGAAAACAGGAAAGATGCTGACAAAACCTGCCCACGCAGTTACTGCTATACACTCATGCAAGGTCATATTAAGTACTAAATTAGAGTGCTGGAGTATTATTTTCTTATACATTTTATAACTTTTAATACTGTATGTGAAGGAATATCCCTCACTAATGTATTTCTACTCTTTATTTATGCAGAACAAGTACATTTGTCTCTTTCACATATGGTCCTACTTCTATTTCAGATGTTTAGATTTCAGTTTCAGATCTCAGTTGCTGTTTTCATATTGACAGCTGTTGTGCACCTGGTGATGCCATCGATGTGCTGGGTTTTATTTCAGGCTTTGTAATAGATCGCTTTGAATCTGCTTAGTTTCTCTCTTTTTGGACAAACAGTTTAATTGTCAAGGCCTTCACATCATGGTTCTTGAATACAGGATATATAGGATAAAATACTGTAATCTCGTCATTGTGACGATACAGTTCTTTAGGAGAATCTGTAGTTCCTGTGCACTGACACCTTGAATTTGCTTGTCTAAAATGTTAGATGATAAAGGAAGAAACTGTTACAGAAGCAGGAGTAGATCTTTCCAATAAATGAATACGAAGGCACAGTTTTCAAACATTAACCAAATAAGCATAGTTTGAATTTACTTTTGACAAAATAAACTGTTTTTCAGTACCACTGGACTGTTCAGGATTTGCTTTGTTTATGCTGTTGTAAATGCCTCAAGCTTACTGCTGGTGTGTTGTTGGTGCCCTGGGGTTTTCTTGAGTGCAGGGTTATATGGTTGTCTGAGTTACACAAGCATGAAAGATCATGTAAGGTAGTTGAGCCTAAGGCATATATTGCTATAATGTTTTTCCCATAATACTCCTTATTCAAATGTATAGCAGCTTCATGAACCCAGATGGTTTCCCCTCAATTTAATATTTACATTAAGTAAAACTGGATGTACTTCACATTTTACAATCCTATGAGACTCCTGCAGTTAAAACGGTTTGGTAGATTTGGAAAATCCAAGTAATGTGGCCTACAGCTAGGCACATCACCATCTGATTTCCATTCAGAATGGTCTTGTGTGTAATTAATTGCATCTGGAGAAGGTAATTATGTGGGGGGGAAATTGGCATCAAGTCAGGGAATCCTATGTGCTCTTGAACAGTTTTATATTGTAATTGCAAATAGTGTACCAAGAAGATTCTAATTTTACAGGGAAAATGAGATGCATCATATAATTGCATAGTGGGCTGACTTTTTGGGGGAGATGATTACTGGATCAGCATTTAATTTTAGGTATTAGGCATGGCTAAGTAGCTCCACAACATCCAACAAAAACAAATTGATGATGACATTGTGCTTTTTGGAAGCACGATGCAAGCCTTCCCTGGAGTAGAGTGGTGACAGAGAAGATGTAAGAGTAGTAGGCATCAATGGAGGATAAGGTCAGAAAGCTCTCTGATGATTGCAGACAAAAGGGTCATTATCCTCCACAAGTCTCCTGCATTTGCCCTTTTCCACCGTAGTGCCTGATATGGAATTTTAAAGCTACTGGTGTAGAGGCAATTCTGCCAGTAAGAGGGCGCAAGTGTATCTCTTGACCTCGGGCTGTGAAACGGGTGGCTTAGGAATCGTCTGTAAATCCGAAGGCAACAGTGGGAGACCTGCGGAACAAACTGGGTGTTAGAAGGAACCGTCTGATGCAGGCTGCTTGACTGTGGCCTTCATGGCCGGGTCGCACGCAAGAAACCTTTTCTAGGTGAAGCTATAAAAATGGGTGAATTGGCCAAACGGCATCAGAATGACATTTGCAATCCTGCCTCATTTTCAGATCTGAAAATTTAGCTTTTTGGACATGGGAAATAACATCAGTGTAATTGAGGGGAAAAAACGTATGAGTTTTGGGGTTGTTTTTCCTCTTTGGGTCTTGGAGCCCTTGTTAAAATTGGGGGGAAATCATGAGCTCCAACACGTCCCAGGATGTTTTGGCCAAAGTGCTCCAAAACAACCAAAAAGCTTAAGGTAGGCTGCAAGGTGACATTCTGGCATGACCATGAACCAAAACGTACGATTCATTTAAATTGATGAAGACATGGTTAACTGCATGCAAAATGTTCTTGATCAACCATCTCTATCTCCAGGATTCAGTCCAATCTACTGTAACAATTATGGTTCGAACTCAGGGTTCACAAATCAGAGCATCTGAAAGACCTAGACTGGGGGGATGGTTTATAATCCCACTTCTGAAGTGCCAGAACCTCAGGTTCCATCCAGGGGAATAGTTTAATCCCTGCCAGGGAAGGATTTAGAGGATTCTCTGGACTTCAGTTATGACAAATATGACATTGTCCTGTGCAAGCCAATTAAGATGGCAGTAGGTCTTTTAGTAGACTGCATTATCCAATCCATACATCCTTGTTTTTTGTTCTTATTTCATCAGAACCGGCTTTCAAATAAATGTACACATACAGATTACAATCGTTTATCTTCATAACTGTTGAACATGAAAAGATCTGAATGTGTCCCTATGCAGCAGACCCCAGAAAAGTGTAATGTGGAAAAGATTTGGTAGGTGAAATATTCAGCTGCACAGAAGGGAGTTAAATGTTTCTACTGACTCATAAACATAAAACTGATTAATCTGGTGACAATAAAAACAGAATTTGGAGCTATGAAGATTTCTTATCAACATTGATAGCACATTTTAACTTCTTGAAAGTGAACTTTAAGGAGTGTGATAGTAAGGTGCTTTTGTGATGTTTGGGTCAGTGATCAAAAGGGCAGAAAATGTTAAAGGTTTGTTAAATATCTTCATATTGTAATTTTAGTTATCTTTTCAGTCAAGACTGATTACATTTAGATTCAGAAAATGTAGTTGGGTAATGTGATTTTTCTTCATTATTCACTGGAGGGAAATGTCTAACTATATGATTGAAAATGAATACAGTTGTACATTGTTTTTATGTATTTGTGTGTCTCCGTTTACTTCAGCTTTCCCTTTATACGTTTGAATTATTACCTTAAGACAATTGCTAAAATACAGTTTTAAACATCAGAGGATTTCTCACAAAATTCTGTTTTTGATAATATCTACATTACGTATTAGTCCTTTGCACTAGTACCACCCTCACCAGGAGAAAACCTATGAGCAAGTGTTCATCTAGAGACTAGAGTGCTAAAATGTAGAAAAATGCACAAACACATCCCTACCCCTTTTTTTATTCATTATTTAGTGTCCTAAAGAGAACCCACCCCAGCTGCCAATATCATGGTCTGTCCTAGATGTGGTGGACTTCTTAGAACTGAAGCCTAACATAATATTAACATTTTTCTTATGAATGTTTGGAGATGCATAGCTCACCCTTAGAAATACCACATTGTGAATTCTGATTGTCCTCTGCTCCAGTGTCTATATTGTATCACGTACAAATAAACTAAACTTGGATCAAAATGGGAAAATATTGTCGCGTATAGGGAAGAACTAAAAGTCATCACTTGTTACAGAAACTGAAGCCGGTAGTTTGCAAATAGCTGAACTCCCAAGTTACATTGTGAAGTAGATCAAATCATGGAATGAAGGATAGATACAGTATAGAGGGAAATGTTCAAATTACATTATATTGAGGACTTCCTGCCTGAGGTTTAGCAAGGGACCATCACACTCGCACCAGTAGCACGGTGTATGTTGTTCTGTAAAGGGTGCAAATGAGAGGTGGGCGTTTGGGTGCTAGTAACTTCTTGAAAAATGTCGCTTCAGGATCAGGGACTGGGAAGGGCAAGCGAGTGAAAGCCCAGGATCTGTTCAAAGCAGAGCTGTGCGGTTGGAGTCGGGTTCCCATCAGTCACTGCACACGAAAGGTCTGTGGCTACTGGGTACTCCTTACCCAACCAGCACGCATGGGCCTCCCCCTGGACTGACCCGTTGTTCACAACAGTTACACTGTCACGCTGCGCGTTTGCTCCACGCTTACCGTCATCCATCAGGGAGGTCAATTTGAAACCTTGACTCCTTGCAGAGCCAGAAGAGGACTTGGCTCTGCTCATAGCAAGTCGGCCATGCCCATAGCACTGAGGTGCCTTTCACTTGATCAGTGAGTCCCTTTTATTTTATTTTCAATAAGGTTGGCATTCCTCTCGTTACATCACCTCCTCCTCTGTGCCCAATTGGCTCGCAGATCTGGTGATTTACTGCTGATGAAACGGTCAATCAAGTGCCTCTCAGCCAGTCGGGAGTGATCAATTGACGCAAAGAGAGAATTGTTTTGACGTTCGGTGTCGTATATTGTGTAACAGCTAAAATATCGATGTATTTGAAGTGTTTCGCTCTCCCTTCTTAAATCTTTTTACCGTTGTCACACAATGTTCAGTCAGATTTCCTGCTCACCTGTAGCAGTGGCATACACAATGTGGTAGTATGTTTTTTAGTTCCTGCTGTTTCTTTTGGATATAACACAGTTGTGCTTATAAGTGTAAAAATTCATGGTTTGCTCTTTCTTCCTAATACTGTAAAAAGTACTTATGTAGTCTTAAAAGGCTGTGTGGCTAAGGTCTTAGTTTTTGGCATATTTAGGAAAAAAGTTTTTTTTTTAATCCATCCTCTTTTTTTTCTAAAGTCTTTTAAGGAGAAAAGGGTTTTATTTGTTTGTTCCTTCACCAGAACGCTGTTCACACAATTTCTGAACTCTTGGTTTTGCCTTCTCATAGCTTTAACTTCAATGAGAATGTAAGCATCAGTTTGAAATGCTGTTTAAGCTGAAGAGGTTTATTTGAAACTTCTTGAAAGTCTGTCACGAGATTTCTTAAAAGGAAATACAAGAACTCGGGAAAAGAACTAATTTCTCCTCCATTGGCGAACGGGATTTCATCTGTTAGGGAGGTCAAGAGTTCAGTCCCAGGCAACTAAAATACCTTGGTGAACTCTCCACGGTCAAGTAGGGTGATGCCATCTGTATTGACCACTGTGAGCGGCATTTCACTGGTATCTTTCTGAGCATAGTAAACGGCTCACATTGATCACTTCCATAGTCCTGGTAGAAACTGAATATTAAGTGTTAAGGGATACGAGATTTTTAATGTAGAAGGTTTAAAAATGTCAAGAGTGTCTGCTTATTCAATATCTTATGTTGAAAGTTTTCTGTAGTACACCTGCTGTATATCTTACAGATGGATTTTTCTTTCGACCTTTTACAGAGGTTGATGTGATGCATATGAAACTTTCCTTTCTGTATCAAACCTGGTCCTGGAGAACCCTAATCCAGTCATTCTTAGAGGTCACCCTAAACAAAGGTTGGCGGCACTCATCCAAGCAGTTGTTCAAATAAGCAAGTAGTGTTTCAGTGACGGGAACATTGGTTCTTGAAGGCTGAAGGAGCTTCTGATTTTTGTTCCAAATGACTAAATTACTTAATTGAGCACAACCCCTGCTTAATTGATCATAGCTGCAGGCCTTTAGAAATGTAAATCCTGCTGGACTGTGGTTCTGGGAACCCTTGCTGTAAATGGCAAGTCTGCTTTATAAAACGCAGGAGTACTGAGGAAGGCCTTCCAGCAAAGCACATTGCGACCGTCACTTTTGCCCACTGATAATGCAATAGCTTTCTAATAAAGGGTAGTTAAAATCCTTTTGAAGAATGCCTTCTCATACTGAGAACTGTCTATACAGACATGGAATACCTCAGACATTCAAGTTTTGTTGGAAAACCAATGTGTTCACACACTGCGTGTCACCACTGTGGTCTGGATGTGGATATGGATGATACCACTTGGCTTTATAAGAATATGCAACAGTTAAGTAAGACTGAATAAAAATGTTTGATTTGATCTTTGCAGTGAAAATACTGGTTGATTTATGTTTTCATGGATACATTTATAAAGCCATTCAGGCAAGAGTCTCTCAATGTGTTTGCGTCCACATTTGGCAGGTAGAATCCTGACCATGTTGGATGTAAATAACCACAAGACTCCTGTCCAGGACATATGGCTTGGCACCCTAATACACAGCCAATATTTGTTTACTGGTACTTTGGGGGGGGAATTAAATTGGATTGAATCAGGGATGAGCAAAATTCAAGAGGAATAACTTTTTATTGGGAAACATCCATTTTTCTGTTTAGTAACTTGTAGCACTGTTCTGTCATTCTTAAAATTATAGCTTCACATGGAAAGATCTTTGGTACTGTTGTTTTAAGTCAGGTCAGCAAAAAAAATGAATGGCAGTTTAGTCCTGCTGAGGTTTCTACTGAGGTATATTAGTTACATTTTGGAAATTATTCTTCTGGTTTTGGTACTTTGATGTCTTACCACATCAAAACTGGGTAGCACATCTTATGATAAAAGAAAAGGTGATATAACACATTTATGGCAGAGTGATCTCGAACTGGATTTAAAGAATGTGACTTTGGGAAAAATCTTTGTCCAAAAGTACCCCCACCCCCATCTGTGAGTTACCAGAATCCTTCTGTAAATATAAAAATGAACTTTGGCCTGCTTCAAGAATTGTCTGAATGAAAAGGGATGTGGCTCAGCCCAGGAACTGGCATGATGTGTGTTAGCTATGTGCCAATTGAGATTTATGGATTTACTCTGAATATAAACATTCTGAATAGAAACATTCCAAAAGTAAGGTAAACCCCACACACGAGCTCAGTTTCCGTTAACCTTAAGCTGCAGTACAGGCTGAGCCATTGAAAGGCCTGCTTGTTTATTTAGAGTTGTGGAATAAAGTAACCCCCAACACTCCCACAAATACTGTCTGGATAAGCTGTGTAGTTGTTTATATGTGTGGACATTTCCATTCCTATATAATTGAGTCTTATAATTGTTAAAGTAGTCGCAACTACTGTGGGGAAAGGAAAAGGTCTTGCAGCAAATGTAATAATGTTTGTTTCACAAGGTTCATTACTAAATAGTGACGGGGAAAGCTGAAGAACTACTTTACATAAGAGTTTATTGCTACATCAGAAATTGGTGCTACCTGCATCGTTAATCTACTGTATTTGTGGACATGAATGGCACTGGAATATCACTGTCTGCAGTTTCCAAGCATCCCCAAAATGGCATTTCTCTTCATTACTGTACCTGATGTATTATGTGAAACACTAAATACAAATCCAGGATCAGTCCTTTTTGTGTCTTTCAGTTAACATTTTACGTAGGATTTTGTAATATGCATGATTTCAATGTAACTCTTGTTCACATTTCTCATTTCATTTGCCCAATGTAGAATGTTCTTTTTAGTTGTCATTTTTAAACTAAGTTAGTTCTAGGTTATTTCTATTCTATGATTACTGTCAATTAGAGCACTTTTCTCCAGTATTTCCAGCTGTCACCGGGAGCTGGTTAAGTCTGAAAAGGTAGTACAAGGTGCATTTGTGATTGTCCGGTTTCCTTTCTGCAAATACGAATCCAAGTCTGTTGGTGTTTTAATACAGGATGTGTGGCCTGAGACCAGAGCTGTGGAGTGTTGAGTGTTGGCCCTTGCTTTGGCTTCTATCAAATGGTGCTAAAAGACAACATTGTCTGAATGGTGCTGTTCAGGCATTAGCTCAGGCAAGGATGCTTGCATCCACTCACAGTTTGGACAGCTTGGTAAGTTCCAGACCATAGCAGCTACTTCAAAAATGTGACCCAACTGCGTGCCTCAAAGTAAATGAATAAGATGGACAGTGCTCTCGTGGGGTAAACTGGGATCGGCCCTGAGGTTTGAGGCCCACTGAACCACTTGAATCGTAGGTCCTTCCTACCCTTTTACAGATTAAAATGGTGGGCTGGAAAGGTTGTAGGTGTTAGGAACTGGAGGTAGGAAGTCTTCCAAGTCCAGATTGTTTTTGCCTATATTATTGATCGAGCATTTGGTTTGTCATAATGGCCCTCCACATGATTCATCAGAAACCTTTACTTGGGCATGAATATCTCATCTGTCACTTAGTGGTGTACGAATGTTCCTACTTGCTGCTTCTTTCAAGGATGTTTTACCCTGAGAAAAACAGATTGCAAGGTGTGCTGAATATAAGAGGAGGTTCTTCCACAAAATGGATTCCAGTCTTTTCAAATTTGTTTCCTTTGGTAATGGAATCTCTGTGAAATTTAGGCAAATCTGTGCAGAGTCCTGCAGAGCTTAGAAAAGATTCTGTGCCGTCCAGTGACCACAAAATTGGAAGGGGGCTCTTGGATGGGACAGCCGTCTTATAGTATCTGCTTACCAGTTCTAGAACGTGGCCTGGTGGATTCTAGAATACTTCAAACTCTAAAAGACAGCTGGTTGTGTTACCAAGCAACCGTGTAGATTATTGTAGTTGTATTACATTAGCCTGAATTTATGAGGCCTAAGAGATTGGAGGAATGGATGCTGTGGAAGGGAAATGACAGTATAGCTGGACTGAATCTGTTTCAGAGACAACACATGCTATTATAGTATATTTTCTTTATCCTCTATAAAACAAAATCCATTGACATTTTCAGGATGGAGAGTTTCATGTCACTCCTCTCTGTGGTAAGTCAGTTAGGCATTGTTTGTCTTGGCTGTTCTTGTGGCTCACCTAATTACAGCTGAGGTGCAGAGACTGTTAGGGCTGGACAGAACTATCGAAGTTCAGTTCAAAAGTACCTTGTCACAACTCGGTGTACTCTTTGCTCGTCACTGTTGAATACAGTTCACAGCGGCATGTATTATAGATGTATTCATTGTACGGAATTGGGCAGCGTTCAGAACCTGTCCCTGTAAAATCAGGGCATGTAGTACCCATCACCTTTGACGCATCAGACAAGCATGAAAATCAGAGGAGAGGTGATATTAATAACTTGTTTTTAATACTGCACTTAGTAGCCTAAAATATAAGCAGTACTAAATGTGATGGTCAACATGTTCTTCAATTTTTTACTTTAAAGCCATAAATTCCTTATAGTTACTCAACATGGTTGGTTTTGTTCTGTTTTTCCAGGTATTGTCTCGCGACAAGTCCTTTTGAACCCACTTCAATCTGTTTTTGGAGAAGAAATGGCCAGTGTGCCTTTTAAGAGTAGCATGGGTAAAATAATGTATTGTTTACTCTTTTATATGGTAGATATGGACATGTGAGTCTTACAATAAACAAACAAGATTTTGAACACTCAGTGGTATTTTAGTCTTTCATAAAATTGGAAAAATGCATTGCCTGGATATGTTAAAAAAAGATTTTTTAAATTAAAATGCTTCCTGTTTCTACTTTCAGCTAAATCATCCCACCACCACACTCCTAAAAATGTAATTTTAAATTTTGGCTGATTTAAGTGTGTCTCAAACTCGATCTCTTTTGTAATTCAGCGATGTGCATTCCCTTTGCACACTGTCAATGTTCTTCCAGAATAAAGTTAAACACGAAAGAAGAAAAACGCAACGTTAACAGCTAAAACGTCATTTCTTTTCTTCTCTTTTCAGCATGAAATCAACCTTTACAGCATGTCTAAAAACAAACTTAATATATTTAAACCTCCAGTATATAGGCAGTACGTTACATTGCCGTCTTGTGTAAGGATTCAGTTGAGCAAATCTGTGCAGAACTTAAATTGAACACATCCCCTTTTGATAATCCAGCAGCCATGTCACCCTGCAACTCACAACTGGCAACCCACTGAAGCTAAGCAGGTGTGAGCCTGGCCAGTACCTGGATGGGAGACCTCCTGGGAAAAACTAAGGTTGCTGCTGGAAGAGGTGTTAGTGGGGCCAGCAGGGGGCGCTCACCCTGCGGTCCATGTGGTTCCTAATGCCCCAGTAAAGTGGCGGGGACACTATACTGTAAACAGGCGCCGTCTTTCGGATGAGACGTAAAACCGAGGTCCTGACACTCTGTGATCATTAAAAATCCCAGGGCGCTTCTTAACCCCGGTGTCCTGGCCAAATTTCCAATTGGCCCTCACCAATCATGGCCTACTAATAATCCCCCTCTATGAATTGGCTACATTACTCTGCTCTCCTCCTGATGTGTGGTGAGCATTGTGAGGTGGATGCTGCACATTGATGGTGGTGGAGGGGATCCCCATTACCTGTAAAGCGCTTTGAGTGGAGTGTCCAGAAAAAGCGCTATATAAGTGTAAGCAATTATTAATTATTATTATAATTACCATTCACGATTTCCAAATAGAAACATTTTGCTTCATGAAACAGTTTTATAACGCTGTAATTAAAATCAACACCAAATATGAAGTACATTTAAGTCAGAGTACAGAACATAACGATACTTTGGGGTGTTACCGTATGAATACCGTGCATTTCATTACCCTACACTCTACGGTTTAGTAAATAAACAATGAAGACAATGTGGTTTATTCTCACTACGGCAGGACGCGTAGAAGAAGCCGCGCATGCGCAAAGTGAGGCTGAAGTGTAATGGAGTTCTGGTGGACGCTGGCGGTAACTGCATCACATTTCCTCTACATTACTCATCAACTTAATGCACTACTCGCTATTTTCGGGTCTAATTGAAACGTTCAGTACGCAGAATGTATCGGTATTTGCCATATAATATCCAACTACAGTTCAGTGAATATTGCAGCAAAAAATGAAAGAGCATGTGTCTAAAGGGTGATTTAAAAAAAAAAACTAAGTTCTTTCGAAGTCTTGTTGCTCTACACTTCTGTAACCTAACCCTAATGTTAACCACCTTTTTAACTTTGTTTTTCAGGTCTGTAGCGGTGGATATTACCAAATGGATAAATGTGGAATGTTTGAATCTCTTAACCTAATTGGGGAATTTTACGTGAGCTGCTGCTGGCTAAACCTAACAATGAGAAAAGGGTAAGTTTGGTTTATCTTCTGGGGATGTGTGCAGGTGCTGCTACTGTGGCAGAGTGGGGTGCTACCATTTCACAGAACCAGGGTCTTGGGTTCGATTGTGTCCTCTGTCCGGAATTGTCAAAGCTTCTGTCCAAGTGCAGGGGTGGATTAGTATGTCAGTGGGCTCTAGGCACATACGCAAATATGAACCCTCCTTCTTGTGGATTGCTAACAGCCATATCACTCTGCAACTGGCAACCCCCTGAAGCTAAGCACATGTGAGCATGGCCAGTACCTGGATGGGAGACCTCCTGGGAAAGCTAAGGTTGCTGCTGGAAGAGGTATTAGAGGGACCAGTAGGGGGCGCTCACCCTGCGGTCCATGTGGGTCCTAATGCCCCAGTATAATGACAGGGACAGTATAAAAAGGCTCTCTTTTCGGTGAGATGGGGCTGCAAATTGGTGAAGGTGGAGGGGAGTCCCCATTACCTCTAAAACACTTTGAGTGGAGTGTCCAGAAAAGCGCTATATAAGTGTAAATAATTATTATCCTCTTAGCCCATGCAGTTACTGTTGACTTTATTATTAAGGGCCAAACGGTCACAAACAACCAAATATGCAGCCAATATACTGAAACTAATGTTGTACCTCCAAGAACTTGGATGTTGCACTGATGCTCTGTTTAAAGAAATATAACATTTTCTCAACTGTCTTTAAACTAAAAAGCTTTACTTTTAAAAACAACAGTGCAGTATCACAGTAAACTGCATTGTCACAGGCTTCTCCAGCCTCATAAAAACCAAAGCTGTGGACCTTCACAGGCTTGGTTCACTTTGTGTCCTCTTGTGTCAGAGTATAGCAGAGGGACTTTCAACATAGTCTTGTTCTGCACAGTGTTTCACCTAGCATCTGATTCCACAGACTTTAATAAGAATCATCTGAAACTTGAATCCTTCACAGTGACAATCTTGTATATTCAAAATGCAACCAGAAACACCTGTAAAGGTCTGCCTTGCATGCTTCTCCATCTTGTGCGCTTATAACCAGCTTGGGTGCTGTACTTCCATCTGTAGCTTTTTCTTCATCCCCAATGCCTCACGGGTGTTTTTCTTTTATCCGTCATTGATGTTAACAACGCAATTCACCAACCTGGTGCATCCTTGTCATGCATCAGAAAATAGTGCATGGTTCATCGTTGTGTACGTCTGTTGCTACTGATTTAGGCACTCCCAGAATATAGTAAATGACAGCTGCATCATAAAAAAAAAAGTCTTCCATTGTACATGGAGCTTAAACTTTTGCTTTCTTGGAGGACGAGCCCTAGGTATGTTCCCACTCGGATAGGGCCTTCATCCAGCCCTGCATGTGTGGAGTCGGCACATTCTGCCCATATACTGGGGTGTTTGCCAGGTGCTGCGGTTTCTTCCCACCTCCCAGAGATGTGCCAGCTTGGCTTCATGGGGTATTCTGATTCATCCTGTGATTGGCTGGCGTCTTGCCCGGGTGCAGAGTGTGGGTGTGCTCCACCTTGCTGCCTGTGCTTCTAGGAGAAGGGGCTTTCTAATAGCAGGGTGGTGATTGGAGGTTGGTAGGGGGCATCATCCCTGATCACAAGAACTAGTCAGCCCCCAAGAACATTGGGGCTTAAATATTAAAGTTGGTATAGATGCCTTGCTTATGTGGCTGTTTGATTTTCAGCTGAAGTAAGCATCACAATGAATGGAGGAGATATATGTGGTGGTAAAGGAATAGTGTACGATAAGGTTTGTGTTGGGATAAGGTAACATCACACCTGGGATGGCTGGACAAGAAGCTGCTGGTCAAGAACATCCAACACCTCAGGTGTGATGTGATTCTAGTGCGTCACACCCTGGAGATTAGTTATCTTTTCATTTTATAATATACAGTACAACAGACCTTGGTATGGTTAAAAAAAACAGACCTGTGCATTTGTACTAGTCATTTTGTCCGAGGTTCAGTTTAAAAAGAAGCTGGACAATCCTGGTCTTGCAGAGTCAGTGACTGTAGGTTTTCTAGGTCTTATTAGAGCAAGAGCACATGGAAAAACTAAATATTTTTGTTAAATTGTCCCATTACACCATAATTAGCTGATTTAGGTTAATAGATGATGTACTCAAAAGAAAATGTATAGATAAATCAGCCTCCAGAATGAGGAATACTCACGCCTGGTTTATAACATTTGATACAATTTTTGTTTTTGTTTTTAAACCATGTGCTCCATTCATTAACCCCCGTGATGTCTCACATATTTGTGTTCTCAATTCCACAAAACAGTAAGACTGTTAAATAATACTGGAACTAATCAATATATAAATTATGGTATTAAATAGCTAGCATTGTACAAAAATGGGCTATTCATCATTCGTAAGACTTGAGGGCTATATTTGTCATCTGACCAGCATCATTTGCTACAAGAATGTCTTTAGTACTCAGTGAAAAAGTCTTAAGTAATTAGGAGTTATTCTGAATAACTATTCAGAGTACATTCACATTTAGAGCAAGTAGTAGTATAGTAGTGTTAGCACAGATCTCTGCAGTTATAATACTAACAAGTTACTGAAAACCCAGTTAGAAGATGGGATACATTTCTTGATCTCAAATGCCTTCTGGCTTTTACATTAAAGTTGTGTGTATGTTAATCAAAGAGTTGGGTTTGTAGCCACTTGTACACTGTTCACAGTGTCTAAGAAAGCAGTTAGGTGCAGGCTGTAGTGTTGCTGACCAGCTGATAGGTAGCAGATGGTATCTATGGTTCATTTGTTAAATATGGCAGTTTTTTCCCCCGAAATGTGGATTTGTCATTTTGCTTGGTACCTGTCAGGCCTGGATTTATTCTTTCTCAAAGCTGTGCGGTTATTTACTAGTTTGGGAGCCTCAACAGCTGGTGGTACTGGAGAAATGATTCTAACCGATAAGAATTAGAACACTAGATTTTGTGCAACTTCCTAGTTCTACAGGGGAAATGGTCTAACTTAGCTTTAAAGGAAGTACATTTGCAACTGAACATATCCTGTTTTATCTGATTGCACCATGACTGTTGCCAGGATCTCTTGTATACTTGCTTCCAGGAGCAATAGATCCAATCTGGCTTTTATATTTTAACCCACCTTAAACCTAAATAGAATAAACTTTAATTAAAGGACTCTTTGTTGTTTTGATTATAACATTTCCAGCCTTTAGATGAGTGGAACCGTAATCATGCTAAGGGATTGCAGTTAAAATTTCACTAATCGAAGGAAATCGTGTTGTAGCATCTTTGCACTTCTGACGTTATTATACATATCCACACCAGAATTCAAGGGGAAAAAAGTGTTTTAGAAATAGGATATCTACCATCTTTACACTTTTCTCCTTGTAAGAGATGCTTTGTAAGTGGAGCCTTCTTCAGGAATAGGGTGTAGATGAGGAAGAGAGCTGAGCCCCAAGTCAAAAGAGTGGGAGCAAGAATGACAAAAATGTGCGGATGAAAAGGGAGAGGTGAGAAAGGATGAATAAATATTTCCCTAGATGTTGTTTAAAGCTCTAGTCATGGAGCATAAAAAAGGTACACTTAAAATAAAGATGACAGTACATTGGTTTAAATTGGAAAACTACTAAAGTAAAATGATAGGTACAAACGTAGTTTCTGTATCGCAACAAATAGTTGTATACCTAGATGAAAGTGTCCACTACTTTAAATGTCTGTATGCCCAATCTTGGACTAGGTAATACCTGCTTAGTGGCATCTGATAATATTCTTTGAGGAACTTGCTGATTTTTACCCCTTTTGACTTAAGATATATCACTGGTGCCTCATGTCACACTCATCTCTGTGATCTTTACTCTTTTAATGTATTTCTCTTGGCATACGAGGCAGGCTCTCCTGTTAAAATCCCCCAATCTGTAATTTGTGGAAAACCCTTCCTTTTTATTTTTTTGCACCTCTGTGCCATCTTACTGCCTATCACTGAGCTAATGCTATTATTGGATTCATTTTCCATGTAGACCTACCGTTTTGGGGACGGGCACTTTGCTTGCTGCTGCCAGTGCCTGGGACCTTTTGCAGAGGTTGAAACTGTCCATCTTTAGATGTGAGTGTTCAGTTAAATGGTGTAAATCCTTAATTCCTGCACTTGTTCACATTGCAGACCATGGCAGTGTCATTTTAATTTTCTTATCTGGTAAAATAAAGGATTCAATGAAATTTATCACTAGAAAAAAAAGATGTCTAGCTGTCAGTTTTAATATTATTTAGCAGAAGTATAAACATTCTGGGAGTGCCATTGGTGGAATTTAATCGCCACCCTGTGTTTCTGTGAATTTAACTGGAGTTTAATTGAAAATGTACTAGCTTTTGCTGATCACAACTTCAAAAGGGACAAAAAGATCAATGGTTTGATGATGCATTTAATCTAATTAAACTCTTCAGTAGTGTCATTGTTTAAATCTCAGGCTAATACAATTTGTGGATGAAAGTTTGATTTTAATTAGGTTAGCCACCGATGGTTTTAGTTTTCTAAATGTGTTATTAAGCCTTAAGTTTTTCGAGATCAATTTGGTATTTTTTCCTTCTTGTGGGCATGATTTAGTTTTTAAGTGCTCTTAACTTTTTTTTTTCCATTGGTCTTGTAAAGACTGATTTGTTTTGATTGTCCTTTACAAAGCTGTTGATTCCTTTTACTTAGAAACTCTCAGACAGTATAGAGCAAACTTCCCTGGGTTCGCTTACTTACTGTACCATGCGATTCATTTTCTTTTCAAAAGAGGGCGACATTTTCCAAGATTGTGGAGATTCAACTGGAGGCGTCCAACAAGAAATCGGTAGCAGGCAGCCTTGGAGTTAAACGCCAATGATCAAATACCTGTAACTCTGATGGCACACGGAAGACTTAAAAAAAAAATTAAGCTTGCAGTAAACCGTAGGATGTCTTACTTACAATATTGGGAGGAAACTAAACTTAGAAACTGCCTCAGTGTTGATGCATATTACGTTTTTACCTGTAGTTTTTATCTACCGCACATTTCATTACCAATAGAAACCTGTTCTTCCGTTAAGATGAGAACGTAGTTGTAGACTGTACAGTGTTGGTGGAAATTCAACTTCTCTATCCTCTCGGGTCTGTAGTTTATCCCGTGTTAACCCCCATTCAGCCACAGACCAGGGGGCGAGTGCGCCTTTAAGTCGCGGGTAGCGCGTCCCATGTCGGCGCAACACACACGCCGTGTAGTGCGGATGGAGGCTGCGAGAGCTGCTGCTGCTGCTGCGCGCTGCCTGTCAAGAGTGCGCGGAGGAAAGAAGAATGGGGCGGGGAGGGGGGGGGCCGCGGCTCCTCGGTGCTGTTTATTTCGGCGTTGCGAGCGCTCCCCTCCCCCATGTTGCCGCCTCCTCCTCCCCTCCGGGCGCCGCGAGCGCGCACGCGCGCGGGGCCGTGCGGGAATGGCTGTGCGCTGATCGGGGGGCTGGGCCGCCAGCAGCTACCGGAGAGTTAAAGAGTTTTTAATGTCCGCCATGTTGGCCATGGCGTATTGAACCAGGGAGAGAGAGCGGAGCGACTGAAAAAAAGAGACCGAAAGAGAGCGACCAAGATCCGGGCCTTCCCGGCTCCGTTCGCCTCGCCGTTTGTATTTTTTTTAACCAATCGAACGGTAGACGACTGGAGAACGACACAGACACATCCATGAGAGCTCAAACCGGGACAGTTGTGAATTTTAGGGGATCGGATAGATTTATGCTGCATCTCGAAATATAAAAAATGAGTAAATTGTCGTTTCGGGCACGGGCGCTGGACGCTTCCAAGCCACTACCTGTCTTCCGCTGCGAGGACTTACCCGACCTGCATGAATATGCCTCTATTAACCGGGCAGTGCCGCAGATGCCAACTGGGATGGAAAAAGAGGAGGAATCGGTACGTTTTGCAGTTCCGAAAACCTATTCTTGGTAAAATGTCCAGGTTTCGGCAGCATGAAGGGGCGCCCCTATCTTGTCTGCGCAAGCTTGCACAAAATGGCCGCCATATTCTCGTTCCAGAAAGGCGGCTTGGTTCGGGGTTTTGCTCGCGTCCTAAGCAGGATTTGGTGCAGTATATACAAATATAAGACGGCGCTGGTTGCAGATGGTGTTGTTGGGTTCGGTTGTCGGGGCCCGTTAACCCGGGAAAAGGGTTGCACGGCACAAAGGGGTCACGTGACTCGAGGCGAATCCGCCATTTCGCTGACTTTCTCCTCGCGCTGGGCTGGGCCTCGTGTCGCTGCAGGAGCCGCGGCCCGGTGCGAGGGGGCGCGCGAGAGCTGGCAGCCCACACCCCCCCCCTCAGTCTGAGTACACATGGGATACTACAACATAAACAAGAGCGCTGTCGGCTGGGAACGCAGGTCCGACTGCCTGTGCTCACGTTGGTTTTGACGCAGAAGGAAGCCGTTTTCTGCATTCTCTAGACTCGTTTTTTTTTGCTTCACGACATGAACTGTTTCTGAAATGGAGTAGTACCAGAAGTATTTTTTAACAGCGTCGTACGCGTTCTGAGTTGTTGGCGCTGACAAGAGTTTGCGATGGGGTCACGCTGTTCGTGTTTAAGTTTGCGATCTGCCCATTTGTCTTTCAGTGTTTTCTAGAGACACGGCAGCTGAGCAAGTCGCGGAGGTTTCCGTAAACGAATGTACAGCTTGTGTACGTGAAGGGTGTTTTTGTTTTCTTTCGTCTTCGGCTGTGCCTCGCACGGAGCTGGGCAGCGGGCACTGCCGGGCTGCCAATGAGGAGACTTCCCTCCGTTTGGCAGAAAATGGACATGACCGGTCTGATTCCGGCTGAGGTGTGCTCACGCCTGCTCGGCTGCCGTGCTTGCGCGGCTGTGTTGATACAGCTCGTCAGGAGGCGTGACGCAAAACTGACCCAGTTTTGCCTTAGTCCTAAAACCGTAAATTACCCCCCCCCTCTCCCCAGTCCCAGTTAAATCTGCATTATCGCCTCGAGAGTAGGTCTGAAGTTTTCCATTATTTCCGAACACCATATCTCTTCCTACTCCGTGGCCGTTATCCACACTTCCTCCATTTGCGTTAAGTTTGGCGATTGATTTAAGCCTCTCACGCTTGAGTTGCCGATTGAATGAAGAAACGGATAGTCCTAAATCTAGGCTGGTAGTTTCTTCGCTTCGTTCTGCAGCTTTGAATGCCAAGAGGGAAAGCTTGTGTAGAAGCCGGTCGGGTATGGTGAATGTTTTACAAACGCAGCAGTAGCATCTGTGCGAATAAGTTAAATTGTGAGGTTAAAGCAGGCTATCGTTTTTTTTTTGCAATAGTATGGAGACGCCTCTCTAAACCACTTTACCGGACTTTCTAGTAAGTCCTAACCGCAGATCTACACTGTCACCTTCGTTGCAAATGTCAGTTCGCCTTTGAACTGTTGGCGCCAGTGAGGTGAGATGTCAGTGGGTGAAGTCTTCTGCTGAACTCTGTAAGCAGGCAGAGCGCTGGGTTTGCAGCTCCTATTTCAGTTGTAAACGACAAAACTTGACTTTGAAGGGCTGCGTGCTAAGAGAGAGATTAGGAAGATACCCCTGTCTGATTTTTACCTCTTTGTGGGGAATCCGTACCCGAACGTGCTGTTTTTTAACTCTAACAATATATTCTTCCAGTGCCCTTCTCTGTGGAGATTTTAAGTTCCTTCTCTTGCATTTAATCAATATCACATTTGCATATGTGATGGTTGATGTCTTTGTGGACATTTCCATGGTTATTGTACACACTAACGTTTTAACTTGGTTTTCTCTATGGTGTTGTAATACAAACTGTTTTGTTTAGGGTTGAAATAGGAGGGAAGAGCATTTAATGATGAGGAATGACAAGTTTGATAGTTGCCCTGTTAATTGTTACACTGTTTAGGATCAAGAACCGAAAATTAGAAATTGGATGCATCTGTCAAAGCACTGTAATCCATTGTCAAAATTGTTAGCAACAGGTGAGTTAATTAAAAGCCGTGTTGATTTATGCTGTGTATATGTATAAGAATGCATTACTGATATTACACAATTTATTGATCAGACTAAGTGTCGTGCTCTGCCCATAAATCTCATTTAAACCATTCAATTTTTCGTGATATTCCAGTGGGTGTTTGGATAAGCAGAAAGGGACTGTTCGGCTTCTGATTAGGAAGATGTCTGGGGACGCAGTGACCCACCAAAATAAGGGAGATTTAATGAGCTAATTTTGTATTCCTAAGTCATTCTCATTAAACGAACTTTGGTCTTTCATATCTGCTGTCCTCCAGATATATTAACAGAACACGGCAAACTACTAATCTGGTGTGGTTCCTTGTGGCCAGTAGTAGTCAAGAGAGGCTGCTAAATGTTGCCCACATCACCTTGATTTGTCTTCTCGCTGACATCTGATCCGTTAAAAATAGCAGTGAGAGGAAGGTGAACAGCCTTTTTTTTTTAAGTCTAATAAATCAAGATGGAAAGGAATCGATTTCTTTCTGTTGGTTAATAAATGTTTCTCAGAACGGACTAATTATCGTAATATAACGGATGTATTGCTGTTGTCTTGATAGGAAAGTTTTTAGGTTCTAGACTTAAATGCCCTGAGCCAGCCAGTCACTTTTTACTGTCTCTATTATTTCCGTAGATGTTTGTGGAAACCCTAAACAGATCTCTGTGCAATGGAAATTGTCCCTGGTATTGACAGTTTGAACAGCTTTGGAAATAAAATTCTTCTTGATCACAATGAGAAGTAATGAAAATGCGGATTAGTGTAAGTGTTACGGATGACAAATGGCTTGGAATTACTGTGAATTCCGTGTTGTGAAATAGCTGGGCTGAATACTGGGGTCTGTTCTAAAGTGCACAAATAAGGCTTTGATTTTGTGCAATCTGCCTGCTTGCTCAGTTGGGCTCAGCCCAGTATGCTGCATGCTGTAATTCCCACCGTGGGGAAAATGGCAAGGCTTTTGTTTAGTTTATTGGGTAATAACCATGGAGATATGCAGACATATTGTTGCTATTTGCAGAGGTCTACTGATTATTGTCTGGGGAGTAGGGTGGGGGGAGTGTTTATAGACTTTTTTTTTACCAGTATAATGTATGAAATCAGAGTGGCTATCAGATGTTTTATTTGAATTGTCATATGCTTTTCCTGTCCTGGGACCTTATCTTGAAATTGGATGTTCTAGTTCTTGAAAGTGGTTTCCCTGTAGGTCATTCAAATACTGTAAATGGAAATACAGTGCTAAGATTTGGAGCTCTGACGGGGAAATAGCGATTTTGGCTATTCCTCAATACACATCATGGTAGTGGGGATACAACTTTCCATTGGTAAGCATTTGAAGAGGAGACTTTCTTGGTTTGATTTATTGAACTGACACCTTTGCAAAAATCTAGCAAACCTGAGTGTGAAAACCTTTTCTCTGTAGGCGTATACCTCATTGGTACAAGTGCGAGTTCTATTGAGAATGGATTGCGTAAGTGTCTGTTCTACCTGTGCTAAAGTGATTCTGAGAAGTAGGTTAAAAAGTCTAGCTTCATGTACCGTCACGGTCAATCGAAGATTTTCTCATTTATGTTCCTGAACCGAAACTGGAGGGAAAACAAGAGAAGGAATAAGATGAATTTGAACAGCTTTAGCCATTACCCTGATACAGAAAGGATTTTCTTCATTCAGATGTCCTTTACTCTTGACATCTAGGAAGAGCACTACTTTGGGAAATGGGATTCTGGAACTGTAGGTCGAAGAGGGTGACCTAGGGTGCTGTTGGCATAAGGGATGACCGAAGCACCTTGCGTCGATCCGAGTCTTTTGCCTTGCTTTTCTCAAAACCTGGTCACGTAGCATGAAGAAGTGGTGGGAGTCTTGACAACTTCAGTGTCAGTTGTCATTATAATGTTTGTATTTATATAGAGCTGAACTGTAGTGTTGTAAATTAGCATAAGGAGGTGACCAGCCTTCTCTGAAATGAATGTGATAGCTGTGGCTTTTTACCTACTGTGTTGCTTTTACTGGCTAATTTATTTAAAGTAATGCTCTTATGATCTTCAAAAGATCACTGCCGTGAGCACAAGCCAGGTTCCCCTCTTGAAGAGGTGTTGCAGAAAGTAGGAAATGAGATCAGGCCAAGTGTTCCCTGCAGGCGTGCTGACCTTGTGTGGGGCTGGGGGGAGAAAGGAAAAAAAAACAGCTTCTAGTTGCTGTAAAAAACCAAGCTCAACTAGTGATCAGTGCGGTGAGGGGCATTGTGTATCGAGGGGGAAGTCAGAGTTCCTTTTTAAGTAGCACTTCCTTTTAGCGTAATATTAATTTTTAAAGCTTTATTTGGATCCGAGACTTTCTGAAAAGAACTTGAAACTGAGAAATCTTACAATGTTTAAATCGTCTCGCTATGGTATACCTGAGGTACTGTGCATATTCAATGGAAGAAACTTGACCAAAGTGACGAGTCCAAGCAGAGTGCTTAAATCTCTGAATGCATTTCACCAGTCGGAACTGTTTGAAACTAGAACTGCTTCCAGTTGAAGTTCGATCCAGATATCGGTTAACACTTTGATTTTACTTTGGTGCATTAGAGAATGCATTTAGTGTGTGGATTTAACACTTTAAACCCGTGAAAGGGAGCTCCCTTTCAATTTTAAGTGGCTCTTATTGTTAACATGGCATTAGGTCGCCCATGTTAGTAGTCCTCGCCCACAAAGAATCTGTTATTCCAACTAGAGACTGGTTTTGTATGTGGGGTCTTTCTTCTTACAAACAGCAGTTTCTCCATTCCTGATATGATGTCCTTTGTTTTATGTAGTGCCTTTTAACAATGCATCATCTAAATGCACTTTATAATGAAATGAGAGTGATATGCGCAGATCAATATTGTAAATTAAGAGCTCTTGTTAAAATTGGTTTTGAAAGGAAGTGCTCTAGCTGCTATTGCAGCCAGGGTTTGCCATTTTGTTACTTTTGTCTTCATGCAAATTTGTAATATAGTTTGGGAGTAAAGTACATCTTGAAATGCACCATTACTTCCATTAAGTTACTGAATACAACTCCAGGAAAAGGGTCAGCAAGGCTCTGTTACGATGGATTTTGAGTTTCATTGAACCTGAATGTTTTTTTAGGAAAACTAGAATCTCATAGCTTGTGTTACTTACATCTGCGGAAATGGGGGGACTTTTGCTTACAAAGCGAACATCCTGATAAAGCTCCTGCACAGAACAGCCTACAGATCCCTTGGCTAAGGGTTTGAGATTGAAGAATAGCGCATGTCTTGGTGGGGGGGTGAGCCCACTGTATTTGTGTTGGCAATGGTTCCACATGCAAAGGTCAATTATACAAGGTGAGGTTTTAACTTCGCTGTCTTTTCAAGTGGTTTCATGTTGGCTCTGCGTCTTTCATATCCCACTCGGGTTCCATGGCGATAGTGAAACAAATACTAACGCGGCAAGTGTCGAGCACGCGCTGGCTAGTCTCCAAAGTTGATTACTTGTGCATTTCACATTTTCACACATCGCTGCAATTTTTCTTGCCACTTCAGTCATTTAATGATAAAGTGTAGTTTGCCTTATTGTATTGGCAAACAGGGGGTAATCTGCTAATACTCGTGGATATTATAGATGGTATTTAGTGCACTATCTGTGGGATGTTTCCTTTGAGATTAGGTTCGCCTTGGGGGTTGTTCACTTGTGCCTTTTCTTCCATCAATGACAGTTGAGATACTTTGCAGGCATAATGCCAGCAGATGGTAAAGCTGCAAAAGTAACTATAGGAGTCGCAGGTTTCCCCACTTGTGATTTTTTTCTTCTAGTTGAAAGCAATGAAAACAGATTAGGAAGGTTGTACTGCGTGTACATCTGATCTAAATCAGAATGTATTGTTGGGCGAATTATCAGAAATGCTGCTCCTGACATCTGGAGTCACTTGACACCAAAGCAAAAACAAACATACAAGACAAGAAATGGGCTTAGAAGCTAATGTGCAAAAGAGAAGTTTTAAAATCCCATTTTAAGACCAGATTTGAAAGCGTTAACTGACTTTCAAGGTCTAATAATGGGCTTTGAGAACAGTCCACAGCCCTTTAGCAACAGAACCAAAATCCAGTTCTCCTGGAGCCCACAGTCTGGTTTTGGGAACTAAAAGAGGGCCTGAGTCCAAGGAACACAGATGATGTGCTGGTATGCAGAGACTTAACAGTTCAGTAAAGTATTTGAGAGCCAAACCATTCCATTTATTTATTTATTAACATGGAGCAGCAGTGTTTTGAATCGGATTCTGAAATCTGCAGGGAGTAGTGCAAAGAAACTTGAAAATGATGGAGATGCTCCTGCATTTTAGTTTAAGTGGAACAAGGTACATTGAAGCACCAGTAGGTTATACGTTTTGTCATCTCAAAACTACTTCTCTGGTTGCCCAGTTAGACAGCTTTTCAGGTTTCTAGAAGTTCCTGCTGAAGAAGAAAAGCAAAACCACTGCAGCCTGATCGTTTTCTCCTTCCTGCTTTTCGAGGTGGAATGAACTTCCTGCTTGTTCCTGTGTCACTTGCATGCTGACCGAGCTCCCCGCTCGGAACGGCTCTAGTTATAAGAGTTGTCAGCGAAGGGTGTTCGGCACAAAGCTCTGGGCGTACTGCTGACGCTCCTGTCGGGAGTCCAGAGCCGTTCTCCCTGCCACTGAGAAAATTGTGAGTAATGCTGCAGCTGTGGAGTTTTAAAATGTGTTTAATTATGATGTTATGCAAATCTTAATCTAATTCCACTTCTGACAAGATTCCCACCACTTGGGCGTGAAGCACTCCAGCAAAACCGCCTAGGAGAAAGACGAGGGTAGTTTATGCAAGAGGTTCAGATCGACAACAAGGAGCTGCACACAAGTGCATTTTGTGCCGGCTGGTGTGGTAAAATGAATGTTGTGCGAGCAGTTGAGGAGAAAGCCTTAGCTGCACACAGCAGAAACATATTCTGCCCATGGATGCTTACCAGGAGAAAGTGTGGTGTAGACCTTCTTCCTCAAGTCAAGGTGTTACTCCAAACTCCAGGCCAAAGTGAGTGCGCTGGGTCTTAATTCCAGCATCACTGGCCCAAAAGAAGAGCTAAATATTGAGACACTGCTGTAGATCTCTGTAAACCATCTAGTATTATGAATTTGTAATGCATTTGTTAGTGTTCTATGTACACAAAGTTTTGCCACAGTATAAACGATCCATTACTTAATTGACCATTTTTCTGTTAATCCCCTGTATGTATGGTATGTAGTAGTGTTCTACATTTGTCTCTGCAAAGTTTCTCCTTTTGGTTACTGCTGTTTTATTAGTTTCAAGCTGATGGAACAAGTTATTGGGTTCTAGTATGTTCGGTTTTCCAGCTGACATTTTTACAAAAGTGTTATGGGTTGCATAAGGTGAATGATTGAGTTTTGAGGTGAACATGCAGTTTTGGCTCAAATATTGTAAATGTTTTAATTTACAATAGTGGACTAAATCTTAAGATAAGCAAACCTTGCCTGCTACGTTGTCACCCATCAAGCAAATGTGCTTTATTCTTAAACATTCAAGCATTGATCTTGTACTTTCATGATATACAAGCTCTTGCCATATGATTGACATTACCATTCAGAAGGAAACCTAGAATTTGAGTACCTGGGGGTGCTCTGTCTCCCATTTCGATTTGGTCTTTTACCCAGCTTTCTTTTGTGTAGTGAAATATGAGGTTATTCATTGCAGCACTAATTGTGACAAATCTCTAGAATTTGCTGGACCTAGGAAAATGTAGACAAATATGTTTTCCTGCAGAAAGATAAATGTTCCTGATTTAGTGACATTTTCCACACAATTCATACACATTTAGTGTGTGTGTGTAAATGAGTTTAGGTTAGTCTATATACATTTTTGAATTTTTAAGCTGTATAGATGATATACATGAATAAGATGTAGCATATGCAGAATATATGGGTTATATTTTTCTTATGCGCTTGTAAATAGGTATAATGATGTACACTTAAACTGCGGTCCTGCCCTTTTTTCCCTCAGTTTCATGACTTACTAATTATGTGCTTGTAAGCCTTTGCCATTAAATGGAGCATTTCTGAAGTTCTCTTGCAATTAAGGTTGGATGCAAGCCCTGTTACAAAGGATGAGTTACAACAAGGAATCTGCTTTGGTTTTGATTTCTTTTCTCATTAATTGGGACCATAATGACTGGTGGAAGTAATTCACCTACAGAACAGTTGTCTATAATCTTTCAGATCAGATTGACAGTTATATAGGGGGTTTTGTTATTAGTCTATTGATGTACTTCTGCTTTTCTAAAAATATTACAGAGCTCAGTTTAATGTAGTAATATTTATCTTGGGAAAAGTCTGAAATTGCTATGTTTGTTTCAAGATTAATGCATTCAGAGACATTTTAACATTGTAACATTAATATGGTATTTCAAATTGATAAAATGATAAAGGTGCTCTGCAGTTTCAGTACATAAGATATCAGCTGCTTAATAGAGCAGTTGCAGTACTTTTCCTCCATCCATTGTAATTGTTTGCCGAGGCAGTGGTGGTGGATAATTATGAACGGAACGTTTTGGGAGACTGAACATTTAAAACTCAAGGCAGCAGGGTACATTTTGTAAGACCTTGTGAAAAGTGCAATATTGTGTTTATGAAAATGGTTTATGGTTTTCTGATTTCGCTATTATAATTAAGATCTTTTCTGAAAGCCTTTTGCATTTCATACATTGAAATAATTGAGTAAATATTGTGAATGCTGCCTTTTAAAACCCACAGTTCCTTTCATGTTTTGTTTTTTGAATGACTCATTTCATTGCTTTGCATTTTGTAAAGCCGCTGGTACAGTCTGATACTGGCAGAATAACACCAGGGTACCTTCAACATATTAAGCAGAGATGACTGTTGGGGAATTTTAAATTGTAGTCCTCAAGCTTTTAGAAGATTGAAAGAACATTAATTTTGTTGCATCTCTACATTACCTTGGATGTAAGGTTTGTTTTAAATAAATACCTTTCAGCCACTTGAGAACATGTTGGTCATAACAGGTTTTCTTGGCATTAAAGAGCAGCCGTTGTGTTTTTGGATCAGGGATTGAAATGCAAACAAAAGAACCCGAATAATCCAGTTGGAAGGATCTCGAGGTGTCCAGTCTTTTCTGAACCGATTCTCTACACTACTGAGCTGCTGGGGTTGTGCTGCGAGACTTGTAGCCTGTAAGACAACTACTCGGATTAACACGTTGGTGCTCCTGACAAGCCCGCCCCCAGGGGACTTCATTCTGGGAAAGTTGATTGGGGGATCAGGTCTTTAGCTTTGCAAATGTACAACATGAGGGCGGGGGTTGAGGGGGTGTCCCCGATCACAGAAAAGTTCCCCCTTCGGCGTGAAGCCCTTCTTGGCTTGAGGTTCGAAGTGGGCCCAGAGACTTCTTGTGTGCTGTGTAATACTTGTGTGTACATTGGCTCTTTATTGTCACATTTGTCTTGCGGTTTTAAAGTCTGAAGCACATCTTTCTACAGAGCATACACTTGCTACTGTCAGTTTTATCTGCAGTAAATGTTCCGTACCTCAATCACAGTTCATTACAAGTCTGAATCATTGCCTTCTCTGTTATAAGGCATCTTCAACACATGAGCTGAGCGATGGTTACATTTCTTCTGCAAACCAGGGCCACCAAGTTGGCCTATCTGCCTTTTTTTAAGTAATAATAATAAACTTTATTTTATATAGCGCCTTTAAAGGTGGCTTCTCAAAGCGCTTAACACTTCTTTTGTAATATCTTCTTGGAACTGGCTGCACTCCTTCGAAAAGTAAACACTTTGTTTTTTACTTGTGCTCTTCAAAAGGGCACTTGGCAGGTGTACCTCCGTGCTATAGCAGATAGTTCTCTTAATTCGGTTGCTGTAGGTTTTTGGGGTCCTCCTTGTACCCCTGTCAGCATAACTCCTCTGGGGTCTGTTCCTCCAGGACCCAGAAAGACACAGCCTGTATAACAGCCGCAGTGGCCCAGGAAAAACACTTGGAAGCCCACAGCAGCCATTCTATTGTTAAATAGCTCCCAGAGCACGTTTGCACCATATAGTGGCAGATCAATATTCATTCAATCCTTTGTGATACCCTTCTTAGTATAGCCTGCTGGGTTCTGCGGAAAAGTTGTAAAGCTATTAATTTTTCTCACACTTCTTGGGTCATTGGTTTGCAGTTTTGAGTATGTTTATTGTTATATTATATATTTTAAAAGTTTTCTCCTATTTTTTATACCTGAAAATACTTTGTGAAACCCAACCTGAATATACTGTCACCTTATTTGAGCTGGTGCTTAAAGGTTTTTTACATATTGAACAAATTTAAAATTTGTAAGCTTAATTCAAGGTATGCTCAGACAGGAACCTTCCGGTAGAAATATTAAATGTTTTCCAGTCAGCCACAATGTAAAGTTTTAATGTGGTGTCAGTTTCAGCCATCTAACAGATCCTATACTGTGATTTTGTACATATGTATGTACAAGGTGTAGATTTTAACTGTTTAAAAGGCAGACTGAACTAAGACAGCCATCAAAATGAATAAGTAACTTGTGTGTCTTTCATTTAGTTTCCCTCTTTTGTGAGGGAAGATTTGAGGGGGATGTAGAAAGGGGATTGGATATTTTATATTTTCTTTCACAAACTAATCTGTTGAAACACTGTACCAATAATTTAAAGGTTCTGTTACATTTTAAGACGTCTATTATGCTTTGTGTATCAGTTGGTGTAAAAAAAAAGCTCTGTGAAGGCTACTGTCTATTACTGCTTTGTTTTCGCCAAACATTCAATTAGGACAAACAAAACCATATAAACCCCTGAGGGTAAAAATCTTGCATTTAAGGAAAGCTCAAGCAAACGCCTGCAGATTCAGCTGTTCCTGCGGACTGGAGTGTGATTCCCATATTGTCATACTAGCATTGTAAATCAAATTCTGATGGACTTTATTCAGCATTGTAGCAGCAGTGCACTGGATAAAACTCCAAAATATCAGCCCAACAACTATTTCAAACATGCATCACTTTTTAGTTTTTGGCAAAAAGCATGCATTGTTTTTCATGTGAACAGTCCAGACTTAAAATAGTCTACTATAACATTCTGCTAGATTTCTGAGCTTTCAGAGCTCATGTCTTCATTCATCCAAACCTTCCATGTATTTTTTTGCTTTTTTATATCCAGTATAAAAAAATAGTTGTAAGTAATAGGCTGCATTTATCATGAACATATACATCTTTGTAGTAAGGACACCTGACATTTTGTTGAACAGATAAGGACCTGGGTGAATTAAGTTTTCTGACCAGCACTGGTCATTAATGGGCTGGATTGCCATGGGGTTGGGCTAGCTGTGTGTATGGGTTCCAAAAGAAGCCACAAGTATAACTGCAGCATACTTTGGACCATGTTGCAGGGTGCTGTCCTGTTCCTCTTGTAGAGCCTGGGCAAGCCTGTGTTTGGCATGGGCTTCTCCAAAGGAAGTTCAGCGAGCAAGGGCCTTGATCAGTGGAGCACTGTGCGGTCAGGATGCTAGCAAGTGCTACGAGTGCAGTACTAGAGTGACAACCAATGCCTGTCTAGACATCACACTTGAAATGCTGCATCATTGAAGTCTGTTGCGTAGAACAATATGTTTATTATATGGGCATCTGCCCCACACTGCCAGTCTGGAAAGTCAATACAGAACTTAGATTCATCAAAGAGCACTTAATATCATAAGAGGGAACAGAGGACATGGACATGCCAGTGGCTTGAAGGTGGTGGGGGTTTTTCATAAGGGAGGCAGGTTCCTTTCTGCATTTTTCTTAATTTTCACAAGGTTTAATATTCAGGTTAAATCAACTCATCACATGTGCCAAATTTAATTCTCTGACAAATTAGGAGATTTGGTCCTAGATCACTGTTAGTGATCAATTAATTCATAGCATTCTTTGCATTGATTTAAGAAAAACATGCTTATGAAAAGTTTCCTTTGATGCTTAATTGATGTAAACAATTGAGTTTGTCTAACTGCGTGACTACTGCCTGTTTTGTTAGTTACTCCTCACCTAGTGCTGGCTTCACTCTGCCTGCTCTGGAGGAACTAAGAGACTACAAGCGTTTGAACTGGGTATTTCTGTCCATAAGGATATCCTACTGGAACTGGCTATTCTTTTACCTCATATTAATAAGCGTCTTCCTTAGTAAAGATTTGAAAGCTGCATTCAGTGATAATCAGTCTATTTTGCCCGAGGATGCGGGTTCTCAAAAACTCCCTTGCGTGAGGTATTCAGTTACCCTGCTGAATCTTGCTGCTCCTCCCTGTGGTACAGCATCGCTCTGTTAAGATAGCGGTGTGTCTTGATTCTTGAACTGTGCAGGAAGATGGGGCTGACTGTTCAACTGGAGGCTTCATCAGCAACATCAGCAGTCCCGCAGGGACTCCCCAGATCCTCATATTGCAACAGTCCTATGGAGAGGGGTTATAATCCTGTAGTAATCTATTTGCTGAACACTTCAGTGCATCTGAACACAAAACAAAGAGTTGCTGACTACCCTCTGACATTGACAGCTATTCCCCCCTATGGATTTTGCCTGTTGCCTGCCTCAGGGTCTACCAGTCCTGGTCCAGGAGGCACATATACCTGCTGGATTTTTTTCACCAGATGAGCTCAGTTATACAATTTAACCCTGAATTCACAGGATTAATTTTAGCTGTTTGGCCTTTTCAGTTGAAGGTTACCTTTTAACTGAAGCATTTCACAAGTTAAATTAAATCCCAAACTTCTAAAGAGGAAAAATAATTGCAGATACTCCAGTCAAGCAACTTGTCAGCTGAATTAAGGCTCCAGTTAGGTCACTTATGTTCAGCTGGAATGAAGACCACCAGGTGTGCGGGCTCCCAGGGCCAGAACTGGAACCCCCTGTTCCTACACTACTGCTCAGAGCTTCTCTACTTGGTCCATTTCTTGCTAACCTTATTGATGAGGTCCTGAAATCTATGCTTGTTCCTGTACGGTTAAAATCTGCTCCCTTTTACTTACATCTGGTGTTAGAATTTTGGCCTTGATCCCCCAAGGCTAAGTCGACTTGATCGCTATTACTGTTTTCCAGTTTGTCTTGATTTTCCCCAAAGCCATTCTGCACAGCTCCACTATAGTCTGATCTTTCACTTAGTGAGGTCTTGATAACATTTCAAAGTACATTTAGCCAGCCAGTACAGAAGTAGACTGTAACAATTGTCATCAGCAAGTGTAACTTCTTTTTCAGGGTCATTTAATGTTCTTGTGGATTTCAGAGTAGATTGAGATAATCATGGCATCCTAGATTGCTCAACACATTAGGGATTACTGGTACCTCCCTTGGTTTGGCTACCAGAGATCAGTTTGTAAATCTTGGCTGTTTTAAATGGTCCTCTTAATGGCTGTATTCCACAGGATTCTGTGCTGGGATTTTTCTGTTTGCGTTTCCATGTTTTCTCTTTGATTATTTGCAGGGCTTGAATTTCACTGCTGTGCTGATAACAATCTGGTCTACTTAATCAAGTAAACCTCAGTCTTGTCATTGTGTAACTTACATTCATAGTTTCCCAACATCAGCTTTAAGAAATTGGCTTAGGTGTTGACAGTGCTGAAATTAAACCCCTGACACGAGTTTGTTTTACTTTTCACCTTGTTGTGACTGAAGAATTTAGGAATGTTGGATGCATGTTAGGAATGTTGCTATCTTTTTTTTGCAAAGTGAATTTATGGTGTGCTTGCTTCTATCACATTACAAGTGTGCTATTGCACAGTACTGAGTTTCATGATGAGCAGTATTTCATGAAATTGAAATTGCTTGCCATACGGATGTTTCTTAAAAACTTCTCAAATGATTTTAGCATGACAAGTTAAAAAGTAAAAACCTTAAACCAACAGCAATTTTCTTGTTGCGCTTTTGCAAGCACATTGTTTATAAAACATTGTTTATAGAAGTGAAAATCTACACACGTTTACCGTTTCCTAATAGCTATTTTGTCCTCCTGAGCCTTTTGCACACTTTCTCAGCAATGTCACTTGTATCCACTAGATTCTGAAACCGTGCTGTGCAGCTGAGTGTACTCTTGCAGTGAGGCAAGCAATTGAAGCAACTGTCGGTTTTGGAACTATACTCATGTAATGCAAAATGTTATTAAAATAAAACTGTGGTCTAGATCAGTTGATTCACACCTGCCAGCAGTCTGTAGTAGCTCCTACTTGTTGGACCATAAGAATTGCCAGCCACATGTTTTATGACAAATAGGATGTTCGCAGTTTATCAACGAATACAAAGGCTCTCTGTTGGTGAAAAGTGTTCCAGGTTTCAGAGAAACTTTCCAGTGACAGCTGATGCAGGATGTGCATCATGATTTCTACTTTTCAACAGTGCTGGTAGTAGCTCAAGCATCAGAAGTCCCAAGTTTAAACGTGGCACTGTAAAAGCCATGAAACAATGGAGATTGTTTGCCATTTTAGTTCGAGTTGACATCCATGGCATAACTGCCCCACTCTCCCTTAACAGCGAAAGTTGTTTTTACACAAACTGCACGAGGATGTGTCAGAAGGTAGCTGTTGTGGCCAGCCCTCAGGAAGAGCAGAGCACAAGGTCCCAGGACTTGAGCAATGTAAGTGCCATGCAGTTGAGTCGTCAGGAGTCTTAATTGGAGCTGAATAATGACTACACCCTCTTGTCCTTCACGCTTAGACCGCCATATTGTGTGTCCTACACACAGCAGCATAGCATTCTGTCTGCGTGTACAACGCTCTCCTCCTGGTGACTGGTCTACACAAAGCCTTGGCTCGTTGTTGTGTGTGTGGACTGGAAACCTCTGCTGGCTAATCCATCTGAACTGCTGCTCACACCAACCTTTCTGTAGCATCCACCGGTCCTGGGGCCGGGACCTGTGGTCAGCCCACCTGTAGATGTTGAATGTTTAGCTGCCTCCTCACGGTTGACTTTCCGATGCGTGGGTTGTTGGGCTCTAGGGCTTGTGTGCAGTGCTCAATCAGTCACGAAGCTGAGCCCTCTCCCGGACTGTGGTGGGTTATTGGTGGCCTGTTTGGCTGTGGTGTCTGGCCAAGTTTGTAATGGCAGGCCCTGAAAACCCCAGCCTGTGAACAAGTGTCCAGGCTGCCATCATACTGGTGGCATGAAGATGCTGTCCAGTTGATGAGTGGGGGCTGATCTGTTTTATTCCTAATGTAAACTGGGCTTCACATTCAGCAGATAATGTTGGCTCTTGGTAATGAATTGTTTTAGTGGTAATGCAAGAAAGTCACTTAAGTGTATTGACCCTTAATGATCAATATAAATGCAGCTGTAAGCATTTAGTCAATATTCAAAATCCATATACTTTTTATAGCATCAACACTGGTTTGTTTTTGAATGCTTTTTATAGCAAATCTTTTTCTCCCCAAGCCTTAAGTAAAAAGTGTTGAAAGTCTACGGTATATATCGGTTTGGGGCCAGTGTTTGCAGTGGTTTATTTTGCTTTAAAGTGCTTCGTGGATGGAGTTGCTTCATTGTCTACATAAACCATTTTTGTTGCCTTATTAAACCTGCTTCAACACTGCAGTACTGTCCGTATGTGGGATGTTCTGAGTCTCGTTAAAGCCCTTGTTAACAACGTATTGTCTTTATGGTTTAGCAGTGACATGAAATGGTTAAAGAAAATAAGTCTGCTTTTTTTACAGACAATTCTGTATAATGAATTTAATGGAGTGTCCGTCTACTACATTAGTGAAGATATCGCTATTGATCAAAACTGGGCAACAGCACTGTATCGCACAAGCTCTAGTAAAGCTCCTTTTTCTTCCACCTGGCTCTAGGAAATAAAATTAACTTGTTGTTAACCAAAGACAAGATAGCAGGATTATTGAGCTTTTTATCTAAAGTATAAACCTAAGGAGTCCTTGTTTCAGAAATATTTAACCTGGATATAGTTCTGGAAAAAAAGTAATTAAGTGACCTTTATAAAGCCATAATGTTCCTATTTAAGTGGGAAAAATGCTTGTCATGTTACTTTATTCAATAAATGATCCCATTTTGTGTTTAATAGAATTATTGAACCCATTGAACTTGGTGAAAAGATTTCATCTTTAACAAAATGGGTTTTTTTTTCCACAGTAGTGACTTAATTTCTCAAAACAGGAATCATATGGTTTTCTGTGGTAAAAGATTTCTAGTGTCTATGACAGTTTGAACAAGATAAGCACCTTCACCAACATCTAGGAAAATCTTGGGAACACGGCATGTGTATCAGTACCTTTTATGACATTACAGTACCTAAATCATACCATATGTAAAAGGAGTGTAATCAAATATCGGAATCTTGTGATTTCCAATGCTGTTTTGTTAAAATGGGATTTAAGAATGATGTGAGCTGCCGGGTTGATGAAACCGAATGCCTGTCACCGTGGAGCATTGCCATCATGGTATGTTATGGCTGCTGGGAGAGGGTAAAAAGACCCAGCAATAAAACGCATGCCTTCTCATGAATTAAAATCACCTGTTGCAAAAAAAGCTGCAAGAGCCTTTATTTTCCCCAAGGGGCAATTTGTTTTACAGCAACAGACAATATAAAGAAGAAAACACACACTTAAGGACAATAAACATGATAAAGAGAATCATTTGTTGAGCACATTTATGGTTACAGGTTTAGTTGACAACTTGAACCTGTTTGTTTTTAAATTAGGGAGTCTGTATCTGGGTCCTAAGATGAGTAGCTGGAATTAATACCAGCTCCATTCCGCACATGGACTGTTGTAATAGTGACTTAATCTTTTGCTAGAATTATTGCTGATAGAATTTAATCAGCTGTAGTCTTTTGGGTGTCTGAAAAATTATATTTATATATTTTTTTCCTTAATTGTTTACATTTTTAGAGCTCTTGTGTGACACCCCTGTATGTAAAATGTGGCATTGGTTCTGCCTTTAATCCCGCCCAAAGTAGACCTCTTGGGTTCTGTGTGACAGTACCGTTCAGAATTTGATGCATGAAGACTCTACCTCCTTAGAAGGATGTTTTTTACCTTGGAACTCTGTGCTTTTTATGTAGGAAAGAAACTCATCTGTTATGCTGTTAAGCTTTTTCTCGGGCCTTTTTAAATATTGTTCATGATAAATTTGCAACCAGACATTCTGCAAGGTGCCTTTTAACTGTATTAGCAGCTCAAATACAGTGTTGTGCATTTTATACCTGCAAACCCATTCTAACAACAGGGATGTTTTAATATTGCTTAATCAAGGTGCTTTGTAGATTTTGGAATCGCCAGTTGTATGCTTTTCATGAATGTGGCTTATACAACATACACTGGGGAATGAAGAAGTTAGATCACTTCAGTGGCCGTATACAATTTCTTGTATTAGGATTTTTTTTTGCATACCCCAACTTGCTTTCCATGAGACGCAGACAGGGAGAGAAGCTTGGGGTCCGAGCGCAGGGTCAGCCATTTATATTGGGGTTAAGGGCCTTGCTTCTTCTGCCTGCTGCGGGATAGGAACCGGCAACCAGATCCTTTGCCACAGAGCCACCACACCGCCCACCTCTGACTTACTGACCTCTTGATAAGTTGGAGTTCTCTGACACGCCCACCTCTGATGCATTTCTTTCAGCACATCGCAGACCGATACTAGAGACCAATTAGAGGAGGGGGAGTCTCACAGGCACTGAATGTCTGAAAGTTCCCCCTGCGCTGTATTTGTGTTACCCCCCCACACACACACACACACCGGGTTTTAAATGGGGAGCAAATGCATGTTGTATATGACAAAACAGAAGCAAATGCTTTGAGTTTTTTATGATTTCAATTGACCTTTGGTTTAATTTGTCCTAAACCACTAATAAAACGTGCACAGTTATGGCTTCCAGCACTCTGGTTGTTTTTGCGGGCGGTGATTCAGGATTCTGGTTGGCACTGTGAGTGGAGTCATGGATGATGTTGCTTTCAGATAGATAATACTTTATTAATCCCGTAGGGAAATTGATGTGTTACAGCAGTCCAGCCCAAGACAAGCAAAACGGACATCAGAAAATGTCAATGCCGTTGCCTTTGCCCACCCAGGGCAGGAATCATTTGAACATGGTGGTTGGGCGTCGATTTGGGTAGCAAATATACAGGATACCTTTTCAAGCGGTGTCTTTATTATTTGGTACAGGTCTATTTTCCCCTGGGGCTCTGCTCATGGATGGAATGATGTGCAGGGTCTTTCTAGGACTGGGAACCAAGCCTTGATCATGTAGGATTTAAGTCTGCTTATTTTTCCTTCTGCCAGTTCTTAAAGGAGAGTCTTAGAAAATAGATGGATATTGACCAATCTGAATGATGAATTTCCAATTTTGATAAAGTGGTATGTTGATTCTTCTCATGAGAAACTGGTAAAATGCTAAAAATATCAATTTCTGAGTTCATCTACATCTCTACACAGATGTGATTTGCACAAGATGCCAGTTAGTCAACCACAGCCATAAATATTGGTTAGTACAGTTGTGTAAAAGACACCCTTGGGTTTTTCCCTTTTTTTCTTCATAATCTGTATATATTTGGACTCGGCAGTAAAGCCCATTAACAAGCACAAATTGCTTTAATATTTGACTTGAAATGAGCTGTAAGAATAAAATGACTATGAGAAATAGATCACCAGAACACACCTTTGGAATCTTGCTTCTTGGTAATATAGTAGTAAATGGGAAATGATTTCAGTTCATTTTCTGGTTTGGCATGTCCAGTTAGCTAAAAATACTACTTGTGCATCTTTGTCCCATTCTCTTTGCTCCAATGATGTTTGGGTTTTCGTTATGCAATCTCAGTTGGGAATGGCTCTTCTATCTAGTACTGCATTGGCCTTTTCTCCTGCCAGTGTGACACTATAGTTAAACTGTCAAACGACAGATGCTTAGTTATACTTCAATGTATTGTAATGATGAAACGCCTCAATTAGCTACGGTGGTATTTAGCTATTTTCATCCATTGTCTCTCATGATGAGGAAAGGGTTGAAAATGAACAGACAAAATTAGCAATGTTTGGAAACAAAATGTTCTTCAGACTGACTCATCCTTTTCCTTTAAGGTTAAATTGAGGTCTGGGTGGTGTTAATCTTAACCTGTTTCATGAAATCTTATCCCTTGAGCAATATATGGGTTGTAACTTAGTCTACTTAAAACAGTTTAAAATTTGTGTTCTAGTTTATTTGTAGCCCATTGTGATCACTGTTTTAGAAGTATTAAAACTGGTTCAGATGTACTCATTCAGTTAAAGTTCTGCTAAAGAAAAAAATCAAATTGCTCATTTAGTACTTCACACTTGGAGGGTAAAAGGTTTTGTGTTGCTTTTCTGGGGACGTCCTGAAGCAGTTGTGATGTATAAATTAGAATTTATTTTATTGACTCACAATTTAAAAAATACAAGGCAGTGCTGCCCTTTTTAAGTTCACATACTCGGATCGTATTTTTTTAGAAGAGCTAGGTTGCTGATGAATGTTGTCTGCTTTCTTGAGTAATGCGATAGTGAACCTAGCACTTACAGGTGCTTAACATGTTAAAATCATCGGCGCCTTCCAAATGTCTTGAGGCGCTTGAGCTGTGGTCTTTTTTCGGGCGCTCACCCTTGGTTGTTGCCGAGGTGATCTTGGCTCGTGTTTTTTTTTTAGGGAGGGTAGCTGGGGGGTTTCCCTGTGTAAGAGGATCTGCTCAGGTCACAGAGCACCAGGGTGGCGCCTGCAGCAGGGCACTCTGGTGGCCCTGTCTTCTGGATGTGGTTAGTTTGAGCAACACTAAAAGGGAGAGGCACGGTCTTAAAACATGAGCCTTGCTTTGATACCCATTCTCCAGATCCACAGCTGACCTGTAAACGAGTATTTCTCTCTCTCTCCATCTCGGCAATGTGTCTTCCTACATGGAAAACCGATTCCACGTGCTGCAGTCACCCCCCTATGTTGATGGTCTTGTAATTATTCGCTGCAGCATTTTAGAGGGATATCCTTCTCAAGCACTGTATACAGTTTCTCATACTAGTAATAATTCTGTCTTTCGGGTGGCTCAGTGGTGTATTTCCTGGGGTGCTGTCTGTGTGGAGTTTGTATGTTCTCCCAGCGGTCATGTGAGTTTCCTCCTGCAGACCACAGACGTACCGGCAGGTTCATGGGTTTATGGGAAAGCTGGCCCTGGTGCGTGTGCCCTGTGACAGACTGGCATTCTCTCTAGGGTGTACCCTGCCTTGTGCCCGTTGCTTGCTTGGATAGGCTCCAGCTCCCCAGCTATCCTGTATTGGAAAAGGGGTTAGAAAAAGGATGGATGGCATTCTGACTGAACATTGAAAATGCCAGGAGTATAAAACGAGTGTGTGAGGGGATGTTTTTTTTTGCTTACAGTATGAGGTACAGGGCAGTCAAGGCTTTAACATGAGAGCTGTGGTGCTGAGCTGCCCAGCTGGTCAGAGGAGGCCCACTGGAAGCCTGATAGAACTAAGAGCATTAATTCTGCTATTTAATGGAAATCCTGCAGCATAAGGTAATGGACTGCTGCACAGTCACATTTGTAGCGTTAATATGTAGGTTTCATTCTAATACAACGTTTTACCAAGATTTTAGGACATTTCACAGTTTTGGCTCTTGAAACTCATGCAGAAGTTGCCCATTATCGTTTCACACAGATGTCACACTATATAAGCTTGTAACATTCATGGCTTTAAACAAAAAAATTAATGCGTGGCTGCATTTATTTGATTATATGACAGTGATACCTATATTTCATTTGATAACATAGGTGAGAAATGTTTCAGAGAAGAGGAGGCCATTATACCCATCTTAGTAGCTAATCAAAAAGTTAGTAGCTAATTAATCCAGGAATCTCATCCAGAGGGGTCTTGAAAGAAGCCAGGGTATCGGCTGCAGCAGCGTGGGTGGGTAGCTTGTCCCCTTTCCGTTGTCAGCTTGTCAGCCAGAATGCTGATATCTTCAGGTCGCGCTCGTCTGTGTTTCGGGTGGCCTCCTGGAAGGGCCAGGGAGAGTGAAACGCATGGCTAATCGCGCTGTGCGGCTGACCTTTTGACCTGCTGCACGTTGGCTGCTGGTTTCAGGGCTCGAACCGTCCTGCCTGTCCCGGGAAATCCCCTGCAGCTGACGGTGTTTGTCACCAGTCCTAGTGTGCCGGGAGTTGCATGTTTTGCATTCAGGTTAATAAATGTCAGTTGTGTATTCAGAACACTTACTGCTGTGGGAAACACTTTCTAGGATGGTTGTTTTTCTGTGACTTCCTTCATAGAAGGAAGGTGTGCTTTTTATCTGCAATTATTCTGGGAATTTGGTTTTCCTGGTTTACTTTTGTTTTAATGTAATTCTGAGCAACGCTGTTCTCTTTCTGCCATTATGGTAAACTGTAAGCTGTATGGAAATGTTTTCCTTGTATAGATGTTCTATGGCTTTTTTTTAATCTAAGAGAGTTAACCAGAGAATTCTTTTCTAATTAAGATTCTAATTAGTTTTGCAATACCTCTCCTTTAATAGTGAAAAATGGCAAAAATACTCAATTTTAAGTTGTGCAGTCATTGCAAAGTACATCGCTTTTACTGCAGGTTAGTTTTGTTTTTAGTTTTTCTTTATTGGGACATGCGACAGTGCTATCCAGTGCTGTTCAGACTGCGGTCTGTTGGACCAAGTCAGGAGTCTGATACTTGCCCAGGTGTGTTCAATAAGCAAAGCGTTGCATGGAAATGAAATTGCAGAATACAAGCTCACAGGCTGAGAATTGCCGGGAGCCACCGTCTGCTTAAAAGGGGGGTTTGTGTTTTTGTGGGATCTGGGTTCCAGAAAAGAAGTGCTGTCTTGGGTTTGTATCGTGCTTTTGTGTTTTCAGCGCTTGAAAGAACCGCAGGCTGTCCATTACGATGTTTATAGAAAACTAAAATCTTCATTTTATCACCGTGGTTTATACGAAGACATTCACTATAAATGCATCTTAAACGTATACAGTATGTTTTAGAGTCTTTAACAACAACTTGTTTTAGATTGTGCTGTGTTATTTTATCTGCTTTAAAAAGTTAATCAGCTGCTATGTAGTACTCAAGACACCCCAGGAGACAATTCAGTTGAATTAAAGGGGTTTTATGGAATTCCTGGTATTTAACCATTATAATATATAACATTTTGATTGCAGCTGAGCCCTACACTGTGACTGGTATATGAGTGATCCCTTCCTGGCTCATCCTAGGTGGTTTTTGAGTTTGCTTTTGGTTTAATCAATCTTGAGGTATTACCTTTTTAGAATTAACAACTACCTTAAATTACCGGGTGCAGTTTTTCTGAAGGCTTGTGTTGTAAACCAGTGTTTTTCAGTAGTAGGGATGGGTTTTTTTTGCACGACTGCCCACTATAAATGCTCAGACCTTGCATTTTTAAACATTTCAAAGGGATAAACTTTGCAAGACAGTGTCTGTTGATGAACAGTTGGAAATGCTTTGATCATATCTTTGCCTATAGCATTCAAAAATGCACTGGGATGGAAGTTTTTAAATACAAGTCTGGGCTGCTCCTCTTGGTGGTTATTTCCATAGACATTGGTGTGTTTCTGAAGTTCGTGACCTCATCCATGTGCGGTTTTAGAGGAAGGATTTGGCCTTCTGGTCTCCAGAAGGAAGCAGGCCTGTGTGGTGAGACAGATCTGCAGTGACTGCTGAGCTGTGGAAGAATAGGCCAAAGGACTTTTGAGGTAGCATTTCATCAAACTGGTCTCTGTTAGTGCCGTTGTTTTAGACTGTGCTGTTAAAAGATCTAGGAAATTATTGCTGATCCAAAGCTACAGACCCGCCTTCAACTGTCATGATATACATGTTCGATTAGTTTGCTTTTTGTATTTAATAAAATGAGTAAGAATCCGTTGCACTGCCATGTCACAACTTATTTTTCAGAAGTCTGCAGTTTCAAAATGATGTTGAAAACTTGACTATCTACAATGCAGATCTGTAGGCCCTGGTTGTTGGTGGCAATAACGTATTCCAGATCAGACTTTGCAGTCTTTTTTTAACAGCTGATGTACAAGCACTGAGGTTGTAGGTTAGCATCTCTCCTCCACATGACTTTAAAGGGTTCAGTTTCACCCATTTTCTTTCCTCTACTTGCACGCTGTTTACATTTGGATGCCAAAGCAGACCATTCTGAAAATGTTCCATTAACATTGTAGGTGAGCCATTTAACCACAATGGTTAGCTCATTTTGTTTGAATATTTTGCAGTGGAATGTTTTGTGGCGAATTCTGGGTTTTTTCACTCCATTTAAACTAGATAGCGTCACATGAGAAGGCAATACAGCCTCTTTAATACAGTATTTTAAAAAAATCAACTGTTCCAAATGTAGACTGAGAAACATCGGTCCAGTTAGGCTGGGCTTGACCTACCCGGTGTTCTGTCAGTGGTGTAAAGATGAACAGGTTCCTGCATACTTTCCCATGAAGTGTTGGTCTGGGGAAGTGTTAGAGCAGGTGTTTTCACAGTTCATGGTTGTAACTTATTGGCAGGTTATTGGTCCAAAATTGCATTTAAGAGGGTTACTTTTCTCCAGGTGTTTCTTTCAGTCTGGAAGAGAGACGCATATTCCAATTAAGCTATTGGACTGAATTCAGTGATAGTTTTGGCAACACCTTTAATTTCTCTCGGGTAAAAATACGGTATGAGGTTAATAGAGGTTATAAGTATACAACAGTGCACTTAAAGGTAACTGTGGTTAAAAACTTAGCAGGAGTCTCTGAAAACGAGATATTTGACACTGAAAACTATGTAACATGCCAATTCATGGTAAGTGTTCTTGGCCTTTTTCATTAATGTTTTGGCTTGATAACCTGGTATAATTCACTGAAGTGGGTTGTCGGTGTAGCATATTTTAATCTAATGCTTGTTTCTGCCCGGAGCTGCTTAAGTGAAGAGAGCGATTCAGGTCTGGACTAAGATGTCGTTGCAGGAATGCATCCAGTGCCAGTATTATTCCACGTCAGTGATAGCCAGTACATAACCTCACTCCACCCTTCTTGCTGTGGAGGAAGAGCACAGGAATGGGTAATGTCCTGGGTCAGAGAAGTTCTGCCTTGATTAAGAGTGGGACTTTTTGTGTAGAAGGTGACTGATTTAGTCATTGTGTTGGATCTTTTTCTTAAGTCGGATCCTAAGTTGGATTTGTGGTCTCCGAGGGCTTCCAAAGTTCAGACTATTACTGGGTCTTCCTACAACTTAAACATCTAGCAGAAGTGATGCTGTTGATATCGCCATGCCTGTACACTCGTGCCCATGTGCTCTGCAGTTACACCTTGCCTCCGTTTTCTCAACATTTTCTAGATTTCTTCTTTAAAAGGTTTGATGTCTGATAGAATCCTTTAAAACAGAAGCAGTTTTTTTTTAATGTATTGCTTGCAGGACATGACATGCTGCTGTTTAAACTTGTGCCTTACCAGTTTATCCAAATGTCAATATGTCAGTGATAGTGTCTTTAAGAGTGTGGGTATGAAACCACTTTGAGTTTTTCTGATGATCAAGTCACAGGAGATTTTCCATTGTGTGTGGCAAGAACAATCATACTCACTATGATCATAATCAATATCTCTTCAGATTCTGGATTTTGGAGGCTGACACCTTGATACTGAGCATAAATAAAATGGATTTTATTCTACATTTGTATGTAATGTAGCAACCTGCAATATTTAGGCTCACATTTGTCTTGTCCTTAGCTCGTTGTCTTTGTGCAGAGAAAATTGGTGAAATTGGCAGAGATGTGATTTTGGATTGTAATAACACGGTGTCTGTTCTGAACCTCCAACTGGTTCAGAGAGAGCAGGTGATCACAACTGGGAATATAATAATCAGGTGTTCCCTTTTAGTGGTCCCTGTTGGTATCAAACATTGAAAGAGAAATGTGGAAATATTGACTATGGGAGGTGGGGGGTGCTTCTTTGATACACTCACTGATGGAAGGAGAAAAATAAGCAAAGGCTGTGCTTGCCCTGGTTGTACACATGGCTTCCTTTTCAGGCATTTCTGGTACTGCAGGGTCTCGATGTGTGTAAATTTAACATTCATGAATTCACCTTTTAATGATTCAGTCCCGTCTTACGAGGTCTTGTCTGGAAGCAGAGCTGAGCTTGGTGAAACCAAGCCGAAGGTTGTTAAGCTCAACGCGGAAATAAGTTGTGAAACAGACTACAATCACGAGAGAAGTCTAGTTAGTGAGTGAACCTCTCCCTGCCCCTTGTCCAGTACCCACTACCCAGCCTGGTCTTGTTTCTGTCCTGTAAAGAACACTCCCGGTTCTGTCAGCTGCGACAGTGGGGCATGCTTATCATGTGAAAAGAGTGCAGGCATCCACTGGAAGCAGAGGAGGGATTCATGTTTTTTCAGCTGATTTACTGTATGTAATTAGTTGTTTTAGTAGATTGATGTTATTTTAATTAACTTGTGAAGTTAAACTAAGTGAATTAATACTGTAATTATTATATAACGGAGGGTTTCTGGTCTTTTTTCAACCACACAATATAAACTGCACTACATTGTACAACAGTATAGGGGTGGGCTTGGTAATGTGTAAATGTGGCGGTTCTCAACAGTCGTCTGCACTGCTGTGCTTATTTAGGCTGGGGGTTGGGTCATCACTAAGAAACTCACAAGAGTGGTGCTTCATGGTATTTGAGGTTTTTCAACCTAGCTATAAAAATTGCAAGCAAGTATTAAAACTGAAGAGTGAGGGGTGACAGGTTGGTGCAGTGGTTAGCATACCTGTCTTGCAGTGCTGGGGCTCAGGCTCCTGGGCTGCTGTCTTTGTGCAGTTTGCGGGTTCTCCCTGTGTTTACGTGGGTTTCCTTGGGGTGACCGGGCTTACTCCCACAGTCCGAAAACATACCGGTAGTTTAATTGGCTTCTGAGGACAAACCGGCTCTAGTGTGAGTGTTTGTCTGCCCTGTGAAGGACTGACGTCCTGTCCGGGATGTATCCTGCCCGGTTGCTGGCTCCCCCACAACCCTGTATTGGAAAAAGTGGTTCGGAAATGTTTATTCAAGTCCTAATGGATTTTTAACTTTTATTTCTGTAGGAGCACCATCTCCAGAGGGCAATTTCAGCACAGCAGGTTTATGGAGAGAAACGGGATAACATGGTTATTCCGGTTCCGGAGGCAGAAAGCAACATTGCCTACTATGAATCTCTCTACCCCGGAGAGTTCAAGATGCCAAAGCAGCTTATTCACATACAGCGTAAGTACTGGATGAAAAACATTGCTGCAGACTATACTTTTGCTTTGACTTTAAAACGTGGGTGTGATTTGTTTAGATGCATGCCTTTTTTGTCTAGAACTTATTTTAAAATGCCATCGATTCGTTTTTACATGTGCACGTGAGGGAAATAGGTTCAAATAAGGCTTATAAAATATTTTCTTTAATAGTTAGCATGGTTCCTTGATTTAACTGGCCTGTGGAAGCGTGCATTAATATTTCATATTCATCTCTAAATGACCCGGAATTTTTCAGCTGGTAATGTAAGAATATACAGAGGTTTCTGCACATGCCAGCATAACCCCAGTTCAGCACTAGTGAAATACAATGGTCATTACAAGGTCATAATTATTTATAACAATTATTTGTGCACTGCCTTGATGACATTGCATTATTTGGAGTAAAGAAATGTATTACCTCAGAGCTGCTGATCTCCATTATATAACAAGTAGAGCTTTTTTCTCATCACAGCTTTAAACATTAAAATTGAACCATTTTAACAGTTTGATCAATGAGACAAGTTCCTTCAACTGTGGTGTCTTTGGTATTCTATCACAAGCGGGTAATGGGGTTGCTTTTTTGGAAGGACAAGTAAAATTTGGTTAGTTTTAAATCTGTTGGCACAGCTGTATTTAGAATGCATGGTTCTGAAACTTGGGTAGTTTACCTGCTTGTCAGAGGACCAGATGGGCTCTTGTATGAATCTAGTCTTATGTTCCTAAGTGTAATCTTATTTATCAGTGTTGTCTGTGATTTGTTCGCAGTCATTGTATCATGACAACAATATACACACTATGTGGAGTTAGTAGTCTACATTTAGAATGCCTGCCTTCCCACTTGACCTTTATTTGTGTAGTTTTAACTGCATTACTAGGTGGCAAATGCAGGTTTTTCAGACGGGTACATTTTATTGTGGGGTGTCAGTGAAGGGTTTGTTTATTTCAGCTTTGAGTGATGTATTTTAAGAGTTTTGCTTTAGATGTATACTTGAAAGTTGGTACTCTACCAGAATCTCTTCAGAACAGCAGAACCAAGGGTTTTTTGGTGTTAAAACCATGTTCTTAGATTTAGTCTTGTTAACGTGGAGAAAAATTGACTCGTCTCATAAACAGCATAAAGAAACAGACCTGTATGAAGATCTGTTAAGCTGAAACAGATTGTGGATATCTTTCAGTGCGTCTACCTTGCTCGGGTGCTATCAAACACTGAAATAAAATGCCAAAGTTTAATTTCTGTGCTTCCTATTGAGCAAAAAGGGGTAATCTTGCTTCTGAAGGACTTCACATGTTGTGCTGCAAAATGCATTTTTTGTTAGAGGCCAATGAAAATCGCTATTAAACATGTTTCGGGAAACATTTAAACTACTTATATCCATCCATTCATTTTCTAACTGCTTCATGCAGTGCAAAAGCAGCCACAAAGCAGATCGCAACAAAAAATCAAAGGGGGTTCCAGAATCAAATAGGACCGACGACAGGGGTCCTCCTCGGGAGGTGGAGCCTGTCCCAGCATGCAACAGCACAAGGCAGGGTCCACCCCGAACGGGACGCCAGTCCACTGCGTGGCACACTCACCTTCCAGCTGGGAGGCAGCAGTCTGAGCCCCTGTGCCATTGGCCTGCCTGACTCCTGATGCGCACTGCAGTAATTATCTTGTGTATGGCTCGTCAATGTGACCAGTTTTTGTTGGTGAGTGGGACGTGCTTTGCTCCGTTGTGAAGTTGTTAAAAACGGTCCCCAGCCAGGCACATGTCTGTAAAAGCATCCTAACGTGTCTGTTTTTTGCCTTATAAAAACAAGACTTGCCTTCACTGGTTGTAAATAACTTTAGAAATTCTTAAAGTATGGAGAAACATTTTTCATAATAGACTTAAGCAAACCATTTATGTGTATATCTCAACAGTTAACTTTATGAACATTTAATAGGAACGTTTTAGTTCTAAAATTTCCACAGTTGAAGTGTTTTTATGCTGAAGAGAGGATTGTGAAGGCAGGTTAAAGTGGGCTACTTCTACCCTGGCAAAGTATGTCAAATGTTTAGCTTAATTACAGATGACTTTTTCTGAAGTACAGTTAAACGGTAAGGTCAGTAGTAAAGTATTTTATACCTGCTGGATGAGGAAAATTGCAGATTACAGGAGTCACTTAAAGTAGCTGGTTGTGCCCCATGTTTCTAATGTCTGATAACTGCAATGAAATTAAGACCATAATTTGTGTACTGCATCTTGTAAAATGAGTTTGTTCAAATAGCAGTCCACTGTAGTGAAGCATTTGAAAGTAACTTGGATATCGCTCATTACCCACTAGCGCCATGGTTATGTGATGCTGTATTTTGAAAGTCAATTTTCTGTACCTTAGCCGTAGAAGTAAAAGTCCAAGGGCATTATTACGTCTGATTCCCTGTGTGTGGGAGCTGACAGAATCAATTACTTTCTAAAGACATTAGGCGATCTGTTCAACTGTGAAATGTAGTTGTGACGTAATGCTGAGTGTATAAAATAAATATTTTTACCCCGTGTCCACCGCTGAAGGAAATTCTGGGACTTAGGCTGCATTCAGTCCAGGGTCTGTCACATTAGCCTCTTGTTAAATTAAATACAAGAGGAATATTGGGCACGACTGTAACTAGCTTGGCCTGATGAATTTCAAACAGTATTGAATGACTTGTTGCTTTCAGCCCTTGATTTGATTATCTTTTTTTAAGTGAAGAGAAATGCTTGCTGCATGTGTAATTTTTTTCCTCTCTCCCCTTCTTAGCTTTCAGCCTGGATGCCGAGCAGCCGGACTATGACTTGGATTCAGAAGATGAGGCGTTTGTGAATAAGCTGAAAAAGAAAATGGAGATCACTCCTCTGCAGTTTGAAGACATGATTGACCGTCTGGAAAGGGGCAGTGGACAGCAGGTGACCATCACTCTGGCTAAAGTTTATTAGGATAGTTTTGTTTGGTTTAGGGTGACCCAGTTCTTCAGTTTTAATTTGACTTATTCATTTCCTCCCACGATTTGATCTTCCAGTAAAATGCATGTCCACAGTTAGACTTACTTTGACACTTGTCTTGATTCATTTGGTGTCCAAATTTATATTTATTCCCCACTGTTTCTCATCAAGCTCCAAATTCTGACAATGATAAAGCATGAGAATCAGGTTCTGTGCGAGTCTGTTAAAGACCCCAGTTCTGACGTGGACACGATATTAACGAACATGAACCAACAAACCTAGTCTGTGTAAGGTCATCACACATTGGTGATGTAGTTTTAACTTAAACATTAGGCCTTCAAAAATGTAACCTTCAAACATTTAACTTTTTTACCATTACACATCTGACGAACGTTTGAATCTTTAGCCAAAATTTAGAACGCATTTCTGTGTAGAAATAATGGGCCATCTAATGTTCCTAAAATAAAGTTGTAAAATAAGTCCTGCCGTCAGAAAAAGATTTTCTCGGGCAAAGAGAGCATTGATTTGAGGAAAGCTGAGGAGTACAGAAGAGCGCTCCTTTCACCAGGACAGTAAATTTGAATCTTTCAATGCAAGATTCCAAAGGAACGCAAATATGGAATCCAATTGCACTTCATTTTTAACCAAAATAGTTCATTCCTCAACGTTTGAGAAATCATTGGCCACAGACATTTTTCTCCTTTGGCATGCAGACTGTATGCAGTCTCCCTGCTCCTTGATTACCAGTTGTGTCTCTGTATTTTGTGCTCGCTGGACATTTCCATCAAATATTTTCTTGCTTTTTAGCTTAGGGTATAAGAACAGGGATTTGGTACAAACAGGTGTACATGGAAATTTTGATTGTTACAAAACAACAAGCCTAACGGATTCTGCTTCTGCCGTGTGACAGGGAAGATCTGACCTGTCTACTTCTGATTTATACACATAACCGGCTATGAATATCTTCTCGTGTTTGTTCTTGTCAAATTTTCTTGAAATATTTTCTTTAGAACCTGACAGTCGTGAGATGCAGTGTCCAAGAATTTGAAACCTCAAGGACCAATATTGCTTCTCTGAAACAGTCAAGAAAAGATTCAGATCATTGCTATTCTCTGAACGCAAGTCATTGAGTCAGTTGTTTGTCACAAGTGATCTCCAAGTATTGTATGGATGTCCTCGTACTGGGGAGGATTTCGATTTGTTTCAGCGTTTCGTACGGAGCTGATTTTTTTTTACATAAGACTGAAGAAAACGACAAAAGCTTTTCCTACTCCCAGAAGGACGTTCTAGAAATTAACTGGCTAAAGACGTCAACTGAGCATGTAATGCAGTAGTGTTATAGCAGATGAACTCCATAGTTCAACCATATAATAACTGAGTGGCAACATTATGATGTCTCTTTCACTTGATCCCACTCACTGCTGTTTTACTTAGCTGTTGTCCAGAAAGGCGACGCCCTACAAGTACGATGTGTAGGTGAACCAGCATGATGTGCACTGAGGTCTTCCCAGTCACACGGCAGAAGCAGAATCAGTTTGGCGTTTTGTAGCGCAGTCTTTTGTGGCAGTCAAAACTCCCGTGTACACCTGAACAAAAAATAAACAGCTTGCAAACTGTGAACTAGTTCACGCTCTGACCGGATATAGCAACTGTGCATAATGTTTATTATCCATGATATTCTTCATTTCCATTAACCTTGCCAAGTGGCATAGGACTGACCTGAAAATGGTGGTGATATGTATGTTTATGCAGTTTATTCCAGGACGGAGCCCACACACACACACTGTGCAGACTAAACCAGTAGTTTTAGCTTCCAGCGCACCACCTCGCAGATGACAGAAGTGTGAGAGGAACTGACTGGCTCTGGGTGTGTCTGGTTTACTGAGATGTCTCTTTCTCAGGCTTAACACTCAGCCACCTGTACTTCATTGGGTTATTGCTGCCCCTGGCTATATACCAAAAATATACACTTCTGGACAAGTGTGGTTCTGTGATGTTTACTGCGAAAGAGAAATGTTTTCGTAGGCCACTCATAAGACACTCGGAGGCTTAATGTGATACGGGTTAAAATAATGAAGCCTGAGCAACTCGGCAGTCGTTAAGCCCGCGTTCGTTATCTTGTTTATCGTTGACCTCTTGCCGGAGACCCAGTCGGTGAATTCACTCTCTTGACCCTCAGCTGGTGACTCTCCAGGAGGCGAAGCTGCTGCTGAAGGAGGACGACGAGCTGATCCGGGAGGTGTTCGAGTACTGGGCGCGCAAGAGGAAAGGCTGCAAGAGCGCCTCCCTCATCCCCATGGTGAAGCAGGAGAAGCGCGATGGCTCCAGCACCAACGACCCGTACGTCGCCTTCCGCAGGAGGACCGAGAAGATGCAGACACGCAAGGTGTGCGCTCCGGCCCGGAGAGGGCGACTGCGGCCTCTGGAACTCTTGAGCTGGATCGTTCTGGGCTGTTCATTTCTGAGGACAGCTCTCTACCCCTGTAGAGTTGTCAAGTTCAAGTTTATTGTCATTATACTCACATACAGGTATATGGTATAACGCAATGCTCTTTAGCTAGCTCTCAAATGGTAAGAAGTACCAAAAACCCCAACGCCAATACAGTTTTATAAGAAAAGAAAGACCGAGACAAGGGGCAATATGCAAAACAACAACTGGTAACAGACAATGTACAAAATCATACATCAAGAGAATGAAAGAAAGGATAGAAAATAATGGGGAGTGAGCTTCTTGATATGTGAGGTAGATTTCAATATGTGTTTGAGTTTTGATAGAGAGCCGGTACTGTGAGTGTTCAGATCGTAGGTAAGAGGGGCTGAAATTTAATAATTTGATAGTTTGGGGGTAAAAACTGTCTCTTGAGTCTGGCAGTCCAGGCCTGAATACTTTACTAGGTTTTGTACCGTGTTTTACTGTAGGGTTCACTACACTACTTCTTTATGCAGTTAGGTGTGAACTTGTTCTCTTGCTTTTAAAACAATTTAGTGATGGACAGTTCAAGAAATCTGTGTTCCCAAGAGATATTAGTCTGAAAAGGGGGTGTCACGGTGTGAGATTTTGGTGGCGTGATTATAGTCTCGGGAAATAATCCCGATTTCTTGGTTTTATTTTTTTTTCAGGTAATTTATTCTGTGACACTATGGAGGGGAAAAAGACACAAAGCATGGCATAATTAAGCATGTTTTTTTTTTCATAACATTCTTTTGGTCCTGCAAATAAAACATGTAACCTACTTTATATTAAAAACAAATATGATGGGGAAGTAGGCAGTGGCAGATGGAAATATTCAGAGAGGTCAGTCTCAGCCCGTCCCTCTCCTCACTTGGAACTTCGTCACTCGTCAGTAAAAAGTGTATATACGTTAATGCCAGGGCTAGTGGATGGACTGGTGGTGAGCAACAATTATAGGAAAAAGTTTATAAGGGATCGAGGTATCCCCACAAAATTAACTCGAATGAAAACAAAAGTAACGTTAAGTACGCATAGAGCACTACTCCAGCCAGGGCGAGCCCTAACTTAAACTAGTGTAACCCTAGCTAGTTTATTTTTTCTCTTGACTTGTGTATAGAGCGATGGGTGGTGATTATGGGGACGCTAAAGCAGATTGGAGCCTTTGGCAGCCACTTTTTTATGGCACGCTTTGCAAATTGGGTATCCGTCGTCTTCTACTACCCCCTGATCATTTTTTAGACATCCAAAATGCTCCCACACTGCCAATCTTAGGTGCTTTTTTGGTGGATATAACGCTGAGATAACATATCCCTCCGTCATTTTCACAGCACGTCTGCTCTCTGTAGGCTAAGGTGTTGTTGGACTAGCCAGCTGAGCTGAGCCAGGCCCAGCGCACACACACGTGACTTCCTCGCGAGAGGAATTGTTCAGGGCATCGTGGAACATGAGGCTGCTAAAAAGAGGCTTCTAAAATTCTCACAGTTATGAAAATGGGACATGGTTAATAGTGAAACTGGTTAATCTCAACATCCCTAGTCTGAAATAGACATTTTTGTGGTTGTGCTTTTGTAGTGGTCTTGTTCCTGCTACAAGGAGCTTTTTGAGTACATAAAACGGGCTCCTTGTTTTTTTCTAAGCATAAACATAAATGTTTCATGTCTTAGTTTTTTTTTATTTTGTATCATCTTGCAGAATCGGAAGAATGATGAGGCATCGTATGAGAAAATGCTGAAGCTGCGGAGAGACCTAAGCCGAGCTGTGACCATCTTGGAGATGATTAAGAGAAGAGAGAAGAGTAAAAGAGAGCTATTGCACTTGACACTGGAGATCATAGAGAAGAGGTAAGCAGCCTCTGAGCTCTCCTTAACTTAAAGCAATTTTCCCCTATATACAACGAAGCAGTTGTAAAATATACCTTTTGCATAAGCATAGAAAAGGTGTACGTCGAGGAGTCAAGGAAGAAGCTGAGCCTGAATGGTAATAGGGTATACATTTTAAGCTGTTCTTCATTTGCGGTTTTCTTTGTATTAGTGGAAGCGAACATACAGCATGTACTGAAGTAGGTTTGAAATGTAATAAGATCTTCTGTGACATTTCCTTCAACCTGGAAAGTAAAATATTTTCATCTTGAGTTTCTTCCGCCTTTGCTGCAAGAGAGAAACATTTTTTGAGGAGTTCCTAGAAAGGACAAATAAGTAATGGTCTTAACTGTTACATGGAACATAATAGAAAATGGGACTGCCACGATCTGCTGAATACTTTGAAATGTTCTCTGTAATTTTGAACAAAATGATAGTTATGCATATCATTATTTTAGACTCCTAGGCCTTAGTGTTAAGTCAATGAATACAAAAGCTTAATGGCAAAGTTGGTTCAAATGGCTGCAGTTCTTAATGTATTCGAGATCAATCTGTTTACCTTCATGCGGTTGTTGCAGTCAAAAGTACAAAAAAGCCAGAAAAGGACTGACTTCTTACTTAAAATGCATGAAAAATATTAAAAAAACATCCAACTGAATGCATTGCATATGCCCAGAGCTGTTAATTACCTTGAACCTGATTTTCTTCAATGAAAGACCTAGGCTTGGGCAATCCCAGTAGCCTTAATTGCTTAAGGCAGCGAAAAGGCAAATCTCACATGTAGAAATGAGAAAGATACCTACAGCAATCACTCTTGGATGTCTTTAAAAAACACTGAAGCTTAGGGAGAAGAGCTGGAGGTAAGGATGGCTTTCAGGAATGGTTTCCCTTGTGGCTGCACAAAGCATCTTGAAAGAAAGTGTTGAAGGACTGTAGAGTAATGAACTTTTTCAGGCATGCCTGCTCTTTTATCTCAGACATTCCCACAAGCCAGATATTAATCTAATAAGCCAGTCTGTGCTCATTACGTCTCACTCTTGCCTTAAATTACGTTTTGGATTTTTTTTCATCCTGTTAATGCGTGCTCTTTTCTGCCCTTGTTCAGGTATAGTATAGCTGACTTTGGTGGCGAGATTATGGCAGAGGTCTTGGCTCAGCGACAGCTAGTGAAACCAACGTACACAATGCCCATCATTCCACTGTCGAACAGCAATCAGTTTAAGCATCAGGATCATATGGAGCTTAAAGAATACAAACCTAAGGTGTGTTCAAAGTTCGTAGCATATTTCTGTAGGTTGAATGGCTCCTAATTCTCTATTGATACTGAAGTTGACACCAAGGTCTTAAAGGAATGCACAACTGTCAGGATACCACCAGAAACAATTGTCAGTGTTAATCCTATCTCGAATAGCTAATCGCATAATCTTTGCCCAGAGCAATATTTTGAAAATGTGATGTATGGTTATTGACTCCAGGTATGAGCAGTAGGCAGTACACAACAGATTTTAAGTGTTTTTTTTAGAAAAGGCGTTTGGCTCAGCAGAATTTTAAGCTGCCATACATGTTTAAACAGAGAAGCCTTTCACTTTTCTTTCAGAAAACCTTAGGTTCCATCAGGGTTCTGTTTTATTTTTTCAGCAAGAGAAGACGGAAGTTGTCCGAACAAAAAGGAAGTACGAGAAGAAGCCCAAAGTCTTACCTTTATCTACTTCTGCTGCGCCTCAGCAATCAGGTCCCTCTGTACTGCCAGTCTTCAACGCTAAGGACTTAAATCAGTACGACTTCCCAAGCTCAGATGAAGAACCTTTCTCCCAGGTAGTTATGCTGAAGCTGAAGAGCCACTGTCCTTTGAAAAAAATGAAGATCTGCAAATCAGATTTTCCATTAATAAGAGCTGCTTCTAAGTCTTGCACCTAAAACTACCTGCAGTTGTTCATGGCTGCTTTTTCTCTCTTTAAGATTCATTCAGGTTCCTCGGAAGCTGAGGAAGAGAATGACCCAGACGGTCCATTTGCTTTTCGTAGGAAGGCTGGCTGTCAATACTATGCTGTAAGTTTTGCATTTCCTTTTTCCTCTGTCACTACAGGTTAATGACAGCAAGTTACGTTACTTATATTGTCTGTTTCCTCTCTCGTTTGTCTCCACCACCCCACAGTCTCGGTTGGACCAAACAGGCAATTGGCCGTGGTGTAGCCCTTCAGAGGGAGGTGTGGGAGATGTGCGCTACAGATACTGCCTCACGACCCTCACCGTCCCCCGGCGCTGCATGGGGTTCGCACGCCGGCGCATTGGACGAGGCGGCAGGTGAGCTTCTCCGCCAGTACCCGAATCTCCTCCCCCATTCCTGGAGCCCAGGCATCTCCACGTGATGGATACAGGAATCCAGGAGGCATGCCTTTCTGCAGGAGCACAGTGACCGCGGATTGTTCCCAAACACGTTCTTCCTAAAGAACTCACGGGCCTGGACATTCACTGGCATTAACCCTTTACAAGTGATCATTCTGTCTGGCTCCATCCTTTTCTGTGCTTCATATGTTGTCATTGTCTGGGCATGTCTATGCTGCTGTTAATGGGGGAATCTTAGCACAATGTGCACCCCTTGCCAAAATGTGCAGTGCACAACACTCACTGCTTGAAGCACAAGGAAAGATTTTTGAGACGGGGTGATGGGTTGAGCATGACCAGTGTGTAAAATTTTTTAAGCTTTTCACAATTAAAAATAGTGATCTAACCTTACTCCCTCCCCCGATGTTTTGATTTTGTGTGGGCAAAACATTTCAGACGGCACGCAATGCAACAGTGATTAAAATTTAAATCCAACTTGAAATTTGAAAAATAAAGTATATCAACTCAGACTTCTGAAGGCATGTGGATACTTGGCTTTGCACTGTACATGTTATGCATTATATACTTAACGTCAATTTTTCACTGTTGATTCTGTGTATGTTTTTAAAAGAATACTGTGGGCATTGATCAAATATTTTTGGCATGATCTTGATTGTGATCCTGACTTGCCTCAGTACAATTGAATAACTTTGTTGCAAATGCATTCAATTATCAGGTGGGATTGTTGACTGGGCACAGGTGATAGGGATTTCATCTAATCTGGGGAAAATCAAAAAAGGAATATCATGGAATCAACATGCCCTGCTTGTTGTGATCACACGTTTGTGCCACTCATCTTTGTGTTTGCTCATTTAATAGTTTGGGAGGTTAGAATGGGGCAGTTACACTGTGGACACTCTACTCTTCAAACTTGAGCTTTATCCAAGATTTAAGGATTGAGTTGGGTCGTCTAGGGCCCAGGATTTAGAAGGGGGAACAGCACCGAGTCCCACAACTCCACATCTGCAGCCCGGTGCAGTCTGTGTCACAGATATACAGCTTGTGTTGCTACCAGTGGTGGCCGCATGTTGCTTACTACCTTCACAATCAACTCCATGTTGAAGACCAATGTTAACCTGCATAATGAATTTAACGGTTGGATCTGTTCAATTAAATGTCCATGCACCTGGTAATCTTCCTGACGTCCTTGCAATCATAAGAGAGAAGCTTCTTTCGATGCTCTGAGCTGCTCCTTTGGCATTGGATGCCACTCATTACCAAGCTAATGCGGTTGTTTCGTTAAGAAGCTAAGCATTTATCGAAGATTATCGTCCATCAACAACTGTCTTGCTGTCAGTTTCAACTTCAAGTTAAAGATGTAGGTGAATTGAAAGGTAGAGTGTTCAGAAATGCCTGCAGTACTGAGATTTCATATCAGTGTGTTAAATCTAGAAAAAAAAGACCTGAGCAAAAGCTGTACAGGTCAGAACTTCCGCAATTCTCCCATTTAAAGAATGAAGAAATCTGTTGCAACCAGAGATAGCAGTACTAATTCCCTCGCATCACAAAGCAGAAATGAGTGGTCGCTCTAAACACAAGCTTAATACTACTGCTTTACGGCTCTTGCTGTGGATTAGAAGCCATGTTACCATTGAAAGGTCATGGAACAGGGGCTGACCCTGCTCTTGTCTTGTCTTCTCTGCGCAGGGTCTTACTGGACAGAGCACACACAGACTACGACAATGTATTTCATCGGCTGGATCCGGAAATGCTCGCCTCCCCGCAGCCCTCTTCAGCTGACAAGTTTGCCAGTACCTCAGAAACAAATACCTCGGACAGAAATCCCTCTAGAGACCTCAGTCAAATATTATTGAACATTAAGTCTTGTCGGTGGAGACATTTTAGGCCCCGGACACTACCACTACACGATGCGGACAGTGTAGATGTCTCCTCAAGGAAACTATACAGGGGCTTGGCTCGGACGTCCTCAGCACAACCTGGGACCCAGGCAGGGGGCGCCTCCACCCAGAACAGAAGTGGCACTGGCTCCACGCCCATCGCTGGTATGTCACCAGAATGGCTTGTCCTTTCCCTTCATCCGTTTATTCCACTATAAGGTGTTCCCAACCCCCCCCCCATTTTTGTCTTCCAGTGTTTTGCTTTTGGGGTTCTGTGTTCTTGTAACAAATCATAAGTTAGTTTGAATTGTTATCCCTTAAGTATTTGAGAAAGGTAATTGGAAAATTCACTGATGCGTGAAATTATTCAGGACTCTTTGTTTTTGGCTGTGAATTGACCATCTCCCAGTAGGTTTTTGAGGGCCAACAGTTCTTTATTAGAAGTGAGTACAGAAAAGGTTTTGTTGTTGTCGTCGTTGCTGCTGCTACTTAACATTTTCATTAGACCTCTAGAAAACGCAGCAATGTTAGCTTTTGAAAGAACAGTATTTTGTATTCATGTAGTGACTTTTCCATTGCTGGCTTGAGATAGGGCTGGAGAATCAGTTAGAACGAGGGGTTTATAAATACATTCATAGGATGCTTTAGTTTTCACGTTGAATGTTGAAGGAGCCTTCCTTCCCAGAATGTGAACAAATATGGAAGGTTGTCCTCATTTGGTCTTTTGTGCAGGTAATATTGTACAAAGATTTATTTTCTTTAGTCAATTCAAGTCCCAAAATAAGGGAGGAATCGATCAACCTTTTTCTATAGCTATTAATGTTGTACAGGGCCAGGTATTGTTTGTGTTGGAAGGTCCCTTGATTTCATTTAGATTTGCTGCTTTTTGTCCACTGTTTTTTACTTTTGTTTTTCTGTGTTTGCCACGTGTTCTACACTACACAGCTGCAAAATCTATGGAATAAGAAGTAGGGGAGGCCTAAGGCACATTCTTACATGTCATTTGAGAACACCACAGTGGTGTAGGATATAGCGAGTGTCAGGGCACTTGTCCAGGAACTAGTTGGAGGTGCTTTAGGGGACTCGCTCAGCGACAGTAAGGGTTTCCTTTTCATCTCTGGTCCAGGGTGCTGTGGAAGGTTTTAAGTTATTTCCTTACATCGTGTGACATTTATAGGTCACCTGTGGTGAATGTCAGATAAGTTTACTCTGTTTCCTTTTTGTCAGGAGTGAAGAATGACGTTTCTTTTTGCTGTTCTGTCCTGTTTATTGCCACAGGCTGGTGTATGATATGCTCCTTTCCTGTTTCTGTTATTTTATAAACCAGCATTCTTTTTGGTTTATTGACTGCATCTATAAGGAGATGTGCAAGGTTTACCAATAAATTAGATGTAGCAAAACATTTGCCCAATTTACAGAATGTGAAAAGCCGACTTGAATACTTCTGAGGTGGCCCTACGTTAAAAGTTTTTCATGTTTGTGACTCCATTATATTTAGAATAATCCTGTTTGGTAACTAGTATAGTATAATGCATATTTATATGCTGTTTAAGCCTTGAATACAAAATGTGTATTTACATAATAAAACATTCAGTACTGATACTGCAGAAGGCTATTTAAATTGTGCTCAGCAACACCTTATTTAGGAGTTCCCTTAGACTTAGAAGTTTCCTAGAGAAGTGCCTGGTGGGATGAAAGTGACCGTTTTGACCTTCAACTATTTCTTTCTGCTCTGTTTAGCATTCACAGCCGAACAATACCAGCAACACCAACAGCAGCTAGCACTGATGCAGAAACAGCAGCTTGCACAGATCCAACAGCAAGCAAATGTCTCTGTCGCCAACAGTACACAGGTAGTGGTTTTCACAACGTGTGCGGTTTTCAAGAGAATGATTAACATCAAGAGCAACCAGAGTGTAATTTAACTTTGTCCGTCTGTAATGAAGACCATTTGCCTCCCATGCAGGGATGCCGGTATAGGATCGGTCTCACGTGGTGTTTAACGGTCTTTTGCAGGGTTTGGTATCAAAGACGTTGGATTCTGTTAGCGCCCAGTTTGCTGCCTCCGCTTTGGTGACGACAGAGCAGCTGATGGCGTTCAAAGCCAAGGAGGAGGTGGTGCTCGGAATCGGAGTCAATGGGATCCTTCAGGCCTCAGGTGAGAGGGGATGAGATTGGTTTCCTTATCACGAACAACAACAGGTGAAATACCCTAGGTCTTATATTGAAACATTGTTCTGTTGGTAATGGTAATCTTAGAAACTTGAATATCATTTGCCTTGAACAGTCAGAGGTTTGTCTTGTCCTGCTCATCTATTCCCTCCTACTTTCAGCAAATAAAATTGCTTTTAAAAGAATATGTGCAATAGCTTGTGGCTTCTTTCTGCTGAGAATCAAACTGAGGTGGGGGTAACAGAGTATCTAAAGTTTCCTGTTTTTTTAAAATTTCAGTGGCTTCGGTTTTAAAGATAGGTGATGGGCTTGAATCAGCTGTAATGCTATAAGACGCATACATGAACTATACTGCGATTGGTACTTCTTGGAAATGCCATTCATTAGATGGATCCTTATTGAATCTAATATCCTTATTTTTATCTGTATAAGTCTAAAACTAGTTCATTAAATTCAGGGATTTGTTTGAGGCTGTGGATGTTCCCTGTGCTCTGCGGACAAATTTAGTGCAAATATTTATTTTTAGTGTTCGTGACTAAAATCGTACGCAAACTTGTGCATTGTACAGTTTTATCATAATATCCTTTTGTTTTGAATAAAAATAAACTCATAACAGTTTGCCTTTTTAGTGCTTATCTAAAAGATGTAAATTTCAGCATACAGTACAGGTAATTTTTATGCACTGCACTGTATGCAGTTGTTTGCATTGAATGTAAATGGTATGTTTTCCCAGGCTAGACTTCTGTGTAAATGGTTATGAATGTATGCCTTTGCAGCTTCTGCAGTGTTGATCTTTCTATTCAGCTCTATCCTGCAGTCTAGATTATTAATATAAATCCAGAGAGTACTGATCCTAATATATGGTACTCCAGGAATTCAGTCACCCCATTTGGAGCATTTATTCCTCATCTTTACCCGTTTCATGTGTGTTAACTCGTTCCTAATTCCATAACTTTACATTTAACAGAAGTAAGACTGCCTATGATTGCCAGGTTCAGTTCTGTCACTTTTTTGACTGGCTGCTACATTAGCACTTTTGGAAGTGCTTCACTAAACGTTTTTCTGTTTAAAATCTCTCCAGGGCCTGGTGGCATTCTGCCAGTTGAACCTAAGTGCACGCTCTTCTGCCTCTTCTATACGGATATTTAATATGATGCTTTGCTTTTTCTCAACTGAAGGCAAATTGATACATTAAAACAAATTTCAATTTTGAGTTACTGTGGAAGAGCTTCAACTTAAGCCTCTTTAAACCATTGTCATCCGTTTTCTGCAGTTTCCACGGCCCTGATGCAGGTTTTCTGTTCTTTCTCCAGGAGTATACAAGGGCTTACACCTCGCTAACACCACACCCGCTGCACTGGTGCATACAAGCCAGTCGACGACCGCAGTGGGTTCCACCTTTCTCCAGCCCTCCAACAACACCCAGACTTCGAGTTCCCACAGTGCACTGAGTCACCACGGAACTGCTGCCAACTCTACAACTCAGGTCCTGATTGGGAATAACATTCGACTGATGCCCTCGTCGGGAGGTGCTGTGAACTCTATTGCCACTCTGAATGCGCGGCATATACCTAGGACTTTAAACACAGTTCCGTCATCTGCCTTAAAGTTGGCTGCGACAACAAACTGTCAAATGCCCAAGGTTACAGCCTCATCCTCAATGGATATAGTACCAAGGTAAGTGTGTGCCAGGTATCTTTCCCAAAGATGTACACTAGTGGGTACGGGTCTTCCCTTATTGTTTAAGGCCATAAGGAGATCTGGGTTTAATTAAAAGGGCATTTAACTAATATGAGCACTAGAAAGTAAGATCTAATACCCAGATCCCTGTAAATGTTTTATTTTGCCATACCTTCCTTTTATATAATGGTCCAGATTAAAGACCTTTTGAACTTGAGCAGCTTATCAGTAGTGGTTAACGCAGTGATTGATTGGCCCAAGTTAACAAGGTCAGGTGGCGTAATGTACCTCTTGAATTATTGAAGCCTATCGCAGTGTTCCCTGTGTTAAAGCTACTTCTGGCAAGGTGTTTTCATTGGGATGCATCAGGCAAGTGTCATTTTTAAACGCTGCAAGAAATATTGCTTGTGCTTCCAGACTTTTTTTAAGTTGCCACAGTGTGGTGTTTGATGAAGATATTCGTTTTCAGAAACCGTTTACATTTCATATCAAGTAAAATGACCTGTTTCAGCAGAATGATGTAGACTGTTCTCAACATTTTCAGTGCAATGCATTAAAAATGTAATACTTCTAGTACAGCAAATGTCATTCATTATATGAAAATTAATCCCGGTAAGTAGATATGAAAATTGTGTAGTACAGAATCATTACAATGACAACAGTTTCTTAAATTACTGCCATTAAGGCCTTGTTAACATATGAATCGCTTTCCATATGTTAAGTAATGTTTCCATTGTACGATGATGTAATTACATTTATTCTATGATTAAGGTTTTTAGTGAGTTGAGTACTTTAAATACCATAAAGAATAAACTCGTTTTCTTTATAACATGTTAAAATTAAGGTTGTGTTCAAGTTTAAACTGAAAACTCGCCAGAAAGCTGACATTAGTAAGCAGCAGGAGGAGGAATTATGCTCGTTATGTCAAAAACGGGTTCATATTTCATCACTTTGAATTTACACGCTTTATTGCAGTTTCCAATCCAAACAGAGAGAATGTAGGCTGCATGGACCTACACTTCCCACTGAAGTGTATTCTCACACTTACAGTAGAATGCTCACCATCAAAGGAATTTTGTTCATTACAGCGAACACATGCTCATGTTTAGAAAACTAGGTAGAGATCTGTGTGCTCCGTTGTAGAAAAAAAATTGTAAGGGGGGACTACCTGTATGTCAAAGCTCTTAAGCGTGGTGTTACATCTGAGTGATAAAAATACCACTGTGACAGATAGCACTGTGACAATGGGTAGATGGGAAGGTTGTTGCATTCTGTACCTGTAGATAGTTCAGTTGTGCCCACTGTAGTTTATGATATGCATCTATTTCTCCTATCCAACCTCCGATGTTTGCACCCGTGAACCACTAAGACAATCTGCATCTTTTTTTTTATGAATCTTTTTGAGTGAGGAAGCAATAACTTTGTGTCTTTTCTTTGCAGGGAAAACCATGATAAAGAAAAGCCAGCACTAAGCAGTATAGCGGACAATACAGTGGCCATGGAAGTAACGTAGTGCCAGTGGGCCGGACCTGGGCTTGGGGACTGGTTTAGGTGCTATGCATCAGTAGCATTGTGAATGCAAGGGATGGTGGAATGCAGCACATTTGTGTTTCCATGGCAACTGCTGGGACTTAATTGCAATGCTCATCTCTCATGCTTTCATTTTTTATTTGTTACTGTTAATAAGAGGAATCAACGTCTGTAAATTATGAATATGGCAATTATATGTACAGTACTGCATATTTGTAATACCCTTGTATATACGTTACTTGAATACAGAACTGTTCATTTGTGATGTTTTGCACTTGGGAAAAATGAAAAAAATTGCAACTGGTAAGAGTGTGAGATTTGAGAGTTGTATAGAGACAAAATGTGTCATCACATCATGTGCATGGTGCGGAACCTGCTGTTTTATCTATTTATTGTGCTGTGTTTACAGTTTTTTTGTACACTGTACCTTCATTGGTTCCTGTGCTGTAGTAAATGTGTTAGGTAGCTATGGACTCCTCGGTATTTTGTATATTGTGAACATAACTAGGGTCCCCTTTGGGTCCCCGAGTTTTCTGTGTATCATGTGGAATTAATGGTGACATACATACAGAATAGGGGGGGGATTTAAGGCATCGGTTTGTTAGTGGGTAATCGATTACTTACTGGGATCTTCCATTTCTATTGTCCCAAGACAAGTAACAAGCTAGGGGTGAAGTCTCTTCCCAGAAGCCTGTGTTGCTTCTGATTAAGCACTATTTTTATTGGTTTAACTGTTGCTGCTTTATATAATTTTGGTCCCTAGTTTTCATAACAGTGGAGTCCCTAATACCTCTTTTTTTTTTTTGTTTGGCTACTTTTTTTAGCTACTCCTTCCCTTTTTTTCTTTTGTAAAAAAAAACATTGAAAGGTTATTTTTGTATCTTTTTTTTTGTTCTTGTGATAATGATTGTATCCTCCTTGTATCGAAAGACTTCATTCTTTTGTTACTTGTTCATAGAAAAAAAGGCTATAAGGGAGATGAATGCAGTAATTGCTGTACGTGTATCATCATTCCAATTTCTAAAAAAAAAAAGATGAAAAAAACAGCCAGCTTTTCCTTTTAAGATTCTCCAGAAGGCTGCAAGGCCAGAACCACAAATATCGGGTGCCTTCCTTTGGAAATAATGAGCTCTCTTCTGTGAAGAGTATGGTACTTAACAGACTACTAGTAGTTTTTTGTCAGTACCTGAATCTGAATGCCCAGTCCAATGGCATAATTTATCCTTGAGGTTTTCTAGTCCCACCTGGAAGATGGAAAAAATATTGTGACAGAATTCTCACAAAAAATAAACCCCAGGGCATTATATGTTGACCAGCAGATGTCTCTTGTATTTTGTTTCCTGATTGCATTCGTCTCTTTAAGAGATGTGGGGGTGGGATGGGGTTGGAATTGATTATTGCAGCTGATGGCAAACCCTTGGGTTGAAAAGCCATTAGCAGCCCGTTATACAAAACTCACAAAGATTTCTTTAGATTTCCTCATTCATACCACCCCTCTCAGTTTAGTGTAAATTACAAATCCAATCGGCATTTTCTTCTAATGGAGTGCAGAGACCACTAATTCTTTTTGCTTAATGGAGTAAGAATCTTTAATTGGGTTTATTGCAGTAACTAGTTCCTTCAGGGCTCTGTATTATCTCAGTTCTGGGATTTTCTGAAATTGATTTTAAAATGCAAGGCTTTTCAGACGCAGAACTCTAGTTTAACAGCTTTGTCAGAGCACTAACCTTGAGAAATGTATTAAACACATTAGATGTGACAGAACTTACAGGCCACTGCTGCAGAACCTGAAGTATTTATTTTTTCAATTAACCTTCTAAATGTGTACAATTCAGGCTTGGCAAATGGTTTCTGCCTTATTCCAGATTTCATCAGTCAGAAGTCTTGCCATTGGAATTGTCTTGGAACACTGTTGCCACTACAGAAGTTTTATAAGGAACAATTATAAAATGTGCCTCGTACCAGCATCTGTACAAAATAAAACCTGTCAAGGACCAGCAGGGCTACTAGCAGAACTTTGTTAAAATCCCCTAATTCTCCAAGAATTAGTGAGTTTTCACTCTGACCAATGCCAGCATTGATAGAAGTAGGAGGTGGTTTAGTGGAGTGTTGAATAAACTGCAAGGCGCTTTCCAAAGATATTACTGCAAGTGTTAAGTTACTTGCTCACATCCTGTAACTGGAAATGGAAGTCATGATGTACTTGTCTTCTCTTGCTGTGGACTTGCAGAGGATTGATTTACTTGCTAGAAGCGGCCTTCTTTCATTGTTCTTTATTGCAGGTAAGAAAACTGCAGCTATGCAGTACTGTTTCATGCAACTTCAATGTAACCAAAGCGAATGATTCTTTAAATGTAATCATGATTCATGTTTTAGAGAATGTTCTAAACTGCCCTTCTACACCACACCCCCTTTCCAAGAATGTGTTAAAACAGGCTTAATCAAAGTTTATTTTGCTACTTTGAGCCAGTGGCAGAATTTTGATTTAGGGTTCTCCTAAAGTCATTCTTTCAGTGATTGGGCTGTTTCCTCATTGATTCTGGGCTCTGTGCAGAAGGAATGTTGAATTTTCCTAAGAAGATCAATAAAATGTAACATGACCAAATAAAACCAAGATTATACAATTGTACATCCAAAGCTACTGTAGAAATTAGCCTTGTCCATTTTAAAAATTAGCGATATTTCTGAGGTGAAAAAAAGTTTTGATAATATGCTGCACGTGGGTCAAATGTTAAGCTAGAATCGAATATCGCCCCAAGGTTTTTCAATTTAGGCTAAAGTCAAGTACAGAACCATCTACAGATAGGGTTATAGGATTGGCTTTACAATGTTGATGGGGGGGTGTCAATAAGCATGACTTCAGTCTTGTCACAGTTAAGGTGAAAAAAATTTAGTCATCCAAGTTTTTATTTCAGAGATGCAATTAGAATAGAGACAGCCACATCAGTGTCAGGTTTGTTATGGATGTATATTTGAGTATCATCAGCATAGAAATGATAGCTGAAGCTGATCTTAAAAGCTGACCAAGTGGAAAATGGTGAAGAGCAAGGGGCCCAGTATTGAGCCCTGAGGAACACCAGACTTAACCAGACCGATTTCAGACCTATACCCATTACGAGAGACAAAGTGACAGCAATCTGTGAGGAAAGATTTGAACCATTTGAGAGCAGTGTCAGAAACTCCAAACAGTCTCAAGACGAGAAAGTAAGATGTCATGGTCAACAATGTCAAAAGCAGCACCGAGATCAAGAAGGATGAGTATAGAGCGAGAACCAGAATCGGAAGCTATTAGAAGATCATTAGTGACTTTGACCAGTGCAGTTTCTGTGCTGTGAAGTTGACGAGAGCCAGATTGGAGGGGTTCGAAAAGGTTATTTGTCATGAGGTGGTTCTGTTACTGAAATGTGACAGCACATTCTAGGATTTTTGCAAGAAAGGGTAAGTTGGGAGATTTATGTCTCCCCGTATCACAAACGTACACGTATTGATATTGTATGCCTTGTTGCAGAGCTCGCGGCACCTCACTGTGACCTTGGGGGCCTCTCAGGGTGCAGGCCACAGGGCGGTTGCCCGGTTTGCTGAGTCTTAGGTGGCACTGCTGCAGCCTGTCCGCCCAGTCCTGCAGCGCACGCCTCTGACTTCTTAGAACGTGTTTTCTCTGAACAGGTCCTTTTAATAAAACCCTTTCCCTGATACATACAGAATATTCCAAAATTTAAACCCGCCTGCAAGTTACAAAACACTTAAATTAGAGATCCTGCATAGGGTGTGTTTTGAGGCTATTACCAGTCTAATGATTTCAGAGTGTTACTCCTCTAAAGAGAAAGTAGGGACCCTCATCACAACCTTGGTTAATAGTTGTGGAGAACCGCTCCTCTTAAGAAAGTGTTTAGGCAGCAGCCATTTCACTCTGAAATTGACAACTAGCAACCCTCTGAAGGTCAGCAAGTGTGAGCCTCGGTTAGTACCTGGATTGGAGACCTCCTGGGAAAGCTAAGGCTGCTGCTGGAAGAGGACCAGAAGGGGGCGCCCCCCCTCCTGTGGTCTGTGTGGGTCCTAATGCCCCGGTGTAGTGACTACTGTAAAAAAAAAAAAGGTGTTGTCCTTCCAATGCATCATAAAACCAAGGTCCTGATTAAAAATCCCAGGACATTGCTCAAAAAGAGTAGGTGTGTTACCCGGGGTCCTGTCCAAATTCCCCCCTGGCCCTTACCAATCATGGCCTCTTAATAATCCCCATCTATGAACTGGCTTCATCACTCTGCTCTCCTCCCCACTGAGAGCTGATGTGTGGCGCAGTTTGACTGCCATCACATCATCCAGGTAGGGGATACACATTACTTGTAAAGTGTCAATGTGAACCACTACAGTAATGAATTGTTTATTTAAAAGGATTTTGCAACTGATGCATAATTTTGTTTAACTAGCTATGCAATCAAGTATTTTGAACAATCCATTTTCTGCAGCAAATACCGAATCTATGAATTTTTGAAAGAATTACCTAAATCTATAGTAAAGTGAATGAATGGTTTACTAAACTATAGAAGATGTGTTGTTGTTGGAGATGATAAAACAATAGCAATTTTAAAATCTTAAATCAAAGTGATACTAATAATATACAATATATGTAAGGCTGGAGAAACCCTCTTCAATAGAAAGTGGTTTTGAAGTACAATGGCATAAAAACCTTACTTTAACCACTAACATATGTACTGTATATTATTATAGTGCCAGCAAGTAGAACTTACAACTTCCATAGTGTTGGCTGTGGTGTAACCCTTTGTAGATGAGACAAATTATTATGAGGCCGATGAAAGCCTTTCTGGATTCTTTCCTAAAATTATGAAAAGAGACTCAAAGAGTGACGAGTAAAAAAAGTTACATTTTTTTAATTCACTGAGAAATCACTCACTTCTTAAATCACGTCGTGGCCAACGCTGAAGTTATCACCACCTCTTCAGTGCTCACTAGAACATTTTTTATTTCTCTTCAAGTACTATATCTTGACAACATAGGGTACCTTGTTTAGCACTTGCTTTCTTTCTTATATATGCCATATTTTGAAAGTAGGTTAAGCTGCTTGTTTGCGTAGCTATCACAGTACTTAATTTGAAGTGGGTTGTAGCTATAGCCATCAATGTTTTCCCAGTAGGCTTTCCTACTTGTGCTGAGAATGTAGGTTCTGAGAGCACACAACTGCTACACAGGCCACTATGGAGAAAGAGTCCATTTTAAATAGCCAAAGCAAACTAGTCAAAACCGCATGATGTCTTTGGGAGGTGGGAAGAAAACGAAGCTCACCTCAGAATCCCATGCAAACTCAGGAAAAACATGCAAACTCCACACATGTATGTGCTTGAGCCCAATGTCTCCGCAACATTTAATTCCCTGTATGTTCTTATTACTTTAATATCTCTGTTATCCATCTGAAAAAGAATGTTGTGGTCAGAATAAAAACCTCTTCCTGCAACAGCGGCAGAGAGTCGAGTTGAGGCTTACTGTAATTCTTGGGAACGATTTGTCCTTTTGAAACAAAGAGAGCAGCTCCGTCCATTCAGAAACAAACGGTATCTTTAGTGTGCCTGTGCCATACGTTGATTTGTCAGAGAACAAGCTCACTTAACCCAGCTGTACAGAAGATGTCTACAAAAATTATTTCCTTGCTTTTAGTTATTTTCAAGTCCTCTCACTGTGCACCATCTCTCTCGTCAGGCATTAGAGTGAAGGAGGACAAGCTGTAGCACCGTAAACATCCGGCCAAATTTCTGAAAGAGGAGTGAGGGATGTCTGTGTAAAAAGCTTCATTTCAAATGAGCAAATATGAAAGGAATAATAAAAACATGCTCAGTCTAGATAAAATGAACAAGGACAGAGGGACTCCATCCTTCCAAACTCACAGGCCTAATGCTCAAGGAAAAGACTCATTCTACAAAATTAATCAAACACGCCGCAAACGTATATCTGTGTTGTAACAACACAGGATCCCTTTAATGCAACCTTTAATGTTCTGCCCGTAATTTATTTGCTGTGCAAGTGAGGCGTGCCGTTTTAACTCAATCCTACGACAATTTCCATTTCCATTTTTTGATATTATACTGTAAAAAAAGGTTTAAAAGGGACCACTACAATTCATGTTAGTGCGTTGTGCATGTCACGATTTATAAATGTCAAATGTTCAGTAGGTTCGATTTAATGTATATCAGGTTTATTTCATGTTTTCTATATAACCGACAACATATCCATCGTCTGCTCGATTCCAAGACCAATTTCATTGTATAGGTTTTTGACCAGTTCTTGCTGAAGTGTTCCAGTTAGCCCTCTGCACTAGACTCCCTGCTTTAGGAAATTCCCGGAAAGGACTTGGATTCCAGGTAATAATTTTGTTGAGCTAGACTGGCTACCTCCTGTTGTTATACTGATAGTGCTCCAGCTACTTCACTTATGCTGCAAAATACACTCTCGTTCCGAAAAACTACAAAACTGCCCCTTCATTCACCGACTTGGTCTTACCTTATTTTTTTATATTGGTCTGAAAATAATATTATATATTTCATATATAGTTAAATATCTTCATATATAATATACTGTATGAAGAAGCTGCATTGCTGGATAGCTGTTTTCTTGGTTTTGCTTGTCTATACCAAGAGACTGCTGTGCTTGAATCTTGAGCTTCCTTGTCAAAAGGAGACTTTCCCCAAGTAGTAAGCTCAAGGTCAACTCTTAGGAGGAAAACCCCTAAATCGAAGCACAGCACTGTTCTACAAATGCCCCCATGTTCGGTCTTCCGTTGTTGTAGCGTCTGACTCCACCAAGTTTTAAAAAATAAAAGAAAAATCTGCCTTTTTTTACATCGGGCTAATGTAACGGAGTCAAATCACACTAACGTGTTTTTAGTGCAACAAAATTGGCTTTATTCGTTTAAGAAACTGGCTAGTGCACAGGTCCTGCGGAAGGATTAGTTCGGATAATACCCAACACCCCCCATCGTCCTCGTACTGGACGTTCTGTCTCGAGTTCAGCCGTGGGCTGGATACTTTCCCTGAACTCCTGCATTTCTCAATTGTGAATTACAGCTAGATCGAATACAGTCGATTTACTTCGCACCTGTGCTTGCTCAAATCTGCAGGCACCATTGTGAAGTTCTGGGGAATGTGACACAACCCTTAGGAGGTAATAACTGTTTCTTCACGGAGACCGAAAGAATTACTGTTTGACATGTGCCGTATTTTAAAATTGCAAGCGGAGTCTGAGTTCAGAAAACAAAATTAAATCTGATCTTTCTCAGTGGAAAAGGTGCTGATCAGAGAATTACAGGGTACACTTTCCCCATAAAGATTATATACCCCAAGTCTGCCCTGTAAGTACTATACACAGGGTTCTGGGGACATATTATTGAAGATCAAGTCTGCGTCTCTTCTATTAAAGATGCACCATTGTGCCGTACTTTTTGATACAGTTTTATGATGTGTTTTTTGTGGAGTGAAGGTTACTGTTTGTTTTTTGAGCGAAAATTAGTTTTTATAGGCTGACCTTGAAATGCAAATAAACCACACATTTACAGCAGTGCATTTACTGGTGTGCAGGCTATAGAACGACCTTGACTTCACGTTGTCGATTGTGGCTCCAATAAAGTTTTTTTATGAAGAAATACTGAACACACAAGGAAGTTACGTTTTTGTGCAGTAACAATTCTATTCGTGCTCAAGGCAACAGTACAACCGGTCACCTAAATTATGCACGGACAGAATATTTACAATTTCTCGTACAAAGGTAAATTTGTTCGAAGATATGTTTTTGTTTCTCCTGTAAATAGGTGAAAAATAGGAGTGATCACTGTACGCTCGTTAGACCTTGCCTGCAGTCACTTCAAACGTGATCATTGAATACCAAAGAACAAAAAGGCTATTGCCACACAAAACTGTAACAACATATTCCGGTAAATCACAACCATATTCTGCTAACGCTGACAACTAGTGCATTCGTGTTTCGAGATTTTCAAGGCCATTTTTTTTTGCGTGTAACAAGAAATACATGAGTCACAGGTCTGTGAACAGAAATGTAGAAAGCTGTGGAAGACGGAAGGTGAACATTGAAACGATTCTCAATGTGTTTTGAAAGAATAGTTTTGTTGCTTTTTCCGGATTTATGAGTTCGCTAATGTTCTGTGTCATGTCATCAGACTGCGAGATACGAATACGGGCAGGGTTATGTGTGGGGGACCGGATCTTTGTAAATAAATACGTAGGTAATCGATAAACGAGTCATATAGCAGAAGAGAGAGGGAAAGACTTGAAGCGTGGGTTAGCCGAGTGCGGCGCATACCCGAGAAATGAACGCACAGGGACTGTGAATTGTGTTCTTGAAAATAGGTTGTTGTCGTTGAGCTAGTAGTAACTGTGTTCAGATTCCCATTAGAACCCCCAAATCCAATATGTAGTATTAAAACTCTCTATTTTATATGAATATCTGCGTTACTATTTTAAGTGTACCATCGTGTACAACTGTAAACCATTGCAGAGCATTTCTCAGACACTTCACATGCAAAAACCTAACACGAAGATCCGCTCAAATATGCAGGACATTAGTATTTTGGTGAGATCTGTGGGAACTTCTTACAGAAAAGCAATGAAAGTACAATAAGAGAGCAGGATTATAGAGGCTTAAATGTTCTGCGAGTGAGGCTGTAGACAGATGAAGGTCAGGAATATTAGAAACTGGAGTGTCAGCACTGTAAAAACAACCGACAAAGAAAAACAGGTGTTATTTAAGTTGTAATGAGCAACTAAATGCTAAAAATGCTATACTTTGTAAGACGGTGTCAGTAAATGTAAAGTGTTTTAATTTGTTTTCACTGGTAAAGTTCGCAGGAGTAATGATGCATGGCCCCGCTTAGTGCAGTTTGTGTTGTTGCGGTTATTTAGTATTCTGTCAATACTGCGTTAAATGGCAAATCGTGTGATGAGTTCATTTATCTTTTTCACATGAAACTACCAGCAGCAAATATAATTTTGAAGCTCTTAGCTATTAACGTATAGTTACAAATGTGCATGTTTTAGGGAAAATCACAAAAGCGCTAATTTAAAGGAAAGGGCAAAAATGAAGAAAACATATATATCCTGTCTTCAGTAATTTTCTGACGTGAGACGTAAGATGAACCAGTCAGCAGTGAATCGAGTGTTGCATCTTACAAGCTGTAATGCAGCCCAGCCTTTAAAAAGATTGACTTACTGTAACGTCACGTTTTGTTTTTGTTTTTACACAAGGATTGTAGAATGGAAAAGACCACGTTGAATGGAAATGAAAGAAGAAACGAGACAGACAGTACTGTACTATTCATGGACAGACAAAAAGAGGAAAAGACTACTAATTAATCAGCAGATATAAAATGAAAAGCAAAAGTAAGCAATACAGCGTAGGGTACAGGGTTCTAGTAAAAGCAGTACTAACAGAAAGTGATTAATAAACTTTACACAACAGAAAACATGACATGAAAAAAAGTTCTAAATATAGGTTCTTATAGCTTGGAATGATATGAAACAGAGAAAATGAATTCTATGAGCACTTTGATGATTTTTCTTAATAACATGGACTTGAGAAAAGAGAACTGAAAGATCAGAACTATCATATCTGCAACCTGTTAGATGGAGCAGGCACTAAATGGTATTTTTCAGTTCTGCTCTGCGATATATCCCTAGTTTTTAAAATACAAAACTTCTCTAGTCAGTGTTCACTTTCTCTCTAAAGAGTTCAGAGAGCCTATGTGCCAGTTTTAAATAGATTGTGGCACAATATTTCCTGGCGTTTTGATGCCTACTAGTCAGTGAAACTCAAACATGGATTAACAAAATTCATTAAAATATTTCTTCTGCCCCTTTGGTAGTTCCACCCATCCATTTCATGCAGTTGGGAGAGCCAAAGTCTATCCCAGCAAGCAACAGGCACAAGGTAAGATACACACTGGACAGCTCACCTGTCCATCACAGGGCACACCTCATCACGGCAGGGCTATTGTTTCCAGAAGCTACAGTAGTTTTTTGAGCTGTGGGAGGAAACCCATGTGAACACAGGTGGAACATAAACTCAATATCAAACTCAATATCAACAGCACCCCAGGTCTGGAATTGACCCCAGGGCCCCAGTACTGCAAGATAGCAATGCTAAACACTGTACCACCATGCCACCCTTAAGGTTTCTCAGTTTCTAAGAAATTAAAACTAAACTCTCACTTTATTGTTGACGTATTCTCTTCCCTAAGCACTAATAACCTAAACAATACCTTAAAGGTACCCCACAATCCCAGATATACCTTATATTTTAGATAAAATGCCCCTTAAAAGGGTCTTCTGTAAACACTGTGCTCCCAGCTCATATAAGAGTAAAGAAAGATGCATTGGCTTTTCATTTTTTCTTCAGGAAAAGAAAACTTAATGAGGCTCCCTTTTGCCAAAGTACTGGAGAGCTTCAGCTGTGTTGCTATGGCAGCAAGGCCTTGTGCAAAGTGCATGTCAATAAAAACAGAAATGAAAAGTAGATTGATTTTTATTAGATTGAGTCAAGTTGAGAGATAACATTTTTTTTGTTTGTTTCATTTTTTGAACACAGCTCTGTTACAACATAGTACCAGCCAGCTAACTGCATGTTCCCAGAAAATGCTGATTGGAAAAAATCTTTCTCTTCCGAATTCTAACATACAGCACGTGGAGGCAAAAGAGGACCAGTAGGTCCTTTACAGAAGGTGTGGCACCTAGCATCTTCCCAGGCTGGAATGGTCAATTTTATTCAGAGAAGGAATAATAACTTTCTTTGAAATTCAAAGCATTTAGGGACTCCAGATTGCTGAGGTTAATAAGTATAAATCAGATCTGTATAGACCTTTTCAAAACCATTTCATGGTTTTCCATAAAGGTGTCCACATCTGATATTGATCAGGCACTGCCTTGCTTAGCTCCGAGATGTGATAAAAATAGATCACAAGATGGCAAAACTGCTGTCAGTTAATTTGATCTTAACCAGCCTTTTGGTTGTCTAAATCATCTTAAGGCGTCTGTGGCACAATATTTCCTGGTTTTTAGAAGCCTACTTGTCAGTGCTAGTCAACTGTGGATTAACAATACCCAATATAATATTTCATTGTCCATACTCACTCCTGTAAATCACTTTATATTACAGATTTAGTAAAAAATATGAAATACAATCATTACTCCATGCCTTTAAAGACAGTAGGGGCTGCCAGTTCATCCTGATACCAGTGCTCATAATGGAAGGCAGTCAATTCTTAATGCTCGCGTTTGATTTAGCTGTATTCTAAACTGGAGAATTTAATTTTAATGGAATGTGTCGATAGCGATGTTAATTGGCAGTTGAGCATACTGTATCTCCTGTAACCAGGTCCTATAGCTGAAGGGAAAGGTTCTGGTATTATGTGTATTGATTTGTATAAATCAAGTATTTTCTAGTCTAGTCCAGAGATTCTATGAGATATACATGCAGTACATGACAATGACAATGTCAAAAGTGGCAGCAATTACATAATATTTAAAAACTGATAATGAAATCTCTGAACCGCAGTCATAACATCTCTTTCAGTCATTGCCAGTTACATTAAGTGACCAGTGAATGAGAATAAATTTGAAAATGTAATCGCTCCGGTAGCTGTTCATTACATATGAAGTCTGAATGTCTCCGCAGTGCATTCTAGCTTGATTACTGCAATTGATTTCCATGGGTTCCATCAGTGAATATTATCATTGACAGTGTTAAACCTTTCTGAAAAGGCAAGGTGATGTCTCACGAGTGCAACTCTCCATTCTGTTTGATTATCTCTCATTTTCTTGCCTTTTAAGGGCCATTGAAGTGCCCATGTATCCCACAGCATGTGTTATAGTTCACTTCTTAAGCCAGCGCTTTCAATTATAAATGGAAGGCTCACGAGCAGTTTTATAAAATTGAACAAATCTGTCAGATTTCTTATTCATTAAGGCATGGTGATTCATAAGGCAAGAACCTGATCTTAGATGGTTGCCGTCTGATCCATCTCTCTTTGAATGACTGCAGTCCATTTTTTTCGCAGACTGTCCCAGGAAATCAATGTATTTCACTGGTCTATACTTGATTATTCATTTTCTCAGGAGAAGATGTCCAAATAATCTGTGTTTTCTTCTCATTTGCTTTTGTAATTAAACTACCACAATCAGTGCAACTGATGGAATTAGGCTATTGTTTTATCTTAAGTAAAGACACACAGGCAACACTCAGCACCAGCTAGGGTTTTACAAAGGGAATAATAGTAGTTTCTTTCACGGATATAGTGCTTTTCATTCCAAAGGACCCCGAGGTGCTTTTTGCTCTGCTGGGGACTCAATTCATCCACCACTGGAGTGCCGCCCCTACCTGGGTGGTACGTGGCAGCTGTTGTGAGTCAGCAACCCTACTACACCACAGATCAGACAGAGCGAAACTGCTTATCATTGAATTAAAGGGGGAAATGTAGAGAGGCCATATTGTTCACATCCAGAGTGAAATTAGACAGGTCACCTCATAACACCCCCAAGTCTTACAAAAAAAGTTTACTGAAGAAGCAGCTCACTGCCATTGGATCTTTAATGACCAACTGGTCAGGACCTCACCTCCTACAGCAAAGATGTTCTGATTGAGAAGGAAGAGTGCCACCTGCTGGTCAGCCAATGATATGAATTATTGGGTATCAGTGCCCTTATTGTGCAGCTCAAGGTTGTACAGGTTGGTTATTGCACAAGCTCATTCCTCGGCATTCCGTGTTTTACGCATTAATGAAGGGAGTAAGTAAGGTTGCAATTCATGGAATGTCGGGCAAAGTTCACTGAAAGAACATCCCTGGGTTCACACACCAGTCATTACCATCAGTATAACCCAATCTGCCAGTTAGGATGACATATTCCCTGTGATGAGGGCGTAGATATTTATCAGCACAAGGTATTTCCTTTAAACCTTTAGTTTACCTTAGTCTTTGAAGACACCATTGCCTCACAGAACACTGTACTGTATATCCAGAAAAAATGAAGTTTACTTAAGTAAAAGAACATATCCAATAATGCTTTAGAAATACTTCATTATTTTCTTTGCTCAGGTATATTATTGTGGTGGCAGTGTGCTTTTAATTCAAATGGGTTTGAATTGATCAAATTAAAACATTCAATAAAACAAAGCTAGAAATAGCCTAAGTACCCAACTATCATGGTATTTTCAAGATACATTATGTTCTGTGCACAGCGTGTGTTGCACTCTGTTCAGAACTGCAGAAATTTTAAAGCCAGTTGTTGTGTACAATCCTAACCATGGTCTAAACCTCACCATATATCACCACTACAACAAGGCCTGGCCAGCCCACCTGGTTAAACAGGGGGTATGGGCTGGAAGCCACATTATTATTCATTTTCTATTAATAATACTATTAATATTCTATTAATATAACTTAATGAATATTTTAAACCTCATAATACTTTGATTAATTTGAATCCTGCACAACTCACATTTTCATTTTTTTCTGTTAACATCCAAAAAGAAGCAAGATCTGCTTCTGCTACAGAGATGTCCCTAATAATTCTATGAAAAATGTGGCGATCTGTGCTACTGAGGTGCCTGTCTGTGCAGGTCATGACCAGCCTGTTGGACTATGGAGTGTCTGCATGTGGGGACCTGTTAAAGGACAGGGGCTTGATCACTGATGTTTAGACTGGGACCAAGTACTAAACGCCTACCCATATTCAGGACAGGGGTTGTTCCTGGTGGAGACTCTTTCTCATACTGATAGAATTGACCAAGTTGATTATCAACTCTGATAATTACCAGTAAAGACCTATAACCACTGATCACCATTTGCAGAGACAGTAGTTTTCCAAATGGCATGAAAACAATCCTCTGTCATATATTAGCACAGCTTTTCCAAAATCAAAAGTACTGTTTTACATATCTTTGTTCTTCTTTTTTGTGTAATGGCATTCATTACACCTTATGACCTCGATTTTTTATTGACCTAATAGTGTTAATCAGCTTCAGTAAATCTCAGGAATACAGATTCTAATTCAAAGGCATACCGTAATTGTGTTAAGCAGATTTCAGCAACACAAACAACAAGGATTTATTCACAGATCTTAAACATAACATATCCACTACATGTGCACACAAATAGTATGGATATTTCTGTAAGAATGAGACGTGATCCATTGCTTTCAGAACATTATTCATTCCACACGAATTCGGGACGTGGTGTTGGAACTCTAATACTGTCCTGCTCCTTGAAAACAAGTCTGTACTTCCCTGGACGCGAATGAATGGGCTTCCTCTCCTTCCAGCCGCTACAGGGGAAGATTCGTGTGCACCTGTGTTTATCGTGGGTTAGGAGCCGGGAAATGAAGAGAGGAATCAGCCGACTGCAGTGACCGAGCTCCAGCAGCCCAGACAAGAGAGGGACTGTTCGCTGGGCCACCACATGCAGATTGAGCACCTGCCTCGGAGACCCCTGGACCGCATGCAAAACAGCAGCCCGCGGGGTATCTCTGTTGTGCGCCCCTCCCCTCTCAGGATACGAGCTACCGGGGCTGGGGGGTGGCACACAGGAACACGAATTGAGTGTGTCTTCATTCAGTACGCAGAAAGAAAGGGGCATTCTACCATCCAGGCTGTGAGAAACATAAGACTCTCTGAGGTTTTCTGCTTTGAGCTTTTCTATTTTAATACTGCACATTAGCTTATTGTGCATTTTTTTCACGTTCACAATAATAAATATACGATTTGCCCACCGCTTTAACATCTCGTATCCTTCATTAGCTGTTTGTTTTGTACCCAACCCGACCTCAGAGACCCTCTGCGGTCACAGGAAGGATGACCTTCAGCTCATGACGAGCCCCAGGCTCAAACCCGTGATCCTTAAGGTCAACCTGCCCTCAGGTGAGCACCTGGAGCAGTTACGTCACACGGGAGGTTCCTCCTCTTGTTTTACAACAACTGTAGCATTTTGTCAAGCTGTTCTGTCGCTGTTTTATAACCTGAAATTCATTTTTTTTTGTTTCATTTGCGTGCTTAGCTATTTTTGACGACGGCTTGTTTGTTTCTTCAAGCTCTCTTTTTCAGGGGGCTGGGTAATGTCACGCTCTCTCGGGAAGACGGCTGTGAGCAGGAAGCAGGTAGCGCATGGCAGCCAATATTCCCCCCTCTGCTCTGTGGAAGAACACAGCAGAGCGGAACAGAAACATGCAGGAAAACCATGTCAATCCCAGCTGCGTGAGTATCTGTAGTTAATGAAAAATTAACCCTGAACCAGGCAGCTGTGTGGGACTGTGGATAGGGTTGACACTGGAAGGATGTGGAATTGGATCCTAGGTGAGACACTGTGTGGAGAAGGATGCTTCTGCTGAGTTGTTCAAGTAAAATACTCAACTGTATAAATGGGTGCAAAAGTGAGCAATCCCTTATTATCTTGGAAACTACTCATTTCCTTTTTTTAATGTTGTAGTACATTTTTGGCATACTTTTTGCATCCAATGCAACATTTTAATTGATTTTTTTCTGGACTGTTCTAATATTTAAAATATATATTTTCAGCTGCATCTGAATATTCTTTATCTTTCATAAAGATCCTTTTCCCCCCATTTCTGCAAGAAATTGTTTAAACAGTATTTGTCTAGATTTGGATTGATTTGTATGAGGGATGAATTTGTTTCAGCCTTTAACACAGTGCTTTTGAAGTATAGCTGTCGACTCTGAACCCACGTGGTTCCGGTTCATCATTTATAAGCCTTGTCTGCTTTCCTGAAATGATGAAACCCAATTTTACACTCAACTTCAGAGATTTAAAGTATCCATCAATAGTTACCATATTATGGTCACTATTCCTCCCTGGTTATGTCACATCTATTTCCTTAATTATATTCCTTTTGTTAGAAAAGTTTAAATCAATAAAAGCATCTTCCCTAGTGTGTACCTTAACTGGGTTAAGGAGCAATTATCGATCATTTCAGTCATATCTACAGTATTTCAGCTTCTGTATTCTTCATCACTATTCATCACAATTTCTATGTTCAAAATTGAAATAGCCCAGAAATATAGAGCCTTGCAAAAGTATTCACTCCCTTCCGGTGATGTCCCATCTTATCGAATCACAAACAATGCATACACATTTTTAAAGGAGATATTTTTAATCAAAACCCCAGTACTTCAACAGAACAAATCCGTGGGTTAACAAAGTTAAATGTCAGCAAGATCCTAAACTAAAATATGGGATTGAATGAGAATTTACCCCCCCTGAGGCAGATGAAAGACCTTTTGGCAGCAAATACAGCTTCAAGTCTTTTGAATATGAACTAAGTCTCTACTAAATTTGTTCACTGGGGTGGTGCAATTTCCTTGCATTCGCTTTGCAGCTTTGCTCAACCTCTGTCAAGCTGGTAGGGGAATCACTGGTGGACAAGGCTTTTAAAGTCTTGCCACAGAACAACAACAGTCATTGCATTTGGACCAGAGGGTTCTAATTGCTGTTGGCTTCTGTCCACAAAACCTTCTGCTACTTGAATGCTTTGTTGCAAACTTCTTTTTGAGATGGGCTGGCCATGCAGGCAAGCTTAGAGGAGACCCGGATGTTGTAGACCTCCGCTCATCATTTTCTCCCGTTTTAGCCATTGAGCTCTATAACTCTTGTCAAGATGCCACTGGCCTCACAGCAACAAGCCTAACCAGTTTCCTCTTTGCCCAGCTGTTCAGTTTGGAGGGACAGCCTGTCTGGGTGGTTCAATACACCTTCCACCCTCATCTTCTTAGTGATTGACTTCAGCATGCTCAAAGAGGTATTTATTTTTTTATTTTTATACCCTTCTCCGAATCACTGCCTTTCTGCAACTTGGCCCCTGCTTCGCTTTGAAAGCTCCCTGATCAGCATGGTCAAATCTTTGCTTTAAATTCACTGTGGGACCTTATGGAGACAGGGGTGTTTATTCCAAAATCATGTGAACCACAATTATTGCACACAGACAGAGGCTGTTCAACTAATTGTGTGACTTGTCAAAGTAATTCTGTGCTCCCGGAGTAATTTAGGGTTGCCATAGCAAAGTGGGTGATGTTTTTTTTCTTTGCAGTTTATGCTGACATTTAACTTCTTTCACCCAAAAAAGTAGTTCAGTTAGAGCAGTTAAGTTTCGGAAAAAAAAAATATTCACTTTAAAAACTGTACTTTTTATCAGCGGATGAATACTTTAGCAAGGCCACATGAAACTGCCCTTGTTACATTCTACATTCCTTCCTGATCTTATCAAATTCTAAGCACCCACTTCCGCAGGTGTCTATAGAGGTGGTCTATAGAGCATTCACCTTTTAGTAGCTCTTGGAAATTTAAACTCACAGAAGCTAAGTAAGGCTGGGATTTTTCAATACTGGAAGGAGAGGCCTCAAAGAAAGTCCCGTTTGCTGTTCTAAGTGGTGCCGTTGCGCCAGTAGTGTAGCTCACCCAGCTCACCTGGGTCAGAATTTCCAAACCAATGTCGCAGTATGGGGCCCGGAGACACTGGTGTAGCAGGGGCTGGTTCTTCAGATGGAATGTTAAAACGGAGGTCCTGTCCGCTTAGTCATTACAGATCCCATGGCTCTTTTTGAAAGAGCAGTGGTGTCCCAGTGCCCTGTCTACATTGCATTCTGGGGTTGAACAATCCGGCCTACCTCAGTTTCCTCTGGGATTCAATTGGCAAGCAAATTCTCACTCCTCTCTTCTCTGCCTGCTCTGCTGTGTCGTAGGACAGCTGGCATATAATGACTGTCATGTCTCGCCCAAGTGGGAGGAGGGCTGTCCTTCAGTAGCAGATGAATTGGGTCTCCTCATATAGAAAGCGCTTTGCAATCCTTTGGGATGAGAGGATTATTTCGCTCTTACTCACAACGGTAATCACTGAATGCTTTCACCGGGGAAAGGTGTTGATTACGGCTTTTGATGAAATGGAAGTTCAAATCGTCAGGTAGCCACTGTGAAAGGCCGCATGCACATCACCCGCAGAGCAGTGAGTTAGTCAGCCTGCTCTGCTGTGTTGACATTCATCCGCTGGCCTCCAGCTTCATCTCAGAGCGCTACAATGACCGCCCTTCCTTCCCACGTGACATTGGGAATTTGGCTCCAGCTGTGTTGTGCCACCTTGTCTTTGTCCCTGTTTCTGCTGTGTTCCAGCAGCGCGTCTCTAATCCACGGTTCCCCTGCCATGGCGGTTTTCTTACTTCTTTCATCCCTAAAGCCTCTACCCTGCGGAGATAGCCATCTCCACTTGTTAACCTGCAACAGTCACCATCTGCCCAGAGCCTTCCTGACACTTGCAGCCCTGAACACCAGATACCTAGACAGCAGTGCAAACTTAACATGGCAGCTCCGTCTCCTCTGCTTCTAAATAATACTGTGACTGTTTCTCTGGGGGTTTGACGTTTTTAAATTAGGACAGCTAGCTGAAGGCCTAAAAAATCTGTAGATAAAAGAGATTTTATCTACGGCTTTTAATTTTATCGTTCCATCAATTTTCACTCCATGTTTTCTGAAGACGGTCACGGGCTTTTGATTTGAGCTTTTAGTTAAGCACTTTATCCAGAAAAAATAGAGAAATGTGTGAATCCTACAGAAATCGTTAGCAGTTTCAAATTCCTTCATTTCTTGATTTCAGAAAACTAGGAATAGATATTTCAGCTGCATGTAGGCTTTTCAGAGTTTGTAAATTAAAATCCTCTGATTTGCCTTTGTTGTTTTCAAGTTTGTAGTTTCTTATTCTGCGAAATAGTGTTGGTGAGATGTTAGAATAAAATCTTAGGCTGAATTTAAATCTAATGACGCATGAAAACAACATAATACCTGTGATTTCAATGTGGTATTTATATCTTGTTCTGTTTTTATGAGCTATGAAACGGTTAATTTAATGTGGTTAAGCCATCTTCTCAGACACTGCCAAACTGTTTCATACCTGACCTGTAAATCATTACACAGATGGAGAAAGGAGATCAACGTGCTCTTATATGGGTTGTGCAGATTCCTGTGCTGTGCAATTGTGATATAGCTTCCCCCCTGGTTCTCAAGCCTCTAAACAACAAATGTAATGTCAAGCTTAACAAGTCGGGCTGGGAAGTGTGACAGAGCCAAGGAGTCACCACTGAGCAGTCAGAGCAGAGAAGAGTTGCTTTTCATCCTGCAGTGAGCAGGTGAAAGAGTGTTGGCACGGCCAGTGGCAGAAATTCATGGGTTTTGTGTGCTCCAGGGGATAGATCTCACCATGCATGTAGGAGCTGTAGAGTAAAAGCAAATAAAAAACACAGTGCTGGCCCTTTAAGAGTGAGGGGACAAAAGAGCACCAAGGCATTTACTGTAGCACAAAATTCAAACACAGTCCACAGGATATGTTAAAGATAAACCGCAACAGAAATACCATCCAAAGCTTTTCAATCTGCTGTGAAGCAAAGCTGCACCACAAGTGGGGAGATGAGTGATGATATGTCTGTTCTCTCGATGGCCAATCGGTCAGTTGGGTAGCTCAACGGGGCAACAGCTTAACCACAAAACGACACTTGCTGGCATAGCAGGAATAACCTTTGTACTGTATATATAACGAACAGGGGCTAATTACATTAACTGATACAAAATGATCTGCATACCAACATGGCCATCTTTTCCCTCCGATCTTTGTCTCGGAGATGTTGGCAGGAATCACTAGACATCCGGGCTGTGCACAAAGAGGCAGGAGAAACATCTGCTCCGTGTGGGGAAGCACTAATCTAATGCACAGCGGAGGAGAGGAGTTGAGAGGGGAAAAAAAGATGAAAGCCTTTTTGTCTTTCCTAGCTCAGAAAGAAAGATACTCTGTGAGCGTGAGAAGCTCTTGCAGTATGTTCTTTTTATTTAGTTGCGTCGCGCACAAGAAAATCTCACACAGGCTTCTGAGGCACTGTTAAAGGCCAACGTTTCATAACAAAGGAAACAAGGATATAAAGAGCTCAGGGGTCACCAGATACTTCCCCCCTTTAGTAACTGTGCCCATTTGGCATACGACTGGGCTTCCATCACAGGTCAAGGTGTCCCAGATGACCCTGGGACAGCAAAAGACTGTGAAAGCTGAGGAACCACAGGATCAAGCGGCGCTCTGGGAATGCAGGGGCGTTTGCTCCTGCAGGCTGGCCATAGAATTTAAATTGAGGGGAGTGCCAAAACAACTGATATACATCTTGCAGGTCGGTGAATTTTCATCGTCACAACCCAGTGAATTTTCTAACTTCTAGAAACAGAAATGATTTTACATCCCCAAAGATTCCCAGTACAGCAGTGTGTACCCCTCCCCCCAAATACACACACTGTTTCTGGCCACACAGATAGTGGCCATCATAAACGCAGTCCAGCGTTCGTGGCACTGCGAGGCTTTGAGAAACTGTGTGTGTGGCTGGGAGATAACTTCTTGGTGAAAATCATAGACACCGTCTCTATCTAGGGGCAGAGCTCTTGACAACTGGTTTCTATATCCGTGTTAAAATAAGAAGTTCCTGAACTGAATACTTTATAATCGTCTTCTTAACTCTCTTGTGTCTGTTAAGGTGATAACCACGGCGCTTCTGCCTGATGGCTCTTTGGGAACGAGGTACAAGGTGAGTTTGTTCCCCGTGACCGAGTGGAGTTGCTCTGGTTTCCTCGCTTACTACGGAGATACAATAGATGATTAAAAACGATTCCGTTAGTTTATAACAATGAGCTTTTTTATATATCCCCCTGCGTCAGATGTTTTTGTGAGTTTATTGGATTCCCTTAAGTATTTGTGAATCTTGGCGTAAATGTTTTAATTCTTTCTGTTTTTCTTTTTTGTTGATGCACCACCATTTTATCACATCATTTCAGTGTTACAAATTTAATTTGAGTGGGTTAAATTGTTTTATATCCTAACCCGGAATGTCTGGACTGAGAATTACCCGGTCTTGGTCTTCATTTTATCACCAGTTCAACGGTTTTGTTGTATAAGCACCTCGTCTGGAAAAACGTTACAGTGAGCGACGCCACATATTAAAAAAAGAAATTAGGATTGGAAGACGAACAAGGAAGACGATTCTGACAATAAGGAACACTGTTCGACACACGCAATATGTTGTTCTTGAACTTTGCTTAATTTGTTTTGTCAGATGGATGTGTGATGATATTGGATCCGCAGCAGATGAATTCAACAAGTTTGACTTATGTCTTTAATTTCCTCAAACGCGAAAAATATTTAAATATTGTACATGTACTTCAGTGTTTATAACGAAGTAAATACTGCTTTGGGAGATCAAAGCAAGTGAGGAAATAAATGGGCTGAAATATTTTCTGTGTTTCATGATACGTTATCGTTATGTTTTCCTTATACGGTATACCCACAAGATTCTTCAATTATCGTCTGACTGCGCCGAGACTTGAAGTCTGCAGTCTTCTGGCGGTCTCCTCGGCTAGGGGCTTAAATTTCTAAGTTGACTGTAAGGATTTCAGATAAACCATCTGTATTTTACAGAAGTTTTCTTTTATAAGGTGATGTAATGTTATAGCTGCATATATGGCATTTAACGGAAAAAAAGAAAACAGATATTGAAAAATTATCTCTGAAATACGGTCAATACACCACATTACATTCATTGTAGAGTAAAAGCTGTTCAAACCGTCGGAAGGTGTGGGAAATGTTCTTCAGCGGGTCTTTCAAACAACACAATGCAGTTTTTGAAGCTGTTATGTTTTAGATGTCTACGATGCTCTATTACCGAATTTTTAAGAACGCCAATAATTTAAAAGAATATTATGCTTTCAGCATGCATGAATGTGTGATACAAAATACTGTAAAGCTAGACCAACGGTAAATGGGTTTATTTCCTAATGTAAAATTAACATTCACGGAATGTCTAAAATATATCATTATAATGTGAACAATGCGTTGTGATTTTTATTTTTTTAAAGGGTAAAACTACAATTGGCGATTTTTGGATAATTAATGTATAAATTAAGCGTTTTGCGCGTAAAGTATATGCCTGGTTTCAGAAAGTTGGTAAGACCGTAATGTGGTATTATAAGGGGTATCGCTAATTAGACAAGTGATGGTAAACGTAGTTTCGTTCTCTAGTGAACTCGTTAGTTTTTTAACCAGAGCTATGTAGGACGAAAAAGGAGCGTGAAGGGGAATGGGCAGGACTCGTGTTTGAAACAATCCTGAGCTCAGTTACAGCTTTCACATTGCTCAAGCTAGGTTCCAATATTTTCATGCATTTCCGCTTTGAACAAAGCTGGTTTCATTTAAATAAATCGTCGCAGAAAATATTATTTTCCTATCCGAATCTTGCCAGCTATTGTACTAACACAGCACGCTCCACACTATCCCCGCCGACCACCCAAGGTCATCCAGGGCGTTACTATATTGATAAATCACACAATGCAACAATGTCTCTTAATCAGCATTAACAAGAATCAACGAGCTGATCCATTTGACTAACTGCGCGGAGACGGGCAAGAGCTCCGAAGACAGGCATCTCTGTGGTAGCCTGCAGTCCCACACTGCTTGAATTTTACTGTCCCTAGTCCCCGTATCTCAAAGCATCTTCTTAGAAAAGATTGACAAAAATACTTATAATTTGTTCCCTGTGTCTGCTTTAGGCACCAGAGCTGAGAATCCTCCAGATTTCCTCTTCTCTCCAGACAGATCGTGAAGGAGAACCACCCCCTGCAGGTCTGAACCAGCTCTGTGGGCCACCTGCCAGCCAGCTGTGAATCCTTTACTGCCAAGGTCCTGCAGTGTCCTACACTGTTCTGTGCTCTGCCCTGGTACCCAGCTGTTTCTGTGTCTTCAAATATTCTGTAGCATGGATAGTGACAGCACAGTATTGTGACCCCAGTAAGTAGGATATGCTTAACTTTGTGAAAACCTAGCAATTTAAGGGTGATAGGACCCTTTCCTCCAGCAACAGGTTATTTGTTTTTCCTTCCAGAACCACCCACCCACCCACAGGCCAGACAAGACATTAGTATCACTAAATGCCCTTTTGATTCTTCTAACACCTACAGCATAAAGCTATTCAAAAGACAGAACGCAAGAGACAAAAGGTATCCCTTAGGGACACACGCACTCACAGAGAAACACATGATCCCCATGGATCCCAGTAACCCAAACACCAATGTCCCAAAGAAAAATGTCCAACGATGCCATTTCTCCAAAAACACAGCTCCAGTCCTTGACCTGGCATGCCTTCTTCTGCCAGAGTGAAGACACTCGGCGTACAAGGATTACTAGGGTTTATGTCAACGCTCAAGTACACCAACAGTGTCTGGGGCACTTTCCAGGTTAAAAACAAAAACAGAAAGGAGAGAGAAAGTAAAACAAACAATGAAACAGAATTAAAGAAACACGGAAACAAAAAATGTGGACAAAGGAGAAAAAGCACTTATAACACGAACTAAAAGCCTGACTAAGCAGGCAAGTCTTTAGTTTGAATTCAAACAATGTAACAAATGTTGGCAAGGAGTGAGTTTCGGAGTTGTGGAGCAAGGCGCTGAAAGCTGACAGCCTGGCTCTTGTACCTCAGAAGGTACTACTGAACGCTGTGTCTCCACAGAGTGTAAAGCCCTCCTCAGTGCACAGGGAGAAATGAGAGATGATAAGTAGTGTGGGGATTGTGATGAAGGCAGTGTAATCATGAATGAATCATGAATGCAAGCAATGCTTCTCAAGTGAGAGTAATCTCTCAGTGGTCTAAGGCATCCTCTTCAGCCCCGGCCTACTTGAGCAACATGCCTCCCCTCCGCCCTGATTTCTCCAACTCCGGTATCAGGTTGGGGAGGAAGACGAAGACAAAGCCTCAGCCTTCCTCTGCTGCTCTCTGTGGAGGCCCGCTCTGGTGTCCGCGTCCTCTCCTGGGTCCCCACACATTCTGCTCTGGCTCTGACTGGGACTTACAGAAGCCCGTTCCTAGCCAGGGCGCGGGACTCGCTATGGGGTGGTGGAAGTGTCCCCATGATGCCCTGGGTGTGGGCAGAGCTAACGGCATGGGGCTCATTAACGAAGTGCCTGTTTTCAGGAAGCCGGATGTTGGGGAGCCCTGTCACTCTGCTGTTAAATTCCTGCCCCCCGCTGCCCCTGGTCTGGTCCGCGCTGGCTCAGTACCGCCGCACACCTCCGTGGGCCGTCCCTTACTTACTGTGGTTACAGAGTGGCGCCAGAGCACGCAGCATGTCCTTCGATGCCCGCTGGTTGGCACCCACCCCACGATCTACTGGAAGGGACTTTGTGCCTTGTACAGGGACTAAAGTGAGAAATCCCTGTTCCCTGAGTTCCTGCACCACAGTTTGAGAGCTGGGAAAGGGAAATGGCCTGGAAAACAGCAAGTGGTAGGGCTTGGAGGGACTCTTTCAGTGCGCAAATCCCGCCCCATCATCCACTTGCACTGATTGATGATGGACAATCACCTGAGGGAGAAAGCTTTTATTTCATGTCAGTTTGATTGTTTGTTAGAATGTTTACTATTGTGAGATGTTTTCTTTGAAATATTTATTTTGATTAAAAAAAAATCTTCTCTGGGAGGACCTTTGATCAACGGGAAGCTTAAAATAGCAAAGAAAGACAAACACATCAACCCTTATGAAGACACTAAGGATTCAATGCAAACATAAAGTTAATGAAGTCCCCTGACACCTGATCCCCCACAGTCACTGTGTTCAGTCTGTGGTACCAGATATCCAAGTACTGGCATGCTTATGTCTAACCTAAGATCTAAACTTTGCATTTGTCCTGTATAATGTGATTTCAAAACTTTGTCGATTTGTAGGCCTGTATTTAGAGATGACATTATCTGATATTCGTCCTGGTATTTTCAATGATGTTTTTGTAGTTGTACAGTAGCACGATGTTAAGTTGGATGTACGATCATCCAGAGTTGTCATAATAAAAAAAAAAGTACTTTGAAATCATTATCATGTGGAGGCCGAATGAATCATTATAGAATAAATGAATCATATACTTTTTTACCATTTTGCTAGTGAGTCATCAAAAAAGCACATCTGGTTCTGCAGTTCATGAAAATATGTGCCGTGTTTGTTTAGCGTAGAGCCTGCACTTGTGCCAGTGTTTCAGTAGCGTTCTAAACGATAATTGTCAGTAGGAACATGTTGGTGTCTGATTTACATAAATTAATACGTTTGCGACCATATGGAGTCTTGCAATCTTTTCCATCAATCACATTAACCTTTACATGTCTTTCTACAGAACAATTGTTCTAAAATGTATCACCAGAGACCAGTGAGGATGGCGTTGGGGATTACTTAAAGTAGTTATCGTGTATCATATTTTTGTAGTCACGTAGGGGAGCATGCATCAAAGATATTTCCATTACGTGATTTTACTTATCCGTAAACAGCACCGGTTAAAAAAAAGAGTCACAACTGCAAAAATCTAGCTTTGCTGTGTTTGCATTTGACAAATATTCTTTTGCACACAGTCCGTCCCAGAAGTGAGTACAAAGTTTGAAGAAATCAGAACTGAAACACCATGATACACAGCAACGGACAAGTGCAGGAGAGATGAGGCAGTGAGGCTGAGATTTAAATTTGTGTGGCACTTTTCTGTATCTCACAGTATAAGCACCATCGCAGTCTCATCTGCCCCAGTGTGGGGTTTGAAGACTTTGCCCGCGTCGAACGATCGATTATGTATTCAAATTGTAAAACGCTCAATTGCTCATAAAATGAGTGAAACTCAAAATAAAGTGACAAAACGAATTAGTAGCAGTTTGCTGTCCAGTTAATTGAAAATTAGACTATAATTGAACAATTGGATTTTACTTAAAGTAAAAATACACTGTTCACTTTTTTAATGCTCTAGGAGTATATCCATTTGTGATAATAGATTTGTGGAATGCAAGGTCGCAATGAGCTTGAACCCAACCTTGCAGGACAGAGTACATTTTAAGAATACAGGACTAATGAAATGAAAAGCTTACAGAAGTGATGTGCGTGTCAGTGCTGTAGCCAGGCCGAGCCCCTGCTCTGAAAGAGTCTGTTGGGGTTTACATAGGATTCCCTCCCATAATCCCCTGAGATACAAGGCTGTCTGTGGAAATGCGCTTCAGAGGCAGCTGGTCGATCTCACATTCACCTAATCTCCCCCCAATTTGTCACCATCTAGTCGGATTAATCTGCTTTTGCTCCTATTGTGAAGAGACGCTTTACAAGTTTTCCTCCCACGTACCGAGTTTTTCTCCGCTGTTCCCCGTTGCCTCTACCTGACATTTTAATACCACGACTACTCTGTTCTGGAAGTCTGCGAAGAGATAAATGCCTCCCAAATACAGCAGCTCTAATCCTTATAGATTACTCCATCTACAATCTATTCATGTGAGGATTACGGGTCCAATTCAATTAACTTTTTTAGGGGGAAACACATTAAAAATGACTTAATGCCAAAATAGATTATAAAAGCCTTCAGGAACTCTTGAGGCTAGTTGAGCCTGTCCATTGGCCAGAGGTAGCAGGTTTTATCAGAGTGCATAGTCTAAGGGTTCTCTGTCGGAGGAGGAAATGTTGGGCACAGCGCCCCCTTGAGGACAGCCTGATTATAGACACTCATTCCATGTGTTAAAAAGTTGCTGGTGTGATTGAAAGAAGCTGTACAAAGTAGTTCAAGTAGATAGCTGCATCAGTATGCGCAGGCTGCAAAGGAACAAGTAATAGGTTTATTCCATGCTGAAAAGAGAAGGAAAAAAACACAATGTTTTGGCCGTGGAGCCTTCTTCAGGTGTGAGCTAGTTTGTCTTTGCTAGAAAGCAGCCATATCACCCTGCAACTCACAAGTGGCAACCCACTGAAGCTAAGCAGGTGTGAGCCTGGTCAGTACCTGGATGGGGGACCTCCTGAGAAAAACTAAGGTTGCTGCTGGAAGAGGTGTTAGTGGGGCCAGCAGGGGGCGCTTGCCCTGCAGTCTGTGTGGGTCCTAATGCCCCAGTATAGTGGCGGGGACACTATACTGTAAACAGGCGCCGTCCTTCAGATAAGATGTAAAACCGAGGTCCTGACTCTCTGTGGTCATTAAAAATCCTAGGGCGTTTCTCGAAAAGAGTAGGGGTGTAATCCTGGCATCCTGGCCAAATTTCCCATTGGCCTTAACCAATCATGGCCTCCTAATAATCCCCATCTATGAATTGGCTTCATTACTCTGCTCTCCTCCCCACTGATAGCTGATGTGTGGTGAGCGTTCTGGTGCATTATGGCTGCTGTTGCATCATCCAGGTGTTGGAGGGGAGTCCCCATTACCTGTAAAGTGCTTTGGGTGGAGTGTCCAGAAAAGCTCTATGTAAGTGTAAGCAATTAATTATTATCACACCTGAAGAAGCCAAAACGTTGTGTTTTCTTTCTTCTCTTTTCAGCATGGAATAAACCTATTACTTGTTCCTTTGAAGCTGTACAAAGATGCCTGAGAAAGACTGACAGGAGGAAGCAGGTGTAATATTAGGACTGATGTACGTGAGTGGGAAGCACATTGCTGCTTCACTGTGGCCCTGGGTTCAATACTGGACCTGGTGTTGTTTGTATATTCTCCCCATGTTGGCGTGGGTTACCTCCCATAGCTTAAAAACATACCGATAGGTTAACTGGCTCCCGGTAAAGTTGGCCCTGGTGTGACTGTGCGTATCTGTGCGTGTGCCCTGGAATGGACCGATATCCTGTCCAGAGTGTATCTTGCCTTGTGGCTGTTGCTTGCTGGGATAGGCTCCAGCTTCCCCGTGACCCTGAATTGGATCAAATGTTTAGATGGTTATATGTGAGTTTCAGTTTCATTGTTGATGTTCATTTTATAATGAAAAGGAGATTAACTGATTGAGATATTCTTATTTATCTGCTCCAAGGAACAATAAAAAAGAAAACCCAAACTCTCACAGATAAAGGAAATGTGCAGCATGGATCTGTCATGAATAGAGTTGCATTTAACCAAATTAACACATTACTATCTTCAAAATGAGGTCAATAATGGACCCTGATAAACAGGTCTTTTAAATGGTTTTCCGGTCTGGATCAGAATACGCAGAGGTGTAAGAATAGGCCTGACCCTATAAATGACAGGCAGACACAGGCATAAATACAGACAATATATTTTTGCTGTGCAAAACATTAAAAAATTGCTTAGAATTCTTAGTAAGAGAATAGTAAATGAGCTTTTTCCTTTTCACACTGGGTTCGAGAATGGACATAGTTCTGCCATTATACGGCTTCTGCTTCAGTAATCAACACATAATACATTATAGACCATTTCAAGGACAAAGATGACTTGTAATATAGAATAAAGGACTGTGAGGAACATTCTGTACTTCCAGGAACACCATGACCAAGTGTTTCACCAATGCCTGGGTTTTATGAAAGCCAGTGTGTCGTATGTCAAGACACAACAAAGCAGGAACGGTCCATTATTTAGAAGTCAGCGATCACACATAAAAAAAGAAGAAACAAAGGCCAGCAAAGGCCCTTGACCTGTCAGATTCAAAATACTTTAATTTAGGGCCATCTTTTTCTCCATCCTAAATGTGCAAAACATTGAAATAAAAAAATCAAGATAGCATGAAAAGAGGTTTTGTATTTTAATAGGATTTAATGTAACACCATGTAAGCAATTATCTGCCTGTGAGTCTGCTAGTGAAGAAAGGCTAACAGCCTGTTTAATTACTCAGAGAGGAACTGTTCTGAAGCCCAGCAAAGTGAGATAGCTAATGGGTTTGTAGAGGAAGCCTGCTTGTAATTTTCTTGTGACACGAGAGTTTCTAATGATTGTTTTTTGAACAGGTTGAATTACTTGCCAGTGCATGGCAGCCAGTGAAAAACAATGTAAAAACCAAAGTCATTTGGAAGCGCTGGGAATAAAATCATATTTTTTTTTGCCATGGCTCAAAGATAAAATTATTCTCCCATATGCCTTTGATTCCAGAAACAGCAAGACTACATCTTTCAGGCTCTGACTTAACTGTGCGAACCCCTGGAGCAGTTGAACCTGCTTAGAAACAGATTTTTCAAAACAGGTTTTTAGTGTAATAATTTAAGAATTATACAATGACAACAATTTTATAGTCAAACTGAATATTGCCTCCCCAGGCATCTCTGAGTCAGAGAAATCTAGATGGCAGAACGGTAATGTCAAATGGCTTTAAACACACAGGCAGATGTGAATGCAAATGAACCTCCACCTGCTTATTTTGAACCTCCATGGAGATATTGGTCATAATTTCTGAAATAAGCATTTTTCATTTCATCACAGCCTAACTAAACGGGTGGAAAGTGTGATAGGCCTCAGCAAATGCATGTTATTAGCATACGTCCATAATTTCATATTATTTGTTTTCTTGTTTTCTCTTAAAACTCCTTATCAGGAGTTTTTTCCATCTAGTATGATTATCACAGCTGTCAGAATTACACACTGTGAAGAATTCCTAGACAACTTACAATGCCCCCCCCATTTTTCAGGCAGGCAGCAGAAGGAAACGTACCTGGCTGAAAAAGCATAAAACAATTTCACACAAACACGACAATAACAGCATGGCAGCAGAAAAATGGTGGAAGAGCACAGAAAGGACACCCAGCCCGTGTGATGTAATAGTCAATATTCACTGGAATATAGTAGGAATAGGCATAGTAAGAATTTGTGATTTTAATTTACAGCCCCATGTGGGGTTGATTGTATTAAAATTAGCATTCATTCCCAGTAATATCCCTGCATTTCAGAACATGGTAATGATTGGTATGCCACCACTTAACAGCCATCATAAGAAAATGTGCAGAACAGCACTGGTCTGCACTAAGACATTTTTTATTACAATTTTTCAAAACCAAAAGACTGATTTTGAATGTTGATTGAATGATTTTGGTGTTATTTCGATTAATGGATCATACATAACTGTAACACCCTTGAGCACCAAATCACCTTGCTAGTGAGAGAGGTGACGGTACAGGTGATGGGGTAATATAATCATTCGAATGTTAAACCTGGTGATGCTAATTATTAACTAATCAACAGGGGGGTCCACGTATGATGGTCTGGGCAGGAGTGCCCAATGACTACAGATCTCCACCTGTAGTTATTGATGACAACCTGACTCCATGTCGTTACGCTGATCAAGTCCTGGAACCTCGGACTCCTGAACCTAGCTGCTCATTCCGTGACTCCAGCAAAGTCCAGTACTGTCCTCATTCTCATCGCATGGCCATGACGTCCAAGTGAAATGAGAGTGTTGTAGTTATGTTGTGAATGCCCTGCTTACCAGACCAGACCCTCATTGAAGATTTCTGGGAAGAGCTAGGGTAACATGTGTCCTTAGGGGCTCAGAGACCAGAGACACAGGCCACAAGACAACATCGGCATCCTGGTGCGAAACGTCATGGCCACACATGGGTGGCCTGTGATTTCATAGTAGACTCCCTGTGGACCAAAACTGCGATGAACACAGCAATTGTGTTGTCTGCTCGATATAATGTCTTTGCACCTGTTACAGAACAGAGTTTGTGATTTTCATGATAACCTTGTGAACTGTTGTAGTTATAAATGATAAGGTTACCCAGGCTATTGGGCAATTAAGAAAGTTTAAACATCAGTTTATTAAAAAATATAAAATATTAATCTTGTTCTACTATATCCTTCTTCTCAAAATTACCTGTCTTATACCATGATAAAACCAGAAACCTTACACAGCTAATGACTGCTTCCTTACTTAGTTTCTCAGAGCACCTACCAGAGGAAATACTTGTATTAAACATGTCTTTCCAAACAATCAAGACAAGAGTAATTACAACAGAGGTGAGAGACCATTAGGGAATTGTGATCATAATATTATTTGAAGTACTCTTTGAGGTAGAGTCCAAAGTAAAACTTGAAAGTTTCTGGAAATCAGACTGTGAAGGAATGAAACATTATGAATGTTAGAGAAGTAGGCTGGGGTAGGATAGGTATGGAATTAGTAGAGAATGAATGGCCACAGTATAAAGATATTCTGCTTGAAGCCCAGAGCAGATAAAAAAAAGATTTAGTCAAAGAACTTGAGTATAATGACCTGCAAATACAAATACTAAAGACCAAGAAAGTAATTGAGGATAAAATAAATAATAAAAGTTATTTTATTTTCGGCATTACAATAGCAAACAAACAGAAAACCGATTACTTCAAGTGTCCCAGAAATAAAATCTTTTAAACAATGAAAGTGAAATGGCTGATACCTGTGCATTAAAAACCTGGTGAAACTGCATTTTAAGTTGAGAACAGGACACACTGCTGTTGTACTCTTGAGCAAAGTACACACCTCAAATTCAGTCAGTAAAAATGTCCTGTGTATTAATGGGTACAAATGTAAGTAGCGCTGGATTAAAGTGTCAGCCATATAAATGAAAACGATAACAGTAAGAACAAACCAATGGCCTATTAGCACTTCCTGGACAGTTCGTGCTGTTTTTAGAAACAGTATGTTCTCATGTATGACTTACAGAAACTCTTCCTTTGTTATCATATTATTGACTTCAAAGCTTGTGCAGAAATTAGTCTAAGCTATATTTATCTCCATGCTCAGAATCAAAAGTGTGTTAATCCTCTGTGTATAAGCTTTTTGTGGTTTTAAGGGATTAAATGTGCACTGATTATGCATTGAGTATTCAAACAGAAACCAAAAAAACCCCAGAAAAAACAGATTCCAGCTAATGCTCTTATAATCTGTGTTTAAACAGGAGGTTGTCTCAAATTTGATGACAAAGAATAAAGAAACAAATTTAAATTAAACTGAGCTGTGTGAGAATTATAGTAAAGACTACTATATTTATTTTTACAGAAATTGAATTGGACTAAAACCTATGTACAAATTCTCGGTTGTTTTAGGAGTTTACAGGAAGCCTTTTGTAATATACAGTACATATTACATAAAAGAAAAAATACAGACACCTGGCCAGGCTTTCGCGAATACATAGATATTTATATGAGCTTTAAAAATGTCGACAGTCTCAGAGACTCTTGTGGATTTTGAATGTGATTTCCACAGATATGAGAAGGCCGTATCATCTGTTGTGTGGAATCTGAATCAGCAGATATCAGATTAAGAGCTGGACTGTACCCAAGCAATAAGACTTTAAGATAATTTGGAATGTGACCATTCAGCGCCTGGCACGTTAGCAGGAGAACCTCAAAATCCACAGGGAGCCAGTTCGAGTAACAAGAGAATGGGAGTTCAGTGTTGAGACAGCAGTTTTAACCAGCAGACAAGCCACAAAACTGAGGGTATAATGAAGCAGTTTAAGTAATCCCCAGGACATAAAGTGTTAAAGAAAACTAAACTTGACAAAATAATGGCCTACAAACATAAGCAGATAGAGAAAAGACAAAAAACCTGACAGTGTTTCGCAGACTGATAAAAGAGACCCATGCGACATCCCTCCTGTGCTTTTCAAGTGACAAGCCAAGGTCAAACGTAATGCTGAGATTTCTAACTTCCACTCAGGGTTTGAGTTCAGCACTGTCAACAACGCCGACGCTGGTGTTTTGTCAGTCTACCAATATAGAGAGTTTAGAGAGTTCTATTGCATCTGTATCGTAAGATCAGACAGACCCTCACAGAGAGTAGAAACCACAGATCTTGTAAGATCTAAGTGTCATCAGGTCTGTGATGGTGAATAACTAGAGCACAGGGCAAATGTAAATACTAAATTCTAAAGCTTCCAGAATAGAAGTGAGTAAGCGAATGAACAGCAGATTCACTACTGAATTATTCTTCTTTTTCTTATTGAAACCAGAATTGGAACCACACCAAGGCAGAGAAGTATCAGTGATCCCTAGACACCTCTCTGTGCAATGTGGAAAAGGATGCTGTGATTGACAGTATTGAAAGCAAGCTGCGCTCAGTCTAGAAGCCGAAGAATTTTAAGTGACCCAGTGAGAAGCCATATTCATATCATTAAAAAGGTCCACTTCAATACTCTGTCTAAACCCTGACTGAAAGGTTCAATGATCTCATTAGCTGCAGATGTAATTGTACTTGATTAACTTCTGCCTTTGCTCAAAATGCTTCAGAAGTTAGAGCAAGAAAAGGCAAATTGGGAACTTGGTGATTGTTGTTAAGTAACCGAGTTTCTGGGCTGGATTTTTTCAACAAAGGTATCATGGCAGCAGACTTTAAATGTACAAGAACACGACCAGATTGTGGCAGCTCTTTGATGAAGTTGATAACAAATGGACAAAGAGCAAAGAAGAGGGCTTTGAGTAGGGACATATGAATTTGATCCAATAGGAGGTCCATTTTAACTAACAGCTCAAGCATGTAAGCAGCATCAACAGCAGTTAAATTAGAAAAACTTGAACATATGAAAGCAGGAGAGGATTAGTTGTTGGAACTGCAGGAGGTGTTGGCCAGCAGCTGCTTATTACAATTATGTATTTGTTGTGAAAGAATTGCATAGAAGTATTGCATTGTTGAACAGAGGAAGAAAAATCTTAATTGTTCTGAGCTTTTTGCTGAAGGTGATGAAAGGGTCTTAGGATTATTATGATGCCTCTTAATAAACCTGAAACAGAAGGAGGATCTGGCTTCCTCAAGTCCCTATAGGACTGCTCATGTTGTTCATAAACCTGTAAGTGAAGAGGCCGGTATTGCTCCCCAAACTCCCAGGCTGAGCTATGCTTAATGGGTCTTTCATGTTCTCTTCCACCAGATTAGTTGAATTCACCAAACCCAGTACATATCATTGACCCTTTGGTATTAACAGGAGGTGGGGGCACTGTCAGATCCATTAAGAGAACCCTGTGATCAGAAATGCCCAGTTCAAATGCTAGAAGGTCAGAAACACAAGAACATAAGATTACTGAAAGGTTAATGTAGTTTCTGGTGGGTTCCTGAAGAGGGCTTCACAGCCGAAACGTTGTGTTTTCTCTTTTCTCTTTTCAGCATGGAATAAACCTATTACTTGCTCCATTACTGAAAGGTTACAAACAACAGGGGGCTGTTTGGCCCATCTAACGCTTTTGGTATTTTCATCCACCCATTTTCAAACTGCTTCATACAATCTAGGGTTGCAGGAGAGCCTGTCCTGGCAAGGAACGGGTGCAAGGTGGGATAGGATATGCCCTAGGGAGACTGGCCCATTCCCTCGCAGGGCACAGACAGACGCAGACACAGACATGTACACACTCACTCCAGGGCCAGTCTCCCCAGAAGCCAATTAACCTGCCAGTTTTTCTTTAGACAGTGGGAGGAAACGGGAGCACCCAGGGCAACCACACGGACACAGGTGGAACACACAAACTCTACACAGGTAGCACCCCAGAAACTGAACCCGGAGCCCCCAGAGCTAGGCGAGGCAGCAAAGCTCGCCACCAAGACACTGTGTCACCCCGTTCGATAGTTGCAGTTGCTTGCCAACGTATTCCGATTCTTGTTATGGTGTCCATTTTTGCGAAATAAAAACAACAATTTTTTTTAAACTTTCCATTTTTCTCAGAGCTAGAATGCGCAAATTGAAGAGTTCTAAAAGTAGGATAGGCTACAGTAAATATAAGCAAAAACAAAAGAGAAAAATACGTACTATGCTGTAGAAGTAGATCTGTAGAAGTTCTACATGACCTGTAGAAATCTGAACCGTAGAGATGTTGTTTTCAGACCAGCGGACTCAGTACTTGGTGGAACCCCCTTTGGCAGCAATTACAGCCATAAGTCTTTCGGTTGTGCCTCGAAGGCGGACAGGTGAGGTCAACCCTTTTCAGAGGCCAGGAGAAAGAAAGAGAGTCCAGGGTACAGAGGTGAAGCGATCATCAGGCCTTCATTTCAGTACTGAAGGCACAGCAGCAGCAGGCGAGAGCCAGGTAGCTCTGCCAGTTTCTCTGACAGGTCTTTTTTATAGCCTGAAACAAACAATTGTTCCAAAAACCACATCTTAGAAGCCACTTCCTCCTGCCGGCTAAACTGACAAATTATTTCATCCTACAGTTAGGAGCAAACCCTCTCTTCTGTTTGTTACCTAAAGTTTATAAGGCTATTTACAGTCTGCTCCTTTGTTTTCATCAAATTGATCAGACATTTTGTCCCTGTCAGCTGGCTGCATTTTATTTTTATTCAAATGTCAAAGTGTTTTTTTCTTCTTGGTTGGTTCGCTCAAGGTCTCTCTGGTTGCTTTAGGGTTAACTATGGAGGACAGGTTTCATGTGTTTCTGGAGATTCTCAATAGGATTCATGTCAGGACTGTGACTGGGACACTTAAGAACATTTACTTATATATTCTTCAGCCTCGGTGTAGCTTTGGTCATGTTTTGAGGATTATTGTTATCCTGAAAAATGTAATTTTGTCCCAGTTTGAGGTCTGAAACATGTTTTCCTCTTTGCTAGCATTTATTTGTTCTATGTTTTCATTAGTCTTCACAAGGTTCCTAGTCTCTGTTGATGAGAAGCAGAACTATAACGTCATGCTGCCACCTCCATGCTTGACAATACGAATGGTGCTGACTGAGGTTTGCACCAGATGTTAACGCTTTGCATATAAGACAGTCCTGAATACAAAACTTTTCGCCACATGTTTGCAGTATCATTACAGTAGGGGCTTTGTTGCAATTTTCCATGCAGGCTTTGACATGATTTTTCCACTTTACCATACAGGCCAGTTTTGTAGAGTGACTTGGATATCGATGACCAGCTGTTGGTAACTTTGAAATTTATAACGAAATAATAGTTTAATAATAATGAATAATACATTATCAATCAATAATATTAAAGTTTGGAAAATGGAATGCAAAGTTTGCACCATTCCTCTAATGCATCTGGTGGCTTATCTCGGAACTGATTCCAGAGTAAAAATAAGTATTCTGTCATGAGACGAAATGATTATACACAATATTTTACATTATTGTGCACAATAATCTAAATGAGGCCTGACCATTGCATTATCCAGTTAATAGAAGATAAGATATCTTCTATATCTTATATCTTCTTTATTGGCCATATACAATTTCTTGCATTAAGAATTTGTCTTTTCTCATACCCCAGCTTGCTCTCCATGAGACACACAGACAGGGAGAGAAGCTTGGGGTCAGAGCGCAGGGTCTGCCATTTATACAGCACCCCTACAGCAGCTGGGGTTAAGGGCCTTGCTCAGGGGCCCAATGGAGTAGGATTCCTCTGCCTGCCACAGGATTTGAACCAGCAACCCTCCAGCCACAGCCACACTACCACCACTCCACCCAAAGATGTGTGTTTGCTGGGAATCAAACCCAGATCAATGCTTGGAAGACCACTATGCTAGCCCCTATACCACCAGCATTAGTAGAAACATCCCTCAAATTATTTTCTACTATTTTAACTAATACTATTAAACTAATACTATTTCTACTACTACTATAAGAACTAATACAATTTCTACTATTTTAACTATACATCTGTGAGGTAGTGAGAGGTGGCTCTGTGAAAAAGCAGCTTGTTAATCAGAAAAGCCTGCAGAATGAGGCGCAGCTGGTATCGTTATGTAATTAGCACTCCGAGGGAGAAATGTGGAATGTGGAAATTCCACATGAGGAAAAGGAACGGTGGGGATAGGCTCTGCATGGAATTAGCCACACCTCTGGGCTAATTAAGAGGATTATAAATTCAGCCAGAAGGAGCAATGGTTTTCAGTTACTCTCTATGCTCTAGGGAGAGGTTTTAATGAGGAAATATTGGCTTGGTATCCAGGCTTGTGGGCCTCTGTGTGAGGGGGATTCTTAAGAGAGTCTAGTTTGTACTGTGAGGACCTGCACTAGTGCTGGGCAGGTGGACTGCTGTGTAATAGTGTCTTCTCCAGCCTTGGTGGGGTTGAGGTGTGTTGCTGAGGAGTAGGGTGGGAATGATTTATACTCTGGGTATGAGCAAGAGTGAAGAGTTCAAATTGTTTTAGTGAAGACGGTTGTGCTCAATTGGACATACTGTTGCCCTTCGGTACCCGTCAAGTGGAGTGAATACTCTAGCTCCTGCTGATTTAATGAAGACTGAGTGTTGGAAGGAATGGGACCATGTGGTCCTCGCGGAGAGGAAGGCCACCGACCTTCTTGGAGTGGTGTTCTGATATGGACCGTTTAATGTCAAAAGCTGAGGGACTATACTGGCAGTGTTCCAAGTTTGCCTTTTGGATTGCTTTTCTCCCCCTCCACCACCATTGTCTAGACCTAGAGGATGTTTGACGTTCACTCTTAAGGCATGCTTGTGTGTGCCAAAGAATGCTGGATAAAGCTGAAACCTTACAAAGTAGGTATGACTTGCATGGTATTTAAGCTGTTTGGGGTTGGGGTGGAGCTGTGACTATTGAAATCACCCCCTAGAAAAACTTGTTGGGTATCAAAGATCAGAGGTTTCTACCCAGGTTATCAGCCCTATGAGGAGTTTGGGTCTACTGTTCCTGCTGATAAAAGGCTGGAGGTCATATTGTATTGAAAGTCAAGCATTCAGTGTAACATTGTGCTACACTAAAATTAGTCTAAACACTGCAGAGAATGACTGGTGCAGGTGGTGGCTCAGCAGTATTGTGAGAAGTCTTGTTGAGGTGCTCCTCCTGGAAATGCTCACCCTTATGCAAGGGTGGTATGTCAATGCACCCAAATGTCTATTTTTCAGACTGCAACCTGCTCAGCCTTCATTAGCAGAGAAATTAATGAACAGGCAGGTTCTTGACCTGTTGCTCTCCCATGAAGCTAATGGAGACATGATGGGGATCCCACCTTCCTTTGCAAAAACCAATAAGGGACAAGGGGTGATTTAGATTTTTTTTTCAGCTTTCTCCTGGCTCGGTTAACTGGCTTATTTTGATTATTCTAGCGTGATGTGTTTGGCTTTCTTTGTGTTGAAACTGTCTGAGCAGTTGACCAAAAAAGCAAAGGTTTCAGGGAAGAGGGTTGAATTACACTGATTGGGTGTTGTGTGTTTTCAGTTATAATTTTTGTAGGTACTGCAAATAGTTGTTTGTATATAGAAATGTCAGGTTACTCATGTGTATACAGACCCTGAAATGAGTTGTAAACCTCTAAAAATGAGAAGTTAATGAGAAAATGGTTTGCAATGAACTCTAGAGTGATTATGGTTCCTTGGATAGTGAAAACAAAACTGAGTGGTTTCATGTCTTGTTGCTCCAAGTGCCACAAAGAGATGAAGCATTTAATAAGACCCAAAGTGGAGGTTCATTTCTCTTTCAATGGGAGGGGGGGAAAAAAGGAGAGATCTTGAGGAGTTTCCAGTATTTTCACTTTCTTTCATTGTGAAACTAGTCAGGATTGCTGTGGTATCGTGAAATGGTGTCATCGTGCAGTGAGACCTTAGTTGACTAGGAAAATAGAGCAATTCCTTCCCAAAAAGGTAGTGTTCCCTAGCTGATTATCTTAAGCCAAGATGAATTTGATCTATTGCATTGCATGTTTTTGCAAAATTAAAAACTAATGAAGTGTTAAACTAGTTGCTAAGGGTTGGCCAAGCTGCTTCGGTTTCATTTTCCCCATTACTGTTAACATCTGCAGGTGAAATTAAGAGCTCTGTGGCCCAAAAGTGTTGGCAATTAATGCTCAATTTAAGCTTTCTTGGAATAGCTTTTTTTGTGTTTCCTTAAGAAGACATCTGGAATAACTCATGTATGAAATGTAATTGAAGGATTGCTTCAGTACTTGTCTAGTTTAGGGCTGAACTAGATCTGTGCCTAGACATTTGTATAATGTCTCCAAGAGAGCTGTATGTGTTTAGGTGGGACATGGTTTTGAAATAATTGAGCTTTTTTTCCACAGACTTTTCTTGCTGCAAAGCCACTGATAGGGTTGCAAGGGTACCTGTGGGGGTTGTGTAGTTCTAACATGACATCTGCAAATGTAAGAACTATTCTGGCCATATCTAGCCCATGTCTTGAAGTAGAAAAGACTGTTCTAGTGCAGCATTATCCTGGGCCTGGGGTGCTATCTGTATGGAGTTTGTATATTCTCCCTGCATTTTTTTGTGGGTTTCCTCTGGGTGCATAAGTTTCCTTGAGTCTAAACACCAACTAGTAGTTTAATAGGCTTCTGGGAAAACTGGTCCTGTGGGTGTTTGCCTGCCCTGTGAATGACTGAGAGGGTTTGTCCTGCCTCGCTGCCGTTGCTTGCTGGGATAGGTGCAGGCTCCCCTCTACAAACCTTAGAAAATGGATGGGTGGCTGTTCTACAGTCTTCTGAAGTATATTCACATGCTGCATCACTTCATGTCTGTTAGAGACCAATTCCATTCATTTTTTTTTTTGTCCATCAATTTTTTTTTCCCTCAAAGCTGCATCTTACAGGAGACTTCTTAAATGCATGTGAAAGACCTCCTAGTGCTAAAGTTCCTGAAGGTAATGGTACAACTGCAACACTGTTATAAAATGTTATCTGGAGACACCTCTACCAAATATTTAGCCAGCTGTTGGAACACTTTTTAAGTTGGCTTTATGCTCCTTTTGTCATCGCTAAGCTTCTATTTTCTATTTGTACATGCATAGAACAAACATCACCCGGTTTATTAGGATCTGCAGAGATGGGTGGATCATTGAGAATGGGTATATACAGAAAACTGGTTCATTATATTGGCACATGCAGCTCCATCTGGCCAAAAGCAAATTATTGGCTGATTGATCTGTATTTTGTTGAGTTGTCTAACTTAGGTCATAACCTGTTGGATATGTTTTTTGGTGTTCTTGTTTCATGTTCATTTGATATGAGCAATCTATTCTGTGGTTCACTTGAGTTCAAAACAAATGATTGGAGTAGTCATTTGCTTAATACAATTGAACTTGTTTGAAGCTAGCCTTTAAATTTCAAAGCTTGAGCATCTCAAAGCATGTATCTGTTCTGCAAGATGGTCTCTTTGAAACCCATCTGCTGTTATCCTAAATACCTGGTTTAGAGTGTTATGCGAGTTTGAAACAGTGAACACAAATGCAAGTTGTCTAGCTCTAAGGCAGTAAGTATTTATTTAGCTGCTTAAAATGAAGAGCTACACTACTCAAATTATACCTAGAAGTGGACAAGACCATCAGAACATTCAGCAGCCAGATTCAATTTCTGAGGGATTTGAGTGAGAACATTCTTGAAAACAACATAACTGTTAAATGAAAGTTAGTTGTTCAGTTTTGTCACCATCCCTGCTTGTGAGCAACAAGAAAGGAGTTGGTAAGTAATGCAGCCTTTCATGTATGTTACTACTCATACAGTTCAAAATGGGCTCTATATTTGCATAACTTAATTTATGGATGCGCTCGGGGATCTTTATGATCTAACAGTTTAGTTAGCATGTCCAAGGATGATGTAAGTGGAGAAAGTGATCAAAGGAAGAAATTCTAATATTTTTGGTAAAATAAGTTTTGGGAATTATTAATTGGACAGTTTGAAAATGTGTGAAAGGCCCATTTAAAACAACACTTTGTTCACATTTTTTCATTGCAGCCTGATTTTATTATAGCCATTTGGCTCTGTGGAAATAAATGGTGTCAGAACTCTGTATTATGGAAACAAATTGGGGGGGAAACTAAGCCAAATTGGAAATAAAGCCCACACCATTTCTTTCTGAGAGACTGAAGTTGCTACCTGATGCCAGCAAATCATGTGCTTCTTTAAAAAAAAAAAAATCCATGTATTAGTGTATGCATGCTGTTTGCCTATCCTTAAGCTGATTTTAAAAAAAACAAACCTTGAAAGTAGTTGCAGTTTATAACTTATCAGAAACGGCCCTGCCACCTAGTGGTAAATCTAAACTATTCGCTTTATCTCTTAAAAATGTCCTTTCCCATTTTAAGGGAATTCTGAGATGAATAAGCCTTACACTTCTCTAGAACTCTTTTCTGGACACTTACCTTGGTGTTTTACAGGTGATGGGGACTCCCCTACAAAGTATGGCAGCCATACTGCACCAGTACACCCGCAACACATCAGCTATCAGTGGGGAGGAGAGCAGAGTAATGAAGCCAATTCACAGATGGGGGGGGGGGGGGGGTTATTAGGAGGCCATGATTGGCAAAGGCCAAGTGGAGAAAGTTGGTTAGGACACTGGGGTAACGCCCCTTTTCAAGAAACACCCTGGCTTTTGATGACCATGGAGAGCTAGAACCTCAGTTTTGTCTCATCTAAAGGATGGCCCTTTTTTATATTATTGCCCTCATCACTTTACTGGGGTATTAAGCCCATTAGAGACTGCAGGGTGAGTACCCCCTACTGCAGTTACATGTATTGTGTACTTGGAACAATGGCTACTGGGTCACCGGAAATAATTTTTCCACTTCTACCTTGCCTAAAATAGATAGCCTTGTACATTTTTACTGTCTTTATCTGCTGTGTGGCTGCAGTTTGACCAAGTTCTCAAAGGCCCATTGGACTAGGTCCTGCATATAGAGAGGTATATCTTTGTTTTCTTTTACAGTTCCTCCCTGTTGACTTTTAGGAGAGTTTTGAGGAGACTGACTGTGTGGAGGTGTTATTTAACATTGGTATAGGTAAAAGGGTGAGTTACTCTTCATTTATGGAAGTGAACCCATTCTCAGCTCTTATGATACCATCTTAATTCACAGGTGCAAACTTCTGTTGTGTTCTTGTATCCCATTTCTATGGTCTTTTGGTCTAATATAGTGACAAAATGAGTTGAAATCTAAGTATGTAAATGACTCTCTTCAGTTTAGAGAATTTCCAGTATTTTTCCTTATGTTTTTTTTTTCTGCCAAGTAAAATTACTGCACTTGCAATGGAAAAGAATATGGGAGAGTGAGGGTCGTTTTTAAACAAACAGATGCTGTAGATTTTTTTTTCGGTTCCTTAATCTGCATTTATGTATTCAGCATCCTGTTGTTTAATTGACTCATGATGAACTGACTGGCGTCTGGTATGTTTTAGTCAAAGTTCCTGTATGCAAGCACTGCCTGTTAATTTCATTTTAAAATCGAAGGCTCTGCAGCTGAAACATTATTTTCTTTTTCTTTCAGGATGGAGTAAACCTTTACCTATAACTAAACTTAAAGTATTGATCAGTTATCTTATTTGTAGGAATGTAATATAGTGCAACAGGATTTTGTATTGCGTGAGTAAGTATATATGATGCATAGTAACATAACAGACAAGGTACCTTGATTAGATGTGTGTAAAGGTGAACACTGGGGATGACAAAACTTCCGCAGATGCAGTTTAAACCATGAAGGCAAGAGAAGTACAATAAAGATTAATACTACTTGGAAAATGGCATATTAGACTGATAACGGCTATTAAGGTAGGGTACTGATCTCGTTTTACCTTGTTGTGAGGTGTTATTATATTCTAAGGAAAGAAGCGGTGAAACACTTCTGAATGTAGACCAGAATACCTTTCCTCCTAGTTGAGGAAAGGAGGCAGCCATGAACAATTTGATAGATTCTATAAGGACAACCTAAAGAAACATGTTTCTTAGTCCTTCTGTACAGTTTATTACCCACCAGATGTCATTGTATTAACTCAGTTGCTGGTGATGGGGGGGGGGGGAGAATCCTGTCTTGCTGCTGTTCTGTGAGGGTGTGTTCTGTGTGCCACCTTGCACATCTGCTCTTTCCCACAGTTTGTGGACAGATGAAATTGCCATGCTGGTCTCCTTGTGCTGTGTGGCCTGGAGAGGTTATTTGTGAGGTAAATCCAAAGGCTGTTCAACCCTCTTCAGTGATAACTGATGAGGAAAGATACGGTTTGATCTGTCAGTGAGTATATGGTGACAGAATATACTGTATTGTGGCCATGAGTGGAGAAAATGATTTTGCCGAATTAAGCAGAAGTCTTGGGGAAAACCCCCTGCTAAATATCTTTCACTCATTTATTCAAATTGAGTGAATTCAAATTCACTCAAATATTGAAAGTACAAGGAAATGCAGGAAAAATGTAAAGGGTTAAAGTGCTCTACAATACAGAGAGACCTCAGTCCACATGAAGACTGGAATGAGAACAGCCAGAAGAGACATAAATGTGGAGTAGAGCACAAACCAGTTGTGACATAATTGTGACAAGAACGCATTAACCTCATGGATCGGTGCTTTGTCAAAGGAAAGGCTGGACTTCACCCTAGGATATGTAAAACTACAACGCAGAGCAGCTCCTGATGGTAAAATGTCACGTACTGTTTTTCCTCTCCACCCATTAATTTTCTTGTCTCCACATAATCCAAACATTTTGTGCTGTTCTGGCCTGGCTGAAGTCCTTGCATATCTTTCCAGACTGTTTCTTGTCCTCAAGCGGCCACCTCACATTGGCGGATAGTGTCTCAAAAGAGGCCCTGGCCTCATGCCTTTGTGCTTTTTTTTTCTCAGAATTGCTCGAGTTACTTAATGTGAAGAATAAATCTCTCAATATCCCTGCAAGCCCCTGTGAAACGGACTTCAGATGGCGATATTAATTGGCACCTATATCTGCTTTCATTGACATCTGTCACGCTCATGGTATTTCAACTGCCTTTGAGGGAAAAGTGTTTCTCATGCGTCTTAGTTTCAGTTGTTATTAAAGGACACTACTCCAATGCTACGTTGTTGCCGTTCTTGACATTGGGATTCTTCGAAATGTTCAGTGAGTTACTAGTAATTAAAGTAGGCTCCGTTATTCTTTGACCTTCCAATCCAATGTTTTGAGAACCGTTCTTGAAACATATCCCTAAAAAGCTTTAAGAATACAATACCGTTCTATTGGACACCTGTTTCCTCATTTATTCTCTGTTCTATTATAGTCTTGTCTTTCTTGAATTCTTGCAAGTGGTGGTCAGAATGTATGTTTCATATTGATCAATTTCCGGTAACTGAAGTATGTTTTATGCTATCAAGCAGAATGTTGAGGAGGTAATTGGGCATGTTACCTACTGGTTTGTATTTAGAAGCTTAATTTATTTCTTCTTTATGTAGAGAAGTCATGGAACACTGCACAACGCAAGATTAAGTGATATTTACCACTATCGTGCGTAGGTAATTTCTGCTCAAACACAGGTTCTCATCATGCTGTTAGAGATGGACAGGCATTGTGTATTGCAAAGCTGGGTAGAAGATAGTGATGCAGGTCGTGTCCAAAACTAATCTTTTACGTAAGAAGAAACCTTGGGCCCTCTTTACTTCGCTTCCATGTTCAATTAGAGGTTGTTCACAGAAAAGGTATTTGATCATGAATACCACTGCTTTCAAATCTAAATAAGTGGTCATAGATGTTCCTGTGAGAGGAGGGGGGGAAACAAATTCATACATATACCCTCTCTCCACAGCCAGGTTTCTTTTGTGCTGTAAAAGCAATGTTTATGATAATTTCACCTTTTTGTAAATGAAAGCTTTGAGTCTTTTTTTTTTTCGTCGTTATTGACAGCTGCCTGTAGACCTTTGTATGCCCTTCTTAACAAGTGGCTGTGTTGTAGCCATGGTTGCGGTTTCCAAGGCACAAGTGAAAATTACCTTTTCTTTCTTGTGTGCCTTCGGCAGTCTTCTTAAAATGAATAGTTAATAAAAACAGGGCGTCATGTGAGAGGCTTCTTATGGGCCATCTGTGGCTCGGTCAATAAATATTGATGGCAATGAGAGCAGCTTTTTAAATCGACGCCTGTAATTACTGCTTTGACAAGTAGTTGTTTTCAGATTAAGGAGTGTCCTTATTCTAATTTCTTGTTAATATTTTGCATCATCCTTGAAGAGGCTCTATAAATACCTTTCTTTATACATTATGCCTGCCCCTTTCTTTTTAAAATTATTTTAGCATAGCACCTTACTGGCGCTGAATAAAATCAAGGCTTGGAGCACTTGCACTTCTTATTGATTTGAATGGGAACGTAAAACAAAAACCACAACATGTTCGAACAAACACCAGAAGTGAAAACCACTGATTACACTTTTGTGTTACTGTTCCTGATTTAATTAATTTTTGGTTTGGCAAGGTAATTTCCTGGATTGTGTGCACAGGGCTGGTGGGAGTGATACAGGGTGGAGAAAATATGGGAATAAATACACATGGATATTTCATAGTTTTACCATGGTAGCCTTCTCGAATCAGAATTGTTTATATAAGTATCCAATAGAGTTTATAGTGACAAATTCCATGTCTTACTAAACTAAGGTTTGAATTGAACAATTAGTATGGTAGAGATGTGAAAAAGTAAATGTTTCATTAGCTAAATTAAAGAAATAATTTAGAATGAGGTGCTTAAAGGGGGGATGTGGTGGCTCTGTGGTTAAGGATCTGTGGCTGGAAGGTTGCCGGTTCATATCCCGTGGCCGGCAGAGGAATCCTACTCCTTTGGCCACCTTAACCCCTACTGCTCCAGGGGTGCCATATAAATGGCTGACCCTGTGTTCTGACCCCAAGCTTCTCTACCTGTCTGTGTGTCTCAAGTTGAGGTATGTGAAAAGCCAAATTTCTAATACAAGAAATTGTATATGGATAATAAAATTCTTATCTTAAAAAATTCTGTAAATGCTGGGGGCTGAGTTTGGAAGGCTCCACTCTGTACAAAGACCAGAAATGTTGTGAGCTTGGTCTTTAAACTCATTAAACAGGTGGGGGGAAAAAAGACATGACGTGTTCTTAAGAAATCTCTGAAGACCTCAGAAAAAGAGATATTGGTAATCAGCCCATGAAGGTTTATAAAACTTATTTTTGTTATCAATGTTTTCCAAAAAGAACATAGCTGTCGCGTTTTGGGTTCGTTTATATATATATCTTAACATAACACAAGGAATGCGTTTAACTTAACTTTTTACTTGAATGTTTCTTAAGCAGTTCTTTCACAGCTCAGCCATCTGCGATCTCGCACTCTTACTGTAGGGAGTGTCTCATAATTACTAGACTCACCAAAACACAAGGGAGTGTGTTAAAACTACCTATCGTGGACAATTGTTTCCTATCTAAAGTTCACCAAAGAGCACTTAGATGATCCACAAAGCTTCTGGAACAATGTTCCGTGGACAGAGGAGTCAAAGGTACAACTCTCCAGCCTCAATGAAAAAGGTTATGTGTGGTGAAAACCAGGCACTGCTTTCGAATGAAGAACTTCATCCCAATGATCAAGCATGGTAGTGGCAGTGTGATAGTTCATGGCTGCCTTGTTGCTTCAAGGCCTGGACAGCTTGCCATCATTGACACAACTCTGCAATGTATCAGAAGATTCTAGAGGAGAACTCAGGCCATCCATCTGTGACCTGAAGCTGAACTGAAAGTGAGCCTTTCAGCAAGACAATGATCCTAAACATGCATGCAGATGTGCAAAAGAACAGCTGCAGAGAAAGAAATTCAACATTTCACAACAGCCTAATCAAAGTTGGTACCTAAACCCCATGAGAATGTGATGGCAGGACTTGCAGTGAGCTGTCCATGCAAGACAGCTGTCAAATGTCACAGAGCTGAAGGAGGTCTGTAACGAGGAAATGGCCACAGTTCATTAGCACTGATGTGAGAAAGTAAACATTTCCTGTAAACGTTGATCAGTTGCAGTCATTACTGCTCAGGAGAGTGCCACCGGTTACTAAATCTAACTAAATAAGATAAGATCACATTATTGGCCATATACAATTTCTAGGAATTTGGAATTTCTTAGGAATTTGTCTTTTCACATATCCCAACTTGCTCTCCATGAGATCACAGACAGGGAGAGAAGCTCAGGATCAGATCAGCCATTTATACAGCACCCCTGGAGCAGTTGCTTAGGGGCCCAACAGAGTAGGATTCTTCTGCCAGCTACAGGATACAAACTGGCAACCTTCCAGCCACAGATCCTCTGCACTCCCACTCAGGTTCCACCAAGATTTGAACCCGGATCTCTGGATTCAGAGTCCAATGCGCTAAACATTACACCATCGAACCAATGGGGGTACTTTCTTACATGGATATTAAATGCTGCATCACTCGAGGAAAAATGTTGAAAGAATATGTTTTATGTCATTTGTTTCACCAGATCAACTTTATTCTTTGGACCTAGATTAAGACCTAATGACAGTTTAAGCTTCAACTATGTGAAAACCCTAAGGCTTTTACAAGCTTTTTCTCAGCACTGTATGTGCAGAACCCATCAGCAGCATTCAAAACAGTAAGGAAGAGGGTTATTCTTAGCAGATCAGCCTCCAAACTGATGATTTCCACTGTGTGGGTGGATGGTACACAATGTGGGAACCAACACAGCTACTAAATATCATTAGTTTGACAGTTTCCAAAAGCTAAAACATGTATCAGTATTTCTTGGCTCTTGTAAAATGATTATATATTTTACATAGACATATACAGTGGTGTGAAAGCATCCACCTGTATGATGCGACGGCAGCCATAGTGCGTCAGAACGCTCACCACACATCAGCTATCAGTGAGGAGGAGAGCAGAGTAATTAAGCCAATTTATAGAGGGGGATTGTTAGGAGGCCATGATTGATAAAGGCCAATGGGAAATTTGGCCAGGATGCCGGGGTACACCCCTACTCTTTTCCAGAAACACCCTGGGATTTTTAATGACCACAGAGAGTCAGGACCTCGGTTTTACATCTCATCCAAAGGACAGCGCCTGTTTACAGTATAGTGTCCCCGTCACTACACTGGGGCATTAGGACCCACATGAGCCGCAGGGTTAGCGCCCCCTGCTGGCCCCACTAACACCTCTTCCAGCAGCAACCTTAGTTTTTCCCAGGAGGTCTCGCATCCAGGTACTGACCAGGCTCACACCTGCTGAGCTTCAGTGGGTTGCCAGTTGTGAGTTGCTGCAACTCATGTTGTTGTGGGGTTTTTTGTGACCTCTTGGATGAGTTGTCGCTGCGCTCTTGGGGTAATTTTGGTCGGCTGGCCACTCCTGGGAAGGTTCACCACTGTTCCATGTTTTCGCCATTTGTGGATAATGGCTCTCACTGTGGTTCGCTGGAGTCCCAAAGCTTTAGAAATGACTTTATAACCTTTTCCAGACTGATAAATCTCAATTACTCTGTTTCTCATTTGTTCCTGAATTTCTTTAGATCGCAGCATGATGTCTAGCTTTTGAGGATCTTTTGGTCTACTTCACTTTGTCAGGCAGGTCCTATTTAAGTGATTTCTTGATTGAGAACAGGTGTGGCAGTAATCAGGCCTGGGTGTGGCAAGAGAAATTGAACTCAGATTTCCAAAGATGTGTGAACCACAGTTGATTTATGTTTTAACAGGGGGGGGCATCACTTTTTCACACAGGGCCATGTAGGTTTGGATTTTTTTTTTCCCTTAACAATAAAAACCTTCATTTAAAAACTGCATTTTGTGTTTACTTGTGTTATCTTTGTCTAATATTTCAATTTGTTTGATGATCTGAAACATTTCAGTGTGACAAACATGCAAAAAAAAAAGAAATCAGGAAGTGGGTAAACACTTTTTCACACCACTGTATGTAGAAATGTCAAGTTCTTCCTTCTGTGTTTCTATAAGCTGACAAAATAATAGTACAATAATGAATACAGCACTTATTTAAAACACTTTCAACAGTGGTGTGTTTGGATATCACGGCTTGTCAGGAATTTTTGCTCATTTGGAAGAGTTAAAGTCTGTGATCACCCTAGATAATGAATGATGTCATGGTCTTCAATGAAGCATGATAATGGCCTCTGAACAAAAACTTGTTTGAGAATAACGTCCAATTGCTTTAAGAACAACACCGTAGGAAAATCACATAGAACATTACAAATACTCTGTTGCAGGTTTTCTTTAATAATGAATTGGAGGGGAAAAGTAACAATACAAAGCTATTCTGTTTTCTGTTTTTTTCAGGTTCTCATGAAGTGGAACAAAAAAGTTGATGAAATTACATACAGTATGTCACCAAGATCTATAATCTATTTGCTACTATCAATTTTGATACTTAATAACTATCAATTTATTTTTGAGACAGGTAACATTAATAGGATGGACTATTCATTGTATTTTAAACAAACATTCATTGTCTGAATTTTCTGAAGTCTAGTGTTTCCCAATATGTATGAAGGAATTGTTTCAACTTAAATATTTCACTGTGAAATGTAATTAAATGTAATAGCTGAATCAGTGAGATCAGTGAGTTTGTGCAACCTTTCATCTGTAAGAAAATATGTAATTTTAGTGCTTCAACACAGTCATACTATCTTAGTGGATGTGAAACTCAGTTTCCTAGTAACCTAATACAATAATATTATCTGATACAAGTGTCTTTCTGTTCTAATGAAATACTTTTCTGTACCTACCAGCTAACCTCCTGATCATAGTTTCCTGAAGTAAAATAAAGAAAAAAGTATTTTGACTTGGTACTAAAGGTACAATTATTTAATCTTCTGTACCATATAATTATGAATTAATGACTTTCAAAAATCTATTGCCACTTGTTTAAATAACCACTATTTCGTACACTATGTAATCTTTAAGACAAAACTTTCTCCCTTAATAACATGGAAAAAGGGGATCGGAGGAGACACTAATATCTACAAGACAGATAAGTGCTGGGAACTGCAGAAACAGCCCTGATGACGAATAAAGTATACAGAGCCAAAATGAACTCTCTTTATATCTCTGCGGAGTACAGTAAATAGTTTCCAGCAGGATAGTCTTGAATCCATGATAAATATCTCTGTCATCCTGGTTCTAGGCAAGGTATCACCATTCAAATTATGACATTACCAGCAGCTACTCCTCTATTATTGTCTAATCCCAATTAGAGAAAAACAATATAAACAATATAAGACTGTCATTTTAAAACATTCAACTGAAATGTGTTCCACCTTGGAATTTGAATTCTGCTTGAATCACTCTTCTTTAAGTAAAAGATCAGTTCTCGCAAAGGCATATATCGCAGAGGCGTATAGCGCCATCTACTGACTGAAAAGGCTACTGTTCTAAGAACAGTGTTGAGGATACGTGCTCCTTTGAAAGTTGTCCTTCTACGTAAGGCAAAACAAAGAAAGCAACCACAGCAGAGATGTTCTCTGCCATTATTACATGCAGGCTGTAATTCCTGCTTCCAAAAACAGTTTATGTGGAGCCCAGCCTCCTTTCAGAGATTCGGCTCTCTCAACTGAACAGGACGTCTCTGGTGCCCTGAATTCAAAATGTTGTTTTCTGGTAATTATCGCACAAAACTGATGATATGGAATGAGTTTGCAAAACACCTTCTCGAAGGAGATGTGACAGCTCGGAAGAAGTGTAATCTAGGCCAGCTCTGTTATGTGTTTTCTTTTTCTTTTTAAATGATTATCTTTAAGGTAAGAATAACCACCACAGAGTAACAATAGGTGAGAAATTCCACATAGTAAATTAAGACATGACAGCAGGACACTTTCTTTGTTCCCTATAACTGGAGATTGTATAGTTTTGTTTTAGAAAAAAATGTGTTCTTTATGTACTGAGCACGTCAAGTGGAAGTAGTGTCTTCCAGCCCTTGTCCGTACAGCCTATTAAAACAGGCCGCAAGCTGACCCATATGCCACATCATAGTGACTTCTAACAGTTCAGAAATACTCCATACAGAGAAACAAAGAGAAAGACAAATATTGTCCAACTCTGAATCTGCTCTACAGGTGTGCAAAAATAGAAATATTTTGTTTATAAGTTGAAGACTGATATATAATGGTGAGAGGGTAGCTTAATGTCTCCATCTGCAAGAGAAGTTGTTCATCATGGGAATGTGCGTATGGCACCAGATACACCAACCTAAGGTACCAGCATATTCAATTTGTCAGTTTCTAAAGTCCCTTCTTCAAAGATGGTCAAATGCAAACCCATGCAGCAGTTCAAATATCTCAGCCTGATTTATCAAGCAGGACACTCTGCCTGCCCAGCTGTGCAGCCTTCTTGGTATAAAGAAGAGAGATCTGGCTGCTCTCATACTCATGACTGGCAGTCATGATTCCTTACCAACACCTGTAATTCCTTTCTAGGGAGGACAGGGTTCATTCAAGGAAAGCAAAAATGTCCAGGGATCGGAGTAAAGAAGACTGCATTGCTGAATTGTTCCCACTGTTTGAATAGGTTTGTTTTTTGATAATTAAACCACAAGGAGAAGGCATGTGCTCATGTTAAGACTACCCAGAACCAAACATACTATTGTATTAATAAATGAATATTATATGAACCCGAAAGCACACTTTTCTGATTTATCAGGCGTGCACCTTCCCATTTGCACAGCTTCTCAGAAGATGGAAGTAAGTGGCTGCTATCACACTCAGAAGTTACAATATCCGTTCTAAAGGGAGAGACGGGAACCTCCTCAGGGTGCAAAGACATTTGTCAATTTGGAGAATACCGTGGTGAAGAACTAACCCTCTTCCTCACTCTGTGTTGTTTCCAAATTGTCGATGGCCTCCGGTGTCAGAACCCTTGCTTCAGCCGCAGGTGATGTGGCGGGCGGTTGCCATGGTAGCACAGACCACTTTCTCTTTCTCTAGACCCCCTCATCCTTTTGCTGAGCAATTTCCAAAACCTTCACAGGGCTTGTCCCTTATAGCTTACAAAAATTCAGAACAGGCAGCAGGGCAGGTAAACTGTTCTTAAAAGCAGTGCTTCTTAAACTCTTCCTTATCTTTTGTGTGTTACAATGGAATCTTTACTGATGTAGTTAACACCCTCTGGTCTCTTCTCTGCATGTGTATTAATATGTTTCTATGTATGTTGTTGTGCATCTTCCCTGCGAGACTGTAAGCTTTTCTCAGATAAGCCTTGTTACCATCTCAACCTGCTGTGCAGTAATCTTGACACAAATGAAATCTGTCGATCGGTCTGTTGCCTCTGCACTGCCATGGGCTCAGTCTCTGGAGATACTCTATATAGTAAACGATCTCCAGAGTGAAGCAGAACTTCACACAGCTTTGTGTGCCTAGGAACAAAGCAAGTTTTGGGTTTCGAGCCTCTGTACAGTGAGCTTTGTTTGCTTTCTTGAAGCATTGTTCCAAAGCTGTGTTATTAGAGAAGTCAGTTTTGACAAAAGGGGGTGGGTAAGTGAAGTCTGGCAGGTAACCATGAGTATGCCCCTCTTCTTTTGTTGCTTCAGCAGAAACATCTACAAGAACACTCTGAACGGAGTACGTTTATCATTTGTGATAGCCTGGGGAAGCTAGTTTAGCTGGTGTTCTTATTCATGCATGTAGATGTGGATCAGGGTATTATAAGAATTAAAGTTTAGTCATTCAAATTAACTGATGATACAGAGCTAAGGGGGCATGCTATCGGGTCAAATAAGGAAGATTAGGTAGGATACAGAAGCAGGCAGATGAAAATCCATGCGAAGTTTTACATATGGATCACGATTCGTACCTTCTACCGTAAGCGCCCTGGCATTCCCACGCATGCTAAATTCCACACAGGCTCATCCAGGAGCTAATCATCCAGCCACGTCTCACCCCCCAGTATTTAGACACTCTTCAGCGGCTTACTTATGCTCACCATTGAGAAGTTTTCCACAGCTCTCTCTTGTGTGCGCTACTATTCTCGACCTGACTCCTTTCACTCCTTTCACTACCTGACCCGGTTCTCCTACTTTTGACTTGGCTCTTGCCTAACGACTTGGATTTGAAGTCTTGGATTTACTTTGCTCGAACTCCCTCCCTCACGGCTTCACACAGGGGTCCAACTGCACTTACAGTTCTGCCAGAAATCCTGGCAGAACTGTAAGAGCAGCACAGAATTGTGGACTGTATGATGATGCACGGTGGGAAGAACTGGGAGCTGTGTATACTAGAGCTATCAACATGTAGGCCAGTGGTTCCCAGTCCTGGCCCTGGAGACTCTGGTGACACCCCCGTTGGTTTTCATTCCATCCTGCCTTCATTACATAATTGAAGCCCTACCTGATCTAAGACTTTGCTTTATTGTTATATTGGCATTTTTTTTTGCACGTCACACGTCTGTGTTTTTATTTCACTTACAAAATACAACAGTTAAAGCTCCGTCATGTCCAAGAGCCGGGAAGAAACAATTCAAATTAATCTGATTATTAAGTCAGTGAAGGGTTTGATTGTGTAACTGAGGGCTCAGCTGGGACAAAACCCTATAGGTATGTGGGTGACCAAGACCAGGACTGGGAATCACTGGTCTAGCCAATGCACAGGAGTGATAGAAATGGCAAAGAGAAAGCTTGGAAATAAAACTGCACACAAGTCTGGTTTCCACATTACAGAAAGAACAAATATACTGTAGCACTTTAGAGGAAGTCCAAAACAGAGCAGCAGCACTCATTTCAGACCTTAAAGGGGTAAGGTATGAGACGAGATTTGTGGTACTTTACCTTTTTAATGTTAGGAAAAGACTAAGAGCAAGAGATGTTTAAATACTTGACCGGAAAATAGAAATACATGTATTATTATAAACATTTAACAGCTGCTAATATTGAACAAATTCTGTACCGCCTCTAACCATTTCATGGTTCAACTGTGAATATGGCGAAATGGAGCACTCTCAAAAGGTTTCCAGTGAACTTGGAAAACAAGCATAGAGGAAGTGTAACCGAAATCTTGTAGAAAAGCTTGGATAAATAAAATACGTTTAAAACACCATTTTGTTTGCTGCTGTAAGCCTGCCCTTTTATTCTTCTCTGTCCAGAAATGGTAATAACTGCAGCATACCGTCATTATGACAAACCACAGTTTATAAAAATAGCCCTGTTCTTTAGCCCATAGTGATTCTGCACCAAAGTACAGCAGCTCCCGTGTGCAGAATGAAACAGCCTGGTGAGCTGAGTGCAGTGACATCCTGGAACCTGTTAAACTGGATTGCCACGACAGAGTGGCTCTGAAAGACACTTTTGAACTGATCCTCTTTTTGTTTTTGCATCCACGCAGGTGTGGTTTCAGGATTGTGGCCAGTGGCACAGTCTTTTCATAGTTTCATGTACTTTGAAATCCAATAGTGGCTTCAAGAAACAATGTCAAATACAGATGCATTTTGATGTGAATCCCAGCCCGCGAGTTCCCAGAAGCACCACGCTCTCAGGTTTTCAATAATGAATGCAAATAAATGACTGGAAAACCACCGTCTTTGTGCAAGTCTTTGTGAAGGCTGACATTTTCCTTTCTGTTAAATTCATTTGGATGTTGTTCCATTCCTGTGGTCAAAAAATATCTGGCACAATGGAAAGTGTATTATCTTCAAGCCCTGTCGATGCCCTTTCTGTAGGAACATGCATTTATAGGTTCTAATGCACTCTTATTGTGTCCAGGTACTGCACACTGAAGAGCCCCATTCCTGGGGAATGCGCTCGTGTTTAGAGTAGAACACAAAATTAGGAGGGAAAGCTGAGTCAGGTCTCTGGTGGCCATCTACAGCAGCCAATTAAAGCGCCAAAATGACAAAATATTGCTAATTTCCATTTCTCTTGGCACAGTGTGAGGAAAACATCCCTTCCAGACTACCCATTACCATATCTTAAAATGTAGTCTCCTAACACTATAGCACTTCAAGGTAGAACATTCATTTTATTTTTTTCCTTAAGCCCCAAATTATTTTATAGCAATTTCTGTTGGAAAAACTTCTTTGTTTTCTTTAGCTTTACTAGCCATGGCTGTGCAATGTAGCTCTGTAATCTATTTTTATTTTTTCTATTCACATTTTATTTATTATGCCTGCCACTTACTTACATCTTTCATATTATGTTCATTTATTTTAAAATCTCTTTTTACCAGGTCGGGTGGTTCGGAATTGCTGTTGCTGCCCTTCAACCCCCAAAATTACAGCAAACGAAATTAATATTTCAATTAGCAGCCATATTACCCTGCAACTCTGGCACAACTGGCAACCCACTGAAGCTCAGCAGGTGTGAGCCTGGCCAGTACCTGGATGGGAGACCACCTGGGAAAGCTGAGGATGATGCTGGAAATGGGGCCAGCAGGGGTGCTCACCCTGTGGTCTTGGTGGTTCCTAATGCCCCAGTATAGTGACGTGGACACTGTACTATAAAAAAGGGGTGCTGTCCTTTGGATGAGACTTAAAACCAAGGTCCTGGCTCTGTGGTCCTTAAAAATCCCAGGGCATTTCTTGAAAAGAGTACGAGCGTAACCCTGGCATCCTGGCCAAATTTCCCATTGGCCCTTACAATCATGGCATCCTAATAATCCCCATCTATGAAATGGCTTCATCACTCTGTTCTCCTCCCCACTGATAGCTGATCTGTGGTGAGCGTACTGGTGCAGTATGGCTGCTGTCACATCATACACGTGGTAGTGGAGGGCAATCCCCATTACCTGTAAAGCACTTTGAGAGGATTGTCTAGAAAAGTGCTATATAAGTGTAAGCAATTATTCTTCTTATTAATTATTACTATTTTCAAATAATCCAAAGGAATGTCTTGTCCAGGGTGACCAGCCTCTCATGAGAACATATAGTATTTAATTTTTCATTACATTTGCAAATGACAGGAGGCCAATCAGCCCAAGGACCTTGTTTTGTAGACAGCAGCTGATTGGTCCTAAGACCTCATCCATCCGTTCCTTAAAAGAAATCATGGCATCACCTCCAGCTACTTGGCTGAGCCCCACAACCCTCTACATAAAGAAGTGACTCCCTTTCTCAATTTAAATGCACTTCACTCTAGAAAACATCACCGTCTACTACTATTTTTAAGGAAATAAAAACATTAAACTGTTGCTAAGTTGTCTCTTAAATCGAAGAACCATTTTTTAAATCATGTCATGCTGTCATGCCATGATTTTCAGGCAATAGCAACGTTCAGAGTGAAAGGCTGTCTCATTTTCCATAATCACTTTATATTCTATGAACAGTAGCTAAGAGCTAAGTGTTTTTTCCCATGTTCATGTGGGTTTCCTCTGGGTGCTCCAGTTTCCACAGTCCAAGGACAAACATGTAGATTAATTGGCTTCAGGAAAAATTGGCCTTAGATGAGTTTGCAAATAAATGTGTGTGCCTTGCGCCTATTACCTGTCGAAATAAGCTCTGGATCCCTGCAACTCTGAATTCTCATTTTAAATGCACTTTAGTTTCCCTGGCTCATGTTTACTGTTGATATCCGTTACAAGACAGAAGAAGTTCAGCGTACACATGAAACCTGTTTTATTTCACCATATCATTATTTCGTTTTTGTTTGAACCATCCTCGGTCCATGTAGGGCTGTCCTCTGTCCTCTGTCCTCTGTCATCCTCCTGTTCAAATAGTGTGAATGAAAACATCGCTGGAGGGATACCCTGCCCGTCCTACCCATCTTCTGAAAACATCACAGCAAAATCACTGCTCTAAAAATAAGCAAACACTGAGATAGCTGGCTATGACACTGACTGACACTGAGATTACATCTGAATGCCATCAGTATGAAAAAAGTATGAAACTCCTTTTTTGTGCAACTCCCATACATTCATATAGCAGTGATTTCAGTCCTGTGCTGGACTGGACTGTGTGTGTGCCCTGTGTTGGACTGGACAGTGTGTGTGCCCTGTGCTGGACTGGACTGTGTGTGTGCTCTGTGTTGGACTGGACAGTGTGTGTGCCCTTTGCTGGACTGGACTGTGTGTGTGTGCTGTGCTGGACTGGACTGTGTGTGTGCCTTGTGCTGGATTGGACTGTGTGTGTCCCCTGTGTTGCACAGAACTGTGTATGTGTGCTGTGCTGGACTGGACTGTGTGTGTGCCCTGTGTTGCACAGAACTGTGTATGTGTGCTGTGCTGGACTGGACTGTGTGTGTGCTCCGTGTTGGACTGGACAGTGTGAGTGCGGTGTGCTGGACTGGACCATTCGTGCTCTGTGCTGGACTGGACAGCGTGTACATTGTGCTGGACTGGACAGAATCTTGTGAGGTTGTTTATATCTTTCCAACTACATAAATCACTGAGGAACGATCTTTACCTGTTATAACATGTATGAAGTGATATAATTTCTAAATTGTATAGAAATGCTTTATATTCAATTTTTTTTTGCTCATTACATTAAAATACAGTAGTATGTAATCCTCTGTAACAAAATCCTTTGTATCCCATTAAAAACCTTGAAAGAGATGGGCCTGCTGGATTTTGCATTTTGCCATTTTAAATGATCTAATATTTTCATTCTTCTCTATATCCACATCCTTCTACATACCTTAATCTTAAAAAATCAAATGTGACAATCTGAAGTGTAATTAATGTCACGTAGCTGATAAAGCTTTGAGTATTGTAACACTTCGGGGTTCACATGGGCGCCCTCACTGCTGCCACATCAGGTCAGCCCCCCACCATCAGGGACTTGAACCCAAGCCTCCAGTGTCACTCAACAGGGACCCAGCCTCTTGAGCCAAAGGGAGATCTCCCTTCAGCCCAGCGGCTGCAGTCCCTGCTATACACAGGGAAGGGTGGTGACGTCACTGCGCTGGTAAGCCGGCTCTCACAAGCAATGGAGGCCGTATGCGTTACAATATAAACTATTTGTTGTTATCTAATGTTGGATGTTATCTTTTGTTGGATGGTAGCTTCTTGCTGAAAAAGGCCAGCAGCAGTGTGGAGGCTCAGTCATGCGTTGTGTATTTCTGTGCGTACAGTAAAAGGTGTAGTGAGCTGAAACTGCTCAAACTTCATCTTTGGCAGAGATAATAGATCGTTGTTTCCCTGGGGACAGGGATTTGAATCCTGAATACCAACTCTTGTGATTTGCATTAGCATTCCTGCATCTTGGCATCTGTTCTGTGAGCACATGGCTGGGATATTTTTATGCAGTCCAGTGAAGATGCTTCTCTGCACCAACTGGCCATATACTGTCTCGAAGAGAGAACTGCTAAACATATTTTAATGGGGAAAAAATCCAAGAAGTTCACTATGTGCTTCATTTCAAAATATTCTAAAGCCTTTAATTTATAATTCAGTCATCTGCTCCTATTTAACTTTATTGTCATTGATATACAACTACTCACAAGAGAACCCAACTTTAGGAGTACATACATAGGACAAGAGGTATTTTTAACAATTGGAAACAGGATCTTTCCCTCTCCGGAATATTTTTTGACACTTATTAAAGAATCACAAGGAACTAAATGTTTAGTAAAAATAATTATATTTATATAACATGAGGATCATATTGAGTGATGACATCTGAGCTTTAATGTTGTAAATATGAATGAATTCAAACAGGAGATCTCTTATAAATCAAATCCAAATCTTGGTCAATTTCATTTTCATATTTCCATATAATCTATTTCTTTTTCATTGGTGTGTCATACTTACATTTAGGATATATTTACTGATGATTCAATCTGTTAAAAGAACTATTTATCTTATCATGTGAAGCACTTGTTTTATTTCATTTTACGTCTTTCAGACACATTACGTATTTTTAACTTATGCTTATTCAAAAACATTTCAGATGTTTCAGCAGCTAACATCTTATTTTCTTAGAACACCTAGCACACTTCGTGCTACTGTATGTGCCTTTTGGTTTCTAGAGGTCCAACTAGAGAAACACAAGCAAAGATTATCATCAGAAAACCTTCAATGCCAGTTAAGAGCAGAAGGACATTAAAAATATTACAAATGGACATGTGGTCCAACAATGTTTAGTTATCCTAGTTTTATGTGCGCAAGAATCCCATAATCCCAATAAAAAATAAAAGAAAGAAATAAAAACAAACAATAACATACAAGATCATACAGATAGGTCAATTGGACATAGGCCCTAGTAAACACTTGAGTTTTAGGTTTGGATTTGAAGAACTTCAATAACACTGAAGCAGCCACCGAAGAAACTAAGAAATTCAGTGCTGGGTATAGTGAGCAAAAGACCAGCCTCAACTGAATAGAGCCTACGAGAGGGAGTGTAAACATGGAGGAGCTGAGAAATGTATGAAGAAGCCAGATTATTTAAACCTTTAAAGTCAGTAACAAGCTCTTATATTGAATATGTAATTGTATAGGCAACTGTAGAGAATGATATGCTGCCAACAGAAGAGTGTTAGGGGTACTTTCTAGCAAATTATCAGGTAATGCACTTTATAATTGTAAAACTCTACATTTTAACCACATACCCTTTGTAAACCTATTTTCTTCCATCACACTACCTAAGAAAGAGAAGAGATAAACCAAACTCAAAGATATTTCTCACAGATTGCTAGTTCCAGTTCAGTACCAACAAAAGGTATTTGAAACATACTGTACTTTCCTGAATATTATACTTAATCTGTTGCATTTTGGGGGTATTTGTGCCAACCTGAAAAGCATCTAAATCGTCTTGTATTTCTTTTGCCTTACGGAACTACTGTTGTGTCTCCATTGAGCTTTGTGAGGTTTGCAAAACTCACAAGTTTACTGATTGTAGCAGTCTCTTGCTAGGAATTTAGACGAATAGCGGTTGTATCATAGCGGATTCCAGTGACAACGATGCACAATAGTAAATTAACGACACCGAGCGCTTAATGAATTGCCTTCAGTAAGCAGCCAGACGCACTACATGTGCGTGAGTTGCGGCAACAACTTGAAGCAGGAACTCGCCTGTTGGTGTTGAGCGCACAGGCACTGGGATTAAAAATTGGTGCCAAGACAGAAAAGGAGAGGGCGGGGGACTGGCGCTTAAAAAAGCACGTGCCATCACTGTCCTTGGTTTTACATTTTAGGAATCAACGGCTGCGGTTCAATTATCCTAACCATATGCTCAAGTGACATCATTGTCTCTGCTTCTGTCTGACCAGCTGTTCAACCCCGGAACCTCCCTCTGTGAACCCGTAGGCTGCGAATGGGGACACACGAAGTCGGACGTAGGTGGGGCATCTCGTACTTGTGGTGCAAAAAAAAGCACCTGCATCATTCTTGCACTTTTTATGAAGCTGTCTGAAGTATGCAAAAAAAGAATACCCCCTGTCAATATGTATACACGATAAATGCGCGAGTTGAAAAAAAATATTTATAATGCAAAAGAAGAAATCAATATGTTTGCGTTTCATTTGCTTATGTACGTCCGGTAGGAAAATTCGGTTCTCTGGCAACACAGGTATGACTTGGCGGCGCTGCCCTCAAATCCGTAACCGCCAATCTAGCTGTAAGCCCTGGGCTGGGCCGGTCTATCCGTCTCCGGTTGGGGAGGGTGTTGATAATATCGGAGTTATCTGCAGAGGTGACGTCACCAGCCGCCCGAGAGCAGCAGACAGAAGGAGAGAGAGAGAGATCTGCCGGTGTCATGGCTGCCATATTGGAGAGGAAGTGATTCCTATCCGCCTAAGAAAAGGGGGCATTTATTACCGAGAAACCGACTGGGGGCATCGTTTCTTCGGCACTCGGTGAAGGGTTTAGGGGTGCGGCCTCCGGTTTTCTACCCTTGGGCCGTCCCGGCAGCAGGATCTGATTGTTATTATTGTCAGTTTCATCCCAGAAAGATTGGAAGATGGCGGACCCGGCGGAGTGCACCATAAAAGTGATGTGCCGATTCAGGCCGCTGAACAATTCCGAAGTGATGAGAGGGGACAAATACATCCCCAAATTTCAAGGGGAGGACAACGTTGTTATTGGGGTAAGTTGGGAGCAGAAAAGAATTTTCTTTTCTGCGATCAGGGTGGCATCGGAAGAGGCTGATGTTTTAATACAATGAGGGTTAAAAGCCAAGGGCAGTGTCTGTGCTGTCCACCCACAGATTGACACATGAGCAGCAGCCGACTGAAACTTTAGCTAATAACTGCGGCTTCATTAAAATGCATACTTACTTTTGAATTGTTTTATGCACGGAGACCCTTAACGCTTCGTTTAATCGTCTTTTGAATTCTGATATTTTTTTTCCTTGGCCACTGTTGAAGTGCGCTAGACGCCAGTTATTTGAAAATAAACGATGTAGCGGCCCGATCTCCTAAAGGGAATCGTGCTTCGTTGTGTTTTGAGGCCGGTGGCAGATCGCTGGAAGGGCTGGGTCAGACAATAAGACTGGCCTAATCGTGCCCTTTTCCACGGCGCACACAACAAAGCCAGAAGTGTTGTCCACAGCTGTAACTACGTGGCCGGCACTAGGCATTTCCCAAACCTAAAAGCGTGAACTGCTTTTGCATCGTCTCTATTGGTGTATTCGGCGTCAAAGTGTTCTGTTTCGGCAATGCGGGGGTTTCAGTTGGTTGAAGCTGCTGGACCCGGAGGCCTTCACTCGCGTCGGCCCCTCTCTGGCGTCTCAAAACAAAGCGGTATCTTTTGGGGGAGCGAGAGCAGGGATTTGACAAGCGGCGCTCAGTTGTTATTGCCTGCGTGGATATCCTACGTCTGGGTCTTGGACACAATAGGTGTGCCCGATGGATTAGGCCAATTCGGTCGGGGGGCCCTTTTATTAGGGCATAAAATTCTCCCCCACAGCCAAATAATACAGTGCTCGGGGGGGTTAGAAAATGTTTTCCAGACTGTTCGTCTCCGTGGATGCACGAATGAATGAAGTCACCAGTGAACGCATCAGCTGCTGCTTGGCTAACGCCTAAATTCCACGTTGCCCTTTGCACTCATCGCACCACATCTCCCAAGTGAACTCGGAAAAAGTACTGGGGAGGGAGTCTTTGAACCCGTAAGACTGGAGAGAGTGCGGTCGCGCTGTCACTTGACAGGTGTCAGGCTGGCGTGCGCCGGCCGAGGGGCTCCTGTTTGTTGTGCGGTGGGTGAGGGGGCCCGTGAAAGACAATGGCGCCCCACTGAGCTACCGCAGCTGAGAGCACGAATTCGCCAACGACCGCTACAGATTTGAAGCACAGTCATTCTTGAAGTGCAGGCGCCGATCTTGAAATCGAAAGTTTTTTTTTTTTGCTGCTTTGTGTGCAGAAAAACTTGGCCCCTGCGAAGCGTGTCCTGAAATAGCTGCCCTGCTCAAAGATTTTTCAGTATCCCGGCATCAGCGGAATTCACATGGGGTGATTTTTTTGTCTTCCCAATTACATGGTGCTGACGATCACTGATAACAAGTCCAGCCTTTTGAGGCAACATTCATCAAAATACCAGTTCCTCAGATGTCACGGAGTGATATTCGTGCCTGCTTGCAATTTGTCTTTTTGAAAAACATTCTGCAAAGGCACACATAGGACATGGGCAGTACAGATTGGTCAAATGTAACTGCTGAAGTTATTCATAATATCCATTTGTAAAATACAATAGAGCTCTTTCCACATTCCTCATTGTCCTCTCTGATTTAGCTTTATCACTCTGTGGGACTTCACAGGGATAGAATTGTGGTTTCTGTAGTACACACTGCCTAATGAGTCTTTTGTCAGGACGTGTAACTCAGTATCATGAATATGCACTAGGAAATGTATTTGATCTGTCTTGTGACCTTTTGTAAAGAGGCTCTTGCTCAAAGAGTCAATATTTGTTTGGAAGAAAATAAAGCTTATGAAGAACTACAAGTAGGCACATACAGTATAGAGCTAGACAGTCGTTTTAAGTCAGGGGAACCATCCTGACCTTTGTAGAAAAGCAGCCAGCTTGCTACCCCGAAGGATCTTGTTAATTGAGAATGCATACATGCTCATAATATGGTCTGTGTATTATTTGCTGGCTACTGGATATGCATCTTATTTCTCTGAAAAATTTGGAATTTGGGTTGAAAAGAGCAAGAACGTTTTCCCTTCTCCAGGCTAAAATTCTGTTCTATAACAAGGTTGATTATTGTGGAAGAAAATACACTTCAGCTTTTAAAGCTATCCGTTTTACTGTATGGGGGGATTAAGAATGTTAGAAGGGTCATATAAAACAGGAAGGAAAGTCCACTGGGCCTGTCATTCACTTAGTAGTAGTAGCTGATCCCAAAATTGTGCATCTGCTTGAAGTATACTTGCTTAAGCAGTGGAGTGCATGGTGGTATTTTGGTTAGCAATGCTGCCTCGTATACAGTATTCCAGGTTTCTATGGCTACATTATATGTATAATCAACATTTTTGCTTATGGGGTACGCCTTCATCGTCCAGTCTGTGGTTCGAATGTCAAGTTGTTGAGAAGCTTAGGGAAGCACATACAAAGATCAAGGCCCTTCACAAACAGCACAGTCAATACCGTTGTCTAAACTAAAGGAATGTATGAACTGTTGCACTCTAACCATTGTAACGTTTTAGCATATAACACTGTTTGGACTATAGTCCAATATTCTGTATCAACAAAGTTATAAATGTTAAGTGTTTTACTTAAGATGCAGTGCCATTCCCCATTATCGCTTATGGGTTAAAGCCCTTTTTTGTTTATTGCAAAAAATAGTTGCACAGTATAACTATAATATAACTATTGCATGTGCATGTATTGAGTATGTATTTATTTTTCCATGTAGTTTTCATTAAAAGGATATAAGATTCCGATGGCAAATGAGGCCTCAGGAAAGTCGAGCTAAGCTGTACTGCAAGAATCTCTAACTGAAGTGCTCCAGGACGACTGTCTATTGTACAAGATCCCCTAAATATATTATTTTTTCATTATTAGGAGCTTTTGAACCATATGGCACTAAGCTTGTATCGGTTTGTCAAGTAATTCTGGATGTTGAGTGCTGAGCTGATGCATATTCTTATTTTTGTTCTAAATCATGTGTAAATTGCTTACTTTAATAAAGCCCCTGTGTAACTAGTTGGAGTAAAAATTTCCAGTTTTCAGTTTTTTTATAGTTTAGTTTTTAGTGTTTACTTATATAATAACAATAATTCCTTACACTTATATAGCACTTTTCTGGACACTCCACTCAAAGTGCTTTACAGGTAATGGGGATCCCCCTCCTCCACCACCTATATGATGCGACGGCAGCCATAGTGTGTCAGAACGCTCACCACACATCAGCTATCAGTGAGGAGGAGAGCAGAGTAATGAAGCCAGTTCATAGAGGGGGATTATTAGGAGACCATGATTGGTAATGGCCAGGGGGAAATATGGCCAGGATGCCGGGGTAACACCCCTGTTTCTTTTCAAGAAATGCCCTGGGATTGTTAAGGACTACAGATGGTCAGAACCTCAGTTTTACATCTCACCCGAAGGACGGTGCCCTTTTATAGTATTGTATCCCCGTCACTATATTGGGGCATCAGGACCCACACGGACAAAACATGCAATGGATTTGGGCATTCCAGAACCACGGTTGGAGACCCCCCAAGTTTACAGAAGTCACATGCAGCAGGTCAAGTTATGATGGATAGCATGTCCAGAAATATTAGGGTGCCCTTGTCTGCGTTTGCTTTTGATTGTAGCCTGGGGTGGATGTGTTTCGGCCAGTCTGACTTGACAGGGCAACAGACCTGAGGTTTTGAACTGTATCCGTTGACAGCTGAGTAATGCACGTGGAAATGAATGAATCCTTCCCATGCTCTGTTTAAAAGAGCTTCTGAAATATTTATGACAAGGTCAGTAATTTTCAGGAGATAACTGATTAATGTTCCATTTAGTTCAGCAGAGGAGAGGGTGTGATTTATATCAGTATGCGTTAGTAAGCTGGAAGGATAAGGAAACATCAGAGGGCTGTGGGTAGTGGTAACTATCGGATAACTCCATTTTGTTTGCCCAGCCTGCCGTTCTATGGAAAGAAATAATCTTCATAATCAGTGTTTTCTCTTCACAGCAGTGCAGAAAGTTAGGTTAAAATGCACGGGAGGCACTTAATTGGCACTCTTGTTGAATTAGTTTGCATGTCGTTTGTTAGGTACGATAAGAAGAGTTGTCATTTTTGCTGTGTAGTTTTTTGTTTACTTTGGCTTCATTAGCTTTTCTGATAACCATCAACATTCGGCTCTTAAAGTAAGGGAAAAAGAATCAAAACGGGCCGAAGTTGAGAAGTTCAAGGCGCCACCCTTGCACTACAAATGGAGGAAATGTTTTAGTGCAGTTAGTGCCGTTGATGGTGTTTTGCTCAGGTGGTGACATCTTGTTACAGTCCGGGCAAATCAACATGGCGATATGTTTATGGTTTCAAAGGTTTCCCTTTGGCTCTTTAACCCCTTCTAAGGTGTCTAAACCAGCAGCAGAACAGAAGAAGCAGTCGTACTTGAATAAAAAAGAAACGGTTCATAAAGGCAGTGTAGCGGGCTTCCGGGTAGAGGTGCCTGCCCAAGCCCTGGCAGGTGGCTGGTGGCACAGGTTGTGAGGGGTGTTTGCGTTTTAGCTGGTTTAGCGGCTAGAGATTCACACTCCAGTCGAGCGATCTGGCTGTCGGATGTCAGACCTCCGAGCCCTGCAGTGGGTGTTCACGGTGATTAACCATTTTTGTAACTGGCCACTCCCCGGGCTTGAATGCAGAAGAGCTTTTGTTGTCCTCAGGTTTACCAGAACGGGTTTTGTTGGAAAGGAACAGTCCTTGCTTATGTCCCCAAGTACAGCCCTCTGCACACAAGCTTGAAGACCGGGAAGCTGGAGCTTGCGGCTGCTTATGTAATTGTTTTCCTGCGTTTGTACAATTACAGCAAGGCTAGAACATGCCACCCTAGAAATTCTTCACAGTGCCTCTTTATTTACTGTCTACATGCGTAAAGGCTTACCTGTATAAAAAAGCATACAGTTGTTTTGTTTTGGAATTGAAGATCTAAAATATCTTCCAGGTCTTTGCGGGTCCTGTTCATTTCAGCACTCTTCAGCTGCAAAAAGCTGAGTTTTAATTCACCGTCACTTTTAGTCAATTTATGAGAATTCATATTGAAATACTGTTTATTCAACAATTGGTAAGACTACTGGAATGATAAATGGGTACCTAATTGTGATATCAATATTATATTATCATGCAATTGGGATATGAACACCCTTTAAAAAAGGAGGTCTTTATATCTTTGGGAAAATTGTGCATCTTGCAGGCTCCTGTGTCTGCTGATCTGCTATGGGTGGTCCAGTGGTCATTCAGACATACGACCGTCAAATGAAGAGTGAAGCCATTTTTCCTTATTTCTCTCATTAAATCCGGCAGCGCCAGTACAGCAGTGTATGTGAAATCTTTGTCCCTCAGATGTGCAGTGCTGTGGTAGGGCTTCCTTTTTGTTGACGCAGGTTTGAGTAGCTGTTAGCCTCGTTTTAATAATGCACCCATGGGCCCCAGAGCCCTGCAACGGTTGTGCAGTAATCGCTTAATGCTTCTCCTGGCAACACATATCTGACTAAAATGAGCTCCACCAACGAGATTTAAATGGTATTCGGCCTGGGGCTGGGGCTTGTGTGGGGCTGGTAATCTGGCCCTTCGGCCAGGCCTCCTGATGCCTCTCTTCAGCAGTTAGGCCTCAGTGCCGTGTTAATCTTTACTGAGCAGGTTATTCTCTTTCCAGTCTAGTGTGATTTGTGCATCTGTATCGTTACAAAATACCTTGGCTTCTCTACCGAGACTGTTCTGTGGTTGAAACCTCGAGGTCGCTTGGATATCGTCTAAACAAATGTAAGGACTTCTGCACTCCTCTGATGTCCGTAATGCTGAGTGCAGAAAGAGAGTAATTGCTTGTGATTGAAGTCAAGAATTATGCCCAGGTCTGACCTGGTTGATTGGTGTCTGCTACAAAGCTGTGGCTTTAAGAGGACTCAACTTTAAAAACACCGCTTGAGTATTTGAGTACAGTTTATTATTCTTCACCTGGTTGGCAGAAGATGCAACTCTTCTCTCCTTAATTACGCATGTGGTTCACCAGGGTAAATGTTAGGTCTTGGTAATCCCGGTCTTTCGTTAATATTCGGCTGCGTCACGCAGTGCTGTACAGGCGAATATCATGTACCAAAAGATGTCTGTAACTAATAATTCCCAAAAAAATCAGGTAATGAGGCCCACTGTGAGCAGGAGGGAGTGCACCCGTTTCTAACCATTGTAGTGTAAAAGAAGTGGCTGTGCTGAAGACATGAATAGAAGTGTGAAATTAATCAAAACCCAAAGCTTCAGAGGAGATCAGACTGTTTTTACAAATCAATAGCTAGAAGAGTCTTTTGATGTCCAATGTACAGTGTCAAGGACTGCCTGAAAAAAAGAGAGGTCTCTCAATTCTTTTTGTTCACTGGCTGCCTTAGCAACTGTACTTTAATCTATTTTAGAATTTGCTCGTAATGTACTCGCTTCATAACAAGGTCATCTTTGAAAATTGTACAATGCCAAAGAGTCTTCTTGGTTAAAGCAAAGCAGAAAGCATGAGTGCTGATAAGCCATGGCTGTATTGACCAAAGACATGGCTTTCTCTCCCATAATTGACAGTTTTCACCTTTATCATCTATTTGTTTTGAGATTTACATGTTCTGTAAGTCAGCCCAAGGCAATTCAGCTGATATGATACAAACAAGCATGTGATCCATTCAAAATACAAAATCTTTATTTTTCTTTATTAAAACTTGAGGGTCACATTTAATTACCCAACCCACTTGGGACCTGAGGCTGGTGACTATTCCGAGTTCAGTTAAACGGCTATTTTGACTGAAGTCGTATATTATACAGCGTCTTGCACAGGGGATTCTGAAGAGCTTCACGCCGATTGTTGCTTAAGTATTTTAAAAATATGGAATAATGGATCTTTATGTTTGAGTTGTTACACTTGAATAAAGGAAACCTCGAATGTGTAACATTAACTAGTCAGAGATCAAACATGAATTTAATCTTTCAGGGCAAGAGAAGTGGTTTGTTTCAGTGCTGTCTGGTTATGCAGTTTTACGAAGTGAATATAGTGGAGATGTTCAGCTTTTCCACAAAGCATTTGTTTGACATATTGGTTTCTACACAACACAAGCAGTGTGCTTGACAAGGCTGAGATTACCTGCAACTGCTGCCTTATGGCCGGTTTGCAGGCGGTTGTAAAAATGTAAGCAAGTGCAAGCAGTTTGTTGTATTGTGGACAGAAGTAGCAGAATTTCTAGCCAAGAATAAAACGTAAGTGTGAGTTTGTTTATTGGAGGTTTTCAATGCAAGTATGCAATTGATTAACTGAACTATTTGTAGTTTTAGACTTTGAATTTCTGTCTTGTATTTTAGATTTTAGGAAATTCTCTAGAGCATCTTAACTTGTCAGTTTTTATACAAACATAAGCTAGGTATTGTTAACAAAACTACTGTACAATTTAACAAACTATTATACTAAAAGCACTTAACCATTCCTTATCCTGTTTTTCAGGTTCAGGATGCAGTGTTTATATGCCAATGTGTGTTTTCATAGGCTTCAGTCTAAATGATTTCTGTCTGCAAGTGAAGTTTTGAATGGATTAGTCCCTAGAAATAATTGTTAAAAAGCTTCTGGAAACATTCCCCGTGGTGTTAATCAAGCTTAAATAAGTAGGATTGTTGGGAGCTGCCTCCCCATAAAGAACTGGAAAATACTCAAACAATGGTTTAGTTAATATCTTAAAAGCGTAATTTTCATGTTCCAGTCGTAACACTGAAATTTGTCGGTGCTGATGCAACTGAACAATACTCTCAAGAGTTCTAGTAACGAGTAACGTGGAAGATTTTGTTTTCTTGTTTGCAGAAAAGGATTTCGTTTGTGAGTCTCCAGCTCCTCGTATTCATTGTCCAGTCACCTCTACCTTGAGCAGTGTTAGGGCTCGGAGGTTGGCACGGTCAAGAGTCTCTTCTTGTTTACGCAGAAGCTGAGTGGTCTGGTGATTCAAGCGTTGGAAAGCTTGGAAGACCGTGCAAGCAAAACTGTTGAACTGTCCCAGTATCAATGAATTATATAGTTGAGGTTCAGCAACAGTTGGATTTAAAGGTCTGGTCAGTAGACATAATCTCATATTAATACTGGCAACAGTAGCTAACCTTTTTTCAATTACTGATGAGATAAACTGCATTCTAAAGTTGTCTCTGTGTAAATCTACAGTAAAAGAACCTTGATTTCTTCTCTAAGTAAAGCACATTGGCAGATTCATTAAGAATAATGTCAGTACGATTAGCTTGCATTATTACTCTGGGGTGCTTTGGGTTCATATGAACTTTTACACCAGACTGTTCCTTTCACAGCGGTCTTATGAACAACTGAAGATTTCATATGAAAGCTGTGGTGCTTCATGTATTTACTATTGAATAACGTTTGGGAGGTTAATGACTTTGTTCCAGCTCTGTCCCTTGTGGTCGGGGCTAGCCCAGTATGCTACTGCATAATAATAATAATAATAATAATAATAATAATAATAATAATAATTGCTTACACTTATATAGCGCTTTTCTGGACACTCTACTCAAAGCACTTTACAGGTAACGGGGACTCCCCTCCACCACCACCAATGTGCAGCCCCATCTGGATGGTCAACTACTGCAAATAAGCAACTTGTTGGCTTATTTCCTGCTAAGCAGTATAGCCAAAGACTAAAGTCCCAACATAAATGAATGTTTGTAATGATGCATACTTCTGCATTTATATTGATGCTCATAATCTTGATTTTGATCTTTGACTGTTTTCTCACAAGAAATTATTTGCCTCTCGAAATTTGTTTTTAGTGAGGTATTTCAGTTTTTCCTTTGAAGTTGATTTTCCCGACTGCGTGGTGAAAAAGCCCTAAAGATTACTATGCAATATCATGTTTTACATAACATGACTCATCGTAAAGGACAATACAGTGTGGTAAAAGCACAACAAACTTACAAGGTAGGCTACAGAGAACAACAAACACCAGGTGTCCAGTTGCTTGAAGTAACTCTCAACAGAAGAACTCCGCAATTCGTTTTAAATTGAAAAAATTATGTGAAATACATCAATCTATAAGAAAATAATGCTATTTAGTGAGAAAAAGAAACATGGCATTTAAACTAAAAAAATCACCCTAGATTAGAAAGAGGCAGTTTTTAGAGATTGAACAGGTTTCCCAAAAGAACACAAGCCGTAAAGAGGAAGTTTTTTACGAAGCATGAGAATATTGGCGCATCCTGTCCAACCACTTTTATATCTGCTTTTATATCCAGCCTGGTGGTTGTTCAAGAGCATGTTTTACAAGTGCCGGGTGTTGCATGCAGATCTAAATGTAATTGAATTGTGATGGGTGACCAGAATTTGAAAGCCAAGTGATTATTTTTTGCAAAGATTACTTCACTGACAAGGGTTGGGTGTGACAAGCTGTTAGTCCAGGTGCGTGATGTATTTGTGGTAACAAACATTAGAAAACTCCCACCATTACTTCACCATCTCTTTGGAAAATTATTATGTTTCAAGTAATGGCATATTGTTTCTTTATCACTGTAACACTTAAAACAAGCTCCATGTATGGATACTTAATTACTATGGGATGAAAGGGTGTTTACTGCAGTATTGTGGTGTTGCGTTTATAATACCTTTCTTATGTGGTGTTTAAATTGTTTAAGTCCTCTATATTATCATTGAAAAATATATAGATGACTGTATATTCTACCATTGTGTGCTCTCCCATGACCAATTGAACTGCCTGCCCTGGTCCCTGTCCCTTCGGTGTCCATGACTTATTTTAAGCATAATGCATAAACAAGGAGACTTTGTCTTGCTTTAGCAAGTCTGGAACATCTCGGCACTTCTGTATGGCAAGTGAGGTCCGTGGAGAGTTTCATGAATCATGTTTCGATGTCTAGAGAAGGGGGGGGAGGAAAAAGTGCTTTTGTGTGTTTCACAAAGCGCAGGCTGTTAATCTGTTGCTGTTGGTGTTAAGACAGCTGAGTTGCATGAGGTTTGCAGCAGCTCAGAGCTTATTTGTTTCTGTGACCTTCCTTTTCAGATAGACACATAACCTCTCTTTAGGATCTATACTGTTTCTTCTTTCTGCACGGAGTAGTGATACATGCAGGGTATGTTTGATTACTAGTTACAGTATTAGTCTTTCAGGTACATCGTATGGAAGCTTTTTTTCCCCAAATATATACGTTTTTACAATACTACAGCAGTACAGACTTGTTTTGGACAGTTTTGTCTGTGCACAGTCAATGCAAGCAATGTTGTACTTGTAAAGTTAATAAATATAAAACATTAGGAACAAGTAATAGGTTTATTCCATGCTGAAAAAAAGAAGAAAGAGAACACAACGTTTCGGCCGTGGAGCCTTCTTCTGGTGACGCCTGAAGAAGGCTCCACGGCCGAAACGTTGTGTTCTCTTTCTTCTTTTTTTCAGCATGGAATAAACCTATTACTTGTTCCTTTGCAGCCTACGCATGCTGACGCTGCTACCCACCTGAAATATAAAACATTATAATGGTAATCTGTAAATCAATGTCACTAGTTTATCATGTTCGACTGGTAATTCGAGTAACTCGTATATGTGTTTTTTGGCATGCCCTGTTGTCCAGTTTCCATTCTGTGATTGGCTGTGGTTCAAATGAGCCATCAGTGACTGGATATGGTTTATTAGAGAGCAGTGGGGAATCTGGCATTCATGGTTTTAAATAGTGTGAGTAAGAGTAGAAAAGGTTTGGGGACACTATACTGTAAACAGGTGCCATCCTTCGGATGAGATGGCCTCCTAATAATCCCCATCTATGAATTGGCTTCATTACTCTGCTCTCCTCCCCACTGATAGCTGGTGTGTGCTGTGAGCGTTCTGGCGCACTAGGGCTGCCGTCGCATCATCCAGGTGGATGCTGCACATTGGTGGTGGTGGAGGGGAGTCCCCATTACCTGTAAAGCGCTTTGAGTGGAGTGTCCAGAAAAGCGCTATATAAGTATATGCAATTATTATTATTATAATTATTATTATTATTATTATTATTATTATTATAGTAAGGGAGCTACATGGGTCTTCAAAGCATGGAGGCACAGATGCTCTCGCAGTAACACCTGTAATGTTCTGTGTTTTTAAAGGCGGCATGGTACAGTACCTACACACCTTGGACACCCAACTGGGGGACAGCCTGCTTTTAAGGAAATAGTGTTCAGCTATTAAGATTTACCCTTGAATGTAAGGTGTTAATCTGACTCTAATTCAGTGTGTTTAAGTGCTCTTCATTTAAGTTATTCTGTAACAAGGTATATATAAAGGACGGTCTTTAAAAGAGATCTTTTCATAATTTCATAATTCAAATTTATTCTACAGCTTAATGTGTTTCTTGAGGAGAATTTTCATTTTTATCAGGTATTACTGTTGCTTTATCATTTAGATCTTGATAAAAGCAGTACAAAATACTGTATATAAACTGTATCGGTATGCCAGTCACTGCTCTTCCAGAAGCCGAATAAACGTATTTAATGGTTTGTAAGAATGTGCATTGAAGTTGGGTGGCTCAGTGAAGGGATAAAGCATTATTTGGTATCTGTCTATACTTCCTTGCAGTGTAACCCAGTTATGGAGACCTTTTCTGTATTGTGGAAACTAGATGAGGAATTACAGACCACGTTTATAGTTTAGATGTTTGAATGAAAAGAAAGCATGATCCGAATAGTAAGCATAGTAAACTTGTTCAGCAGGTAAAGATGATCTGAATATCCAAAATAATTTTTTCTCACTATGTGGAAGTGCATTTAAAGTCAGGAACGGGAGGCTTTTTTCCACCCAAAGGATGGTGGAACCAGCTACCCAGCCATTTTTGAAGTCGATACCCTTTTTGTCGCAAACCCTCTGGATGAGATCAGGGGTCGTTAAGCTCCTACAGTAAATCCCAAATGAACAGGATGGGCTGAATAGTCTCCTCTTGATGGTAAACATTCTTCTGACCTTTGTCGTGAACGGTAATGAATTCTCCGAATGAATCTTTAATTCACCCTGCTGTGTTTTTTTTTTGTGCAGGGTAAACCGTATATGTTTGACCGAGTGTTCCAGTCAAGTACAACACAAGAGCAAGTGTACAATGCTTGCGCCCGACAGATTGTCAAAGGTAAGGTACTTAAATGTGAATTCTTCACTGCATGATCTTTCTCATACCAGAATCCGACTACTGGAAAAGGTGCTGGCACTGAGGCTACACAGAGTTTTCAATCAAGTGATCAGTTGTGAATTATTCCAGATTTTACCAGCATCCATATCTGCCATCAGGTACTCTTTCTAATAAGACAGTGTATGTAGAATAACTATAAAGTATATACATTTAAGAAAACAGTACAAGGTGTAACCAAGAATTCAGAGGAGGGAAGCTGACTCACTTGCATCATTGTACTTTTCATCTTATCCCTGATATTTAATTCCCAGTACTTTCTGAGTGTGTTCTCCCCCTTAGCTTGCACTTGTTTCAGATGCATACAGTTGGATTTGCAGTGCATACTATGGGAATAACCTTTACCTGAAATGCATATCTTTTCAGAAAATGGCTGCCGTTTAGTGTATGGGATAGCAAGGCAAAAGAAACAATGCAAATGAGCCCAAAACAAAAGGCGTGGCTGCTGAGCCTATTGAATTCAGTAGAGCTTGGGACATTCATTTTCTATAAATTTAGTTAAGATGTGTCAAGTTAGTGGTCTTCAGTTATTATTGTAGACTTGACTAGAATACATCTGCGTGATGTATCTTGCTCTACAGTTAATGTCCTGGGATGTGCTGAAAGAAGACATGCAGCTTATGTATTCATGTTCCTGTTGTTCACATCCCTTTTGTGATCTCTCCCCTTGTGCATTTTCATTGGTATTCTGCTTTTTAAATGTGTCCCACTGTTTCCACAAAAACACAAAGCCTGAACCAGTTTGTAAGAGGCCAATGAGCGGGGAGTGTAGAGAAGACCTGGGTTAGGAGTGTGGAGTCTGTAGTGGTCTGGGAGGAAAGGATTTTACATCAGCCTTTCCCCTCTTCAACTTGATGTAAAATTATTGTTTTACAGATGTCCTTGAAGGGTATAATGGAACAATATTTGCCTATGGACAGACATCCTCTGGTAAAACACACACCATGGAGGTAAATACTTTTGAAGTGAAACAATACTAGTAAAAACACCTGTTTTGTAAACAAATATCAAAGCCCTTAAGTGTTTAGAAATGGCAAAAATGCAATGCATTTTAATATTTAATGCTGCTAAATTAAAATTTCATTGTAATAAATTAACAAACTAGTATGTTATCCTTCCTAGGGATATTTAGATTTGCTAGTATGCTTTAATGCTGAATCATTCGCCCAAGGGAAATTTCTTTAATAAAGGGTAACTTGTTTGGGTTATGTTGAATAAAAAATGGTGCATATTGAAAGGAAAATTATTTCACCAGCATAATATTCATCCCTGACTTTATTCGATTAGATTGCATACCTAGTTACAAATCTGTCTGGATATTAACAAAAACGTTTACCCAAAACTGTTTTCAGGGCAATCTCCATGATCCAGATGAAATGGGTATCATCCCCAGAATAGTGCAAGACATTTTTAATTACATTTACTCCATGGATGAAAACTTGGAGTTCCATATCAAGGTAAGCGTATAGAAGAAAACAGAGGAGTATGCCTGCCAATGACACAAACAAATGTAACACCTTCAAGTTGAAATTCAAGTTGGGAGCTTATCGCAAAACGTCTCCAGTTGCTGAGGCAGTTTTGGTCAGAATTGTGTCTTATCTTGGTTTTTCTTGGCCCAGCCATTTCTTTCAGATAAACTTCTTTTGCATGACTGGTTCTGCACTGACAGTGGTGGTTGCATATGCTTTATTTGCCTTGTTTGGTTCCTCAAGTTGCCAAGACATGGGGAAATCAAGAGCAGAATGCAGCTTTTAATTCTCTCTGTGGTGGATGGTGCATTGTGAGGTCTTCAAGTGTAATGGCAACCCCTTGCAGCACGTCCTTCGTTGGTGGGTCAGTGAATTTGTGTTGGGTGTTGTGCAGGTGGAGCGTGAGCACAGATGTGCGTTTTAAGATCACTTTATTGGCCAAATGCAATTTCTTGCATTAGGAATTTGTCTTTTCGCGTATCCCAGCTTGCTCTCCATGAGACACACAGACAGAGAGAGAGAAGCTTGGGGTTGGAGCGCATTTATACAGCGCCCCTGGAGCAGCTGGGGTTAAGGGCCTTGTTCAGGGGCCCAACGGAGTAGGATTCCTCTGCAGGCTGTGGGATTTGAACCGGCAACCTTCCAGCCACAGGGGCAGATGCATAGCCACAGAGCCACCACTTCGCCCCTTAGAAAGCACAGACGGGGTTCGAACCCGCGTTCCTCGGTTTACGAGACCAGCGTTTTACCAGTTGGCCACCGTGCCGTTTATCTTGGAACTGGCGACTGAGAGGCGTCGATTTAGACATTGGTTCGCTGGAGGTGTCGGGATAAACCCAATTTATGGTGGCCTGGTTTGGGTGTTGGGGTGCCAGGAAGTCCGGGTGATCAGAGCCCTGTCTTAAGGGAATGGCTCAAAGGAGTCTACCACTTCCTGGGTTTAACTTTAAAGTTCGGGAAAAATTATTAGTTTAAACTTTCCTTACCTGTTCTAGGCCTGTCCATAGTCTTGCTGCTTCATCTTACTTTCCTTATGTGCTGGGGCCTGAATTGAGCCCATTGTTGCGACAGTGTCCTGGCTGAGCTGAAGGCTTTTCTGTTTCAGATGGGATCCCTTATCCATTTCCATGTTTCTAAGTCTTGCAAAACAGTTCTCCAAGAACATTTAAATAAGCACAGGTGTTATGGGATGTGAAAACAAAATGCTAGACTCGGGCAAGGTGGTCATAATAGCTTAAAAAGCCTTTAAACTTCAGTGCTGGGTTTTCAGAATTATTTTGTATTTAGTTATTAAACATCTGAAAATCTTAGGTTATTGTGCTAAATGTTACTTTAAGAAGCTTTGTGCTAATGAGATCTTTTTATTTTGTAGGTGTCGTATTTTGAAATTTATTTGGACAAGATTAGGGACCTTTTAGATGGTAAGTTTAAAAAAACAACTAAAAACTTTTAAAAGCTTTTAGAAAATGAGTAGTTTAGTGAAAGACTTGCCTAAAAGGGTAAGATTTTATGTTTATCAGTGCTTAAGAAACTGCTTGGAAAAACCTGAGTCCGCATTAGCTCTTTATGAAGATAAGTAAAGATCCTCTGGGTGAGTTGTACTGTATATTCATTGTGTTAATATTGCTGAATCCTGCTGGAAGATCTCAGTATAAGTTTTTCCTGTTGATGTGCAGTACAAAGTAAACAAGTTAGTCAGATCTCACCACTAATTCCTTTTCCGCTGATCTTTAGTTCTTCATGTCCTTGAAGTCTCGTTTTCTGTGTAGTTAATATACTTAAGTGCTTTTAGGATTCCTAAGCCCTACAATTTAGTTTTGTCCAAGTTAGCAGTTGTCTGCCTCTTGCACTAAAGTAAGCAGTCTTCCAATTTTCTTCACTATGCGGTCAATGTGAAATATTTTGAGCGTATTAAAGTAACGGTCACCACTTCCAAAAAATGCACTTTACAGAATTAGCCAGTCAGAAAAGATCTGGTTTGGGTTTCCATATCTGGGCATGTACTCCTGTAATGTATTTAATAAAGACTGATCTACCTAATCCTGCATTCACGTAATTTTAAATGCTGAGCCAACTGAACAGATGTTGATTTAGATAAGTCTGGGCTGTCACTTTGCTAATATTAGAAGAGGGCTTGCATCTAATTAAGGCATGATGTTGCTATGGTAGATAACAACATTGGGAATATACAAGCAGTCCTTCAGTTCTTTCAAATTGGATGTTTTGTGGTTATAAATACTTGTCTGAAATTAATTGCTTAAAATGATCAACATTTCTATTCTTTCTCTACAGTTTCAAAGACTAATCTGTCAGTACATGAAGACAAGAACAGAGTTCCATATGTCAAGGTGAGACAGTGCGTCATGAGTTCAGGTTGTATTTCAAGTTTGGCATTATGGAACAATAAACCAACAGATAATTGCGCAAGGCTTTAGAAACGGAAGGAGAAACAGGAATTTTGACTTAATCGAATACCTCTTGTGCACACTCAATTGTATGATCTTTTCCTTTCCTTAGGGGTGCACTGAACGATTTGTCTGTAGCCCAGATGAGGTCATGGACACTATCGATGAAGGAAAATCTAATAGACATGTAGCAGTAACGAGTAAGTGCCACTGCTTCTTTAAAAGATACACAGTCAGTAGGTAATTTGTGCTGCCCTTATCTATTGGTATTGGTACCCTTTTTTTGAGGTGTTATTTACTAATCATTTTGTATGATGTGCATTATTATACTTCCTAAAGACATGTAACCTCTTGGTTTTTTTCATTGGTATTGACCTTATAAGCAGTAAGAGGTGTGAGTGAGTATGTCTGACTTAATGGACATGTTGATCAATTTCTGATTTCTTTTAAGCATGCGATTCCTTCTCTAGAATTAAATCTTAGAACAATTAAAGGAGAACTGCATTCTTGATTTCTTTCAGTCATTAAATCTTGCTAATAAAGTAAATTATTTGACATTGTAGAAAAATTTTACAAATTTCGAATTAAGCACAAAGGTGTGAACTTTGTGAAAATGTCCCACGTATTGTGATGTGACGTGGCCCTTCCTGCTCACTAGTCACCATAATGAATAATGTAATGCGATATATGAGCAAATAAGTACAGGTTGTGCAGCAGACATTTCACTGCAGAAATGTTCCAATGTGATCTGCGTGCAGAGTTAACAAGTAAGCAGTATTTGTTGGCAAAGCTATCTGGAAGTTAAGGGTGATATTTCTATTGGGTTAAAAGAGATGTATTCACAAGCCTGCTTTGTTTACAATGTAATAGGGCTGCTGCATGTCACTGGAAGTCTTGTTGTCTTGTTCTGGATTGCAGATTATGGCACTGTGCATAACTGGACATTTTGTCCATTTTGTGATGTAAATTGGGGATTTTACAACTTACTGTGTACATTGTACTTTTATTATAGTTTCAAATGCACTCATCAATACTGATTCTTTCTAAACCGCAGAAAGAATCCTCTTTTCCTATACATAATTCATTTCAGAATTTGTTATTGCAATATGATTGAAGAATGTGTGCAATGTTTTTTTTCTTACAGATATGAATGAGCACAGCTCCAGAAGTCACAGCATCTTTCTAATCAATGTCAAGCAGGAAAACACTCAGACAGAACAAAAACTAAGTGGAAAACTTTACCTAGTAGACTTGGCGGGCAGTGAAAAGGTAAAGTTAAATTATTTTTAGTGTTCAGTTCTTGTTAATGTGGAATGGTAATTCATGGGGACTAGAATAAGGAATGGATTACTATTTGTTTCTGGCACCGATCCAGTGTCACCCATTGGGTATTCCAATATCCTCTTAGAGAGAGTGACTGATTGCTATAAGAATATTGTCTTGACTTTGCAACCTGAAACTTTTTGCTAATGACTCTGCATTGAAATCCTCAAACCAAGCCTAAAATAGGAATAGTTTTTTTTTATCTCCATTATTACATGGGTTCAACACTCATCAAGAAGTAATAAAAACAGCCATTAGAGACCATTCACATTTGAATTAGAAGGTAATTAACTTTCTGGTTTGCATTACAATTGACTTTCATTTTTCCTATATATGTCTACACTGAACTTCAAAAGAAAACACAACAATGAACATTTTTTGGAAAAACATAAATGGATTTTGAATATTGATTAAAAGTTTTTGGCATTATTTTAATTAATCACTCATTTATAGCTCATTGAGACACCTCATTTGTGAGAAATAATTCCTCAGAACTGAGGGGTTGATTTATCATGCTTAATTTCACACCTGGTAAAAATCAAGAAAGGAAAAAGCAAAGAACCATTAAGCACTGGTTATCAAAAGACCAATGCCATGCCATCTGTGCAATCTGTTAATAGGTGCATAAAACAGGTGAGTTGATTGTCAGTCCAAACATGATGGTCTGGGCAGGAATGTCAGCTTGGCAGACCTCCGCTTGCAGAGTTTGATGACAGCCTGACCACATGGCACTACAGTGATCAAGTGCTGGGATTTCACCTGCAGCCCTTCTTGTGGGTTTATACTGGCCCGACGTCTCAGCGGAACAGTGCACAAATGCACATGCTCCAGCTCCTTCTGTAAAGCCCAATTTCTTGCAAGATGAGCCCATCATCGGCTCAAAGACCAGTGATAAGGCATGTGATAATCCAGGCTGCATGAGAGAGATGACTCAGAATTCAGTAAGACTGCATTTGTGAAGTGATGTAAAACATGAATCGGTCGTATTTCTTTCATTGGTGGCTACACGTGCTACTAGACTGTGATTTCCACAGTAGACGCTGGTTTATCAACCCCATTGATAAATGTTGATCAGCATGATGAATTTAACCATGTCGTCTCTTCGGTTAAATGCCGGTGCACTTGCTACAAAAGAAATTCTGATGATAATTTTGTGGATTTAAAATTTTTCATTGAATATTATTAGATATCGTTGATTATTATCCGTTTTCTTGGGCTCTGCATTTTAGAATCGCAGTAACATTAAGTTTTAAAAATGTTCCTATTTTTAAACTGTAGTTAATATAATTATATTTTCCCTGCTAATAGTATAATTTGCTATTGGAAAATGATTTGGATGTTGCTTGCAAAGATTTTCTTAGTAGGTGCAGTCCATAAATTATATTTGTAGTGAAGTGGTCATTTTTTTATTATTATTATCTAAAATAATGTAGCTAAATCTACTTTCCCTCCTAGTTATTTATTCCATTACTTTGGTTCAAAGCATTTACAGAATCCATTACAGACTGGGATAATGAAAATGACTATACCTTCCTCCTGTGTTCACGTATGTGCAGGTCAGTAAAACTGGAGCTGAGGGAGCTGTGCTGGATGAAGCAAAAAACATCAACAAGTCTTTGTCATCACTTGGAAATGTCATCTCGGCTTTAGCAGAAGGCTCTGTGAGTGCATCTTAAGTCTTTGGCAATGTTAAAATGAGTGAATTGTTGCCAGTTTGTATTTGGGATAAGGTTTCCCACTTTATACTTGAGTCCTCTTTGATTTGCTTGCTTTTCAAGTGTTAGAAAAGAACTTGAGATAGAACTGTGCAGAGAAATATTTATCTCAGAAACCTCAGCATGTTACATTGTCAGATGCTTTGCCAGTAAACAAAAAGTTCTGTATCACTCCTGCTGTAATGCCTGTGCCATGTTCTCACACAGTTTAGGAAACACTTTGCTTGTGTGCTTTATTTGTGTGCTTAGTTAGATATGAGCGACTACTGTACATTTTCTGTTTGCAAATAATGGAGGTTTTGAAGTTGCCTAATCAACAAGCTGTGCCGGTGACCTGCTTTTGCTCTTTCTAATCATTTCACTGCTTTTCAGACTTATATCCCATACAGAGACAGTAAAATGACAAGAATTCTTCAGGACTCTCTTGGGGGTAACTGCAGAACCACCATTGTTATCTGCTGCTCTCCCTCTTCTTACAATGAAGCTGAGACTAAGTCCACACTGATGTTTGGTCAAAGGTAATTTATGAAACTGTACAAACCTAACCTAACTTGCTTGCACTATCCCAATACTAAATGAGCTGGCATACTTGGAGGGGTTGTATATAAAGGCTTCAGCCAGCCTTAAATCCATTCTACACTTCAAAGAAAGCAGACGCACCTAGGAAAAGTGTGAGAGTAGCTCACTTGAGTGAGGCCATGGTGATTAGCTGGTACTCCTATCTCTAGCTGAGCTCTTGTTCTGAGGTGTTTTTGTTAATAATTGACTTGCTTAATTATTTATAGGTCTGGGCTTTAGTTACCATTTCACTGAATGCAAGTTGCTCCTGTGAGGAAATGAATATTGAAACTTTTATCCGTGTCTTAAAAAGCAAGTGGTTGGTGTTTCTTAAAAAGTTAATCTAAAAAAAACAAATGTAATCTGAAGTTTTTGTTTAACATTTGTCCTTAAGGGTTTTGATTCAGTTCTGTTCTTTGTTTTTTTGTGTGACAGAGCCAAGACGATTAAGAACACAGTCTGTGTTAATGTCGAGCTCACAGCTGAACAGTGGAAGAAGAAGTATGAAAAAGAAAAGGACAAGAATAAGACTTTACGGAACACCATACAGTGGCTTGAAAATGAACTTAATAGATGGCGGAATGGTGAGTTATTTGTCAGAACGGACAGTAAGGTATTGTATTTGCTGTGTAGAGGTTTACGTAAGGAAATGAGCCTAGTCTTTTGAGACAACGTAGACTGAAGTCTTGTGCTACGTGGTTATCTAGAAACTTTACAGTGATTAAGTTTTGTAAACTCATTTTTAAATTAGGGCACAGTGTTGATCTGTAAAGTATCTTCAGAAAAAATTCTTATGTGCTTGTTCATGTGGATTTAGCTTTGACAGTTTGTGTGTGGTTCAATCTACAGGTGAAAGCGTGCCTGTTGATGAGCAGTTTGACAAGGAGAAGGCCAATGCTGAGGTTCTTGCTCTTGACAACGTTGTGAACAATGACAAGCCAGCTCCTTCCCCTGGATTCCCAGCGGTTAAATTCACTGATGCCGAGAGAGTCAAGTATGAGACAGAGATTGCTAAACTCTACAAGCAACTAGATGACAAGGTATGTTACCTCTTGAAATGGCTTTTGTACTTTGTTGCTAAGTGATTCATTGAATACAGCCTTGGTTTTACCTGATGCAGATCTTAAGTAGAAAGTATGATTGGGGGGGGGCTTTGCTTGGATCACTTGCTGGGTATAAAGGGAAATAAATGTGAACATTTAACCAAATGGGTAGGAGGCTGCCTAATGTGAGACCATTATCTAATATAGTAGCAATGTAAATTACAAGATCAAAGTTTTCAGTCTTTTCTGAATTGATTATGGTTAATGTTATGAATGGTAGGGCCTTGTGGGACCTTGCATCTTGGTGCTGGTCTTTGAAAACCTTCACCTGTGTTTTACCTTCAGTAATGTGAAAGGTATTTCAAGTGAGCATTAGTAGCTGAAGCCCTGTTTCTCCTGTTCTGCAGGATGATGAGATCAACCAACAGAGCCAGCTGGCGGAGAAGCTGAAGCAACAGATGTTGGACCAGGAGGAGGTGGGCTGCCCACTGGGCTGTTTATAAACCGGGGGGGGGATATGGAGTTGAGGTGCAGCCATGTAGCAGTATTAAACCGTGAGCTTCAGACACTGCAGGCTTGATCACAGTACCTAACCAGCCTGTAGTTAATGTTGCACCACCCGTGGTGCATATTGGTTTCTTTAGAAGTACAGATTTACTTCTCACATTATCGCTCAGTTAATGTTATCAGATTAGTCTTAAGAGCTAGAATGTAACTTATTAGGTTTTAATTGGACTGTGGAGAGCTAAGCATTGACAGTAAACACTGTGCAGAGTTTTGTATATGTTGTCAGGTCTTTGCTATCAAACTCCTTAAGATTGGTTCTTATGATGGTTAAATGGACTCGTCACTAAATATTCAGTTTTACCAAACCATGGATTTGTTTGCAATGACCAGAGTAATGTATTTGTGGTCATCGGTGTATAACACATTTGAGCAAAAACAGTGCATTTCAGAACTCTTGTGATTATTAATTAGGAAAAATGTCACTTGCCGATCTGATATTTTGTGTTTCATATTGGCTGGAATTTATACCATTTCTACTCCAAAGACGGTATGCTCTGTGCAAGAGGCATGTTCAAAGAAACTAAGTATACAGGGCAAAGTGTCTATTAGGTGCTTGTATGATTCCATTGTGACCTCTCACGGTCTCTGCTGTCCTGTCCACAGCTGCTTGCCTCCTCCCGGCGCGATCACGATAACCTGCAGGTGGAGCTGAACCGGCTGCAAGCCGAGAACGAGGCCTCCAAGGAAGAGGTGAAGGAGGTGCTCCAGGCCCTGGAGGAGCTGGCGGTCAACTACGACCAGAAGTCCCAGGAGGTGGAGGACAAGACCAAGGAGTTTGAGATGCTTAGCGAAGAGCTTAACCAGAAATCGGTGAGAAGGGTCATGTCTCAGTGTGTGCGCTGCGCTGGTAATAGTTCAGTGTCAGTATGGGAGTGCTGACGCTTGTGGTGATGGATTTGATATTAAAAACAAACTGAAAACAAATATTTTACCATCCCACGCTCTGATAATGAGGCCTTCTTATTTAACAACTTCAATTCAACTTTAATTCAAGACTTGATATAGCTTTAAGGATTTGTTCCAAGTCACCGTTGTTAATAGAATTAAACTGAGACTGACTACTAAAGACATTTCAGTGAAGGACAATTCAGTTGCTTATTTGCTTGAACCATTTTTGTATCACATGTGTTTTATTCTCATCCGTGTCCTCAGTTATATGGAAATTTTATTTCCGAAAGGAATAAAGGGGAGGGAGAACTTGTGATACTTGTGGACGAGTAAAGTTTTATTCTGTGCTCAAAGGAAAAGAAAAATTGTAGAAATGTCTTTTTTTTCCCCTTCCAACATGGAATAAATCTTTACCTGTTCCTTTGTAGCCTCCGCATGCTGACGCAGCTCCCTACCTATAATACTTGTGGACATTCACATTCACGCTTGATACCCTTTTATATCTAGAGCATTCTGGCATCAATAGACTCGGAACTTCAGAAGCTTAAGGAAATGACTAACCATCAGAAGAAGAGGGTCACAGAAATGATGTCGTCACTTCTCAAGGACTTGGCAGAAATAGGAATTGCAGTAGGAAGCAATGATATCAAGGTAAGGGACTTTCACATAAACCTGTCATGTTCCAGCTTTTAACCACTTCTGATTTGTCATTGGAAATAGTTAATCATTGACATACCACTATATTCCTAGTACTTGCATGAGGGAGGGGAGGACATTTGTAATCTTAAGAATCACCTGCTGTGTATCTACCCTCTGATTGCCTCAGTGCATACAGCAGAGTTCCTCCTGACTGGGGCTCTCTCTGTATGCTCAAAGGTGCCTAGCATGTAAAGGGCTGTTAATGCAATAGGCTCAACCTGCACTCTGAATAGTCTTCATATTGCGTTGGCTTCGTTTCCAATAATCAGTATCTAGTTTCTGAGATGCATTAATTCATTGCTTAACTGATCTTGTCCATCAGATCAGTGGAATATGTGTGTTCTGTGGCTTGTGGCATAGAGTTGCAGTCACAATCCAGGGTACTTCTTGTCTTGCATTGGAAGAGTTCAACATCACATCTTCCATTAGAAGTTCTAATGCAGTTTTAAGTGAGGCCGACCTAAGTGTGGGTGCTCCGTGCCTATACTGGCACAAATTATTCTTAGCGGAGTAGACATTCCAAGCGTAGTAGCGGAGGTGTGTTTGGGTGTTTTAGAAACAGACTCCAGGAGGGTCCATCGAGCTGTGTTATTAAAACTAGGATGAGCCTTATGTTGTGTAGGGTGTTCTCGCTGTAGTCAGAAGGACAGTTCCTGCCCAGTCAGCTTTATTTGTTGTGCATTGAAATCAGTCAACTGCATATACAGTATATAGCGTTTGGTAAGTTGCTGACGTAGAGATTAAAAGATGCAGGAGTTAAAATGGAGCCTTGTGGGAGATTGGAGTTAATTTTTTCTAGCCTTCTGGTTTAACCACTGAGGAATGCTGGATTGTCCGCTGGCACAGGACTCTCAGTGAGCACCTTTATTGGTTGGGGCATTTGCTGTGGTTTTAAAATGATAGTGTAATGTACAGTGCTTGTGTGGGTTTCAGTTCTTAAGACTTAAGCTGTAGACCTGCATTTACTTTTGAACTCCTGAATCGAACAGGATTTGCATCTCTGCTTTGATGTTTAGCACTAAGTACTGAAGCTGAAATAAGGCGAGACCCTTGATGGGGTTGTTTACTGGAGCTCTGTTCTTTTCTGTCTGAGCAGCAACACGAGGGGAGTGGGATGATCGACGAGGAGTTCACAGTGGCTCGCTTGTACATCAGCAAGATGAAGTCGGAGGTGAAGTCAATGGTGAAGCGCTGCAAACAGCTGGAAAGTACCCAGACGGAGAGCAACAAGAAGATGGATGAGAACGAGAAGGAGCTGGCTGCCTGTCAGCTGCGCATCTCCCAGGTAGAGTAGGAGAGCTCGGCCCCTCGCAGAAGGGCCTCAAGTTTTGTTGCTCCGAGATGGAGGCCCGACCCGTGTTGTGGCACTCTTGCTGGCCGGAAAAACATGTAAACAGTCCATATATATTCTGAAACAGACCAAGTATAAGTTTTTGTGAGGTGTTAAGAGTGTAAATTATAGGCGTGTTTCTGTCATCAGAGAACTTCAGTATCTGGACTACCCTTAATCTGTGCACAGCGCAGTACCCTTCTCGATAAATGACGACATTTTGTTCTCCAGCATCACAGAAACTTCCTCACTGTCGATTGTTGTCGTTTTTCCAGCACGAAGCCAAGATCAAGTCTCTGACCGAGTACCTGCAGAATGTGGAGCAGAAGAAGAGGCAGCTGGAGGAGTCCGTGGACTCGCTTAACGAGGAGCTGGTGAAGCTCAGTGCACAGGGTACGACTGCCTGTACCTCAAGACCTGAGGCTCTGTGGCTGTTTTGACAGGAATTTCAATGCCTGCTCTAGAATATTTAACATTAGTCATATCCTAATGACATGTTGGTGCTAGGTGTATATCGAATGTACGAGTGTTTCTTCCCTGATGGAAATGCCAGGGGATAAATAATTTTTGGCACCCTTGGCATTATGAAATTAAAATTTCCAGTACCTGTTTGAATAGAATGTAAATGTGTTGAGAGACTTAATATAAACTTTATTTGATAATGAATAGCATACATTTGTAAAAACTTACTGTGCCTTCATTTAGCTCTATGGTGCCTCCTAGTGGTTAAATAACCCCGTTACGTTCGTCTTGCAGAAAAGGTCCACGCTATGGAGAAAGAGAATGAGATTCAGACTGCCAATGAAGTCAAGGTACAGCAAGCTGCCAGCTGCTCTTACTGAGCAGTGCGAGACCAGTTCTTTCTGAATTCCAAGTGTTGTACATTTTTCTACACTGTTGGAATATATTTGTGTTCTTGTCTGAGTTTTCCAAGTGTTTGAATGGAATACGAACATCACAGATTACACAAAGTGTTTAACTTTTTTTAATTTCATCTCTTAAAATGTAGCTCAAATACATATTGGCATTACAAAAATAGTCATAGTGCTTTATTTCCAAGCACCTTGGAGACCATTATAGCTCGTGGGTGGTGTACAAATATTTTTTGTCTAGTCTTAAGTGGTTTCGTGCCCTTCCTGTGCAGATGTTATTAATGAAACGGCAGAAGTAACTTTTGCCCTCCCGTGTGCAGGAGGCTGTGGAGCAGCAGATTCAGAGTCACCGCGAGGCTCATCAGAAACAGATCAGCAGCCTCCGTGACGAGCTGGACAAGAAGGAGAAGCTCATCACTGAGCTCCAGGAGTAAGCCACTCTCCCCTGTGTTCTGGACCATTTTCACTTTGATCAAGAGGGTTATTCAGCAGCAATTAAATCAATAAATGAATGTTAGGTTGTTTTTTTTTAGCTTTAGGGCAATGGGAATGGGAGGATGTATCGTGTCCGTGTATGCTGGAGCTCAGAACTTTAAATCTATACCAGTAATGACGGCTGCTACGTGCAGTGTGCTGAGGTAGTGTTGGGTAAGGTGCAGCCATGACGTTTCACCATTGCAGATCTCGAGCACCTTTGCAGTGCGAGTGGGGTGCTGCAGTACTAAATTCTACGGGTTTCCAGCCTGGTGCCATTTTTGAATTTGGGCATCTGCCTTTGTCTCCCCCCCCCCACACCCCCCCCCCCCCCCAGCCTGAACCAGAAGATCATGCTGGAGCAGGAGCGCCTACGGGTGGAGCACGAGAAGCTGAAGAGCATGGACCAGGAGAAGAGCCGCAAGCTGCACGAGCTCACGTACGTCGTCCTCCGCAGAGAGCGAGGCCATCACACGGCCCCCCGCCTCTCCGCTGACGAGCACTTCCCTTCCATTGGGGCTGTCGTCGTGGTGATTTGTTGGGCGGATTCTCAATCCTCAACTCAGTTTTGTATTGTCGAAGTATCGCTGAGTATGGTGTAAAGCGGCGATTTGTTTGTAGCTTTTCGAGGAGTTCTGTCAAAAATGTGACTTTTGAAACGTGAGCTCTGTCAATTTTTCATTCGTTCACGCAAAGCTGCGTTTCGTTTTTCAGAGTGGGAAGGTGTTGCATTTTGTCCCCACAGATGGCAGAGTGAGCTCTATAAAGCTCTTACTCGTTTGTGGGGTCGTTAACATTTCTCAAGCCATTTGAAAGCCTTTATGGAGCACTTGCATAAAATTAGTATTCTGGCTTATTGTAAGATTGTTAGTGCTTTGTTTGTCCTGACATAAAATTGCACTATTACACAGAGGCGGGTTAGGTCATGATTCTTTAACATGCAACATTTACTATTAGGAAATTCTTGTCATTTCAGGGTTATGCAGGACAGGAGAGAACAGGCCAGGCAAGATCTCAAGGGTCTGGAGGAGACAGTGGTGAGTGCTTCATTCTGCGGTGTTGGCGTTAGAGGTTACTTTAAATCCTCTTGCTTGTATTTCTCTGGTTGTGTGCTGCTTTAATTCCTGTTGTTTGTTTCGTCTTAGGCAAAAGAGCTTCAGACGCTGCACAATCTGAGGAAATTGTTTGTGCAGGATTTGGCTACCAGAGTGAAGAAGGTAACGTCATCCCAAGGCTGATGTTTCAACAAAATTGTCTTTGGATGGATTCAGTATCCTTGAGTAATGGAAGTCCTTGAGAATTTTTGTTTGGTGCCAGTAAACCGTATGATGTATCGGTCACATTTTCAGTCCAAAATATCCATGGAACAATGGAGCTGAAGTTTTACCGTTTGCTGGGCTGCAAAGGACTTCTTCCCATAGGCTGCAGAGTAACTATATAATGAATTAGGACAAGTTCAAAAAGACATACAGGTAGTGGAGGAATGTGAACCATTGAGTGCTTGTTTCCAACAATGAAGATCAATGCCTGGCTATTGATATTTAATCGATCAGATACCACTCGTTGCATCTATTGATTACCTTCTGTTGAGACTTGTATTCAAACATACATTCGCCATAGCCTCCAACTTATTTTTTTAATAAATCTTATGGTGTTCCCAGATTAATTCAGTAAATAAAGAAAAATCATTGCCTTTATTTGCAGTGAAGGTGTTTGATAGGCCACAACAGCATACTTTAAAACTGCTGTCTGTTTCTTTCCTGACAATGCTTAAAATGTGTTTTTAGTTTATGTTCATCTTAAGCTATATGTCATGTTCTAAAACGTTTGTAAGTCACAAAGAAAAAGTAAGACCCGTACAGACAAATTGTTTCAGGTTTACTGATGAAGATGACAGAAATGTTCTCTGCTCGTCCCTGCTTTGATTAACAGAATGGCCTTTGCTTTTGCAGAGTGCCGAGATGGACTCTGATGACACAGGTGGCAGCGCTGCTCAGAAACAGAAAATCTCCTTTCTCGAGAACAACCTCGAACAGCTCACAAAGGTCCACAAACAGGTGAGGAAACCACAAGAACTTTTGATTTATCGTTTGAGAGTTTGAATAACAAAGGGTTGCATAATTGAATTTAAGAATTACAAACACAAGTATAGTTAAAAGCAGATGCAACATGAAATCAAATACACTTCACATAGACTACACCTTTAGACTAGGTTGTTGTTGTTTTAGGCACTACGAGCTGCACGATTAGAAGACATCTGGGTGAAATTGGCTAAGGTGGCTGTTATTTCCCTGTTCCTTCTTTAGCTGGTACGTGACAATGCAGACCTTCGCTGCGAGCTTCCGAAACTGGAAAAACGCCTTCGGGCTACAGCTGAGAGAGTTAAGGCCTTGGAGTCTGCGCTGAAGGAAGCCAAAGAGAATGCCGCTCGCGACCGCAAGCGCTACCAGCAGGAAGTGGATCGCATCAAGGACGCTGTGCGCGCCAAGAACATGGCCAGGAGGGGGCACTCGGCGCAGATAGGTGAGGAGCCCATTGCAGCACGGGCTAAGCTCATTTATTGAGATTTACCCCCAGACATATTACCAATGTTTTGTGAGGTTGCTGCTAACCTCTCTAGTGCATTGTAATAAGAATTCCTTTAGTTTATAAAGTGCTTTTCTGGACACTCCACTCCAAAGAGCTTTCAGTGCGCAGTATCCACCTGGATGATGCAACGGCAGCCAAAGTATGCACAGTACCCTCATCACACGCTAGTGGGGAGGAGAACAGAGTAGTGAAGCCAATTCATAGATGGGGATTATTAGGAGGTCATGATTGGTAAAGGCCAGGGGGAATTGTGGCCAGGACACTATTAACGCCCCCACTTGAACGTGCAGCTGTCTAACCATAAAGTTCAGTATGGTGCCTTTTCTGAGAGATCCAGTAAAAAGAAATTGTGCAAAGTTCAGGTTAAATTAAAACATCAGCATAGCAAGAGGAATTAATGATTTTGTTACCCGAGGTCTTTTTGGCATTGTTTTTCAGGACATCTTTTACTGCGGCCCCTAAAAATGTCTAAAACATTCCCATGCTGTGCAACTCTGAAATTCACATTTGCAGTGTGTATAATACAGATCATTGTACTCCTTCCAGAGCAGATCTCAATTGCTTATTAAAGTAAACAATAGGGCTTTCAACCCAAGTACTGCTTGAGGAATGCAGTGGTCTAATCAGCCTGTCCAGCTGACCTGTGAAGCCTGAACTGCAGGAATGAGGCAGCCTGTGGGAATGATTACCTTTTATTGTTTCAGCCAAACCCATTCGCCCCGGCCAGCCTCCTGTGGCCTCTCCAACGCACCCCAATGTGAACCGCAGCGCTGGGAACTTCTACCAGAACAGCCAGACGGTATCCATCCGAGGAGGGGGAGGAATGAAGCAGGACAAGAAGTGGGTATACACCAGATCCCTCCCCTGAGCTCCGTTTCCCTTTGACTGGAAGCTGAGTGAAGAGCACTCAGCTGTGTTCAGCTATTCCTATAATAGGGACATTTTACACCAGTTTAAGATGGATCCTTCTCCGGCCCTTGTTAGGGCAAGAGTGGTATTTCCCTAACTAAACTGGAGTAAGTTTTAATTTCATTTTGCATATTCCTTTCCAGCTGGAGTGTGCAACTAAAACTCCTAATCGAAACACAATTCCTTTGGTTCTGAAGGAATTGCGGAGCAGACGTGGCTTTCTTTATTTTGAATAAAATTACACTCCAGCAGTTATTCTATTAGCTTTTCAGGTTTTCATTTTTAAGAGATTTGCTTTTGTACTTTAAACAGGATTTCCTTTAATGGAAAGTTTTGATTTTCAGTCATACGTCCGGTTAGCCATTCTAGCCTCTGTCGAAACGGGCGGCAGCGAACACATTCAGTTACCCATTCATGTCCCGTTGTCCTGCCAGAATTCTTGGCTTGAAGCTTCTTCAGCTCAAATGCCCATAAATATTCACAAACCTGAAGCTGTCAGTGTGAGGTTTTATGGATTTTGAAAACTATGCAACATTGAACACTGTCCGGTTTCTTGAACTTTTGCCTGTTGCTGCTATGCAATTATTTTCTGTTTCATTCTTTTGTTTCTCCTCTTCCCCAAGTACAGATTATTAAGCATTGACAGCAGGTGATAAACTTAGATCAGTGGTGTAGTTGTGAACTAAAGCCCTGAATTTCCCCTAGTGTCAGTGGAAGAATCCTTAGTGCCTCATCTGATGGAGACATTGGTCTCAGACACTTTGGTTTCAGCAAAGGTGGGTGGTATGTAACGACCTGCAGTAGTGGAAGGCCTAAATCATGCATGGGATGGTGCCCTGTAGAGAAGCTGTGGTGTTATAGATTTGTACTACATATTAAGAAAATGAATATCTGTGGTGCAGCTAACACTGAAATATGCAAGCAGCCCCAGGCTTTTAAATTGTTTGCAAGCTCTTGGATGCTTTCTTAAACCGTTCAAAATAATCCTTTGCAGCTGAGCTTTTTGTTGTTGAAGCATAACAGCTTGCCTTGTTGTAGAGGACTTAGTTGTATGCAAAAGTTCGGGCACCCCTGGCCAAATTACATGCTTTATTGATTTTCTAAGTGAAAAGAAGTTAACACAACCAATGCAGTGAATAAACTTAAACTTGACATTTTTCTGCACATTTTAATGTACAGCTCCTATTTATTTGCTGAATTTAACGGATTTAATGGCAAATGTGGCATGTGCAAAAGTTTGGGCACCCTTTCAAACACCACCTCCTGTTTCTTGTAGCTAGCTAAGTCTTTCCATTCTTGCTTTCTGACTTCTTTTCCCCCTCTTCCTTGCAGAACGCTTCTAGTTCAGAAATATTCTTAGGTCCTCTTGCACGCACTGCATGTTTGAGATCTACCCACAGGTCTGAATAATATTCAAGTCTGGGAAGGCCATTCCAAAACCTTAATCTTTCATTTGTAGTTGATTTTTGCGGTATGTTTTGGATCATTGTCTTGTTGTAATATCTAACCTCTTTCCAGCTTCAGTTTCTTCACTGCCTGTGGGACATTAGCTTCCAGGATTTGTTGATACTTCGTAGAATCCATTCTTCCCTCTACCCGCACAATATTTTCTGTGCCCCTGGCTGCCACACAGCCCTGAAGCATAATGGATCCACCCCCATGCTTGACAGTTGGCAGGGTGTTCTTTTCTTCAAGCGTTTCTCCATTTTTTCTCTAAACGGTTTTCTATTATTCTTCTGTTGTTCCCATTTCTCACTATCCTATCCACCGTGCTGTTGACTTTGCCTTGTTGGTTTTCAGGATGGTGTTTACATTTTGGGGTTGCGAATAACATTTTAGATGGTTAAGCCAAATAATACAGGACAAGCATGAAAGGAGACATGCAGGTACAGAGGTACGTTTTTAAAAAGCCAGTGCTTCGCAAGGCATTGATGAGGAGAGATCCAAAACATGGTGGTCTGGTCAAAAGTGTCAGGTTGCTACAGAATTCTTGCTTACGGCATTAGATGGCCTCCTGACAGCACTGTATTCCCTCATGCTGTTGTGTTAACAGTAGCTGTTTTTGAGATTATAATGTGATATTTATGCCATGGGTGCCCTACTCTCCAGACGTACGTCCCACTGAACATCTTTGGGATGAGCTGGGGGGATGTGTGACCTACCTATAGGGCACAGAGATCAGAGCAGAGCAAGAACAAGTTGAACAAAATGGTCAGGGCTGGTGGCAAGATTAAAGGTGCGCCGGTAGACTTGGTAACATGTCTAACGGAAGAACATATTATTAACCTTGCACCTTGAAATCTTAGATGGCCCCTTTCATCCACTCTTTAGAATATACTCTTCTATCCTCTGGGCGGAGGTACCAGATCTTCTGTATAAAGAGAGCATTTACGTCATTTATACCTAAAAGCATTTTGTTGTTGAACAATGAAAAGATTGTTTGGAAGTAGGGATCTTATTATGTTGCTGTTGTTTTTAGATACTTTACCAGCTAATTGTCTGTTTTTAATCTTATGGTGTGGCATTAAGTTCTGGTTGAGCAATTTTGTTTAATTTTTCGTATAATGGTATTATACTGTTGTATTATGTTATATTTATGAGCTGTTGATGTCTGAACACAGACTCCCTTGGGGCAATAAAGGTTCAATACAGTTTCCCTAGAAAATAAAAATAGTATTGGTAGTAATAGGAACCTGCACAAATTAGTTGTAATTAATATGTAAAACTAAGCCTACAATGTGTCATTAAAACATCTATTTTGGCGCTTCTGTAGAATTGGCTGTATCTGGTTAACATGAAACATAAATGGTACATATTTTTGTTTTCAGCTGCTGAATATTCAACATAATCGAAGAGGAAGATGCAGATATGATCCAGGAAACCTGTCATTCCATTGCAGTGAAAATGTCCCACGAGGATTCACAGGATTATTTTTCAATATATATATCAAATATATCTGGCTTGTACAGTTCTACCCTGATATTTTTCTCCTGTATGATTGTTTTCCTTACAAAACGAAACCACACGGAAATCCTGAGTGCAATCTAGGCATCTTGCAAAATAACTACAGGTGACTTTAATGTGTAGCTCTGTTTTCTTGCACAGTTTGTTGTCCTTCATGTCTTAAGATTAGTCTGCACTGTGCCAAGTTGAATGTATGTAACAGGTTTTCAAAAATGTAAAAGGAAAAAAAATCCTAGCAGAAACGTCCTAGACTAATTTGTGTACATTTCATTGTTTTAGGGGTTGTAAAAGTTTCTCTGAGTAGATATGATAAGCTTGTTAAAAGTTTTGAACTGAATGGATAGCGAAAACACTACTGTCCCATTGTACAGGTTGAATTAGCACTGTACATGTTGTTTTGAGTATCGGGATGTGGGGCTGAAAATTGGACAAATGCTGTAATATATGGATTATCTGAAAGGCGCACTCATGACATAAGCCTGTGGAAGCCAAGGCCTTGATAATTTTAGAGAAAGGAAACGACTCCAGCTGAACAGAAGGAAGCTGCTTAGGAATTAACAATATACCATATTGCCAGGATTTCAATAAATTAATGTACTGTATCATAAAAAATATTATTGCATTGTTACTGAATACTATACATATATACATAAATGCCTTTGTTAGGCGGAAATGGAACACTTGCTTGTCCTGTCCATGATATTGTCCATTTGTGTGCTTTTCTTTTTTCAATCTCAGCGTTGGTATCAATCAACATTCTGCTGAAGGGCCGTAGAAATGGCATTTTTTTTTTGCTTTTTAATACATAGTGATCATGAGTTAAAAGCACTCTTTATTTCTTCTCTGAACTGGTTTTTGAGTGAAGAGGCTGTAATCGATAACGGGGTGAAATGAGTAGGACACCATAACTGACTTGTGGACATTGCATGTAGAAGGTTAACTTCATGTGTAGTCATTTTTGGGGGGTTGCTAATTTTGGTTTGGCATATTTTTGCTGGTAATTTTATCAAATATACCATTTTCATAGGGCTTTAAGACCAATCATGACTGTGTTTTTTCTGTTTTGTTTTTTTAAACGTTATGTGCATGTTCAGTGCCAGACTGTTGTTGTTGGTCTTGAGTAACACGTTTGTTGAAGTGTGTGACTGGCAGATGGGGGCTTTTAACTGATATTGCAAACACTCCTTTGAAGACTGAGTCCGATCTCTTCAGCCTTTCAGTCCCGTTTCCTTGAGCATGGATTTGTTGCTTCGGCTGCTGATCAGCTAGTCAGTTGAGCTGAAGCTTTTAATTGAACAAATTGTTGCTTATCTTTTCTGTGCTGTCCTTTTATACAGTAAAATTTGTTATTTAAAGGTGTTATGATGAATAGTTAGGAAAGGTTTCTTTTGTTTTATTCTCACTTTTTATCATTTTTCTCCCAAAAGAAAAATAAAGCTATACAAGATTTCCATATCCTTATTTTAATTTTTTAAACTTGGGAAGACATCTCTACATCCTGGTAGCCTTGTACACCTGAATTCTCCCAGCTTAGTTGTAAGTGCAGTGTTGATAAGCCTTTGTAAACCAGGACATTGGCTTCATTAAAAATAGGGAATGAACTTTGCTTTAGAAAAGGAAATCTAAATTAAATATTGAATCTCAGCTTCTGATTTTCTTAGTAGTGACTATTGGGTTGAAATAACCTGCAATATGATGAGGATTTGACATTCAGTCTGTAGCACTTTAAAACTCTTATTCACATAAACCTGCACCTAGGAACTGCCTAAAACCAGGTCCTTTTAAAAAAAAAAAGACACTTTGGTTTTATAGAATAAAATCCAGTGTTAACTTACTGGATATTTATGCAGTGTTACATACAGTATAAAGCTGTCTTTCCATGGTTTGCCTTGAAGCTACATTTTGGACTTTTCCGAGAACTTACTCCCAGCTCTGGTAAAATACCTGGACAGGACAATGCTCTGTGTACCAGATTCTTTTCTGTTCACTGTAAGAACAGTAAATGCATTGTAATGTATCTTTCAAGTGCTTACTGTAGGCTTGTTTGCCCAGATTGTTCAAATCTAGAAATTGAACACAAGTAAAAGAAAAAAAAGCAACTAATATTTATTCATGGTGATCGACTAAATTATTTGCATTAATTTTAAAAAGAAAGCTGCTGACATTTATTACTGTGTAATAGTAACTAAATTTTTGATAGACCGTGAAGATTCCATCAATGGAGAATGGTACTGGATTTTTCCTAGACAGCAAGGGCACATCTGAAGGCTCTGAATGGATTTTGGTGATGCCACCATCTACTTCTGATTGACTGCATGCTGTACATGTATGTGTGAATAAATAAAAAAGTACTCCAAATTGTCTTCAAATTCAATGAAATCACAGATTTTTGAACGGGTTTGCCTGCCCTAGATAAGACTACATATGCAAAGAATAAAATTGTTTCTACTCACCAATGTAAAGTAAGTTAATACCTAGAAGTGTAATGTACCAAGCTGAAAATGTTTTCAATATTACAACCTTTGTATGATGCAATCTGAAATTAACTTCTCTTGACACTAATCCTGCGTTCTGCCGTGTTTCTTTAAAAGATTCTTGTGCCTTTTGTTCCTTTCAAAAACTTTCAGTTAGCAAAAAAATATTTGTTGTTTTTCCAATAGACATGGATGTCCTTTGTATTTCACTTTGATATTTTGTGTGCACAGGTTAGTCCTTTGGTTAAATTTCGTTTGCACAAGCATTTGTCTAGACCTGCTGCACCTTATAGGGACTGATGTTTTTGGGGATTATTTTTCCATTATGAAAACTAATGGTTGTGAGAATATTATGATATTTCAGTTTTTAATATTTAGCCTTAAAGAAGATATCTGGTATCCTTAGGATTTCCTGTTTGAACTTATGACATACCAAAATAAAATTGTTTACAAGGGTTCATACATGCATTTTGAAATTGGAGAGCTTTTGAGTTTCAATGTGAAAGCCTGGAAAAGCAATGCTATTTTGGGGCATTATCATTTTCAATGACATTTTTACACCCCCTGAAAGAAGTTTGTCATAGAATTAGTGTCTTGACTGATTTTATGTAGTTTCTTTAGTTTTTACCCTCTTTGCCAATCTTGTCTTGAACAAATTATAGAACTTGGAAGATGGTTTCATTTAATTATGCACATAGAAAATAAGTTCAATTCTACAAAGTCTTAAACAGTTTTATGTGACCATTCATTTATAGCATGGGAATGCATTTCACAACAGTTTAGGTCTATCTATCGGGTAAATATTCAGTTTAACATTGATCAAATGACTGAAAAAAGTAGTGTTAAATAGTACATTTTGAGCATAAAAGGCATTGTTTTCTGACATGAAACGTGCTAACGCAAAATTATTTTCAATACTATTTTTAGGTCTGTACATACAGTAGCAATCTGAAACATTTTAATGTATCCTTCAAAAATATTTTTTAAAGTACATTCTTCTCTAATAGCACTTAAAACAGGAATACTAGGGAAAATTAGTTTGTCAAAATCTAGTCCATAATAAATTTAACCTTATTGAAAATTAAATTTCTTCTACAGAAGACATTAGAATATACACCAGTCGTTGTTAAATTTGATTGGTTTTAATGAAGGTGAGTTTCTACACATTTTATTTCTGCAAATTTGTAAAGGTAAACTTAAGATATTGATCCCACAAACTTCCTCTTTAAAATCCAGAGCTCCGTGTACCCAAAATAAAGTTGAAATAGAAAAGCGAATACGTTTTGTAAAATTATAAGAAGACCAGATTATGACGGAGACTGAGGTCTTTCAAAATGTGAAAGGAAGGATCTTGTGTAATGAAGTGTACTGCCACTTTATAGCTTTCAGTTCAGCCTGTGACGATTGCTTCAGCATGAATGCATGAAAAATTGGGTGTAAAGACCAGTTTTCATTTTGGTACCAAAATGTCGCCTTGCATATTTCTAGATACAAAATCTTTTGTAAATCAAGTAATGTCAAAGTTTACAAAGACTGAAACTACTTTCCAAACCTGTTTGCAAGTGGGGGGCTTAAGTCTGAATTTAGTGTTACCAGAGACAGTGTGTCTCTAAGAGATAATTCTCAAATATTACTTTGAGGAAATATTTTAAGAAGACTGTTTCTAGCTTTTGATTTGCTCTTGGGATAAATGTCTTTCAAACAGAATCAGTTTGAATTGATTGCCACCTGTTCTCCAACACTATTACATCTATTCTTTCCATTTTTTCTTAAGCGTCATGACCTTCGAAGTCTGTTTTACTGAAATTGTAAACTTGATTTGGCCTTTGTGTTTCATAAAGCACCGTGTATTGTGATGTTTCTTGTCTGTTCTGTTTGCTTCACATGCATTTCTTCTTGGAAGTGCAAACAGGTTAGGAGCAGTTATTTATCAGATCTGTTTGGTTTCTGATTTATCTTAGTCTATGTAGGGAATGTTGAAATCTCCCATAAAAATTTATATAAACTTTTTTTGGTTTATATAAATCCATACGTTCTTAATTTCATAGAACAGTGTCAAATTGATGGTATTTTGACATGTTTGACCCATACAGATTGAGATCATTTACCTAGGTTAATACTGAGTCTGAATAGTCTTTCTGATCTCTAGATCAGGAAAGAAAGGTAGATCTCTTCTACCTTTCCCATTTTCTTTGGTGTCTCCTCCTTCCGTACTAGTTGATATGATTCTAGATTTCTTTGTGAATCCTTGAGCCAGGATGATGCCCTACCAATTCGAACATAATCTATCACATCTGTATGAATGAATGCTTTTGTAAGGTTTCCAGTGGTAAGAAAGCTTTTCCTTCACTCTATGTCCTTATCCCTGTGTTGTGTTGATAGATCAACATTTGAAGTTCTTCACCTTTGCCTGGTGCTGGTAGAATTCCTGAGAATCCTTTACTTCAGTTTTCTGCCAGTGTTTGAATTTGAAATCAGTATTTTATCTATGTTATCAGTCATGATCAGTAGGTGCCACGACTTGACTTCTCCATGGCTGGATCAGAGAACACGACCTAAATTAGGACCAAGTGCCTTTGGTAATGGAGCCACTTAAGAGTTCAGTTTAGTTTTTTTTTCTCTCGCATTCTGGTAAGCCGTATCTTTACTGTACAGCTGAAGTAAAAAGGTTTTTGTACCCTAGATAGGGGTGAAAAAGTGGAACAAATTGTGTAAACTGTGCTGCAGTTTGATTCTGGGAGTTGTAGAGCACAAAGGGTTACAGTGTATGCTGCTGTTCCCGATATTCCAAGAAAAGTGGCCAAAATCAAGGAGAGGTCAGATGGAAGAACCAAAACTTATTTAGAAAGCTTTAAATCTTGGAAAGCATATATGACCACAGGCAAATATTTTGAAAGGTAAGCTAACAGCCTGCTATTAGTGAGCTCTTTTAAGTAGTTGGCAGGAATATCTCTGGCAACAGTATCGGAGAAGAATTTTTTAAAAAGCATGACAAAGTTAATAATTAGAAACTACAAGGGGCTTGAGGACTTGAAGTGCTAGAAATAACTGGAGTAGGTCTTAATATCTGTTGTAAAGTAAAATCACTAGTTCACATTATAGGACAAAGCCAGAAGAACTTCAAGTACTTATATATGTGGACTTTCAGTCCCATGTAATTTTAGATTTGGCAGCAATGTAGCCTAGTGTTCTGGGCTCCTTACACCCTAATCCTGGACAATTACCAATGAGATGGAGACATTTTGCCAATCTAACCCATTTTGTCTAGATGCAGCTCTGCCCTGGTGAATTCTGGGCACTGTGATGTCCTCATTCTCCTATCGCCCTCACTCAGGAGTCATCCTCCTCTGGTGACGCTTACAGAAAAGATTTCGATTCTGATACACTTAATACCAGGGGCGCTGCGCTGTTTGTTAAATTAACCATCTGGGAACAGGCTTTTCCCTCTTTTACCTCCAATGGAATTTGTATTCCGGTGCAGGAGAAAGAGAAACAATGTGCTGCATCATGGAATGTGTAATACTGGCTCCCATGAGGAAATCTACAGGTGTCTGCTGTTAACTGCCTTTACTTGGACATATGTAGCCTGTCTCCCATAGGATCTCTGTGCCAGCAAAGTGGAAAGATAAGCACCCCTCCCAATATCTACTGTGTCATTTTCCTGAATTCGGGTCTGTGATGAAGCACCACTGTCAGTACAGAAGCTCATTGGGAGAAACCTGCGGCATAACCTGAAGTTTTGGATTTCATGTGGATTAAACAGATGCAGCTGGAAACCTATATCGTACATGAACCCATGTCTGCATTGCAAATGAAAACTGCATTATGGTGAAAGAGTGTCATGTTGCTTTTACAACCTATTAAGGAAGGAAGAATCATTCCTTGTCATGGAAAGAATACTTTAAAAAAGTGAGGACAGCATATTCCATGGTAAACACGTGGTAACACACCTGAAGAAGGCTCCACGGCCGAAATGTTGCGTTTTCTTTGTTCTCTTTTCAGCATGGAATAAACCTATTACATATTCCATGGTAGCAAAGGAACAAGTAATAGGTTTATTCCATGCTGACAAAAAGAACGAAAACATGTTTCGGCTGTGGAGCCTTCTTCAGGTGTGAGGGTATTTCATGGTATTTAATTAGCAAATTAAAAAAAAACACCCGCTGCAATACAATCTCATGACTGAATGCTTAGGGACCAGATATTGGAGTTAAAATGCAGGCAAATAACTCGTACAGCTCTGTGTGGGTAATTTTTCACCTACTGGTTTTACAAGATCCTGTGATTCAGGGAAGAAATGACTGCCAGCAGCCAGAAACATGAGACAGCCTGAGACATCAAAGAGCAGCTGACCCACCCTTGTGAGTGTTCACAGATGAGCCAAAGCAGAAGCTGCTCTTTTGCACCTCCAAAGGAGGACATTGATGTTCTCCTGCACGGCAGACGTGATTAAAGATGAAAGGAATGGAGATTATTGGAGTGAGCAATGCATTAGGACCAAACCTATTTGCTGGTATGTTCTGTATGAGATTAAAGTACTCATACAACAAACCTTTGACCCCCATCCCACATACTATATATACTGAGACACCCACAACTCCTTTTACTCTTAAATCTTCAAACGTTTTCTCATCAGACAATGGAACAGAGTTTCAGGAACTTTTGAAAATGGAGATGGGGATTCTTATTGCCCAATTTGGTGCTAACAACATTTTGGTGTTGGGGTTTACAATGTCTTGTGATTCTGGTTAATAATATTGTTCTGAGGATTGTGCTTAACATCCACCCTGAGTGAAGAAGAAGAAGAATATGGTCAACGCACATAGAATGATACAGGAGCAAAGCAGAGGAAAGAGGCAGAGTTGTAGAAGGTGGTCTTGTCGTCAATATTGTTTGATTAGAAGTATACTGAGGCTGGTTACACCTGCTTATTGTGGGGTGAAGGGTCTTATATTTGTTCAACCCAAGCTCTTCATTTGACTGAGACCAGTTGCTGTGTTTATATGGACCTCTTTGCATTTCGTTGGAGGCTTCAGAATGTTCTGTCCCATAACTTTGGATACAGCCCCTTTGTTCCAGATACTGGATTACAATTCTGTTGAATATATCTGGTTAAGCAACCTGATAGATATATTAGTTATCAGGGTTTCTAACACAAAGGAAACAAGGAAGGGAAAAGATACTTAAGCCCCTATGGCCTGCAGCCTGACATACTTAATTCAGACAATATGATGCAGGTGACAGTGGCAAGGTAGCGTGCTGAGAAAAGCTGCTGCTTCACAGCTCAGGAGTCCTGGATCTGATTTCCGGTATGATGTCTGCATGTGCTCCCTGCTTTTGAGTGCTCCAGTTTCCTTCCATCTGTCAAGGGCCGGCTGGATAAGTTTGATTGGCCTGTGATGGGCCGGGGGCTATGCAGGGGGTGAGCCTTGGTATGTTGTCAGCTCTGCTTGGCACCCTGTGCTTCCAGGATAGGCTCTGGCCTGATTCAGTCTTCATCATGAAAAGCTTTAAAGCAATTTGTAAAAAAAAATAAAGAAATAGTTATGACTAGCAGATAAAAACACATAGACATGATCTAATGTTTTCTTCTGCTCTGATACCTTTTTTTTTTCCTCAATAATGGTGAGGTGCCTAAATACTATCCTAAAAATATACTATTGTATATAAAGGTGGTATTAACATGAGAAGATGATCAGCCTTATTTACCCCAAGCTGGAATCAATCAGCATAATCGTTTGATGAAGGAATGTTTTGCAGAAGGAAATAATACCAACACCTTCTTTTTCGTGGGTGTGGAAAAAAACGAGGGATGAGGGTGTAAGCAAGACCACAAAGGTAAGAGCTTTTTTTCAGAAAGTGCTAATGTCCTCTTAGGCAGCACTTCATTGAAAGCTTTTTAGCTTGAAATATCAGAAAAATGTTTATAGCCAAAGAACAAAGCAAGAATTGAAGAGCACAACAATGATGATGCATGGGCATGGACCACTAATTATCTAGGGCAGCAGAGGAGGTTTCTGAATACTGTTAAACTGGAGGTATTTGGGAGTTAATTGTAAAACACCGCACTCTGGTACTTTCTTTGACTAAAAATGGCCATTTGCATTTGCAAACCCACCACAGATCTGAAGCATAATGGCTAATCGATGCACACATTTTGGGAGATGAACGGGATTCGAGTGAAAGACCTGTCCAGTCAACGCTTCAAGCTTTACCCTGACCAAGATGAGGGGTGAAAGGGTGGCAGATATATAAGCCCGAGACACCCAGAGGACACAAATCAGTTCATGAAAAAACACAATGAGCTAAGAGACAAACAAAATCGAAAAAACATTTTTTAGAAATGAAATTGTAAAAAATGTCAGATGGGGGGTTTATGAATTTCTACAATTAAAAGGAAGAAACCAAAAGGACTGATTAGTTAAGTTTAAAGACCTTGGCTATTAAAATCAAAGGAGGTTTGTCTGATTTCAATACATTAGGGTTTTTTAATATGTTTGATTTTATTGAAGGTTTTGCATTGACATGTTAGACGTCTGGGTTGAATTGTTCAAGAATCATGTTTTCCTTATTTCCACAAAGGTGTGTAAGAAACAGATGAGCCTACCTACACCAGGTCGTTCATCAAACCTGAACAGTTTCAGTACTTTGATTATATTTATAATAATATAAAAAAAGACAAGAGTAGAATTTTAAAAAATAAAAACACAAAAAGCTGCTACTGCAAACATGCAATATTTTAGAATCCAGAAGGTGGAGCTCTTTCTCTCGTCTGATTGTGCCGTCTTCAAGGAAAAAAAAACGCTGTTGTGTAGCATCAATAATTAATAATAATTGCTTACACTTATATAGCGCTTTTCTGGACACTCCACTCAAAGCGCTTTACAGGTAATGGGGACTCCCCTCCACCACCACCAGTGTGCAGCCCCACATGGATGATGCGACAGCAGCCCTAGTGTGCCAGAACACTCACAGCACACACCAGCTATCAGTGGGGAGGAGAGCAGAGTAATGAAGCCAATTCATAGATTCATTTCTGATCAAGCCTCAGCACAATCAGATCAATGTATTACGAAGGCAGAGATTCAAATTGATGCGTTCGGTGGATTTCGCCCATGACATGCTGTCGGCCACACCCTTTATGACGAAACATCTGAAAACGTGGTTTGGAGCGGGAAATGACGGGATCGCCTTTGAATAGTTCATTGAGGGAGTTTCAAGGTGTGATTTTTGTATGCCAGCTGCTTCACTTGTACGACGTAAGTCAATGATGTGAGGTTTGTACCTTCAAAAATGATGCCACAATCTGAACAATTTAACAGTGTGAATAGTACATTTCATAACGCTTTTAACAAGGACCACTGGAAACAATACTTTTTACACACTGTTATGATATCCAAACACTTTAGCTTACTGAAAGAAATCTAAACGCCAAATTCAGTACACCTAAAATAGCTATGTGGGCCATACTTTTTGATCATGTTTTCCTCTGACCAGTGTTGGTTTCAACCTGTCTGCTCATCAATAGAATCTCCAGCAAAATTGAAAACCGAGTTTAAAAAAGTGACAGAAAAAAAGTGAAAGGAGACAATTCAGTCCATCCTGTGCTTGGTGGTTTGAAGTAGCAAATGGATCCAAGGTTTTCATCCAGTTTTTTCTTAAACAATGTTTTTTGGCGCTGTACTATAATATCCAAGTAAATTAAGTAGAATTACAAACTAGAGTATAAAAGTGAGCTTCAACATGGGACTTAAAAGTGCAAGACCTCATACAGGCCAGGAGATCCTTCCAAAGTCCATCAACCAGTGTGTGGAAGTTCACTTTAGGAACCCAAGGGAGGCCAGAGTCCACAGAAAGCAAACATGGAATATAACAGAGAGTTAAAAGTCCAGTGATGTTTTCAGGAGCCAACCTGCCCTTAACGCTGCACGGCAGTTCTTTGAATTTTATTCTGAAATCCGCAGGGAGCCTGTGGGAGGAAGTGGAAACAGATGACACATGACCGTGGATTTTCGTTTGGATTGGGATCCGAGCAGTGGAGTTGTGAACGTGCTGCAACTTGCTCAGAACATGATTTGATACACCAGCAAGTACTGCATTCCAACAATCAAGCCTTGAAAAGTCAAAAGCACGCATTAGCATTCTCTGTTAGCATTGAATTGGGAGAGACGTGCATTGATGTGTTCAAAGGAACTAGTAAAGGTTTTATTCCGTGCCAAAAAGAGACGAAAAGAGACACAATGTTTCGGCTGTGGAGTCATCTTCAGTTGTGATATGTTCAGTATTCCAAAGACAAATACACATATTCAGCATTGTACTTAAAATGTAAAGCTCAAGTCAAAAATGACACTACGTTTCCTGGCCTCCGTACCATACTTCGACAGATTCCAAGACCATCAATAGTTTAACGAAGCCTGACACATTTGTGGAGTTGATAAGGAAAGTCAATCATCATAAATCCAGTCTTGTAAGAGCCCAGACATGAAAGATTTTGTCGCATGTGTTTTTAACAGTATCTAAGCAACAAATATCATACAGTGCTTGAATAACATTTTATTGTAACATCTGGGGGTCATCAGCTGAGAATGACAGATGATTCCATACCTATGAAGAATCTGACCCAATGGTAACTTATTGGATGATTGTACCCACTATACCCATGCACCATTTAAACTCAACAGCATGTTTTTTAAAAAGTAAATTAAATTTGCTTGTGCTGATGATCTTGAGAAATGCAATGCTTAGCTTTACCCAAAGTCACTTTTAAGTTAAACCACACATAGTTTGTGATTACTATCTAATGTACTATGGTCTATATATATTTGGCTAGATTAATCAAGTACGTATTACTTTATACAGTAAAGGGAAGTCAAAATTGAAAATATGTATTTGCTGACCTTTCAGAAGCGTACAATGTGGCAGGACCCAGATCCCTAGTATAAAATTATTAATTTCCATACATTATTATAAAATGACAGGGAAATATTTTTTGTACGAATGTGCTTTTTGTGCTTAAAAGGTGCGTGACCAGCCGAGATTACAGGGACACATAGTGTAATAAAGACCGTTTACTGTAGTGGACCAAGAACAGGTGGCATGCTATATACTATTTCTTGCATTAGGGATTTCTTTTCGCATACCCCAACTTGCTCTCCATGAGACACACAGACAGGGGGAGAAGCTTGGGGTCAGAGGGCAGGGTCAGCCATTTATATACAGCACCCCTGGAGCAGTTGGGGTTCAGGGCCTTGCTTATGAGCCCAACAGAGTAGGATTCCTCTGCCGGCCGTGGGAACTAAGGTCCGGAACACGAACACACAAAAAAAGAAGCAACGCTCATCAGCAGTTCACGAGTATCGCTAATAAGCTGCTTCTTTACTACGCATTGACCTAAAGCCAGGCTTACCAAACAGCTCACGTGCAGATGCGTGAGATTTTCACTGAACTGCGACAGCCTGCTGTAGAACATTTGCCAATAATACTAAGGTAGCTATTGGCTGACAGTTATTGAAAGGCTGGTGTCTAAATCTCGCTAAATAAGTGCCTCCTGTTCTCAGTGTGGAATGTGTTTTCCCCTGGTTTTCAATTGCATGTTCTGGTTCATGTTTTGATCCTGAATAAACCCATTGGGTTAACTTTGTCAAGGCCTTGTATCACAACAACTGCACACTAATGACGTTTAAGCTTAGTCGCACATTTACTTGCTACTGTTTCATTATAAATTAATGAAACAATCTTTACAAGGTGGGATAAAAAAATGATTTCATCTGAAATCATGAGAGTTCATTTGGACAGTTATTGGTTTTTAAAGGCACTAATAAAAATAAGAGGTGTCAACAGGTCATTTGCATACCATTCTGCTCCAATTGACTTAGACTAGATTTCTTTTCATTTGACTCCAATTAAAAATGCTTTCAATAATTACATTGGGAAAAAGTACACCTGAATGCATATTGAGTTTCCTTTAAAAATATAATTTAAAAGCAATAACAATTTTGTTTTCTTGTCCACAAAAGGCATCTTAATGACAATTTGTGATTTACATCTCTTTAATTGCACAATTAGTGGAACACATTTTAAAATCTTGGCATAATACAATTGACCTCCAAAATTAACTAAATGTATTCTCCAAAGTCAGATGTTTAAGAGTTATATAGTAAGGTTCTCCTAGTATTTTTTTAAAAAGCTAAATTGGTCATTACAGCTTTTGGAGGGGTTCTGTTCTATACTGCTTTCTGTGTCATACAGACCACTGGGACAGTTTGCTGTCTGCATAATCCATTGAAAAAAACTAAAAAATGTGCCAGAGACCACATAATCGAGGCAATAATATGGATCTATTATCCAGTCTCGGCAGCACCAGCCATCTGTCTCCTCTAAGCACGGCTGGCAGGGAATCCAAAGACTTCTGAAAGAAGGTCTCTTGAATTTGTTTGGATTTATTAACATTTTCCCTTGACAGAACTGCAACTATTTGCGTCGATGGTTCAGGTCGAGAAGCCTCAACTATTCCCGAGCAGAATTTTGGAGAATGTGGCGGAAGGCGACGCGCTCTTTCACTGCATCTCAAAAGAAATGTCACCCGAAAATGCGTGTGGACTCGGAAGATGGCAGTCTCTCTCACTGTACGGTATTTCCGTATAATGCATCGTTTCAAACAGTACGATAAACGAGTGCCCCTTATTTTTAATATTATTTAAACAATACCCTTTTAAAGTAATCAAAGCAAGCTCATCGTCTCCTACCCATGCAGTACATTCATAAAGAAGAGCAGAAATCAGAGACACCTGCAGTTCCGTAGGGGTTTTGAATGAGTGTAGGAAGACATGTTGTCTAGGAGGTAAACTGAGCCTTGTGGGCACGCTCTGCAGTGGACTGGTATCCTCCCATTGACAGGTCAGGGCTGTCCAGTCCGGGTCATGAGAACGTGCAGTTTTTAATTTCGGCTCAGCTCTTCATTACCAGCGCTTCCCAGCTCATCGGGCCCTTAAAGACACCTACATGAACAGCAGACACTAAAGCCCTCAAGACAGGGACTGGACAGCCCCGATCCGTGAAGGTACTGAAAATGCTTTCGTTGGTGCTAACAGTCCAATTTAACTGTAGACGTGCCTGACTGCGTTGTACGTTGAAAACGGTGTAGCTTATCATTAAAAAAAGTCTTGTTGCGTAAGTTGCATTAAAACCTTCAGAAGGCTGGGGAAAACAAAACTTTTCCAGTTTCATAACTTATTTTCCCGTTTTAAAAAAAAACAAATACCTATTTTGCCGTGGGAAGGCAAATATGCCACTGGCATATGTATCGGCTCACCACATATTTTGACATACGTTCACCAAGGAGAGGTCAGCAAATAAAAAAAAAAACCCAACTACATCGAGCCGTCCAGCGTTTAATGTAATTCAGACAAACCACAAGATGGTGCCAGTCCCCAGGACAGCCTGCCCCGTGCACCAGCCATTAAGGTAACTCAAGCTGCAGGGCGAAGCGATACCGTCCGGCGGCGGAGCTGGGCGGCCGGCGAGGCGGGAGCGAGCGGAGCGTGTGCGCGTCAGGCGAGTGGAAACGGGGCGGAGGGAGAGGGCGCTCCTGCCGGGGAAGACGCGCGGCGCGCCTGCGACCTGTGCGGACTGCGGACTAGGAAACCGGGCGGAAAGAGAGAAGTTTATTTACTGACAGGGACCGCTGGGCTTTGAGAACCGGGGACGCCGAGGGGCGGAAAGAAAAGTAGCAGGTTAGTAAAAGATGCGTTGTTGTTTGCCGGGGCGAACCAAAGTGACTGAGGGTCGGTAGCGGCTACTGAAACTCGCTACGGGACACGATACTTGAGCCCCCATGTTTCTCTGCCGAAATGAAAAAGAACCTGTTCTGTCTGGCAGATCCGGCTGGAAAAAAAACGCCTTAGGACGGTCACCACGGCAATTTGCTGACCATTATGGGCACCTACACGTGTAGTTTGTATTTAGTGTGGGGTGTTTGTCTCCCTTTTGTCTCGGTGTTTTTACTGTTTCAAGTGCTACAGCGCGGAGTTGACTAATCTCATTAGAAAGCCGTGCCTTGCGGTTTTGATTCAAGTGCGGTGCGTTTCTTTCACCTCCTAGCAGCTAGGACCTCATGGCCTTTCCGTATTTATTAAGCATCTGTATCAAAGTGACACTTGTGGGACCGCGTATCTAATGGAGATCGCAAGGAAACCGTGTTTGGTAAGGCGGCGTAAACGCTGCATGTTGTAGGAGCAGTTTCAACGGAGGGGGGGGGGAGATTTCCAAGGAGGGCAAAAAAACTTGTTTTATTGTATGTTTTGGTGAAAAACAAATCGGGAACCGAGCGAGCGGTGCCGAATGTGTTCATTTGCAGATCCGATTAAATCGCGGGGGCAGGATATGGTCTTTCAGGTACAACGCCACGTTATTTAAGGAATGCCCCGGGAGACGCGAGCATGCTCCGATCTTGTTAAGGGTTCACAAACGTGGTTTACAACTCGGTGGGCCCCAAAGACGCCCCCCTCCACACTGGCCCGTTTGGGGAGGGAGTACTTTCACGCAGAGCAGCGGATGGGGAGCAGATAAGCGAATTGGGTCCTCTGGTTGTGTGTGGTTTTGCCGTCGTTTGATGTAGTAGCCACAGCCACCAACCTAAACTGCATTGTTGTTCTACTTAAGTCGAGATGTCGGGTTTCTAAAAGCAAGGATTTTCTTAAAAAGCGCAAACCACCTGTTTTCGCCTGCTTTAGGAAATAAACTGATACATACGTCGTGACTACGACTAAGATTTCTGTGGTTTCAGCGCGTTGTGGGTTTAAGGCTGGATACACAAACTCGTCGCTCCTGAGGAGAGAGGTGGAGATTAGATTTTTATCTCACAAAGGCAACACCGCCGTAACTGCTGTGGCATTCTGACTTGTCTCAGTCTGGTATTGCGAAGAGCTGAAGTACAGTAAGGTCAGCCTGGTGGGGAGTAAATCCGTCGAGCTCCCCGTGTGTGCGTGTGCGTGTGCAGCCGGACTCCTGCGGTACCGTCTTGGACGCAGCGGGCTGTCGTGAACCGGCCGAGTACCGCGTTTTACTGCGACTACGCGAGGAGTTGTGTCCATCGGAAGCCGAGCAGCCCCGGACGGTGCTCTCTTTAAGCCCGCCAGCAAGAGCCCCGCGCCCGGCGGCAGCTGCCGCGCAGCCCCGCCGGGGATCTGCCTGATGCGGGACGCGGCTCCGGTGCCGGGGCGCTGCGCTGCTCTGTCTGGGCCAGTCGGTGCCCCCGGTGCGAGCAGCCGGGAGACATTCCAGGGAGCCGGACGCGAGTGCTGAGTCGGCTGGCGACACGTCCCTACAAGCCCGAGGTGTAGGTAGGTAAGAAGCCACCGACAAATGCCCTTCCTCCCTCCCGCCCATTTCAGCCGTGAGGACGATTTTCTTTACAAACCCGCGTTTCACTAAAGAATTCGTTTTGCCGGTCGTCGTGTTTCGGATTTTTTTTTTTAAAGAACGTGGTTATAAAACCCTTCATGTTGGGTGTTGGTCTTTTGTTTTGTTCACCGGTAGTCGAGCTGTTTTGAAGGATATTTTCTTTCCTGGCCTTTAAAAGGCGTTCACTCTTCCTACCTGTCTCATTTCAGGAAGAGGTTGCTCTGTCCCTCCCCCTCCAACTTTCGCACTATGCGGCGCAAAGCCCTGTTCCCTTTAAAGTTTTTTTGCAAGGATGCCGTTTCGTGAAAGCAGCGGCCGGTTGGCCAGCGAGTTTGGAGACTCTGGCGGGGAGTGTCGGAGTAAAATTCAACAGGAGAAAAGAATACACCTGGGCACGTCTGATCTAAATCCGGCAAAAGTAGGCCATTCAGTGTTGAGATAGGATGCGTGGGACATGAATCTGGCTTGAAGGTGAAAATGCTGTATTTTTAGTGCAGTTTCTGAGCAAGGTCATCTTATTCACTGCAGATGACAGATTACGCCACCTTCAATCTTTTACAGCTTTTGTTTGGCAGTGGTTGGGTGACTGTGGTCTGATAGATACTTTATTCAGGTGGGTAGCTGCATCAGCATGCGTAGGCTGCAAAGGAACAAGTAATAGGTTTATTCCACGCTGAAAAGAGAAGGCTCTACGGCCGAAACGTTGTGTTTTCTTCTCTTTTCAGCATGGAATAAACCTATTACTAGATACTTTATTGTCCACGACTGTGTAAATTTGTCTTTGTGCAAAAAAAAGTGCAAAACACACGCGTTTAACGTGAAAGTCACATAAAGTACATGTAATCACAAAAGCCGTCTGTACTGCATCAATAAAGGGATGGATAAATTGGTAGTCGGGGGACTACATTTACATACATTTAGAGAGCAGTTTTACTGCAGAGGAGACAAGGGACATCTTATACATGTTTGTATTTGAATTTGGTATCCTGTAGTTCTCCCTGGTGGGTGCCTTACAAATTGAAAATGGAGTGGGTACTTGGATTCAGCTGTGATGTTGCCTTGCCATTCTAAGAACTCTATTATCGAGTAAATTGCTGATCTGGGCCCATTGTTTTTCCTGCCATTTTCACAATCTGATCAAATTCATGAGTACTCTTTCTCGATTCATTGGAAGGAGCACATAGTAGATAACCAAATTCATCTCTGTTCTAGCAACTGTTGTTCCATTAATTAATTAGGAATGCATATTTGCTCAGAGTTATACTGCTGTTACACAGAGCATGTGAAGAAGGCCTAGTTTCCTGTCAGCAGGGAATAAACCTGTACCTGTTCCTTTGCAGCCTACAGCTACTGAAACAGCTTCCTACTCAAACATCTTCAGCCCATGTTGTAATCAAATAACAAAACACTTTTGTAGCGTAGTTCCCCATGCAGACTATTTAACAGGTTTTCTGGGATCTAACTAAGGGGAGAATGGAGACTTCCTAAGAGCCAGGAAGGGCTCTCCTCCCGTGAGGAAGATCTAGCATGTGTCTTCACAGCAGGAGCAGAAATATCACTGTCAGCTTTCTCCTGATCTCAGATCTGAGTGATACGTGTTATACAATTTGACAGATCTGACGGGAGACATCTCGTCGCCTTTTTTCTAAAGATGGGGAGGGAGACTGGTCCCGAAAGAGCACCTTGGTTGTTTAGGAAACTTAATGCTATAACTGAGATTAGAGTGGTAAGCGAGACCCCTTCATGGGAAGTGCTGAGGGAGGGCAACCCTTCTGGGTCCAGAGGAGCCGTAGTCGTTAATCTGATTGAAGATAATCCGTCCGTTTAACCTATCAGTGTGTCTTTGGACTGTGGGATGGACACCAGTGCACCCAGAGGAAACCCACATGAACACACAAGCTCCGCACAGATAGCACACTAAATCCAGATTTGAACCCAGGCTTCCTGGTCCAGTGCTAAGCACTGTGCTTGCATCCCTCCCCCACAAAACGCCACAGGCAATTTGCCTGCTGTGTTTATTTGTGGCCTTCTGTGGAAGAGGAAAGAAGAGAATTAGGAAGTGGGCAAATGGGAATTAAAAATGTTATTTCAATCCCCTTTTCCAGTGCCTTGTTTTGCCCTCTTTTGGAGGAAACCTGGATTTCATTTGCTGTCTGACAAAAAAAAAATGTTCAGCGGCCGAGAAGGCTGGCACAGTCAATTTTATATAAAGATTTGTACCGCGCGGTCTGACACCGAGATGAAGCTCAGTTTTGGATCTGCGGAGTGAAATTCAAGAAGTTGGGTCCTGTTCTCTGGTTGAAACACAACTGTTTACCGCTGGCAGCTAAAAGCATTTGCTGAGCATTGCACTTTTGTTGTTCCTGTTTGTTTTGAACACGTTGGTTTTTAGATGAAGGCATAAAAATACTGTTCTTCAGGCGTGATCCTGTGCAGCCTTGCCAGCTTTACTGTCTGTTAAATAATGCTGGGCCTTGCAACTGTCTGAGGGATTAAAAAAGCTCTGTATTTCAAGAGTTAACTGATAGCGGTGCTTACTCAGGGCAGTAATGAATTGAGCAATGCCGTGACTACAAGCTTGTAATGTACCAGGAGCATTCTGCCATGGTGACTACTTTTATTGTGGAAATTCCAACGATGTTGGCTGCTTCTGATAAGTCTGTGCATGCATCGATATGAAAGAACAGGGCCGCGTGGCTGGAAAATCTTAAAATCATTTCTCAGCCTCACCGTGAAGCTTGTGTGGCTTGTTTTATTTTCCACACATTTTGAAATGGATTTTGTATCTGGGGGGGGGGGAAACCCCAACAATTTGTCTTTTTGTGTCGTCCGTGAGGAATTTGTGTCGTCAACGGCGTTCAGGTGGATGCACAGCGTCAATGACAACTGGAAAAGAGCCTGAATTGAAAACATCTGTTTGTCAGAGTTCTGGGTCGGTGTGGTAAACGTGTTCTTTAGGAGGATGTGAGAGGGGCCGATTTGTGAATGTGGAGCTTGACTTTGGATAAACCTCCAGATCTGTTGAGATTTAAGGTGTCTTTTGGGGTTGGTGGAGATTAATGGAGTCTGGGAAGATTTCATCCTGTCGTCTTCGGGGGTTGGTGTGGTTGTGCCCGGGATTTAGCAGGAAAATGCACAAGCACGTCTTTTAATTTCCTTGCTTTTCATGAGTTTGTTGTTTAAAATTAGGGTGAATTAACTGGGGCTGGTGAACACCAATAGCATGTAATCTCTACCTCCCCTAGGGCTTCTGTTCATTGGCAGCAGCAGTGTTAGTGAAAATAAGCTGCAGCATGCAGATCCAGGCTAAGGAGCAGATCACATCAAAAGACAGTGATAAGAACTTGTGTTTGGTAATCTGTTGGGTTGCCTCCCATTACAATTAAACAATGTTGTAGGAAAGCAAAAAAAAAAAAAGAAAGGGAAAATACCCAAGTTTGCAGCAAAGAATATAAACAACGCCTCGATATCAGAGGTAGTGATGGCGTTTGTGTCCGTGTGGAAATGTGGGGTAAAAAGCGTTTTTGTAAAATCAAAAACAGCCTTTTTACCAAGGGTGTAACATAATGGCAGAGAATTGGAAACTTTTCCTCTGTGGTGGTCAAATCTTTTAGGTCTGCTGGAAGCCATTTTTATTAGTTTCTATTTCGGAGAGGTGGCACATGAGCAGGCTTGGTGGTTTGTTTGCTCATCTTATGTGACCGAGGAGAGTTAAATAAGGGCGAGCGATGAAGCTGCTGGCGGGCACTTAAATAGATGTGTGGCCTGTACAATTCCCGTTTGGTGGTAGAGGCTTATGTGGCACAGGGTAGGGATGAACTACTTAGCGTGAAGCATGGGGTTAAGATATCATTAAACCCTTTTCGAAGATCTAAAATAGTTTTACTACAGGGCGAATTGACAGAGCAGGGAGAATTAGTGATTATAGAAGAATCTGTGCCTAGAAACACTGAAGGCACTTTAAGAAAGCATTATGAAGCAGGGATAAGTTGAAAATGTGGATTTTTAGTGGTAGATTTATTAAAAGATATTTTTCTATGTAACCCATCAAAAAGCCAACTGCAAATCAGATATCCTTGGACAAGCGTCCATAACAAAGTAATAGTACCCCAGGGGTGCCCAGCCCCGGATATGAGGAGCTGCAGTCTGGCAGGATGTAATAGGTCACCCTTCATCGATGCGTGGGCCCCTAATAGCTCTGGTGGGAGAGCATGAGACTCATAGTCTCAGGGTAGTGGGTTCGTGTCCCACGTCGGGCGCCAGGTCCTCCATGTTGGAGGGTGGGCACAAGACTAACAATCCTGTCCCGTAAAAATAAATGTTACAGAAACAGCAACGGGATGTTGCCGTCCCTACGTGCCGGAAGGCATAACAGGCAAGCATCCATCCATCATCGATATGTAACGTCAGATCATCAGTCAGTAAAGATGAGATCTCAAATGCATGGCAAGCGACGCCTGTTTCTTTGTGGCTGTCGGGAAGGGTTCAGCGCATGTGTTGCCCGGGCCCGAATCGTCCACAGGCGAAGCCGGCGCCCTTGGGGGCAGTGACTGTGTCCGTCTCGGAAGCACGGTGCCCCCCTGGGGTTCTCTCCCTCCGCCCCATCACGGAGCCCCGCTTCAGCAATGTCATGGATCGGTTTCAACAGGCCGTGTCCTGGCACGAACACCGTGGGGAAAAACGCAAGTCCCGCGTGCGCACTCGCTCTGGACTATCCTAGACTCCGGAGCGGTCTCCATAACTTTTTTTTATCTCAAAAGGAGAAAACGGAACAGAATTACACAACTCTTGTTAAGAATAAAGCTGTGGAGAAATGTATATGTCTTTAAATAAGTGAATGGAAAGTCAGCACCCTTGATTTGGACAAGTACTCCGTGCCAAACCGCGATAGTTGTAGAACTGAATTTTCGCTGTTTTTTTATTAGTTTTCTTTCAAATAGTGTTTTGTGTCTTATTCCTCTTCCATGGATCGCCTTTGCCCAGAAAAGTACAATACTAGGTACTGCAATGGCTTAAGTTGAGGGTATTTGTATGAAACATATATACGTTTTCAAAAGAAAGATTGAAAAAGCATGGTGTTGGCGTGATTTCATGATTTCTGTGCAACCTCGGCTGTTCACATCTAAATAAAGATCAGCAGCAGGACCAGATCAGTGTCGCGTTGTGTAATACAGGGGGTGTTTTCAAGCATGAAGCAATCATGGTCTTGGTCTTCTTATCCTTTGGCCTTCTCTTGACTGCTATTTCCTAACAGCTGACTTTATTACTCACTAGTACACCCAATACATCAGCTGGGATCCTGTACTATATTTATATCCCACTCCTTAATCATTAAATTACTGTTTTTCCCTTCTCCCTAATCCAGTTATAACTATTTCCTCCTCTTTAAGCATTTGCTTATCTGAAGCAGCTGCTTCTCCCCACCTGAGAGCGGTCCTGGTCTCCCAAGCAAAATGTACAGCATGAATCCTCAGTGTCCATGTGAATTGCTGAAACATCCTGTACTTCAGGTTTGTGTGGTAAGGTGTGTAAGGAGAGTTTTATTTCAGTGTACTCTTCATGTTTTCCAAACTTTTTTTTTTTTATTCACCCCCATTATTTAGGGTGTTATTCCCGTCTTGGTACAAAACTCTTCTTACACACCTTACCACACAAATGTAACACATGCTAATGTCATGCTGACACTGTCTTCCGGTATGAATCAGACCAGATTTAGGTTGCTTCTCTGCATGCAACCTAGAACAGCTTTAATACCATAGACTGTGCCACCAGGACTCTAATCCAATAAGTACTTCAAAGAAGAAGCTCTTAACAATGAATATTCCTCCTGTTTGCTCAAAAAACGACAAAGCAGGAAAATGTAATGAGCTGCTGTTTGTAAAATACGACACCTGTTTGTACCACACACTCGGACGGCGAGCTATAATAATTCGGTGCTCAGTGAGAGATGTGAAACTTCCAGCTCGGGACATAACTGATGAGGTTGTTTGGCACAGACACCACCTTAGATACCTCCTGAAAACAGGTATGACTTCGGATCCGTATCTTCCCATCACCTGCTTCATTTCATCCATGGGGTAGTGCAGGGAAGGCGTTTTCCAAATTCCTGGCGACCAATGTGATTCTACCACTGAAGCAGGTGGACTGTCCACTGAGGTAGTTTAGAGACCCTCAAGAAGACGGCTGGCACACATTCTTTACTTAACTGGATCACCTGAAATTAATCTACTGATCTGTTCTGACTCCGTACATAAGGGGTGGAAAGCTTATTTGGTGTGGTGGGCCAGATCTGATTTAAATTGATGTTGAGCAGGCCATACATACCAGTAATGATCTAAATACTAGGCACAGCCATTGCATAGTATTATTATTTGTATGGTTCTGTGTTTATGTATTTTAAAACTAAATGCTGCTCTTTAAACTGCAGTTAGCCATCATTACAATTTCACTAGGTGGCAGTTTAGCAAAACCTGCTCATTACCTTCAAGTATGGGATGTTTATTTAGCATTCTTAACCTTAATCGCAACTATGATATTTTACATTATTTTACACAGCACAAATCTCGTTTCTGTTTAAAAGAATATTGTCCAAATGTCTTGTTAAATCTTTTTGTCAAAATGTATGCACGTTTTTTGCGACAACAGAAGGTAAATTTTAATACACCATTGCTGTACTATGGTCATCTTCAAAATACAAACACGGGAACAGCACTGTTCCTGGTCTCTGGTTTGTTATGCCAGTTTATGCCTTTTGTAAGCCTTAGACTCTTTCATGTAGGCCCTTAGTAATCACTGTATACGCATGATTTTTCAAATGCGGATGTGGTTTTAAATATTTAGTACTGATTTGATATTCTCCTTTATTAGTATAAATTGCAGGAGAGCCTGTTGCTGGACAGGCCTGAAATGGGTCAAACCCTTGGGGATTTGGAGTCATGTGAGAAACGGTTCTGAGGCCAACGTCTGTGACATAGTGAAGGGATAGGTGACCACTCGGTGTAACGGTCCAGTGTCCGGGGGAAAGAATTTGTAAAAAAATCAAAGGAAAATTAGTCCCCTTTTGTATCATTTTTCTTGTCATTTTACACTACATTGCAAATTTCCTTTTTTGTCTGTCATTGTTTCAGGAGGTAGTCTGCGGCTTTTGTTCCTTAAGTCTGTTTTTTCCATCGGTCACAATGAGCTTCATACTCGCAATAAGGTTTTAGGAGCAGTGAATGCTAGGAAATTGCAAAGGCAGCCCTTTGAAGGTGAACTTTAGGAATCAGTTCTCTCTGACGTAAAGAGATGTAGAAGAATCATAGAGAGTTGTGGATGTTGACCCACTCTAGAGATTTCTATGTCTTGATTTTTCCAATTGTTTTTTTTTAAATGTTTCTGTTGGCATCCTGAAGGGCATTGTGTGAGGTGTTTGACCAAAGCTCCTGATCTGAAGGGTGTCCTGCTCTCTTCCAGAGCTGCGCCGGCGAAGCGCGCCATGTGGGTTCCTCCAGCTTTCGCTCGGTGAACTTCGGAGCCGCACAGAAGATGGCCGACAAGGATGGCAAGTGCGACTTGGCCATAGCTCCCGGGCAGGTCTACGTGGAGGTGGAATACGACTACGAGTACAAGGCCAAAGACCGGCTCATCACCATCAAGCAAGGGGAGTGCTACATCCTGCTGAAGAAGACCAATGAGGACTGGTGGCAGGTGAAGAAGGACGAGAACACCAAACCCTTCTACGTGCCTGCCCAGTATGTGAGGGAGGTGCGCAAGGCTCTCATGCCTCCCCAGAAGCCCCTCCACTCCGGCGCTCTGGTCAAGGCGAAGCCCAACATGCTGGACATCCACCCCCTGCAGAAGTCGAACGAAAACCTGGCCAAGGCCCCCGAGATGACCAGTTTCGGCCGCCCCGCTCCCGGGCCCGTCACCCCGCCGGCCCCTCCCAGGGACGCCAACCAGAACCTGGGCAGCCCCGTGCAGAGCAAGAGCCTGGCGGAGCACTTCCTGAACAACAACAACATCAGCGGCGCCGCTGGCTCTCTCCCGGGGGTCCGGGCCGACTCGCCGCCGCCTCCCCGGCCGCCCAATCACAGCAGGTCCCCCGCGGCCGGGCGGAAGCCCCCCCTGGACCTGGAGGCCGACCGGACGCCCCCCCACTGCGACTCGGCGGGGGAGGGCTCAGAGAAGCACCGCCAGGACTCGGAGTCGGGAGACGAGCTGAGCAGCAGCTCCACCGAGCACCTGCAGGTATGGACAGCCGCGCTCGGCAGAGGCAGGGCGGTTCTGCCAGGACCGAGGGGTGCTTTCTGTTTGACCGAATAATAGTGTAATAGTGGCTCGAACAAGTATAATGCCTGATAGAGAGCTGTAAAACACCTGGGAGCTCTAAAATACACGCCCAGTAGAGGGTTGTCACTTATTGACCTGTCAGATTTTTCTTTCCTTCTCAAGTGTGTCCCCTTGTGAGCCCGCGTTTCATGCATCTTGTGGACGGCACAGAACAGCACAGGGTTCTGCGTTGTTCTGTTCTTCCCCCGGTGCCAGGCAGCGAGTTTAGTTGAGGGCCTTGTTAAACGTGGCCATGCTGTCTAAGGATACAGCCTCCGTGATTTATCATTTTATCCTGCGGTCCAAAAGGCCGGCTGTGTCTGCCATAAAGTCCTGCGCACTCTTCGCTTTTCTTGAGCCTCACAGGTATCTTGATGATTAGTACTGAGGAGACCAAGTAACTTCTGAGTTTGACCAAATGTACTTTTTCCCCGCCGGTCAGGTGTGACTGTTTCTTGTAATAAGGAATTGGGTGTCCAGACAGATCGATATTTGCTGCAGCATGGAGAGCCGGTGTCTGTTGAAGCCCTGTTAGAGCAAAGGGCTTTTCTCTGTTGCTCCCAGAACTTCGCAGTGCACAGAGGGCCCTGAAATGGCGATGTACAGAAGAGACTGAGCTGCTGCGAGATAGGATGTCTGAAATGAGACAAAGAGGTGGATGCCCCCCACTGCTAAGATTAGGAGTCTTTCAGATGCTTGGATGCTGGATTTCAGTGTCCCCCACCCCCTCCCCCCCAATTATTTTCGCTGTGCATAGTAATCTGAAGTGGTTTATTAAGCAAATAGGCTGAGTCGCCACCTTTTAATCCAGCCGCGCATTAAGACGCATTGCACTTGCTTTGTTCTCTTTGCCAAAAAAAGCTGTGGAAGTGGCTGCTATAGAACAAAACCAGAGACAATTAATAGAAACTAGGTCACATCAGCAGAGGATTCATCCCCATGTCTAAATTGGAGAATCAGAGGGCTGTAGATCCAAGATACGGCATCTCGTTTTTAATTGGCCGCTACAGAGACTGGCCTGCGGAAGGGATGGTCTTGAATGCCTGATCAGCTCACGGTTTTTATGAGAAAGGGATCATCTGGCCGGGTTCCCTGATCTGTGGTGTAACTACCTGAGCGATGCAGTTCAGCTCTTGGAAAATTCCCCATAAAAGTGCCGTGCTGAAGAGCTTCGCTGTTGCGGGTATTTCTCTCACTGCTGTTTTGCCTTCCCGAGTTCTGTCGGGGATGTGCTGTAGATACCATCAAATTAACTTGTCATTTATACATGCTACATTTGATGAAACCCTTACGTTTAAGCAAAAACAGAAACTTGTGACTGCAGCAAACTCGCGAAAATATCAGTAGAATGACAGTCGTGTCTGATCCCTTCCTTGCCTGAATTCAATATCCCAAATCCCTGTACTTATTTTTTTGAAAAACATAAATGCATGAAGCAATTATTTTGATGCTCACTATTCTTGGGTGTCTTCTGCTTCAAGAAGTTTCAAGAAGACAAATTAGCATGACGAGGCCAAAATGATAAGCGGTCTGTTTGCCTATAGACCGGCAAATTATAAAATGCTTTGATTTGAAAAGTATGTTTTTTCACAAAGTCCCGGTTCTGCCTTTGTTTTATTTTGATGTTTAATGTCAAAAGGGCCTCTGAATATCATTTTCCAGAGTCATACGAACTCTATGTAGGGTCATATATATAGAGAGAGAATGAGAATATAAGACAGCAGCTGTATCACTCTGCAACTTACAACTGGCAGCCCGCTGAAGCTCAGCAGGTGCCTGGCCAGTATCTGGATGGGAGACGAGGTTGGTGCTGGAAGAGGTGTCAGTGGGACCAGTAGGGGGTGCTAACCCTGCAGTCTGTGTGGGTCCTAATGCCCCAGTATAGTGAAGGGGACACTCTACTGTAAAATGCACTTTCCTGACTTTCTGTGGTCATTATAAATCCCAGGGTGTTTCCCGAAACGAGTAGGGATATTAACCCCGGCGTCCTGGCCAAATTTCCCCCTGGCCTTTACCAGTCATGGCCTCCAAATAATCCCCATCTATAAACTGGCTTCATCTCTCTGTTCCCCTTCCCTGTGGTAGCTGATGTGTGGGGAGCGTACTGGTGCATCATCCAGGTGGGGGCTGCACACTGGTGGTGGTGGAGAGGATCCCCCGTTGTCCCCCCCCCCCCCCAAAGCACTTTGAATGGAGCGTCCAGAAAGATGTATGCGTAAGGATTGTTATTATATTTTGATTGAACATAAGCCAGCCTCTCTGAAGAGGTATCCTGGCCAAGCGACGCAGTGAAAGCGACTCTCCACGCTGAGCCCCCTGTGAGCGTCTGCGGTGTCCAGGAGAGAGAGGGGGAGAGAGATGACTGAGCCTCCGCAGGCCGCAGTGCAGCGACAGCTCCGGCGCTTTCCTGAGCTGTTGGCACGAGCGTTGTGAGCCACGTCCAAAACGTTAGCTCTTATAATGAAGTTTCTTAAGCTTGCTTAATGGCTTTTATTTGATTTTGCTGTTATTGCGGGTTTCTCTTCAGGGTTTGCAGAGACCCCAAAAGACATCAGCTGTTGTTAGCGGTAGGTGTACCAGTTGTGGCAAGACTCACGTCGGCTCTGCTGTCTCGAGGGCCCAGGCAGACTGTGACAAGTGTTTTTTCCACATTAAGGACACAAAATAACATTTCAAAGCAGCTGCCGCGGGCTTTCTTTAACCCCAGTGCCGCCATCCGCCCCTGGTTTTTGAAGAAGGTATTTCTTGGTCTAGCCTGTCTTGATCCTTTCCTTTGTCGTCGTTGTATCGGAATTGACCGGTCTGGGTGTTGTGAGGCCTCACCTCGTTGTGAGGCCTCACCTCCTGAGTCCGGCTGTCTGTCTGAAAGAGCTGGCGGCGGTTCATTGCGTCACGTGGCCGGAGACGGACGCGCCGCGCTCCCGTCGGCACGCGGCCGGTCTTGTTCGCTCCGGAATGTTCTATGGATCGTGAGGGGATGGGCATGGGACAGGGTCTCTGCCTTGAAGAGGCGGCGGCTTCTGAGCAGTATGGGAGACGGATGCCAGGCTGCTTTTACATGCTCTTTTCCTTTAAAGGCTTTGTACAGTGCGCAGTATGGGAAAGTGTGTTGTTCAGAAACCCGCTGGACCAGGGGAAGGTCTGTGTAACTTGTTACTTTCCTTTGAAGGGTGACAAATTAAAAAATAAACATTTGCCAGTGCTTTTTTTTTGTAAAAAACTTGTAAACTTAGTTTTTTTTTAAACTTGCAAAAACACTAGGTTGTTTTTCTTCAAAGGATATCTTGCTTGCCATGGTATCATGTTGTGACTCCTTAAGTGGAGGGAAACACACTATGGCTTGCATAACAAGATAGAGAGCCACTCTGACTAGAGTATAATGGGAAAGGAGTATGTTTATCCTCTTTACAGCTGTTGGCAAATCCTGCACTAACGGCAGGCCGGAGGAGAGCCGGCTGTTTTAGGGAGGGGTGCAGCTCGGTGGGTTGCTCTCGGTTTTCCCCATTTTCACCAGAGGTGCTCTCCTCCCCACTGATAGCTGGTGTGTGCTGTGAGCGTTCTGGCGCACTATGGCTGCCGTCACATCATCCAGGTGGATCCTGCACATTGGTGGTGGTGGAGGGGAGTCCCCATTATCTGTAAAGCGCTTTGAGTGGAGTGTCCAGAAAAGCGCTATATAAGTGTAAGCAATTATTATTATTATTATTATTATTATTATTATTATTATTAAGAGACTCCCATCAGCAGGCTATTCTTTTTTTCCCCACGTGGAAGTTGAGGTCGCGCAAGCAACCGCTCAGGAACGCTGAGCGCCACCCAGCCTTCAGAGCGACAGCCGCCCTTTTCTCCTCGCTGCTTACCGAGAGAGGGGCCTTGTGTCTCAGGAGTTACAGCTGCAGTCTGCGTCACCTGGTTCTGTTGGTTGGTTGTTAATGAGGAGGGGAGGCCACATTGTCAAAAAAACTTACTTTGTAACAAAGAAAGCGAGCGTGTTGAGGGTTTCCTGCAGGAGAAGGCTTGGGTCAGGTGGTAGCCTCCCACAGATAATATAAAGTGGCACATTAAGATCAGCTCTTTCAGCTATGTAAAAGCTAGATTAGCGTACTAGTGTGTGCACTAGCTAGCTTCGTTATTATAACTGTTATCCTGAACAAGATGTGATTAGACCCATCTACTAGTTTGATTATATAGGATGCATCAGTGATGTGGGCGACCCCTGAAGCTGCCTGGGGATGGGTTTTGTGCTTGAAGCAAGTTGCTATTTGCTATTATCTGTCTGAATCAAGCCATCGTTATGTTCTTTTTGCTGTTGACGCCCCATTTATTATTTTGTGCTCATTGAGGCAGCAAGTCTTTTTTCACTTTTTGATAGTCAAGTGGCAGGTGAAGGGAAGGGCAGATCGCTGTCTCTGTGGCTTGTGGTTTCCTGTGACGCCATGGGTCATCACTGACTCGAGGTTGGCCTCTCTGAGTGACGCGACTCCGTCTGCCCTCTGTCAAAGGTGAGAAATGGGAGGGGGAGACGGTCTCCCTTTGCCTGATTAAGTTCATATTCTGCGCTCACTGAGGCAGTAATTCTTTTTTCAATTTTTGATAGTCAAGTGGCAGGTGACGAAGAGGCGCCGTATTTTTCCGTGACCCGGTGCTTCACCTGTGAGGGAACTGTTTTTCTCTGCACCAGTTACTAACGCATCTCTCAAGTGTCCAGAGCCCTAATACGTGCGATTTTACATAGGGAGCCGCGTTTGCCCACCATTTGTATAGGTGGTTTCTTCTATTCATGTCCAAAAAAACACTTTGGTTAATTTACAGAACGGTGAGTCTCCACAACAAACGTGAAATTTGACATTACTTTCCTTCATTTTTTATTTTGGGAGGGGGGTGAGAGGCGACGAGTTTGTTCTTACTAAACCTGGTGGGTAAGCGGCCATTTTTGTACCCGTGCCACAGTCTCTCTGTGCAGTTTTCCGTGTTCCGTGTTAGCTGTCGGAGAACCCATGAAGAACCCTTCTGCTCGACCCTAGCCTCAGCTGTCGGGCTTCTTGTGCAGATGAGAGAGAGTTGGCGGATCGGCCGTGCTGCTGTGCGCGGTGAAGGGAAGGGCAGACCGCCGTCTCTGTGGCTTGTGGTTTCCTGTGACGCCACGGGTCATCACTGACTCGAGGTTGGCCTCTCTGAGTGACGCGACTCCGTCTGCCCTCTGTCAAAGGCGAGACATTAGGGGGAGAAATGTGAGGGGGAGACGGTCTCCCTTTGCCTGATTAAGTTCATCGTAAACAAACAGAATACTTGCTCAGTAGGCTTTCTCGTTTAATTACAGTGGTTCATCTCCCGGTAGTGTGCATGGTGACTGGAACAAATCTCTGTTTCTAGAGGAGGATGTGTTGTTTTGGGGGGTTGTTGCTGAGGTGCTGGTTAACGCAGAAGGTTAACGCAGTGGGGGGACGGCTCTCTTTGGGTCAGGTATTAAAATGGATGTCGTACAGAGTCCGAGGTCAGGTTGTTCTGTCATTGCTCTGCGTTGTTTCCAGCCTGGAGCTCTCCGGCCCCCCACTCGCACTCTTAATTAAAACAAAATAACGTGGAAGCGTCGGGAGGTGTATGACTTGTCGAAGGGCACGCTAGCTGCAATTAGTTTAGTGCTTTTTAAACAGGTTTATCGTTTCAGAAGAAAATGCTGAATAATCGGTGTTTGTGACCAGCTAATTGTTTGTGGGAAATCTTAAGCCGGCTTGCTTGGTTTTCTGAGCTGGGATGAAGAGTGTATGTACATCACCTTATTTTTCTGTGTGGTTTAGTGCCCAGGAATAGGTGCTACACAGCAGGAAACGTTCAGCCTTATCCCCGGACCACAGTTACAGCATTGATAGGCTCGGCGCAGTGATGTGATATTTTAGGCCAAGCAGGAATGCAACCACAGGCACTCGGTCAACCCTGAAGTCCTTGTGCCAAGTAGCTCTCTTTTTATAGACGAAGCTTTTTAACTGAGGCAGAAGCGGATGCCATCGGGCGGCCTTGTCGCCATTGGCCAAGCCAGGCCCCTTGAAGGAACCATATAAAATAAACCCCTGGGCAGCACGGCGGCGTAGAGTTTGCCCATTGCTGGAGCCCGGGGTTCGGACTGGGACCTGGGGTGCTGCCTGTGTGGAGTTTGTTCTCCCCCTGCTTGGGCGAGTTTTCCCCTAGGTGCTCTGGTTTCTCCCACAGTCCTAAGACATACTGGCTTTTCCATTGGCTTCTGGGAAAACTGGCCCTGGCGTGAGTGTGCGCGCGCGCGCGTCTGCGTTTGTGTCTGTGCGAGTGCCGTGCGCTGGACTGGCGTCCTGTCCGGGGTGGACGCCGCCTTGCGCCCGTTGCTTGCTGGGATAGGCTCCGGCTCCCCTCGCCACCCTGAATCGGATGGAGCAGTTTGAAAATGGATGGATGGGTTAAATCCTGGAGTCTCTCCGACCCCCCCCGAAGGTGGGAAGTGGCTGGAGATGATGTGCTGCGGAGGCCGGTGTTGCAGTCGGCCAGGGAAAGAAAGTTGGCCTTTGGCCGGAAGAGAGTGAAGAAACTGTTCGCACAGTTAGGTGCGCCGGTGCCTTCAGGATGTGCGGTAAATTTTACTGCCTTGCCTACAAGCTGATCTGTGGACAGTAGGTGGGGTTTCATTCAGGGAGAGTTCAGCCTGGTTCGAATTTGCTTATTCTTGTTTACCGTCTTTAGTTATTGAGCAAAGGGTTGCATTCATTGGGAGCTTAGTGCACTTACAATAGTGAGCAGTTCCTCCTGTCCAGGTTCTTTTAACAGTGTGCTTTCACACCACACCTGTACCAGTTTGTGACTCAACAGTGATTTTTCCTGAAAAGTTTTTTGTTTATCTATATCCAATGGAAATGTAATACGTCACCCTGGATAAGGGTGTCGGCTAAGCATAGAAATAACAGGAGGACAAACCCTTTCAGGCCTGTGTTCATGAATTTTGATCACTTAGGTGTCTGGGTTTTTGTATGGTGCAGTAGCATGAGTTATCAAGAGTTCTGATTTTACTTGCATAAAGCTTTATTCACGCATGTTTAGCTTTTGCCACAGATACTGTGAGTACTGAGTGCAAGGTTTTTTTGTCTTCTGCTTTTTTACAAGTGTAGCTTGACTTTTTTGTTGTTTGTGAAGCGGCAATCAACAGGGGGACCTAGTCCGATAAATTTGTAAGCACCGTAGCATTGCGAGCAGCTATGTCACTCTGAAACTGGCAACCCACTGAAGCTCAGCAAGTGTGAGCCTGGTCAGTACCTGGAGGGGAGACCTCCTGGGAAAGCTAAGGCTGCTGCTGGAAGAGGTGTTAGTGGGACCAGCAAGGGGCGCTCTCCCTGAGGACCCACACAGACCAAATGCCCCAGTATAGTGATGGGGACACTTTACTGTAAAAAGGCACCATCCTTTATTATGAACTGTAAAACCAAGGTCTGTTTGCCTATAGACCGGCAAATTATAAAATGCTTTGATTTGAAAAGTATATTTTTTCACAAAGTCCCGGTTCTGCCTTTGTTTTATTTTGATGTTTAATGTCAAAAGGGCCTCTGAATATCATTTTCCAGAGTCATACGAACTCTATGTAGGGTCATATATATATATAGAGAGAGAATGAGAATATTAGACAGCAGCTATATCACCCTGCAACTTACAACTGGCAGCCCACTGAAGCTCAGCAGGTGCCTGGCCAGTATCTGGATGGGAGAGCAGGTTGGTGCTGGAAGAGGTGTCAGTGGGACCAGTAGGGGGTGCTAACCCTGCGGTCTGTGTGGGTCCTAATGCCCCAGTATAGTGAAGGGGACACTCTACTGTAAAATGCACTTTCCTGACTCTCTGTGGTCGTTAAAAATCCCAGGGCGTTTCTCGAAAAGAGTAGGGGTGTAACCCCGGTGTTCTGGCCAAATTTCCCCCTGGCCTTTACCCCATCATGGCCTCCTAATACTCCCCCTCTATGAATTGGCTGCATTACTCTGCTCTCCTCCCCACTGATAGCTGATGTGTGGTGAGCGTTCTGGCGCACTATGGCTGCCGTCGCATCATCCAGGTGGGGATGCACATATGTGGTGGTGGAGAGTCCCCATTACCTCTAAAGCCTTTTGAGGGGAGTGTCCAGAAAAGCGCTATATAAGTGTAAGGATTTTGTTTAAATACTTGCTTTATTGGGAAGACTGCTTAAAGGCCCATGGAAATGAAATGAGGATGCAGTGCTAGATCCTTTGGGCAGATTCAGCTTAGACTTCAGGGTTTCTTAATGAGTTCAGTTGACATAGATTTTCTTTATCTTTATACCCAGTAACTGGGGGGGGGGGGGGGGGGTTCTTATTTACAATGACAACATTTGCAGTCTTTCTACTAAATTGGTAAAAATCCCTTCAATTCTATCAATCTAAACTGGAGAAACCCTGTGGTATCCCAGACAATGTTATTTTTGACTGAAGGTAAAATCTAAAACAAAAGTGTCCATTTCTAAAATAGGGTTCTCTAAGGTATTCTACTTTGTATACGGTCAACTTTTTAGATTCTAAAAGATTGTGCAGGTTCTAACCTTAAAGATAATGGAACCGAGAAGCTCCAGTATGATAAGTTCGGAAAAACACTGCGTCTGTAATCTAGTTCTTTTGACATTCCTTGTGATACTAGCAAATAAGAGAGCCTGAACTGGATTCCGCATTTCTTTATACTGGGAGTATACCTGTTTAGTTATGGCCAACACAGTCTGACCTTTGTCGCATCGGTGGAAGCACGAATAAGTCAAATCTTTTGGAAGCCGAGTTCCAAGGACGGATATTATTGCGACTATCCAGGATTTATGCCAAAGGATTAGTGTTCTTGTAGCTCAGCCCATATGCACTGACATAGCAGTAAGAGTAGAAATGTGACATCAGACGGGGAGCTGTGTATCGGTGCTCCTTCATTTATCTCCAGCTTTGTCAGGCTGCGGAGCGACTGGGAGATTTCCTCCTCGTGTGGCCTCGCCGTCCGCCCCCGGGGTCCCTGTGTGGTCCCAGGGGTGAAAACTGGCGCCTGGGCACGTGCCTCCCGAGCCTCGGCTCTGCCGCTGGGATTCGCCTGGCCTCTCCTAGGGAAGAGAAGGGGTCCGCGCGGCCGGAAGGGGGTCCTCGGTGGCGGACAGGGAAGGGCAGCCAGGGTCCGGTCGGTTCTGTGGTGGCGGGGTGTTGGCGTGTGTTTTGCCGAGCGGGCGGGCAGGCGCCGGGCGACCATGTCACGCAGGGGGTGCCGGCGGCTGCCGAGCGACCCCGCTCCTGCTGGGCGGTGTGCCGAGCTGCGGCCGCGCGGACTGGGCTCCGGTCGGGGGCTGTCCTGACGCGGCTCGTCGGGGGTCATGGCTGTTCTGCTGGAGAGCCGCCTGCAGGCGAGGGGAAAGGTGGGGCGTCTTTTGCCGAAATACAGCGAATACAGTACAGCGCCAGCAGGGAGATAATGTTCCCAGAGGCAAAGGTACGTCAGAGCAGCATGGTTTTATATCCCTTTATACTCCCTCTGAACGTCATGCCAGGACTTGATGGGCATCTTTAACATGTGAGCTGCTCTTGCAGGTCCAGTGCTTGATTTAGACGGTCATCAGTCTTCGATTCTTGAGTATAAGAAGTGTTATTTAATTGATCACCAATGAAAAACTTATCAGTAACTGCGAATGCCCTCTCTTCATATGTAATTTAATTGACAGTCAATTTGGGTGCATGTATATATATTATAATTATACAGTTAATAATTTTTTTATCTACTGTTTTTTGTTAAAATATATGTGAAATACAACTACAAAATGCAGAACCTAAAGTCACTTAAAAAGGATTATATGGGGAGATGGTACATTAAGCAGTTCTCTCGATGAAATATTACATAACTGTTCAGCTGTAATGTTTGAACAGCTGGGAGTCCTAAATCACAGGTTGTTAGACTACTTGAGGGGAAAGAGCAGAGTGTGGATCTGTTTATCTGCTTGTTTAGTTTAGGAGGCGTTGCTGCTGCTGCTGCAAAAAAAATTAAAGATGAGAGGTTGATTGTGCTTGCAAAAATGTCGGGACAAAGAGGAGATGGAAGCATTTTGCTAGCAAAACAACCGCTTTTTAAAATGACCGAGCTCTAATGGGTGTTTTCAACCTAGCGAACAAGTGCCTGTGATTGTTCAGATTCATCATCTGAAGTACATCTCAAGTGATGCACCTGTATTAACGACTGCCGTTGCCAAAGATGTACTCTTGACCGAAGAACGCCAAGGAAAAGGCTTTCGGACGCTATCGTTTTCTGTCTGCCCTGAGCTAGTTGGATAGCGTTGTTGATAATGCTGTAAAGTTGGGAATTCCCAAACGCAGAGCATCAGTGACGATCATGATGCAGAACCAAAAGTTTTAAGGGAATTGGTTTTAAGACATTCTAAGATGTTCACCGTTCTTTTAGTGCTCACCTCTGCGCTCGTCACCACGCTCAGGATTGTTGAGGTGAATCGGCTGGTAAGGGCAGCAAAATAGCCCGTGTTTAGGGGGCGTTTTGAAAGGTGGGAGTCTGACATCAGTTTGTGTCATCAGATGCAGCCCAGGAGAGACTCAGACATTTCTATTGCATCCCCTGCCGACAGGGGACGGGCGATCGTCCTTGGAACGCCCCCTGAGGCTGGGGACAAGGGTTTTCACTGGGAACACGCGCCCCTGTGTGTTTGTGTGTGTTTGTGTGTGTGTGTGTGTGTTTGTGTGTGTGACCTGCTGTTGCTGCTCTCCGCTGGGAGCCAGATAGAGGAAACCCGCCGGCAGCAGACCTGTTGTTCCCCCCCCCCCCCTCCCTCTTCAAAGCTGCCTTCGAGCTGAAAGTGTGTAGAAGGCTCTCGCCTTGCTTGCGTGTGGGCTGCCCTGCGCGGGGGCTGGTGGCAGCGGCGTGTTTTCACGCTGCGATTCTGTCTGGCGCGCGCCGGCTAACTGCAGGGCCGGCGGCCTCCGGAGCGCTGAGCAAGCGCACGGGGCCTGTCGTCAAGCAGCGGGGTGCGGACCAGCTCCCCTCCCGTGTGCCTGGGCGCCTGCAGGCCGCTCTGTCCTCAGAGCTGGGGAACAAGCAGCTTGGATTCCCAGGGGCTTCGTACACATCAGTGACGTCGCGCTTTGATCCAAAACAGTCTTTCAAGAAAGGGCTTAAAGACTTTTCTAACCTTAATAAATACTGGTGAGTGAATAAATCTTCAGTCTACTGGGCCGTCCCGGTTAGTGGATTGAGAAACCGAACAGAGGGGGGTCAGGGGAGTCTTGGGGTGAATGAGCCACAAACCCGTGGTGTGACAGCGTTCGGCAGCCGAGTTACAGCCTTTAAACTCCTATGGCGGCCGACGGACGCAGTGCTCCGGTCCCCCTCTTTTCACCAGGCTGTCATTGTTCCAGCTGCGTTTTTGTGCGGGGGCCTTCCAGAGAGATCTTTTCTGTTCGGAGCCTTTGGAACAGCCATGGAAAAAGCTGAGAGGTGGAGAGCAGGTAGACAAAGAGGTTGAGGGTCACCGTGGAAAGCGCCAGGCTCTCTACAGGCTCAGCTGAACAGGGGCTTGATTGTGGACTCCAGGCATGTTTGTTTTCGCAGTGGCACCCAGTGAGCTCTGTGTGAGATGTTAGTGAGCACAAAGGGAGAATGAGAGAGCTTTAATCAGACAAAATCTTAAGGGAGGCCTGCTTGGAATAAAAATATGCACGGATGGTTTTGTGCCCTTACCTCATTTACAGGTCTGTGGAAGGGGGTCTAGAGTGCTTTTTAAGTTTTAGGATTTTGTCTACAGGAAGTGGACCAAAGATGGAAATGCAAGTCGAAGTCACTTCATGGGCTGTGGAGTGGCCAGGCGCACCCTGTCGAGGGATTCGGCATCAGTAGAGCAGCGCGGCGGCGCAGTGGGCACAGTGCTGAGGCCCTGGGTTCAGGTCCTGGGCCTGGAGTTTGTATGTGCTCCCCATGGTCGCGTGCGGTTCCTCCCACAGCCCACAGACATGCTGGTCAACTGGCTTCTGGGAAAACGGGCCCTGGTGTGGTGGGAGTGTTAGAGTTGGTCTGTCCTACAGCGGACTGGCGTCCTGTCCAGGGTGTATCCCACCGTGTCCCCGTGGCTTGCCGGGATAGGCCCGAATGGGATGAACCAGATGGAAGCAGCCCCATTCTTCCACACAACACAGGACCGTACCCTCGTAGCCAAGTCACCGTATCTTCTAGCTGCTAGTTCATTGCCCATACATTTCTCAACCCCCGAGCCCTGAGTAGAACTTCCCTAAGCCAAACAACCTCTTTTAATTCAAAGAAAATAATCATGATCAACCACCAAAAAGAAAAATGACAACTAACCCCCCTGAATAGGCTCAGTCCGTTTGACTGAGAGCCACCTTTTCACCTCTCAGTCACAGCCACCATGGACTCCACTTCCAGTGTGCTCGCCAGTGGTGTAGATGAGGTATTTTTAATAGTCCATCACTGGCTGTTGGGTCAGATATGCATGAGCACTGCTCGCAGTCAGAGACCCCCGCACATCGGTGCTTATGCGTTTCAAAAAGCTTCAGTGACGTTTTCTGAGTAAGCAGCTCCGAGAAATAATTCATCTTGTTCACGTGTTTCCAAATGGCACTTTGCAATGGCCGTAATCTATACTGCTGTTTTTAATGAGTTAAGATGTCCGATGTTGTCTTAAGTAACTGCGGTTGTGAACTCTGTGGAAGTGTACATGAAACCCTTAACATCCTCCCAACATGGGCCCGTCGCGTTTGTTCTGGTAGTCAAGCTTCTGTCTGTAGGTTCAAAACTAGGAAAACCACTCAGATTCCTGATGTTTAGTGCTTTTTATGCAGCTTGGGGTTTTACAGGTTATGGGCTGTTTTACATAAAGCATCACCAAGTGATTGTTGCATAACCAGATGTTGGAATTTTAAAAAAGAATATTAAATTCACTATATGGTTTTTGTGCTCCATATGTCCAGTTTTGCACAAGGGTTCACGCAGATTCTGAAAGTTGAAGAGGATCAGACTGCCAAATGGGTCCTCTCTCTGCCCTCCCCCAGTAATAATTCAACTTCACTTCTGGACGAAGAGTGTTTGGTGGAGTAATATGTATGTGTAGTGGTGAGCTGTAACATCACACCAAGTGAGTTCCCGGAGAAAATCAGTGTACAGCACATCTGCAGAAGTAGCAAGTGCCTCTGCCCTCGCAGTAAGCCCAGGAGGAGGTGAGTCTTGCCTCACAGCTTGAGATGATTAGTTTCACTACTTAAATTGCAGTCCTTCCTCTAAATGTTGATACGGTTTGGTTTGATTCTGCATGAGCGCTCCCAGGTCTGAGCCAAGCAGATTCTGAGGCACCAGTCTGGATCTCGCTGAATCATTATTACTGTAAATGTGGCAATTTTCTTTGAACAGTTGGCGTTGGAAGTCTTGAAAAATACTTTAAAAGACAATGTTCTGAAATCACTTTTTTTTCTGTGCTGCCCCACAAACGAAGAACTGCGTTTCTCTAAAAAACAATTTCTAAACCCATTTTGCTCATTTCAACAACATACCACCATTAAAATGATACTGAAGGATTTCCCAAAATAAAAATTAGCATCACTGCTTGTTTTACAAAGAAAAAAGAAGCATGCACTGTTGTCTTTTGAAGGTTTAGTTGTACTTTGTGATTGTTTGTAGCATTCGCAGTAATAAAGCAGAAGTGTTTCCTTTGCTCTTGTGTGTAATCTGATTTGAATCACTAGCATGTGTTGATGTGATCATCAAATCTTATTTGGTCTTTCATTTAGTAACCTCATTGCTGTATTGCTTAATATTTGTGCCTAGCGTTTAAGTAGGTTGAATTTAATGGGAAAAAAAAACACGGGACCAGTGAGCTGAGAAGCCTACCCTGTCCAGAGAAATGCAAAGTGCATACGGTTTTTATTGGGTTTTATTTTACTGGGTTATCTTAGAAAAGTGTGCTGATCTGATTACTGTGCTTAGGCAGTGATAATGGACACCAGGCTCTGCTCTTCGAGTGCTCCTCTGCTCCTGGTACTGTGCATTCCACTTTGACAGATCACAATGGGAAAACCTGACTATTCCTGAAAGCCTGTTGCAGTTCATTATTCAACATCCTTAGAGCCAAGTCTGTTTCTCATGGTGAATTTTGGTGAAATTTGTACATCTTTTTTTTTACAGTAACATTAAAGTTTTTTAATTTGAGCTAGGAATTTATCTCTGATATTCATTGTGTTGTACGTAACTTATTTGGTATCCTTTTGTCTCCAGCAATTTTGAAGATGATTAAATATCTACATTTTCCTTCGAAAATCTACATTATAATTGATCCCAACTGGTGTTTCGTAGTACAATAAGTAGCCTTTTAATTTTGCGGATATATAGAGAGGAAGAGATGTTAATGATGAGGAATCAAGTGACTAAGTCTGATTTGATTGATTGTTAAATGTGATGTGTTCAATACTACTAGTGTATGTTTACTGCTCAGTATTCATGTATTCATAATTTAAGTTTACCTGTAACTGTTAGTAATACTGTTTTGAATATTCTGATCATGGTGAGTTTAAAAATGTGGTTTCTTCTTACCAAGCTAACCTTGTTGATAATAAAAGATGTAATAGTAGGAATTGTTAATGCCTGATTGTGTCTGAGTTGTATAAGACTATCTGTATTATAGATTGTCTTATTAAATTGATTATGTAGTACTTAGCCAAATTATTAGTAAAGTAACTGTCTATTGTCTGTTCTTCCCTGGATGCCTTTCAGAAACATCGCTTGTCTTCTAGTGCAAGACCAGCTGTATTGTTGTGTAAATGTTAGGGCGCCTGCACCTCGTAAAAGGCAGTGTTTTTGTTTCCTGATGGTGGGAGATAAGTTTTTCTGTGCTTTCAATCCTCAGTGCCTGAGGAGAGGATGATTGATGAGATTAACTTTTTGGGCCATTATCTTCTCTTTCCTAAGAGAATTGTTGTCCTGAGATATAGAACAGGAAGCATTATCATTCTATAGAATTATATTATTATATTTCACCGAGATAAAAACACAAGAAAGTAAATGGTGAGATGGGTCATTCTGCTGATCAGTGCTTTTTATTTTCTTGCACTTTTAACGGTTTTTGTCACAGTAGTGTGACTGGTTTGGAGACTTTGAATCCAAAATGTTTGTGAGGAACCTATTCCACGAATTCATAATACTCTGTAAGCTTTTTACATGACAGCAGAGACTGGCTTTTACTAGCTTTGTGGTTATTTCCTCAGGTTCCGTTTGCTGAACTTAATTTGAGATATTGACTGGAGTCATTTTCCTTTAAAACGGAATATCTCTTGGATAAAAAAGGGACTATATTCCTTCCGGCTGTTCTCAATACTCTTTTGTAACCCCTAAATGAATTTTGTTTCTCTTCAGTGGCCCTTTAACCTAGACCCGTCTGTCTGTTTTGTAATGTTGAGACCAGAACTGGAATGCTGTGCTCCAGATCTGGTCCAACTCAGGGAAGTACAGTTTCAGTACAACATGTGTTGACTTGGTTACTGTACTGTATTAATGTGTAAGCAAGCTTGCTGGTAGCCCATGTTCTTACTGCTGTACATTGCCTTGGTGCTGACAGGTCTACTGCATTTTGGAGTCAGTGGGTTGTATGACTGAAGGATTACTTTGTGTGCTAGCCAGAACCAACAGTTTAATTGAATCTGCTAGGCAAGTTTTATTGAATCAGTCAATCTTTCTTAAACGTGAAGGGATTGAGAGAATCGGTTATAAGTGAGGCCCTTTCTGTGCTCTTCCTTAGAACCTGAAGTGCTCTGTCCATAAGCTTTTTTCAAGAAGTCAGCAGTTCCTGTTTCAGTTAAAATGAACAATGGCAAATAAAGTCATTTTCTAAATTCTGAGAGGACCTGTTCTAAAATTAGTTACAAAAAAACATCAGTCGATTTGTTTATAATGTGTCACAGTTTACAATCTGTATGAAGGTCTGGCTTAAAGTGATAATGAAATGCAGCACCATGATAGAGGTTCCGCATGGTCTATCAGTGATAAGCATTTTTTAGTTTTTACTTCTGATTTTTCCAAGTGTTAGATCTTCAGCAGCTAATTGTCCAGTATAGTTTAAGAAATGATTATTGAGCTTACTGTATACCAAGTTGGGGACAGTCATTTTCTCTGTAAGATTGAATAATGACGCATGGATCACTTGGAAAGCCTAAGGCCTGGCGGAAACGCTTCTGCCTCGGTTTAGTGTATCTGAGCTCCTTCTGGGTTTAGTGGTGGGGGCTGTGGGTGTGAGGCCTCACAGCGATGTGGAGATGTATTGGAAATAACCTGGGAGATCAGACGTCACAAGCCCTGCTGTTTTGTGTCCTGACAACAGCCTGGAGAAACCCAAAGGTCTGTATGAACTTTCAGCGGTTGTCCCCACCCACTGTGGTGAGAACAGGTCTGGGGGACGAGGCCAGTCGCTGTGGCCAGCTGAAACAAGGCTGTACCTGGCCGTCTTCAGATCACACCCGTCTGACAGCTCAGCAGGCCTGGCCGCGGGAACCTCTGAGCAATCGGCCAAAACGTAGAATCAAAAAGAAGAATTGTTCAAGTGTATCGTCACAATGGAAATAGGTTTATTATAGCACATAGCTCAAGTGTTTCCTGTTGGTAAAGCCAATTTCCTTTCTGTGGAGTTGGGTTGAAAGCAAACATCACACATACTGCTAATTACGTTTATTTTGTTTGTCTGCAAGATTTGGTTGTGGTTTTGTGTTGAAGACCCCCTATTGTTTATTTAACAGGCTTTTACCAGTACGGTCACCCCCAGCTTTTCGCTATTTTTCCCGTACTAAAAGAAGTACAGGGCAGGCGACGGCGTTTTTGCGAGCACACGTGCGTTGCGTGTTAGTCCGCCTTTGTGCCTTTTCTTGTCTATTGACTCTGCGTTTCGTTTTTTCAAGTGAAGTTTTCTGTGGCCCATAGCCGTTATTTTGATTAAATATGGGACTAAACATGCTTCTAGTTCTCGTGCTAGTAATCCTGGAGCTAAAGGACGCAAGAAAGTTATTACTTGGGCAGAGAAAGTTGCACTTTTAAACACGTTGAAAGAAAAAAAAAATGGTATATATTATTTATTGGGGAGAAAAATTTGTTATTCATTTGTTACCAAGTCTCCCCTCTCCCTTTCCATGTATCAAAAATGCGAAAATCAGGCAATATGCTCTCGAATGTTTTCTTAATTATCCTCGATTAGAAAAAGAATAGTAAGATGTTGTTTTGGGACCGGGGTTGTTTTGGAGAAGGCGGTCAATTATTTGCGGATTTTCTTTCTTCGCAGGAGGTCTTGGAACCTTTCCCCCGCGAAAAGCGAGGGATTACTGTATACAGTGTTTCCAAGTGAAGCAATGAACAAATAAGATACATTTTCTGTAGATTGCTAGGGGTTTTAACTTAAATTTTAAACTTGTCCTAGTGTTTAGCCATCTTTAATTTAGACCTCCCAATCCTTAAGCCCGTAATTCTGATTTTTAAACATGGCTTTCCTCAGAAATGCACGCATGTTAGTGTCTCTTACCTCATCCCCTGTTGATTGTAACCACAAGTACAGATTAGCTTGTACGTTAGGTTTTAGGGCCTAGATTGTTCACTGAACCCTGGGAGACACACCCCAGGTGTTCTTTAATTCCATATTAAAATAACTGGTGGGATATGCCAGTCAGCTCAGGTCTACAGCTCCTTCTCTAAACCCGCCGAGTTAAACCCAGACACCCCCTGCCTCAAATCTTCTTACCTCCTTCGCAGGGAAGCGACAGGGATGTGGTAATGAATCACTCCCGGATTATTAGATTACAGTCTGCCCAACACTAGACACCCGTTCCACTCTCATGATTTTAGGAAATAATAAAATAAAAACTGTGGTATGTTACAATACAGTGTAAGCCGATGAGCGAGCAGCCATGGTGATTTCAGGCAGAAGCCTAAACACAGCCACGTTTTGAGCTCGCTGTTGCCTCCAGCAATGGTTTAACACGATACCTCTGCCAGGGCTTCTGCACTTAATGTTCACTGAAAATTAAGACACTCCTGGGTGGAAAGCGACTGGTAAAGCAAGCCACAACAGGAGCCATTAGGAGCTGTGTTTCAGACCTGAGCACGGAGTAGTTGTACACATCGAACGTGTGTTTGTGTGGTAAACTTATGGAGTTTAAATAAAACTTTGATGTACCTAAACTTTCAACCTAGAAGCGACAGCTAATGTTTCCAGCTGTCAGGTTCAGAAATCTTTTCTTTTGATAAAAAGCACGATGTGTTTGTCAAAAAGGCTTCTGTGCTTTAGAGATCGACAGTAAACAATTGAAAGCACCTGCTGTGTCATAATTTTGCCTTGTTTCAAATATCCGAGTAGTGGTAATGCAGTGAGGCTTTTCTAGAGCAGTTAATTCCTCTTTCTTGTTCCAAGGATTGAACTGAGTGGAAGCTGCAGGCTCTCATTTTTGTTAAAGTAATAACCAGAGGAGATGGTTTTGTTTGCCAAATAGTAATTACAAGCCTGCACTGGCGTTCCTGTTAAGCTTTTCCAGAAGGATTTAGATTAATGTTTTAGAAAATATTAGACTTCAGCTTTTGTTTACTGGCCCCTCTTTATATACTTTTACATTGTTGAATTTACATTGCTCCATCACATCTGCTGTAAAGAAAGGAGCCAAACTGTTTTGCTTAGTCATCGTCCACTTTATTTGCATTGAAAACTGCAGCAAAAGAAGTGACGTTTGGAAGTTACTAGGCTGTGTTCTCTTGATCACAGCTTTGCGTATTTTGTGTTTTAAGGCTCACAATAATAATAATAACATCACTTTATTAACCCTTTACAATTTCTTGCATTAGGAATTCTTTTCGCATACCCCAGCTTGCTCTCCATGAGACACACAGACAGGGAGAGAGCCTGGGGTCAGAGCGCAGGGTCTGCCATTGTACGGCGCCCCTGGAGCAGTTGGGGTTAAGGGCCTTGCTCAGGAGCCCAATGGAGTAGGATTCCTCTGCCGGCTGCGGGATTTGAACCGGCAACTTTCTAGCCACAGGCGCAGATCCTTAGCCACAGAGCCACCGCTCCGCCCGAAGGCAGTATGGATGAGATAGCACTCTGCCAGATGTCTTCTGTCCTGCGGTGCCTGTTTACGAAGGACCTCACTTCTCCACTGCACCTCAGACTGGTCTTGAAGGAGCTTCAGCGCCGGAGCGGGGAAGAGATGCACAGGCCTCTCCTGTGAAATCTCGCTCCTCCGCTCAGGCTGGCCGACGCCTGGCGCCTTAGGCGAGTCGGCCAGCCGACACAGGCGAGGGTGCAAGGACCGGTAGCGGCGCACCCTTGTGGAGCAGAGTGACAAAGCGCACGACGAAATTCAAATCTTACTGAGCCTTTCAGGCCCCTATGGCATGTCATTGGCAAATTCTGAGAAACGTCGAGAAATGAATCAGGATAGCCCCCTGCACGCACTCGTAAAGTAATGACAACTTCGTTGTTTAATGCGCATTTTAAGTCTTTTTTTTTCATTTGTTTACGTCAACTTATTTTTCTCCCGAATTCTGGCGCTCCGTGTAACTTGGCGGCCTAGGTGACCGCATTGCAGACGGGCCGCGCGGTCCGGGGGTCGCGCCCTGGGAGACGCGCGGCGAGGTCTCGGGGGCGCCGGGATCGTTCCTCCGGTTTGTTGCTGGGGTATTCCGTGCCATGCTCACCCTGACAAAGGCGTCATTGTGTCAGCGTGGCGGGACGTGCCCACTGAAAATGAAATTGCTCCTACAGAAGCCGCTCTGTATGGATCAATTATCTGGGACTGTTCACAGGTCACTCAGAGGACACAAAGGAGGCTGGGAGGAATGAAAGTCTCAGAGGGGGGAGGGAGGGTGTGTGTGTGTGTGGGGGGGGGCATCTCCTATTATTCTTCCTTTTAGTGGAGATACTTTTTGATTGTTTTTTTAAAACCATAACCAAATAGCTTTCATGTCTGTCCTGGCCGTGTAGAGCAGGGGTTAAAGAGCTTCGCCCTGAAAATCGACCACGTTTCGTATTGCCTGTGCTCCTGTGCAGTAGTGCAAAGCCAGCTGTGTGTTGCACGCCAGTGAGCTGCGTTGGGTAAGTTAGATTTACTCCACTGCCGGCTCACACATTTGTGCTGCTCGGAGTTGTGTGCAGGCGTACTTAATTAGCACATTTCATGACCTCCTCCTGCTAAAGTGTTAACCCTTCCCCTCCCCGAGCTGCAACATCTGCCTCTTATCTTGCTGTTGAACATCAAACCACAGTCTTCTTCAGATGAACAGTCTGTTCGGGTCTTAAGAATGCCGAGGAACATGTGTTGCAGATGCAGTTCTCGCATAATGTGATCACTTGAACCCCTGTTTTGCTTGGTGGGGCGTGGTGGTGCAAAAGTTATCTACTTTTTATCTATAAAATGTCATTTTATATATATACAAATTGGCTATGTAATGTTTTGTGCAATTACTTTTGATATTTAAATTTAATTGCGCATTTAAAGCAATATCCCCCAGCTCAGTAAAATAGACTGGGACAATTTGAGAGTTATTACTGTTTGAACTAGACTGAGAAAGAGTAAATATTGAAGTTTTCAGCTGTTTTAATGGTGCAGATTGTAGTTAGTTATTACAGTGTGATTAAGTAATCACTGTAATGTAAAGTAATGAAATGTTCAATTATTCAAAATATCTGATGTATATAAAAGTTCAAGGTCCACTGATTTCAAAGAAAATCCCCTTTATTTCGCAAGCCTGCTTAATTTTGAGATCTGAGCATCTGCAAAATCAATCTTTAGGTGGCTCATATTGTGGGATATTAAATTTATTAAAGTCATTGCTGCTGATGCTTGGAATAACTTGCGTTTTTGTCGCATGTCGAGAAATACACCAGACTTTTGTTATCGCCATTTTATATGACAATACCCTTCAGCCCTGGAACTGAGACAGCGTGTGTTTGTACTGAATCTGGGTGAAATAGAGACCCTTTTGTGTGAAGGAGCTGTGCTGGAATAGAAAATATTTGCCTGCATGTTTGCTTTGTTGGCAAGAGGTGGTGCAGAGGCAGATTTTGCAGATCGTTTTTTTGGGGGGGTGTATCGGTTCCTTTTGTTGCTTGTCCTGTTCTCGGCCGTGAGTCAGCTGCAGCTCTCTAGCTCAAGAGCGGATGGAAATTTTTCGCACTTATTTCTCCCCCCCCCCACTGGCCCTGTATTGTTGGGAGTGCAGAAATTTCACTTTCTACAGCCGGCGGGCTGTAGATGAACCTGTGGCGGTATTTTTACTAGAACGCTGTGGGAAGAAAAGTGTGCAGCGGAGCACTATAGTTGCGGCTGATCCCCTGAATGCTGATCAGGGTATTATAATTCAGTGGCGCTGGCTGTGTGTGTGTGGGGGGGTGTTCTGTGTGAAATGAATGGCCTTGTATGAGATTATTGGTCATTGCCTCATCAGCAGAACGTTCCTGCCTCGTTTGTGACATGTCGGCTGCTAATGTCCGGCACATTTGAGTTGGTCTTCTTTTGGAGTGGCAGGGTTCTTATTTTATTTTGAAATGGTGAAGTACTTGATTTGTTTATTTTTTTGGTGGTTTCTCACTCTTCGTGCTCTTCTGAGGGAGGCTGGCAGTGCTCCGTCTTCAACGCTTCTTCCGAAAAACACAATCATTTGGCCTTAATAAAGATAGCTTTGGTGTCTGATACATTATTTTTATATATATATATATCCCGGGCACAAACACAAAAGGGAAAATTAGGTTTTTCCAGAAAGCCATGTGTTTGTAGTATGAAAAGGTGATTTGTGCTGTACACATTAGCATTTGTGGGCTTTTGAAAAAGAAAACAGGCCTTAAAGTGATAGCTAGACACTTTCCCAATAAAAATATGCTAAAATATTTTTAGATATAGAAATAGAGATTTAGAAAAGTGTGTGCGTGTGTGACCTGTTTTCTCAATACCACAGTGTGCTTTGAGGTGGACAGCTGGTGTTGTGGATGCAGGTGAAGTCAAACAGTTGTTTTATGTATTAAAAAATCTTATTTCCAAGCCCTCCCCATAAATGACACACAAACTAGAACAGGTTAGAACGTGCCATTTTTGAAAACAAAAACAGGATTTGTTCTACATATTTCATTGTGGAAGCAAGCGTCTAGACATCCACTATCCTTTCCTTCTCCATCATATAGAAGCTGTTCAGGGCACTTGAAGGCTTGCTTCCTCTTGTAGGCAATCGCAGCACAGCATCCGCGCAGAAACCGAACCGAACGCACACTGAGACATTTGAATCGGCCGTAATGGGCATTTTAAACGTTTCCTACTGGGCTCTCGTGTGACTGCTGAGGGTTAATTGGGCTCTGTATGACCTAAGAAAAATCATATCCAATCCAGCAATAAAAGGTTAAAAGAAACAGTATTTTTTCTTTAGAAACGTAGACATTGTTTTCTTCAGTGATATAATAAAAGATCGGAAAAATGTGCAGAACTTGCCAGGATAAGAGGTAGAATTCGTAATCAATCCATCGGATGACTTTTACAAGGGAATTGCCTCACGGAGAATGCAGGCCGTCCCCCGGTACCACAAATACACCCAAAATAGAGAAATCAGTATGTCCTAGTCAAGTCCTGTCCATCATCACACAGTGCCTTTTCACATTGAACATTCACACAGGTGAATACATCCCTCATTACCACTCCATTACAAGTCCCAACACCACAAGACTGGCTGTGGACAAACAGTTGAAGTGCTCTCCAGCCCCACAGTGCGTTTCACAGTGAAGAGTTTATAGGCTAGCAAATCTGGTGAGAAGTCCCCCATTCCTGGGCATATATTGGTGGGTGCTGCAATGCTGGTGGAATGGGTTTGGAATGGACTTGACTGCCAGTTATTTCTCAAATGCGCTTAAAATGTACTTTAATGAGCCTTATATTCTGGGCTACATTTTGTCCAATGTGGTGTTTAGGGTGTTGGTTTCATCATGGTGTTTTAGTCAAAACACTTGGATCCACGTTTCTTGACGGCCGTCTACGACGATTTGCTCCCTTGACTGGGATTGTTGTTGTCCGGTTCTCCTTGTCTGCAGTGGGGACAGTGTGGCTTCAGTACTTGCCTCTTTCACAGGAGGGTTCAGTTTAGCCTTGGGGCACACAGAGGCTTCCCTGCTCTGAGCCTGTTGAGACCCTCCTGCTCGCTGCAGGTGTGGTGAAACGAGATGAGATCATGCCTCACTCTGCCGCTCCAGGTCAGACCTCCCCTGGCTTCTTTGAAGAAACATCTGGTTGAGATCCTAGCTCGTTTTCGAGTTAGGATCTCATGGTTTTAAGTCAAAGTATATGACATTAATAATTTAATTTCAATTGCAGACTAATGTAATGCAGAGTCTTTTTGTCACAGCATTGCTCATGAGTTCCAACTAAAGCAGCACTTCGGTTGCTATGAGCTACATCTGGAATATGTCATTTATCTCGAAAGTGATTTGCTCTTTGCTCTGAGTGAAACTAGAGATGCAGTTACCATGATTGTTTAGGAGTTTTGGTAAGTGACTTAGCTACAACGGTTCCTCTTCTGCAGTGTGTATGAGGTTCAGCAGAGACCGTAGAGGGGGCGTCATAATGTATGAATGTCTTCATTTCTTTCAGTGTCTTAAAAAAATCATTTTGAGAGCCCTATGCTCATATGCAATTCGACCCTTGCCATATAAATATCTTATCTCTTTAAAAAAAAAAAGCACACCCTCTTCTTTTACAGTGTCAATGTCGACTTGTGTAGTGTGGAAAACGAGTTATTTTTTCACTCTTTTCAGCGGCAGTTTAGTTTTAGCAGGCTTGGGGGGATACGGCTCCATACTCGGTTAGTGCTGTAAAGCTGTGAAAGACAGACGGAGAGCAACTCAGGGCTGGTCTCTTTGCTGCAGTTGCTTTACTGCACCCTGAACGTTTGCCCTTGCCCTGCCCAGGGCCCAAGCCGAAGGTAAACGCACTGCAGGGGGGAAAGCCAGGCTTGGTGATTTACTGCGTTTGTGGAAAAGTTTTTTTTTTTGTGGCACAGGAGCCATTTTTAGTTCAGAACTAGCCCTCTAAAGTGCCCTCCCACAGGCACAGCATCCAAAATAGACCCGTTTCCTGACTTCGTGGCTCCAGCGGAACAATAAGAATAAAATATTTGAGTTTAGGATAAGGGAATCAGGGGTACGCATTTAGTTTGTGAGAGGAAATTATAGTTTACGAGCCAGGTGGACTTTTCTGTATGCGTTTTAGAAGAAAGAAAGGTGTTGTGGGAGTTACTGTTCAGTTGCCAAAAGTAGTTATTGACCAGGCTGCAGGTAGACTTGTGTCTCTGGCTTCCCTGCCCATCTGGTTCTGTGGGAGATGGGAAAGGGGTAAGCGTTCAGGAAGAGCTGCCAGCTGGGGGAAAACCCTTCGAAGAGGAATCCACAGCAGCTGTCCACAATGACACGTCCGTCCCTGTTGAGCCACACAAGAAAATTTGCCAGCAGGCAATGTTTCCCGGAACTGCTCGGTTTTCTCTTCCTCTTCGAGCTGGCTTCTCGTGTCTCGTTTCATCCCTAAGCCATTTTAAATGTTTGTGTGACCATTTCCTGGGTTTAGCCCCAAGAATGTGTAGTAAACTGGAATCGCACTTCACTCTCTGTTATTTTCAAGTAGCAGTCTCCTATTTCCATGGTTTTTAGTCTTTCTTTCCCTTTGATTTGCAAAGACACTTAAAGGAACCAGATGGTTCTCCTGTTTTATCCAGAATGTGGTTGTAAAAAGTCTCCTTCATTTTTTTACCCCCAGTGCCTGCGCTTTGGGGGGAACCTCAAAACCAGCTGGATCAATGTTGCCGATACTGAGGCTGCGTTGGGCGGGTGGAGGGGATTGGGAGTGGTTATACACTAGTCTAATTGCTGTTTAGAACAGTTGTCTCTTTGCTGCCTTCTCGCCTTTTCTGTGTTGGAAAGAACTGCAACCTGAGTTTGTAGTCTTTGTGCTATTTACCGTTCTTTTAATCTTACAGTTTAATTTGAACCCAAACCAAGCTTTGTCTGTTTTTAAAATTTGACACCCACCCATTACATCTCTGTATGCCTGTTACAGGGAAGTAGGTGAAGTGTTGTATAAACTTTGGCCCAGTCGCTACCTTCAACCTAGACAGCAGGAGCCTGACGACGTGCATCCTGCTTCCTCTGAGTCTGTCACCTGTGTGTAACGCTGTTCTCAAACGCAGCTCGTTTTTGTTTTGACACAAAACAAATTCCATCGATAATCATCAGGGGGTAAAGATGCACAGGTGAAGTGCTTTGATATTGCGATTTGTGGGGGATTTTTTTTCTTCACCCTGTAAAAATAGCTTCCACTTTCACGTTGAGAATTGTCAGCATGCTCAATGGTCACTCAGTCCATCACTAAATTCCTCTTTCTGGTGTTTCCTGTGGTTCTTGCATGTCTAGACATTTTGTCCTCGCACGCAGCTCTTGAAATGGACTGTGTAACATTGTTAGCTATTCGGAGCCGGTAGGGTATTTTTGAGCAGTTAACGTCTAAATTAAGAGTGGAGCAGGCTGACGTGTGATGCATTCAGTTTCTGCAAAAGAAACAAAGGATAGACCACAGCAAACCACTGAGAGGCCCGAGGAAGGCATCTACATTTTTAACTTTCAAACTGTAATGTGTGCATCTGCTAGTCTGCTGTGGGTGTTCATTGAAGACACTGACATACCAGTACTGGCCATTCGCTGTCTTGTAGGATTTGCCCTCTCTCTCATTTCACTTAGACCTCAGTTATGATTCTTGATCATTTTCAAAGCCAGCCTTGTCACCTGCTGTATTTGTGGTGTGTTCTGAGGCTGTTTTATTTCCCTGAGGTACACTGAGACTGGTGAAGTAACTAGGCCAATATACTGCATGGCACGTTTGTGCAGAGTGCAAGGGGAAAGTAAATGACAGGTCATTACAACTGCATGAGTCTTATAACATAACATCACTTTATTAACCCTTTACAATTTCTTGCATTAGTAATTATCTTTTCGTATACCCCAGCTTGCTCTCCATGAGACACACAGACAGGGGTCAGAGCGCAGGGTCTGCCATTGTACGGCGCCCCTGGAGTTGGGGTTAAGGGCCTTGCTCAGGAGCCCAGCAGAGTAGGATTCCTCTGCCGGCTGCGGGATTTGAACCAGCAACAGTTGGTTCCAGTCACAGGCGCCGATCCTTAGCCACAGAGCCACCGCTCCGGCCTGAGTCTAAGACTGCTCCTGACACATACTTTTGGGGTGTGTTGAATCCAACTGTTCCCAATAACTTTCCTCTCAGGCCTTTCCTGAACCGACACGTTTGTATCGGTAGCAGTTAAATCACTTCAGTCTCGCGATGCAGCTCTGCTGTGTGAAGGGTCGTGGCAGTATAGAACAAGCTAAGCGGCCATGTTGATCCAGTCAGCGCTTCGGCTTCTTCCTGCAAGAAATGCTGGATGACATCCATATTAACCACCAGACAGGCTAGATGAAGATGAAGGTCCTGCTCCCGTCTGTAACCATTCTATTGTTGTTATTTGTAGTGTCTCCAAAGTACTTTCCTTTAAAAAAAAAACAGTTCAGGATTTTAAACTGAACTGATATGCATTTTGCATCTTCTTACTGTGACTTTCAGTGCAGATGCATGTTAGAAACACATATCGTAAGCAAACAGTGTTCGTTTCAGTTGCGTTTTTGGTAATCTCTTTTGTTCCTGTTCTCCGCTACAGACATATTGGATTGCTTAGATGCAGCAGTGTTGGGGATTAACAGGTGGAAATTGAACGAGATAAGGCAAAATTCAATCAATAATAATTGATCTGTAAACCGTTCAGTAAAAAGGTGATGTTTCACATTGTAAGCGTTCTGTAGACTGCACACAGCAGGACATGAGAGCACAATTTAAAAACACCGCAGTAGTCAAGTTCAAAGGAGGTCTTGAAGATGAGTCCAAATAATTTGGAATACCCCAACTTCACTTTATTGGCCATATACAATTTCTTGCATTAGGAATTTGTCTTTTTTCCGCATACCCCAACTTGCTCTCCATGAAACACACAGACGGGGAGAGAGAAGCTTGGGGTCAGAGCGCAGGGTCTGACATTTATACCCCTGGAGCAGCTGGGGTTAAGGGCCTTGCCCAGGAGCCCAACGGAGTAGGATTCCTCTGCCGGCCGCAGGATTTGAACCAGCAACCTTCCAGCCACAGAGCCACCGCTCCACCCGCTAATTATAACTTAGCATCAGTAACAGTCAGAACTAATAAATACGAGCACAGGGATATTATTTATCATTGTAGCATAGCACCGGTTCACTGACAGTTGTCAGAACTGGTGGCTGGTGGCAGTGTTGCTGCGTGTGTGCCTGCCCGTGCTGTTTGCCGAAGGAAGCTCCGCGTTTCTGCCTGGTGAATGAGATGCTGAAACCAGCGCGGCCCTAATGAGGTCAATTTGTGAGAGGGCGTTTTAAAAATGGTCCTTTTGTTAATTGTAGACTGTCACGCTTTTCTCCGAGCTCATTTGTGGACTTGGAACACCCCGCAACGGCAATTTTCCGGACGCGGGGAGCAGCGTGGTGTGATGCAGCTCAGATCAGTTTGTTTCGCTTGCTGAGGGGACGGGATCGGTGCCGTGGGTCTTCAGAGACTAGTCTGTGCCCTGCTCACTCTCTCCCCTGGGGCAGGTTGTGTGTATTCACGGTGCAGACGTCTTTCCACTAAAGAAAAAGTGTTGAAAACCATCGGAGATAAGTAATGCACAGTATTATTAACCTTATTCATAGCATTTGTGAAGCATTAATGGTTAAACACTGCATTTGAACTGTGGCCATTTTTAACTTTTTCTCTCCAGATTCCATTGTTAGGGGCTAAATAATGATTTTGCTTAAATCTTAAATGCTCTAAACTTGATTGGAAGTAAGGCTTTTATCCCAGGAGTGAAATAGCCAGTCTTCAAAAAATGTCCAGCTAGTGCAAATACAATTTCAGTATTTCAGTATTGCCGAGTAGTGCCATTAGTTATGAGTGAATGGGCAAACAGTCCTTTTAGATTCATATGCCTCTCTATATTTCCTGCAAGGAGTAAAATTAAAATGGCACTATTATATCTGTAGCAGCAGTTAAAGGAGTGATGGTGTGAGTGGCACCGACCTGTATTTTGTGCAGTTGTGGTTTCTATCAAGCTAACGTGATACATCAAGTGTGCGGGAGCTGGCATCTGACTTTGCGACTGACCCCGCATAAAGAACAAGTGGACCAAGCAGGCTGCTGCCCTGGCTGTCCGTGGGGATGAGTTGTGGAGTTGCCCTCTTATATAACCTCCTGCAGGGCTTAGGTCATCCGGCTATCCAGGAGCACTATTTAAAGAAAAGACTGGCGATCTAAATATATACTTAGATCCCCTGATCGGTCTGGTCCGCTGCCCAAGCGCTCAGCGGTGTGACTGGAGAGCAAAACCAAGCTCTGGGACAGCTCCACAGAGCCATGTACTCGCACCTGCGTGCCACTGTAAGCATTCCCCTCCTGCAGCTTCTCGGGCTCATACTTCTGATGAGGGTGATGACGGAGTCTTTCTTACTGACTCGGACGTAGTGGGAGAAACTCACTGAAATGCTTGTGAAGGCAGAGGAGTTAGAAGAAAAATAAATGGTGAAATTGTGATGACTGGTAGTCTGCCTTAACCTGATTGCTTAAAACATCGTGCTCTTAAGGCTTTAGGTACGAATTAGTTTCGTACCGGAGGTAGTTTTGATTTAGATAAAGCTCGGAGAATGTCTATCTTTAACTACCTCATGGGCTTGTTTTGTATTGGTGGAGGTTATTTTTTATAAAAGGAAAAAAAAAAAAACACGCACCCAACAGTTTGAGGTGCTGTTCATTAAAAATGAGTGAATCGCACAGTCAGCTGGGCACACGCTATCTGCGATCTTTACAGAGGTTATTTTTGGATCGTGCTGTCTTGTTTAAGCCCTAAAGTACCACCCTTTTATTCAGTGGAAAGTTTTGGAAATAAACCTGAGGGAAGAGATAGTGTGTCCTCCAAACTTTGGTGGAGAATGGGCTCTCCTCTCAACACCTTCTCCTCTCAACACATGTTCAGACAAAGAAAGGCAGTTAAGCTGTTTGTTCCCTACAGCGTTCAGTAAACGCACATTGTGTGCAGCTTCTATTTGCGGCGTAGAGACAGGCTGAATAGAGACCATGCTTTTGTGTGTCTCTTGCTTTGACAGCTTTGAGGGTGCTTCCCAGCACAGAGCACCTGGTATCTGGATCTGGTGGCAAAAATGTTTTCTGTTGCTTTTGAAAATGTGAGATGCAGTGTTCCTACCGTCTTTGTCAAACAGGTTGCAGTAACATTGCATTCACAGTGTCCTTGATCTTCACTGGAGACTTTCAGCCTTAGACATGCAGTTTAAGAGTTGTATTTCCATCAGTTAATTGTGCAGTGCTGTTGTGAGTAAATTATTTTATTTGTGTGAAGCTTGTTGTTTTTAATAATTGAATTTTGCTCAGAAACAGAAAAAAAACCCTAGGGTTAAGGTCTACAATAGGAGGAGAGTTGTTTTTTTTCAACGGTTTGCTCTGATAGCTTTATTTCATATCAATATCAGAACCCTGGCTCCAAAGTGCAGCCTAAATGGCCTTTTCCTGGAAAATTTGGCAAGCGCACCAGTGTGCGATTGGTTTTTGTGGACTGCAGTGACTGGCTGCAGTGTTTTTCCAGTACTGGGTTCCACATGGTTTTTGTCCTCTGTACACATTTGGGTGTCCACTGATCTGCAGTACCACCAGCCTCTGCCATGCCTCTGCTCTGACCGTGTGCCTGCACACATGGGCTCTGCTGGGCTCGGGTTCCAAACAGCTCCCGGAGAAGCACTGCTGTGACATCTGCTGACGTGTTTGCAGAGAGACGTTGGGTGTCATAGTTTGCTGTCGTGTTGGCTGATTTTGCAGAGGTATTTGCCTTTGTTTTGTTTCTGAGTAGGTGTTTGGAATGACAGGTGAACCTCCCATTTCTTATGATGAACGTTACTGTAGATGTTATTTACTGAAGACCTTGTGCAAGAATTGTATAGGATTGTGCTTTACAAGCCATCTAGGAGGCCTCCTGAAGAGCAGAAGAAAGGCTGAGAATCCCGATGATACTAACATTTAATTTGTTTTAAATGATCAAAACAGCGCCGTATTTAAACTGTGTGACCGTTTTAAAACTTTTCAATCCAGGAGGTTTTTTTTTTTACACCTGCCACCAACCACGCCCCCGTCTTACAGACCCCTCAAAGTGTCCAGACACTTAGTTTTATTGTGGCTTTGTGTTTAGAAGTTTGCTCTTGGCGGGCCTTGGCCTGGCAGGGCATGTCTTGTGTTTGCTAGCCGATTAATCCCGTGCAGGTAGGAAGGGAAGGGTATTGTCGTCCCAGATGCATGATGTGCACACTCCCCATCATTTCAGAGCTCCTACAATCGGCAGTAAGGTGTCCCCAGTGCGTGTCAGGGAAGAAGAAATCGGTCTCATCTTCGTTTTGTAGCAGCACATCTTGGCTGTAACTGCAGATTAGGCCAGAGATAATTAGGATTGGTAAGGAAGAGCCATGTGTGCCATTTACATCACTTGCAATTAGCATTTGGATTATCGTTGTTTTTGGCGTCAGATGTCCCCAAACAAACATTTAGGAAGGAATAATGGATAATTGTCAAGGACTGAAATCACTGCTCTTTTTGCTGTCGTGTTTTTTTCCATTCTTTTCTCCCCATCAAGAGCAATTAAGAAAAAGATTGCTGCATAGTGAACAACTACCCACTGTTCTCTCGTGCTTTCTGGGCTGAGGGGCTGAAAAGAGACCATGGCTTCGGGGGACTGAACAAGTGTTCTGGACGAGAGTCAGCCGCAGGCATTAGGTTTTCAGAGCAGAAGGACAAAATGCTGTTTTTTTGTAATTAGTAGGGAATTGATTGGAGAGCAGATATTAATGTCTGTTGAAAGCCATGACCAGCCATTTTGTTGTGATGTATTATTTTCATTAATGGCAGTACACTATTTATGGTATAATAATTCTTTGCAATAAACTGTGCAGCCCTTGTCATGCCAGAGACTCTCTGAAGGACATCACGAGCTACACTGCAGATCAGGCCGAGATGTGAGAGCTTGCCAGTTGAGTGGAGGAGGTCGGCCTGATGGTGTGGCCTAAAGTGGACTGTAGGGTGACACCCCTACTCTTCGGTGCAGAGATTTGGGATCTGTAATGGCGAAGTAGTCAGGACCTCGATTTGATGTATCACCCGATGGAAAGTGCCTCCTACAGCACAGATATCGTGCCGGGGGTCGAGAGGGAACCAAGCCACCTTCTGGCCCGCGAGCACAAGGCACTTGATGGAAAGGGTTGTGGGAGTGTGGAACAAGTGACTCAGCCATTTTGTTTTAAATCCGTACCCTGGCTTCCTTCAAGAAACACTGGATGACATCCTTGGATCAATGTGCTACTAACTTCTGGACAGCCCTGATGGGTATCTGGACCCAGAACTCGGGTGTTTGAGTGTGTTGTCTTCAGTAAACATTAGCATGGTAAAGTATTACTTTACTATCCCCTCAGAGCTGCTCTGGTTTCTTCTTGGGGAGACAATGTCACTCCTTCCCTTTAGCTTTTGTTTTTGTCAACCAGCACCCTTGGGTGAAAGTAAGGACATTTTTATGGGTGCAGCACCGAGGCTGTGCTAGTGGGGTACATCTCCGAGCGTGATAAATAAACTGCTACTCGTCACTGTGGGAGAGAGTCAAACTGTTCATTCATATTATTGAAAATGTGTACTGGTTTGTACTTAACACACCGAGTACTGAGGTTAACAGTTTTACAGTGGTGGCTAAAATAAATTCAGATTTGTTATTTCTGAAGTGTTCTGTCACAACAGACTAATAGAGTGCCCAGAGGTAGTTAAACATTTTAAATAATCGGCAGGATTTCTTTCGAGGTCTGTGGAAAACGTGTTGCCAAGAACCGGAGGAAAAGTGGCACAGGGAAGTGTTTACTGGGGCACTTTTCTCAAGTGATCACCCATCACCGCTGTGGTGCTGAAAGAGCACTTCATTCTGCAGGGCAGCCTGCGCAGAAATATCTGTGCGTGTGCGTGCTTGTTCTTTCATTTCTGAGGTCGAAGAAGAAGATGGCAAGGAATGCTGTTTATTTGCCAGAGCTTGTTACAGTTTGTGTTGGGGAGAAAGGCCTGGTAATATTCGGTTTTAAAATACTGGGTAGCTAGTGTTAGAGTTCAGTCAGTTCTTTAAAGGCTCTGCAGTCTCCATTAAATTCTCTTCTGTTGTCCACATTGAGGAGTTTCACAGTTTGACACCCTGGTCTGTGACTATGCTATCAGACTATTTACGTAGCTGAAGTATAATTATAGTACGTGTGTGTGCGTGGCGATCATATCTCTGGTTTTATCGGGAGCTTTGTGGTAACGGTATACTGAATGGCCACATCATGCTTTTGGAGAAATAGCCAAATTGGAACAATGTACTAAGCACTACAATACTGTTTGTTTACTTTCTGGAACTTTAACTGAGATTGTACACAAGAAAATGAACAGCAATATGCGACAAGGTATCGACCATTGACTGTGTGCTCATGAAATCCTGGTTTTAGCTATATCTGTGAATGAATGCAGCACAGGTTGTGTGTCTTAGCCTACAGAGCTGCCTTCGCTCACCTGTCCACTGTACAATATGCATTGACAATGACAGTACTGTGAGGTTACTTTCTTCTGCCGAACAGGGCTCTGACCCGTTATGTAAAAATACATTGTGTCCTGGTTGGCACCGTGGTATTAATTCTACTGAAGTCCTGTCGTATTGTAAAGCCACTCCTATGCTTAGGACAAGTAGCCAAAGAAAGAGCTTGTGAATTAATGAGCTTGAATCAATCATGCTTTAGGCATTAAGACCGGATTACTCATGAGGTGGGGGGGAGTTATCTGTTGGCTGTCTGCTAGTAAAGAATGCAAGAAGTTCTTGCAGAGGAGTTGTGGTAAAATATACTGTCTTAAAATACTGCGTGGCCTCATTGGTCCATCACCCAGTGTATTTTCATAAAGCATCAAACAGTAAGCATGGACTAGTAGTCCTGGACAGATGGAGACATGAAGTGAGCTGTCCTAAAGTTTATCTTTCACACTGAATGTGCAGCTGTTTTAATTTCAGGATGGTATAGTATACATGGGTATGCTTTTGCATTAGGTGGCAGTGATTATTACTATGAATGATATGAATACTGTTATTTACTAATAGTAATAATAGTTTACTATCATCTGTGTTTAGCACTGGTTTAACTGTGGTTAATGTGAACATATTATTGCAGTTTCTCCGAACATGAAATAAAAGCTCAGAGCAGCTGTTCTGAACTGTTTCCTCTTCTTTCTCCGCTTTCCATTGTGGCCCGTGAAGTTAATCCTGTGATGATGGGGATTTAATTGACACTGTCAGGTCCTGATTAGTCTTGGGTCTTGCGCCGCACTATGCTGTGTGTAACAAAACAGACATACCCTTTTCTGTTTTCCAAATAAAATCAGGGCAAAGTGTTAATCACAAAAATTCAACTTAAACAACACATGACTCTGAAATTGTCAATCTGTGCAGCCAGTTGTAACTTCAGAAAATGTATAATCTGAATTATTTGTGTTTGTATCTGCCACAGACTTCTCTACCATGTAGAATGTTGAATTGGATATTCTGCTGGTGTTTCTGTGCACAGGCTTGAGGAATTACTCAATGATCTGATTGTGAATGTGGTTTAGTTGCATTCTGAAGAACTGGATTATGGTGCAGTTTCTCTGCTCTGGATATTCATGCCAGCGTCTTGGGCATAACAAACTGCCACCATATCCACCTAGCAGGTTTTAGTAGATAGCTGGATCATTATGGCTGTCAACGTAAGCAACTATGTTTGGCAGAATGAAGTTTAGCCATGCGCCATATTAACAAATACATTTCTTGAACGTATCAGAACTTCTTGGAGCCCTTCCCCTTTCACTGCTGGATTTGTAATGTTGGCATTTATCATCTCCTGTACCCTTTAGATGGCATCGATGTGCACCAATCCTCTGAGCCTCCCTGATGTCTTGACAGGCGGCACAGATCATACCATCACAGGGCATCACGGGTTCACTCAGAGCTTCTTGCACACAGCCGGCTGTGAAACAAGGCGAGATATTTAGTAACTGCCTCATGTTTTTATCGAATCTGCCTCGTCATTGAATCTCAAAGTGAAGGTTTTGTCGCGGTGGCTCTGTGGCTAAGGATCTGGGCCTGTGGCTAGAAGGTTGCCGGTTTGTATCCCGCGGCCAGCAGAGGAATCCTACTCCTTTGGGAACCTGAGCAAGGCCCTTAACCCCAGCTGCTCCAGGGGCGCCATATAAATGGCTGACCCTGCGCTCTGACCCCAAGTTTCTCTCCCTGTCTGCGTCTCACGGAGAGCAAGCTGGGGTATGCGAAAAAAGAAAAATTCCTCACACAAGAAATTGTATATGGCCAATAAAGTGATCTTATTCAACTTTTGCCGTGAAACACTTCGCAGGAAGAGTTTAAAATAATGTAGAATGTTGAATTTAAGTGGTGAGTGAATAGATTAACGTCAAACTGTGTGAAAAGATGTAAGCCTACACTGTGATAAGCCGATGCTTACCTTTATTTCTGTTTATTTTGACTACTACATCCATGTCAGTGATGGAAAAGGCAAGATGGGTGTTTCAACTGGGGGGCTTGTGTGCGTTTTTCTCATGCGCTGACCTGTTCAGGGCAGCAGATCATCAAGGTAGCTGGTCCCAGGCCCCAGGTGTTACTTGTGCTGGAAGAGGTCAGTGAGCCTGCGAGCTCTAATAACAGGGCAGCATTTTTTCTAAGTGGGTTTTCTTTCCTCCATTAAAGTTTTAGTGTTGATCGCAAGAGTCCGTGAGCTTTTCAAGAGTTTTATTTTGAGCTTAGTGGCTACATTTCATAAACTGACCTTTTTAGAAGAACAACTATCATAAATTAATACCAGACCCCTGATGCTCACTTTGTGCTGTTTTTTTCACATTTACAAAACATATCTGTGTAAATGATTTGAATATATTCCCGTATTGTGGCTGTAGAGGATCTCTTTCATACAGCTGTTCAGTCCACAGTCTTAAATACATGTATTGAGTGGCTGCAGCATTGATACCTTTGGTGCACTGTGTGTATTGGAGGGCACTGAATCTTGCCACCGGTACACTGTTGAGAGGTAACAAAATCTTTTTATTTATTTATTGTGCATCTTATTATGCACATTCAGAACAGTAAAGTAAAAATCTGTTTTTTTTTTATTATTGGCCGTTTGAAAAATCCAACTCAAACACAAAACTAAACCTAATTCTGTCTGAGTTCTAATTACACTGTGAACCATCACAGCTTAAGAGTTAAACTGCTTGGCCACGTATAAAATAATCTCTTCCATAAAGCCACTTCTCGAGTCCACCGGCTCACCTGACAGTCACCTTGCTGCTCCCTTTGGTGCGGCTCGTAAAAGAGGATCTGCTTCCTGGTCACTTAGTCAGGTGAACAAGGATGGCAAGTCATCCCCACAGCATTCTGGGAAATGTGGTTCAGACAAGAGCCTCCATCTTGCCTCCGACCTATCACCCTCTCACAATAGTTGATACATTGGTCCAAATACATAACTCGGCTTCTTACTCATTCATTCTGTGCAGAAGAGCCAGAGAAATGCATCTCCCTGGAGCAGCAGAGTGCAGGGCACGGCTGGTCGCACAACAAAGAACGCCTCAGTGCTGCCAGTTTTATAAGGAAATCGCAAGCCAGCTGAAGTGCCGGAATCAAAATCCTCTTCCTAAATCTAACTTGTATGCGAGTTTCAGTGAGGCAGAGAAACGAGTTCAGCCACCTGTTCGTGACAAAGCAGGTTCCACTGTCTGCGCAGCCAGCGACGGGAAGGGGCCGGTGATGAAACCAGTTCAGTGTTTTCAGCCAAGTGGAAACAGCAAGGTTACCAATTAAATGAGTATGTTCAGGTGGGCAGCTGCATCAGCATGCGTAGGCTGCAAAGGAACGAGTAATAGGTTTATTCCATGCTGAAAAAAAGAAGTCGTCTTATTTTTTTCAGCATGGAATAAACCTATTACTTGTTCCAAATGAGTATGTTGGTGAGTCTACATAAAATAAGACTTCTTTGTCCTATTTGTGAAACCATATTTATAGCCCAAATAAAAGAGAAAAAATAATTGTTGTTTTTAAAGCAGTGTATAATTTTGCTCAGGGGGAGAGACGGGAATCAACATGGGTGATGACCCACTTAGCTCAAGATTTGCAGTGCGAAGTCACATCTTCGGTTCTCCTGGCTTTGTCACGTTCCTGACACAAACTAACTAAAATTAGTTTGATGGAGGCTTTCAAATTCCCGAGCTCTTTGTGATACAAGAGCACACTGGAGTGTAAGTAGTTGAAATGTGCATCTTCTCTTTTTTTCCACACAAAGAACTCGTGGTAAGGATTGACCCACTTGTACCTGCTGGGCAGAAATAAAAACTTGCTTTCAAACAGGAAACGAACCATTTTTAGTTGCAGAAGTTGGCGCAGAGTGACAGTTTTAGTATATTTTTCTGAGATCTGGGTTGATAATTTAACAGCATTTCATATCTCACAGTAAACGCGTTTCCTCTAGTTTCATAATATGCTTCAGTATTAAAATTGTGTAGTGCTTAGTGTGTTTTGGAAGCACATATAAATGTTTCATTGTTGTTAAAATAGAAATAACCATTTTTGGGCATTAATAATTATTCCTTACACTTATATAATTGTATATAAAATGAATTGAGACCGAGTAACTGAAATGATGGGGCCAGTAAAAATAATTTCTCGCTGTCCTTTGCCCTGTTTTAACATGCATTATTTGTTATTATTTTCTGTTCTCTATAATGAAGTTAAAGGGGTAATAGTTCAGGTGGGTAGCTGCGTCAGCATGCGTAGGCTGCAAAGGAACAAGTAGTAGGTTTATTCCATGCTGAAAAAAAGAAGAAAGAGAACACATTTCGGCCGTGGAGCCGTCTTCAGGTGTGTCAAAGGGGTAATAGTTGTGTGTAATAAAGGGGGTAATAGTTTATCAGCAAATCACCAAACAATAATGCCACTGTGGTACTGTTGTTTGGTAATGAACTGCTTGAGACTGCTGCCACCTGTTGGCAGGATGTCTAAAATACAGGCCCACTGCAAAAGGTGTGTGGGTCAGAAATTAAGACAATATTAAGTGTAATCATAGTGTAAATATAGGTGTTATATGGAGTAATTTATGTATTTTGATAGATTAACAAAGAAGTGCATAGATTGCTTATGATGTTCTCTTTGGAATGTCTCGCATGAATGAAACCCAGTGGAGTCTGCTATCCAGCTTTGAACTTGCACTGTGAAAGTAGGAAAGCATCTAACTTGCTTTTCTGAACAGGTTTGTGTCTGTCTCTGGTGAGCTAAGCATGAGCCACGCAGTGCGATCGGCTTAACACTGTCTTCTCTCCCTTCTGCCGCCTTCCTCGGCTCAGGTGGTGCCTGTCTCGCGCCCTGGGCCCGCTGCCTCGCCTTTTCCCTTTGAGCTGTAATGCACACTGTTGACCTATTTAGCGCTGTCGCAGAGCGCGCCATTGGGGAACAGCAGGTATTTCCGAGCCACTGTGAAGCTCCTGACGAAGTCTGTGTGTACAGAGAGTTGGATGGTGGAAGCAGTCTTTTGCTCTCAAAATGCTAGCAGGAAACAGTGATGGAGCACGTCATGGCCTCATACAGACCAGCTTTTAACACTGGCCTGTGTGTGAATGAATGTGCGTACAGCACCTGGAGTCCCTCAGTGCTTTCCAAGTAATGTGTCTGACTCGCTCAGCCTGGTTGCTGAAGGATCCTTTTGATTTGAGAAAGTAATGGGGGCCAGACTTGGCCATGTTTCTTGATTTGGTGGGAGAGCTCGCTCTGAGGTGAGCTGCAGGCAGTGGCTCTGCTGTCTGAAGCTTGATAAATCAGTGTCTTGTGGCACTTCTGGCTTCTCATCATACTACCGTGCTGCAAGACAACAGGGCAGAGGAAATTAAACCTGCTTTGTCTAGATGAACAAATCTTTGTCTGAGACGTGGTCAGACTGCTTTTAGATTGAAAAAAGGGTTTCACGCCACAACTGAATAATATTACCAGCAGTGAGAAAGGTTTTCTCCCATGGGGGTTGTGCATTGGGCTGGTTCTTTTGTATTGGTAAGATTACCACAGTGGTGGTTCTTTAAACTTGATAAAAAAATCTCCCACTGGCTGTTAATGTAGGATGTCTCTTTGGTGTAATGTTATTTTCATACCTCAGTTTGTTTTTCACTTCACAGTGTTTTGTGTATTATGACCTTATAGTTTGTGTGGTAGATGACTTGCACACTGAATACTTGGAATGATTTGGATTGTGCAGTGGTTGTGAGTGGTGAACTGAATTTATATATTCCTTTACATCCTGAAGGATCCTAGAGCACTTTCCTTAGAGGAGGGCCCCTACATAATCTACCCCTGAAGCATAGCTCTCATGTGGGTGATGCACAGCAGCCCCACTGCAAACAGATCAGGTACAGAAGCGAGACTTTCCTTCACGTCCGTTCAGGGAGACTTCTAGGTAGGCCAGTTTACAGAGGAATTCAGTCAGGATCCTGGGGTCTTCACTACGTCATGAGCAGGCAGTCAGGACTGCTGACGTAATGTCTTCTCTGAAGGATGGCACCTCTGTGGAACAGTGTCCCTGGTCACCATACTGAGACATTGACTTAGAAAATCGAATCCGGGGGTTAGTTGCGTGAATTGCTGGTCCACCAACAGCCCTTACCGACAAACTTCCTGGTTTCTTTTTTTTGTCACAACGAGGGGTTGTTTGCGTTTCCATGGCGAGAGGCTGCCATACCTCGGGCCCCATCCAAGTTTCTGCTTTAAACCGCGCTTTACAGGAAGCTTTGCAGAGCCAGTGGCCACCAGCTTTGTTCTCTGCTTTTGGTCAGCGAGGGCCAAGTGGGCATCGTTCCCCTATTCCAGTTCTGAAATAGCTACACTGCACCACAGCTTCGCCCACCGTCTTACAGCTGCGGTACCGTCAGCTTCAGTTCAGTTCAGTTAGGAAGTGTCTTTTCTGTAAAAGTATCCTGGATTGCAGATCGAGAGCAGCAGGTCAGTGCCTGCTAGCCAGCAGATTTCATCGGAAATAGGGCATGTCATTTTCCCCAGCCTTTTCTTTTAAAACTATCTGAAGGTGAGGCAACATCTGAGGAAAGAGTTCATATTCGTTATTTGAGCAGCGTATAATTAGAGTGGATATCCACGAGACCACAACACTGGAGGGAGTGCAGCAACTCAGAGGCACAAAAATGATGCCTTTCAGCCCAGAGACAGAGGTGTTTTTGTAAAGTAAGTTATGATGAGAAAGGTCTCAGTTGGTGTATAGCACTGCACAATAAGGATGAAGCAAAAGGAATGCGGTTGAGCAGGTGTGTTTGTGTGTAAAAAGGAAGGCAGCCAGAGTTTCGTAACTCTTGTGACACACCCTTTCTCTGCCACTTTTCAGCCTGTGAGGGCACAAGTGGAAACTGCAGGGAAGTGCAGTAATAAACCAAGGACTGAAGGCACTTCTTTACCCAAAGAGGTGTGGGTGTATGGAACAGGCTACACAGCCATGGTGTTGAAGCCGATACCCTGGCTTCTTTTGTGAAATGGCTGGATGGGATCAACGGATTGATTAGCTACCCAATGGTCTTGACGGGCCACAGGGCCTCCTCATTTAACTTTTAAACATTTAACATCCTAACTCATTTAACATCCTCTAAGTAACTTTTCTTATGATCTAAGGTTCTCATGTTCACCTTAAGCTCTCTCCTAGAGCCCAGCTGCTGTGGTGTGAGAGAGACACCTACTGGCCACATTAGTGAGGTACACCAAGCTAACGTAGCCCACTTTGTATTATACTGCAAGAATAAGCAGCAGAGAAAACATTTCCTGAATTCGTGCATCTGTTTTTTTTCCCCCCACTTATACCTACAATGTCCGGTAAGTCCAATAAAAGAAAAATCTCTAGCCCTTAGAATGTGCATCAAGCTTAGTCTGTTCTCTACAATTGTGGTGCTGGTGGAGTGTATAAAAATATCAAATGTAACTGCAAACATAAAAATTGCTTTTATATCTGTGATCTGCAGATCGTGTATAGGATGGCTTGTTGAATCCCGAGCTGGTCAGAGGAAAGCTGTTGAGTAACGAGAGGAACTGGTGCCGCAGTCCTGCAGGGCCACTGGCCACAGAGGCTGTTGTCCAGCACTGACTTCCTAGCTGGCAAGGTCACTCAGATGTGCTCCAGGGCCTTGCTCTCTTTTAAACAACCTTTTTATAACTTCACTCAGTTTATTAAGAACCCTGACTGCTTGGAAACAAGCTCTGTTCTACTGGTGTCAATCAGTTTCACCAGATTGTAGCTGCAGGCACACGTAATGCTAGCCCGTAGTTAAAATTTTCAACATATCTGCTCTGGCGGAATGCAGTTCTGAATTTCTTCAGCATTCGGACGGTGTAAAAGGTCTCCACTTTTCAAGAACCAAAGGATTCATTTATTAGAGGAACCACGGTCTGCTCAGAAGTGATCCTCTCTGTATTCATTGAAGCAGAGGGCACAAAGGAAATTGCCGTTTTTAATTACTAAAACAATTTTAAAATACTGTATTATTTAGTTTGCCCATCTGATTTGCGGCTGTTACTTTTACGGTTACTGTGACTGTTAGAATCTGTGTTTGCAAACTTTCAGAAGTCTGTTTCTGAAATTCTGGAGAACTGATGACAGGAGGCGCTTATAAAACGTTTTAGGTTCTGGAACAAGCTACCTGGCACTGTCACCAGAGATCCTAAGATCTGTTTGTTTAATAGCCATCTCCCCACCGACAGACACAAAAACAGTTCCAGTAAGAAAGAGCCCAGCAGGTCTCCAACCCTTCACACAGCCACAGAGCCAGCAGTAAATGTTTTTACTTTCCATGTATTTTTCAAGACTTGTTTTGAGGAAGGTAAAAGTAAAATTTATAACTAGGGATGCCCTAAGGGAATTTATAATACTTTCAAAGCACTCCCATGCTGTAAGTTCACATTCTGATCATGTGTATTTGTTGAAAACTGAAACCTGCAGTCTTGTAAGGTGAGGATATGATAAAGAGTGATGTTTTCACAACATGTACAGTATATATCGCACTCATTGCTGCTGGGTGTAAGCCTCTTTAGCACAATAAGGAAAAACTGGTAGTGTTTGTCAACACCTTGTAAAGCTCAGTGGAGTGTATCCCTACTCAAGGTTTTCTTTCTGCTGGTTTTTGAGATTCAAGACTTTTTATAGTCTTTTAAAAGTGTGAAATCCTTCATACATTTAATGCTGTAGTTATAATTTAGTGATAACCACATGGTTTGTATTGTTAAACGTGTTTGTCAGTGCCCAGGTTTTGTCACAAGAGGGTGTCGTAACACAGCACTGTACTTGTAAAAACTTTGCTGTAGCTCTGCAGGCCCACCTTTTTATTATTAGAGTTGTGAAGTGATGAACAAACACTGAGTGTCAGCGGAAGTCTTCTTGTGTATTGTGAAACCTAGCGAACGTCTTAACAGTAATGTACATTCATGGGCTTTCATTCATTTTGTGTGTAATTAATGATGTTTCGAGTGCATCATCATGCTAAGTTTCGAGTGGAACGAGTCCTTGGATAGATTCACCTTTAGACACCCCTTATGGTCCTCATTCAGAAAGTGAATTTGCCCTCAGTAATCAAACCTAATGACGGAAAATAGAAGGCCAGATGTCCTTTTATGTTTGCTGCCCTGCTTCAGTGTCAGTACTTGTCAGCAAACGGCATAGAGGCCCATTAATTTGCAATGTGCAAACCCGGGACACTGACCCTGAACAAGCACGCTACTTTGTCCGAGAATATGGAGATCAGATGACCGTGAAGTAGGAATAGTGGAAAAAATAGGGACGGCTGTCGCCTAAAACGTGCGCAAGTGTCACAGGGTTCCAGAAGCTTTGCCGCTGTTCTGAGCGAGCGGAGCAAGTCGTGGCTCTCGAGTACGCGGGCGGCAGGGCCTTGGCGAGCGCACTCGAAGGCCCATTGCCATTGGGTGGCTCAGACTTGTCCCGAACCTCAGGATTCGCAGCACGTTCTGCGTGTCACGCGGAAGGCCAGGTTTACTCCTGCCAGCGCTGTTTCAGTGTGACAGAGCGTGGGCGGATGAAAGCAGTGAGCGTTTGTTTGGGCGGGGGGGGTTCCTTACGAAAGCCACTTCCTGATCTGTGATCCAGTGTTTGTTGTTGCAATCTAGACTTGTGGCGCTAACACCAGCGCCGCCCGGAGCATTGAGCACATTCACCCCTCCGCACTTCACTGGTAATGCGACCTGGGGGGACAGGCTGAGATTTCTGGGCCGGTATGATCCGCTTGACTACTTTTAAAGGGTACCGTAAATCAGAGGAGGATGACGACGAGGTTTTTGTCAGCAATTCTGGATCAAAGGTGACGGCACTTTTTGTTTTCCCTCCCCGTTTTAGTTGTCAACCAGCTAATTGTACAGGCGAGAGAATCACGTGGCTTTTAAGTAAATCCCAATCTGAGTGGTATGTAAATACTCGCAAGACTTAATTGCATACAAGTGGTGTCCACTTGTATTGATGTTGATGTTTCATTCTGGACTTAATAAGAACTGCATTGTCCACACACACCAGATAAGCAAAATGTTTGTAAACATTATGTGGTGGCTCCCTGATTGATAAAGATCACAGTTCCATGCAAATATGAGTATTTTGGAAGCCTGTGAGCTCTGCTAGTATGCAGAGGAATGTAATTCACCAGTGAGAACTGGATGTGGTTGAATAGGCCATTTGTAGTTGGCGATGAGAATGTCTGTTCTCTGACACTGTGGGAATTGGTGTGGTTTACTTCAGTGCAGCGGTCAGCACCGTTATTTGAAACTGGAGTATTTGGGTGATGACAAGAGTGTTTTCTGTTGATGTTTCCTATGTCCTCTTAAATCTTTTTTTTTTCTAATTATAGTTGGTCAAAGTGAACTAACCTTCATCTTACCTTGAAAGATCTCCAAAAATATTTTAAGATTAAAGAAAAGTGATTGTGTTAACGATGCTAGAATGAGGCCTGGAGCTCTTAGGACAGAGGTGAAAATCCGTGGGAGGAGAACCTTCATTCTAGTGTGATCAGTTTGCAAGCCAGCAGCATTCGAACAAGTGGCAGCAGGGTTTATCATCCCAGTTGGTCAAGTTGCAAAATCGAGCTTCACTGAAAGTATTGCACTGTAATTACAGAAGACTTATTTTGCACTGAATCGAACTGTAATTTTTCTTTTTCTTTTTGCTATTTTCCGTGCACACACTGTGCATTAATTGTAGGGCATATCTTCCTCAGCTTGCAGAGCTGGCTCAGCCTGATAAGAAGATGTGCCGGCTCAAACCAGAATTTTTAACATGCTGTGGTTAGTTTTAATTTCTCCTTTTCATTTGTGCAGCTGAGTGCTAAGGGTGCCGTTGGCTAATTGCTCGGATATTGGTTAATCGCCCCTGTATGACCCAAGGAATAGTCGTTAAATTGAGCCATCTCAGGCAGTGCTGTGCAAAGACACACGATTGTAGAAATAAATGACTGGAAAATGTTGGTTAGAATGAACGTTTCTAGATAAAATATGTACAATGTTTTATATTGCAATATTGTTAAATGGGGAAGAAAGCAGCAGCCAAAGAGTTTGCTATGCAATTATTTTGTTTAAAAATAAACTGTTGGACCACATAAGGAGGTGGTGATGATTGTAAAAAAAGAAATTGTTGGAAATCTTCAGAGGTGCTACTTTTTAGGAGAAGCATAGAGCTTCATGGGGTGTATTCCTAAATCCAAGGGCTATGTACAGGGATTGTTTGCCTTCCAGTCAGTGGAAGCTTGTTGAATTGGTTTTTGCCGAGTTTAAATAAGGTTTTATTTTCTAAACTAGGCTGTTACTTAAGAGCATCTAGTTTGACTTTTGAAGTCCAGCAATAAGCTTTGAATGTCATGAAACCAATGCCTTTTAGCGATGTCTCATTTGATTAACAAAGCTTTCAAATGTGCATTTTTAAAGTGAAACTATAAATTAGTATTTGAGAGCTCAAACTGAAAGATCGGATGGGTAAAACGTCAGCAAGAATTGCAAAGAAAAATATAAATGATTTTAATGGAATGTTTAAAATTAAGATACTATAAATGCTGCAATAACAGTTATTTATCCTGTTTAGGAAGTATTGTTTTTATCATTTTTAAGTTAAAGATTCTATGCAAAAGCAGAGGGTACTTTTACTTGTACAGTGCTGTGTTACAACAGCTTCACTTAATTAACATGCAAATGAGGTCTCAGGGGTTCCTGCTGTGTATACTGTTCAAGGGAAATGTTTTGGTTACGGTTTTGCTCTTGTCTAAATATTTTAGTTCACCTCCCTACAGACCTGGTATAAATAGATCAAAAACAACTTGAAGCGAACACAGTTAGGTGGTTAACTATGTTTTTCTGACGTAGATCCACTGTCATTTTTAGCAATATTTATTTTGTACATGGCATGTATTTCATTTTACTCATCTTGGTGAGGGAAAAAAAAAAACAGCAAAAGTGACCACTACTCAGCAGAGAATGCCTTAAGATTGTAGAAGGTTTGTGAACTGATTTTTTCTGCCCTTGTTTCTGAGCAGGAAATCCCAGCTGTTTTGAGTCGTGGGCTATACAGTGCGCACGTAGAACAATTCCATTAGGCTTTCTATTGTGTTATCCGTGAGGAAACTCTGTGTTTTTCAGTGAAGGGGAATGGACCAGTTTCCCAGAACAGCTCAATGGACAGTTCCAGTGTGTGTCTGCCAAGTTTAGTCACAGATGTGCACAGCTTCACTTGACCCAGGCATGTCAAGGAAGCACTGTCACAAGGGTATAGAGTGACAGAGGGGATACGTGTCAAAGTGCAGTGCCTAGTATCAATGTCTCAGAACTTATGTTCAATCTGTGCACTATAAGTGTATTTTTGGTTCAAGAGGAGAAAGAATTTCTTGTATGTTCAGCCTTTTTTGTCTAGCAATAAGGCTAAAAGTGATAACAATGTACCGTTTCTGTGGGCGTTCACTGGTGTTTTGTCAGATCTGAAAAGGTGACAGATTGTGTATCTGTGTGCGCTCTGGCTGTTGTTGAACTTTCTCGGAGACTGAAAAACTGTCCCGCTGGGCACTGTTTGGAGAAGCTGTTGTTATATACCAGTCTTTCTAGAGGCAGAAACAAGGCAGTCCAGGCAAAGAAACCAAGTGCAGTTCCTTTGTTTATTTTTGCAATTTTTTTTTTTTAAGGCTGCAGTTACAGCTTGTTCTCCTCAGCTAACTGTTTCTCCAGCACTTTGCACTGCTACTCTCTTGGTTAACAGTGTGTTGTAAAATTTCAGTATTGTGCTATAGAAAATTCCTCATCTGATATGCTTTAAAGTCAAGGTCATTTAACCCCAGCAAAGTGTTTCACAGCAGGCTTTCTTGCAGTTTCCTATTTTGTTATACATCAGCTTGTTACAGTCACACTGTTTTTTTTTAAGATGACCAGAGCTGGGGGAAAAATAAATAACTGGAGTTAACCTGATTATTCTCAGATGTTGCTTTGAAGCCTGTTCTCGTGACGTCTTTTTTCTGTTCTGAAACTAGAAGAGTGAGTGCTGGGGTCAGCTCAGAGATGGTCGATTCCTTGCAGAATCGGAAGAGAGCAGAAGTTAGTGAGGCCCTTTTAAAAGCATCTGGACTCCACTCTGCTCTTCCCGACCCATCATTGCGACCTGCAATGCTGTCACAAGCAAAAGCTGTATTTCCATTTCTCTGAGAATATGGTGTTATCTGTACTGTCGAAACGTTCATATACAGAAGCTTTGCCCCAGACTCCAGAGCTCATCTTTTTAGTTTCCAACGGCTTGTTTGTGTGAACAGATGCTTTCTTCTGCGCAATATCCTGTGTTGTACTGAGACTTGAATATTATCAAAAGAAAAATCGAAGACGGGGGAAATCCTTTGTCAATCTAATTTTTACACACAAACTTTGACCATTTCAGCAAAACTTTTTTTTTTTGTCTAATTGACATTTCCCTCAAGTCAAAAAGTAGTAAATGTTTGTGTCTATTAGAGTGGACTATACTTATGCTCACGTTTAAGAAGTGGTGTTTTAACATGGTGGTGGCTACTGAACTCACAGAAGTGATTGACCTAAGCCGCGGTGCCCAATGTATCCAAGCAAAGTGAAGTAAACAGCATCAAATACTGTACACTGTGGTGTCTAGAGGATCTTGACATGAGAGTTTTGCTCACACGTTTGTACTAGAATTATAATAAATTGGCGTACTGCAGCTCTTCACCCAGTTGCCTGGCCAGAAACCTACTCTTACTCCAGAGTCTGCCGGCTCTGGGGAAGTCTTTCGCAGCTGAGGGGTGGATTTCTGTTTTTGATCATCTCTACTCCTCCTTGGAGTCCTCTTGATGTCTGTGATCACACTAAATGCCTCCATTTCAGTTGTGTCGGTACCTACTGATGAAATCACAGCATGGTTAAGAACTGTCCAATACCGCACGTTGTTGAACAGTATGTTGAGCCGAGTTCGCGGCATCGAGTCGGGGTAGGTAGGGTTAATCTTCTGATATATATTTATAATATATATTTTTTAATTTGACTGAAAACGTACCTTCTGCTCCAGCTCTGCTTAAACTCTTCGATCTTCTGTAGTGTTTTAAGACCACAGCATTTTTGATAATTGAGCTCATGATGTGACTTTATTGGCCTTTTTGGGTAAGTAACGTCGTGTGTCGTATAAACAGTAACGAGTAGCGACATGTGGCACGGTCTGCTCCATTCTCCCCTCGAAATAGTATAAACCACTGGGTCTCGTTTTGTGTGTTTATCCATTATTCACTTGAGAACGATATTGTCCTCGGTATTTTAGACTTCGATTCTTGATGGCGAGAATATGGATGTATGACCGAATTCTAGATGCGACATCTTTAACCACCCCCGCCAGGAGATTTCCTCGTCTTGGCTTTCATGGGCGCGTTTACCTCACGCTACTTCCTTTTGGTGTGTCCTCCCCTCCTAGACGGCTTCCCCGACGGGCCCGGGCCGCCCCGAGTCCCCCGTCTACACGAACCTCCAGGAGCTGAAGATCTCCCAGGCCCACCTGCCCCCCGCGCCCTCCGGCTCCCCGCTGCACACCTTGGGCGACTGGGAGACGTACAAGGACCCCAGCGGGCGGCACTTCTACTTCAACAGGGCGACGCAGGAGCGCACCTGGAAGCCACCGCGCGCCCGGGACGCCAGCAGCAGCGGCAGCACCGGCAGCAGCCGAGGGGAGGCTCACGCCCCGGGGGACCCCGAGGTAAGGGGGTGACCCCCACGCATGCGACTTATACCCCCGCCCGGTTTCGTTTTTTGTTTTGGTGTTTGCCTTTAGCCGAGCACTTTCTGGAGCGTTATTACGCACGTTGCCTTGATGAACCCCCACGTCTCCTGTCTCTGTGGCCGAATCTATCCATCTCATGCGACCGAGCCGACAGGTGGAGCCGTGTATCGCAACTGCCGCCGTTTAATTTCCGGTTTCGTTAGGTCAGCACAAGGTACAGAACGTGAGTGAAGATCCGCAAATGTACAGAAGGCGGAATAAATACAACTATGTCCCTGACTATATTGATACATAACGTAACATAACATCATCACTTTATTAACCCTTTACAATTTCTTGCATTAGGAATTATCTTTTCACATACCCCAGCTTGCTCTCCATGAGACACACAGACAGGGAGAGAGTCTGGGGTCAGAGCGCAGGGTCTGCCATTGTACGGCGCCCCTGGAGCAGTTGGGGTTAAAGGGCCTTGCTCAGGGGCCCAACTGAGTAGGATTTCTCTGCCGGCTGCGGCAACATTCCAGCCACAGGCACAGATCCTTAGCCACAGAGCCACCGCTCTGCCCCAAATACTGTGTAAATACCGTGGGAAGGGTATTGGGTAGGACTTTTCCTACCCAGGCACAACCATTGTTTTTCTGCTTGTGCGTAAACGAACTCTTCTCCGATTAATGAGTTATGCATTTGAGCTAAATTGTTTTTTTTCCTGCATGTATGCGACAGGAACACCTTTGAGACTAAACGAAAGTCTGCTTGTGTTGTGGTACACTTTTAAAACCTCGGAACATCCTGCATTATTGGTTTCTTTCTTCGAGATACTACAGCTCGCCCGTCTCGGTACAGGCAGCGACACTGTTTTTAAAACGTATTCTCAAGCGGCAGAATTAAGAAAAGGCTCTTACGTTGGTATAGTTTTTTTGGGGGTACTACAGACTCGGTACACTTCAGACTAGTCACCCGCTACCCCACACTGACACCTTGTGGCCAGAGAGTTTACAGTATTGCTGGTAACCTGTGCCTGAGAGAGGAGACCATCCTGTAGTGGGAATATGCTTCTGAACTGAAGCACAGGGAAAGTCAGAAGCCCCATCTGTAGGATTCTGCTAGGTCAAAGATAAGGTGAGGACGATAAGGAATTAAAGAGTTTTTAAAGGAATAAACTAAAAGTTTTGAACTTTTATGATGGGTTATATTTCCCTTTGTCTTCTAGTTTTATTTACCAATCAGGTCAATATATGTCAGACCCTGACTGGCTGAAAGGAACATTTTAAAGAGGATAGCGTAAGAGTGTTGCATATGCTGCCTGAGAACTTCTCTTCTGTACCAATATCATCGGCAGGTTTCACAGATTGTTTTCTTTACAGTGGCTCACGATTATCCCTAGTGAATTAACCATTGCACTCGGCACTTGGCCTTTTGTGAATGAATCCAAAAAGTAAATATAATGGAAGTTTATTTTTTTTCCCCTGTTGTAGCATGAATAACTGAATTTGCTACCTGGAGTAGCATGCTTTGAAGTCCCTTTCCCTGTGTAGCCCTCCCCAGTTATAGACCTCTGACTGCCTTTCTACCATAATTCCCAGGTATCTGAGTTCCCAGCACGGTGAAACGTGGGATAGCTGACTGTTCACTCTTTCCTCCAAATCTCTCTCCTGCTGAGCAAGTGCATGTCTTTGCTTTTCAGGTGACGGGTGCCACATCTGATTTATTTGGATCTTTTGGGGATTTCTCCCGGGGGGGGTGGATTGGGTGTTTCTTCACCTGGAGGGACGTGTGGTTTCCGCAAATCAGAACCTTGCCCTGTCCGAATCACAACGCCTGTCTCTCTTTCCCCTTTTTGCTGTCGTTTGTAGCCCCTCTCGTCCGAAGAGAACTGCCACAGCACTTATTCCAGCCAGTCAGATAGTCAGTACGGGTCTCCCCCCCGCGGCTGGTCTGAAGAGCTGGATGAGCACGGGCATACCTTGTATGTCAGTGAATATACTAACGAAAAGGTACTGGGCTCTGTTCTTTTCCCATTCCTCTCCTTTCCATTCCATCTTTCCCTGCACTGCGTGCATCTTTATCAGCAGTCAAGAGATGTGCGGAAACTGAACTCTTAATAATCGGTGCATTTTTATTTACTCATTTTTGATTTGTGGTCTGTGTGGAATGGGTTGAAAATTCACATTCGTTCCCCTCTTCGAGCTTACTCTTATATTCCACTTATAAACCACCCTGCTGTGCACGTCTTTCTGGCCAGCTGTCCTCCCTCCTGTATCACTGTATCCCTCCGAAGGTAAGTTGGCAGTGATAACCTGTACAGAGCTCACATCTGTTTCCTGCTGGGGGTTTCCCACCTAGTGTTACCACTAGAGCAGGAAAGGGCGATCGTTCTAGTCACGAGCTCGTCACTTTTTTCTGAGAAGATGCACTTCACTGATGTATATGTTTATATCAAGGGTATGAATGCTGAAATAAGAGGACAAATATTTAACTCATACAGATAGTGGGCCTCAGTCTGAATGCAGTAAAAATGATTTTTTCCTGTTTTTAATAACTGGCTACCTGATGGAAAAGTTCAAATATAAATCCAGTGAAACGTTGCAGACTTGATGTGCTGTGTGAGGAAAAAAATCTGAGTAGACATGTAGAAAATAAGAGTGATATCTTGGGCAAACACGTTACTGAAAGGAAATGCAAAGTTCTCAGAAAACTGGAAAGTTCTTTAAAAGTAATCAAATGAAAACATTAGTGATCCTACATAAATATGGGAATGTTAAACAAGGCGACACAAAATTTGCCCTGTCTGATTGCAAGTTAATCAGCTGTTGAATTCACAAGAGATGGACTGGGTCACGTCTTGGGTGGCTGTTCAGTCCACTTGTGTCTTTTGGAAATGTACTGTCTCTTTTTTTGCCAAGAGAGACGGGGCCCTTCATCATCCGATCTTGTCCTTCCTGTTGCTGTGTTCTCAGTTCAGGGATCACTCCAGTCAGAGTTTTGTGCCTTGTTAAGGATACATCGGGCGATTAATTGATCAGGGCAGAAATGTCTCTGTTTCACATGTGATGTTACTGCATTTCTGTGTCGGACCCCGTGAGTCGTTTTTGTATATCCCAGAGTCGATTTCAAAACACATTGGTCTAGATCGCCAACAGGCTCAGTCACTGAAATCGAGAGCAGCATTGTTGATCTCGGCTTGAGGAAGAAGCAGACTAATCTGCCTTGTCATTGCATGTTGCGAAAACGACTTTATGATTCAGTACGTCTTGGAAACTGCAGTGCAATTGTATTTTAATGTTTTCCACAAGGTGCAGTTTGTCCTTCTAATCTCTGAGTTCTAATCTGTGAGCTCGTTCATAAGTAGGTTCAGCCTATGAGAGCTAAAACTGCGATTTCTGCTCATTTGGAGCCTTTACGCATTTACCCCTAGATCATATCAGGTGTCACTGATAGCACTTTATGGCTTCTACACCATTCATTTCCTGTAAGCGCTTTTTAAAAATATTTAAGTTTTAAAGCTGCAAAGATGTATATATTTTATCTAATATTTTGCGCATGTAGTCAAATGCAAGCTTTTAGTTTACAAACCTGTTTTAATCTAATTAGATTATTCTGAGTGGGTAAGTAAGTTGAAGACTTGTATAAAGAACATTTAGATGTAATAAAAGCCACTTTATTTGATAAAACGACTGGTTTGTGATTGTTGTCACTGTGATAATATTTTTTTGCACAATAAGAGAAACTTGTCTAGTGGCAATTCAAGTAATCTCAGATGTAATGTTTCTTTCCTTTGTTACAAAAAGGGTCAAATTAAAATGGGCACTTTTACCCATTTTGTAGCTTTGCCAGTTTTTGTAGCTTATTTTATTATTTAAATATCTGTAACATATATGAAGCATGTTCACCACATCCTTGTGTAATAATCCTCATGAATCTGTATTTATTTCCAGTGGATAAAGCATGTTGATGATCAAGGCCGCCCGTACTACTATAGTGCTGATGGCTCGAGGTCTGAGTGGGAGTTACCAAAAGTGAGTCAGCTAAGTACAAAGAATGACCACACAGAAACAACTGGAGTAGGTCGCCTTGCCGAATGCAGAGAGATCAGACATAACTAAGTGAAAATCACAAGTCAGGTGGTTGTACAAAAACTTATTGAATTGGCCTATTGAATATTGTCCACAGCTGAGCCCTTTCCGCTATTCGGTTTACAATCTACCCAGGGGTCAGCTTTTCTGTTCTAGTGTTTGTGTAGGCAGAATGATCTATTCCTGTGATTGAACTTTTTTTTGCAGATGCAAGTGACAAAATACGTAACTCTTAAGAATAGAAGAGTTATTCAAAATGTTAAAATATTTACTTTCTGGCATCTGCTAAAAGAAAAAGTTTAATGAAATGATGAAAAACAATTGTCATGTTTAAGTTGCACTTTTTAAAAAACAACTTCAATAAGGAATTTTAAAACTTGCGTATTTGTTTTGCTTGGCTTTGTCATTAAAAGATTTTAAGCAGTATAAAGTGCCAGCTTTATAAACATATAATGAAAGCATTATTACACTAGTTGTGGGAGTCAAATACTCAACTTAGTGATGGTTAATGGGTATTGTTACTTTTAATTGATAGCTATTTCAATTAGAAATAGAATAGATAGAATTGAGTCATGGATGACTACTGTACTAAATGTAGGTAATATATACATTGAATGATTGTACAGTAAAAAGTTAAAACAGCAAATAAAAACAGCTTGTAAGTAAAAAAATAAAGATGTGAATCAAATATGTTTGACTGTAGGAAGTCTAACCAAAAACACCAGCAAAAGGTTTCCGTCTTGTTTTGTTTTTTTTAAATATTGGGTACAGAAGCACTTCATTGCTTTTTTAAGCCTTTGAAGAACTAAGCTTTGTGCAGATCCTCCCCCCTAGATGCAGATGCTGACAATATCGTGGCTCATTTAAAAAGAGAACAAAAAGAGAATCAAACCTAATGAAGGGCTTTTACTTATTTGAGGTCTGAACCCAGCCACGCAGCATCACATTGACCAATTACGCAGGACTTTACCGATGCATGCAGATCGCCCTTTTCACTAATCTCTCTAGCAAACAGCTAAATTAGGTACAGCTATAATCTGATTAAGGTTAGTCAAGGCCAGAAGCGCTGGGAGGCGTTGAGTCTCCATCCCCAAGAGTAAACTGGGCTTGCAGCCGCCTTCATGTGGCACCAGATCAGGTGCCCATAACAAATCTTAAGAGGGGTGTTTTTCTCCTATGGTGTTCTGGTCCATGAAAGGAGAGGTACTGCCTGTCTGTATTGCGTGGCCTTTGTGCAGTTTCATTTGGTGGTTTACCTCGGCACACCTCTGACCAGCTGTTCCTTCCCTCCTCTCTGTGCAGTATAACCTCTCGCCGCCGCAGCCTGGAGACATGCCCAAAAGCAGAAGTCTGGACAGGAAGCAGGTTGAGCCTATAGTGTTAACAAAGTGGAGACACAGCACCTATGTAGCAGATTTAAGTGACAAGGTAGGAGAGTGCGACTCGCTTGTAAAATAATAGTGAAAATGACGTGTGTCCACTATGTACTGCTGGCCTTGTACACGTCACAGAAGCCTGTTCCTCGGCCTGTCAGATGCCACCTTTTTTATTACCACCGGAAAAAGACCCACGTTCTTCACACATAAATGGATTGTAACCGAGGAGGAAGCCGGAGCAACAAGCAATAGCCTTTTCGTTTCATGTCGCTTAATACCGCGCAGTCTTGAGCACATAAACTAAAACTAGTAATTCTGTATCAGAAATCAGCTCAAAACAGTATAACCTTTAGGCTCACTTCCACTGTTGGGGCACAAGTGTTGTTCTTAATTTAAATACTGCAATCAATTACAGTTATTACTGATATTGTTGTTTTATATATTTATAGGCCACCACAAACTGTGATGCTGATGCTCATTTTGGATGTTGTTTGTGTATTGGTTTGGATTGGTCCCCGAGTCGTGGCACAGTGGTGCCGTGCTTAGGCATACTGGCAGGTTAATTGGCTTCTGGGAAAACTGGCCCTGGTGTGAGTGTGTGTGCCCTGCGTTTGACTGGCGTCCCATCCAGGGTATATCCTGCCTTGTGCCAATTGCTTGCCTGGATAGGGTCCAGTTTCCCCACAATCCTGTATTAAAAGGAGCAGTGTGAAAATGGCTGGATAGCCCCCAAGACCTGCAGTGAAACTTGAATTGCTGCCCAGAGACTTGCTTGAAAAGTAGGGACATGTTTTTTTTTTAAACCAAGTTAGATAAGGTTCCTCCTTTTCGAGTGAACGTTTCAAATGAAACTTGCAAAATTCCTGCCTGGCGAAAGACTCCGTGCGTTAACGTACTTGCAGGTGGAGTGGTCTGAAGCGTCCAGCTCCTCTCGGACACAAACAGCGCTGCAGCCAAGGCCACAGTCTGCTCGCGTGCTAGAATCGGTCCCGAAGAGCGCGATGATGGTTGAAGGAGTTCAGTGTGGCAGGTGGCTCTGTGTAGGTTTTGTAGTGCTCCAGGAAAGAAGTTGCTCCAGGCAGGGGAAGGTAGTTATCGCCTCTGTCAGCAATGCCTGGGCCAGCAGAGAAGACGCAGTGATGGACATTGTCTTAATAGCCTGGCTTCTTCAAATACTCTTGATCCCCATTGCCGTGACCACCCAGAAATCCCATCAGAAGCACGTCTGAATGAAAGTGGGAAGGAAGGTCTTCCAACCTTTTTTATTTTTTGGTCTTGAATCTTTCTCTGTATAATCAAGGGTCTGAGTGTATCAAATGTGTCTTTGGTGACTCATTCGTGGTGCCATCCTTCATAGGCTACGATTGTGTTTTAATGGGAATTTCTGTTTTTTTTTTGCTAACTAAGCGGTTAACCGTTATATTTTTAAAAGTTGTTTGTACAAGGACATTTGTAAAATGCCATACTAAAGGGTTAAAAGGTGAGTGGTGCCCATTCCTTTTGCTACTTGGCGCCCCTAAAGGTTATGATGCAAAATGGAAGCAATCATTTTATTCTAAACTCGTCTCCCACCCCTTTTTCAAGCCCTTGAAATGAGAAGAGCCAGTGTGACTCGGATATGGGAAATGTAAAAGTGTTCACCTGTTTCAGGCACAGCAGTTATGGAATATGTAGAAAATATGAATAAACCAGTGCGATATATACTGCTCTTGTCCATTGTGTAGATCATGTTGTTTTCAAAACAGTCCTGGACCTTTTTAATTCCAAAAATAGACGCAGTTAAGGCAAGCAGATAAAGCTGCAGGATGTGCTTACAGTGTCCTGAGTCACAAACGAACATGTGACAGGAGATGAGTTGCAAATTCATTCTGGCAGGGGTATAGGATGTTGTTCTCCATGAAAGACCTCAGAGTTCACAGCTGTTTGCCCTGTAACTCAGCTCCTCAAGGCCAAAGCTAAAGGGTAGCCAGGAGATTCTCGTTCCTGTAACTGCTGTGCTTCGGTTTTCAGTAACAGTGGTGAGTGCACTGGTTTCCGTAACCAAAATCAGTGCTCTGGTTCACTCATGCTCGAGCATACAGGAGGCTTTTCAGTAACTTGGACCAGTACCTGTTGTTATGAGAGGTCTGTTATTGCCTTACGAGTTGAAACTGGATGCTCGAGAGATGCTCTTTTGGTTCTGTTTCAGTTGTCTGTCAAACACAGACGTTATGCTTCTGAGCACCATACAGGGACCGCTGGTCCTCCGCCGTACCCTGAACAAGTTAGTACTCTGCCCTGTGACTGTCCTGTCTTTTCACCTTCAGTAAATGGTATAAATTAACAACAACAACTACAATAACGATGAATCATTCTGCTGATCTTAACTGGCAGCGATCAGGTGGTCAATCAAGCTAATCATCCTTGTTGCTTGCCAGAACTAATTGAGCACTGTCCTTATTGATGCGTTAGTTTTTTCTGTACTGTGCAGAAAAGCTAATGCTCTGAACTGTTATGCATTAAAGGTGCAGCATGCCTTCCACAGCCTAAGCAAGTGCCTTCAGTCTCTTATTCAACTACAGTAGCTAATTGGGGCTCCAGTTAGCTGAGCCTGCGGCAGTTTCTGCTTTGTCTTTTATTTAACTAAAAATTTCAGAAGGCCTCAAAGTTCTTAAAGCCAATCCATGACGGATGCTAATTGAGCTTGGTTTGGATAAGTCATCGGACGTTCAATGAAGGTCTAAGGCTGGAGCGTTCTGAAGTACAATTCAGAAACATCTATCTTAAAATTTGAAACAAGTTCTTGGTGAAGGGAATGCTGCACTCTTAATCACTTCAACAATTTACCTGCTGTCATTGTCTCGTAAACCACGCTCAAGTTATCGTTCCATTTCATGTGCCCTTGCTTTGGTGAGTTATTGTTGATTTTGTTCTCTTGTGGTTTCCTGCTCACTTATTAATGTTTGTTGATGTTTCCATTGTCATTCTCATTCCTAGGAGTCTCCGACAGGTCCCAAGCAAAGCTTTCCCGATTCTGACTCCTGCCCTTCATCTCCCAAGCATCCCACAGCAGTTAGTATCCTCGCTTTTCTCTGGCCGCCCTGACCTTGGGGCTCTGTTCCATTAGTTCCATGGTCGTCCTGGCAGGAAGCTGGGCACCGTTCCCAATCTTGTTCTCTTTTCCCGCTCCATCTTGTGGTACTCCAGCTCAGCTAACAAGATTTCCACTCCCTTTTATGTATCTGCTCGTGGACAGCTTGAATCCTAGAGAGGCTCTTACATTTTTGTGTGTACAGGCTGAATGATGTATGCTTGAGAGTTGGAGGCCTTTCAGCGGGTCATGTTCTGCACAGTGTGAAGTTTGGGTCATAAGTCATTTCGTTGGTTTCCAGGGCTGTGGAACTTGTGCAAAAATGTCACAGGTCCATTCTAGAGCACATCAGACAGGACCTTTCCTCCAAAATTCCTTATTCTTTGGGATGAACCTAGCTTTTCCCTTAAGGCCAGTCTGATCTCCTAGGATTGCATTCTTTTTACTGACTGATATAGGTGAAGCATCTGCCTTAACAATCTGTTTTTCTTGGTTCAGTTTGTCATTTTCTGCCCTTTACATTTCACTGTTGACCATCTGTTTTTGCATCACAGACTTCAGAGAAATGTGGAGTACTAAATGTGACCAAAATCACTGAAAATGGGAAGAAAGTAAGGTGAGTTTGATGAAACCTACAATCTTTGGGAATTCTCATGCATACTGCATGTTAAGAGGATAGTGGTGTGATCCTCACTGCAGTAGGATGTGCAGATGTAGACCATTTATAGTGTTAAAGAATTAATGGGTAAAACACATCTGTTTCACTATAGTCACATTGTTAAAAAGTATTCAAATACCTTCTTAAAGGGGAACTATAACTGATTTTATTTTTATTTCAGGGTTTATTAAGAATCAGCATTAAAGTGTGCATTTCAAACCACATAAATCTGAAATGTACACAGTAACTTGTAAAAACTTCAATTTACATCACAAAACAGAAACAATTTCCGTTTACACACAGCACCATGTTGTGCTTTTCTAAACGAGGCAACAAAACGTTTGATGAGGTGAAGCAGCCTTATAACATTGTAAGCAAGCAGGCTTGTGAATATATCTCTTTTAATCCTAAAGAAATATTGCTCTCAATTTTGTTGGTTTTGCAGACAAATACTTCTTATTAACTCTGCATGCAGATCACATTGGAATATCTCTGTGGTGCATGTCAGCTGCACAGCCTGTACTTATTCCCTTGTACATCACATTACATTAGTCATTACAGTGAGTAGTGAGCAGGAAGGGCCACATCACGTCACAATTTGTGGGAACTCGCACTTTCAATCATGACGAGACCAGGGGTTTGTGACAACATGGCAACTCACGATACTTGTACAAAGTTCACGATTTTGTGCTAAATTTGACATTTGTACATTTTTATATAACGTCAGTGGATTTGTTTTGTTACTGATAAATACTATTTATTTAAATACTGATCTGGGAAATTGGGACTGCAGTTCCTCTTCAATTTGACAATTAATGTTATGACTCGGGTTTCAAGCCTTTTTTCCGTTGAATTGTTTTAAATGCGGAAAAAATTGTATTATATATTTAAAAAAAAATAAAGCAGAATAATGAAATTGAGGCAGAAATCACATTTTATTTAATAAAAATGAAGCAAGGGCAATCTTTTAGAGATAATCCCCTGTTCTAGTGCACCTTTCTGTGGAGGAATTCCAGCTTTCACTTGTATGGAGACAGTAAGGGGAAGCAACAATTTTTATATTCGGCTCCAGATAGGAAGGACTGGTACATTACCTGTATGAATCCTTTTTGATTCATTAAACAAGTAGAGAAATGAATACTAAAAAGCTGTGCTGTTGTAACACTTGGAGAAATAAGAAAAAATTAAAAGAAATAGACTGTCCATTTTTAACTGTTTGCAAATAAAACAGTGTTACACTACTCATACAGGCGTACAGTATTGGTTTTAGAATTAACATCTGTGTGTGGGGTCAGATTTTGAAATTAATTTTTTCACAGGTCCCGCTTTTTTCTGTGTGCACAGACAACTGCACAGATTTCAGTCGAATGAAGGTTTGGTTTTTAATAAAATGCACAGATGAATATTTGAAGGGGAGATTAGACTAAATTGATTAAAATCTCCAAATCATTGCAGATTGTTTACAGCCAAGTAACCCCTATTTGTATTATATACAAGTACAGGAAAAATGAGTCATGATACACGTGAATGAAATCTAAGATTAATAACAGAGAGTCAGTGATCTGATGTTTATGGTACTGGGATTAGCAGTATGTAAACTGGCAGTGCAGTGTAACAATCAATTTTGCATAATTAATAATGTCGTATCAGCATGATTACACATGGAGAGCAGACACTACAATAACTTTTGGATCTAGTAGTTGCGAACCTACTGCAAATAAATCTCCATATATCCTAAGACTTTTTCCCCATGAACACTGAACAGATTTAGACTAAAAATATTGTAATATTGCAATCCTTCTGTTAAGGAAAACCGCACACCCATATAAATAGATGCTCTGACAACTGGGTCTTCCCGAGGAAGTGTCTGATAATGAAACCACTCGATTTCCTTTTTTCATTTTTAATTTGAGCTCAGCTAAAATGTCAGGCATCTCTGCGAGGAAGTAGAAGGCTGTTAGCTATTGAAAAGCTGCCCAGTCTTCTCGATAGCCTTCAGAAGGCTGCGGATGTTTCTTCTCTAGGTGCACTCATCTGGGTAAAGTGCAGCTACAGAGCATGCCCAGGTCCTGCCAGGCAGCTCAGCAGGTCCCTGGTTGCTCCTTTAGACGTGGCCTTTAAACGTGCTGATAACTGGTACGGTTTCAAGATGAAATGACCAAACAAATAGTCACATTACAAGAACCATACAGAGCACTGACAAGCTAAATCAGGGGGTATTATATCAAATTTGTTTAATGCATTATTACTGTATTGCAAGAGCTGTTTTTTCACCCTTATTTTTACAGAACTATCTTCTGTTACTAATGGCCCAAAAGGCATGACTCAAATTGGTCACGAGGTCATGAAACAGACTCATCCCCCTTTTATATGCTCTCCGGTTGTAAATTTCACTCCTTTTACCTGCCCGGTTTTTTCCATGTCAGATTGAGTCTTGTTGATCTCTCATTCCTGGCGAACGGTACCTTGCGAGAGGTGTTCTGACCCAGACGGGCTTACCTGCTTCATTTCAGGAAGAACTGGACGTCCTCCTGGGCTGTGCTTCAGGGCTTCGCACTGCTGTTCGCCAAAGGTCAAGGAGGCGGAACCGGTTGGGTGTGTGTTCTTTTGTAAAATGTCAATTGTTTTATACTTCTGCTTTAGCGAAAATACTAGGCAATGCTATATAACCTCCACCCCTCCCAGAAAAACATTAGCAGGAATAAGAGTATTTATAGTGTTAGAAGCCATGCGTGCTGCCCATGTATCTAAAAGGGTATGTGATCGCCTTAATCATAAAAGCATAGGCTCCCTTCTGTTTCTTTAACCGTAGCATGTGCTAGTAATCAGTTTGATAAATGTGTCTTTCTGCAAGGTCTATTTTTCACTGTGGTTATAGTGGCTCAATAAAAAGACATATGAAGCAACATCAGATGTATCATAGCCTGAAGTGTGAACGATGGTCAGAAGGAAAAGTCATGATGGGGAAAAAAAAACTATGGTGCACCTTATAGCAACAATATTTGCATTTTCATCTGTACTGGGAGCTGAATGCAAGGTTTTAAAAGTGACTGAACAGTGTATTCGAGAGACTTGGCTGGAATGCATCAGGGCCTGAAAAGGCTCAGGTAACCCAGGGGGCTTTCATTAATGGAGTAATGTCTGGCTCTTGGCTTCTGTCGTGCTGTGCACCGTTCCTTGTTTGTTTTTTTGTGACATCACCACTTTTCTTCCCTCTTCCCATGAAGTCGTACTACCGCAGGGGCTCGATCCCTGAGCTCCTCCTCTCGCTGTTAAGCAACTGGAAACGCTCAGTGAAGCAGCGCCCCGCTGTCTCCTATGTATACTCTGGCCCTGTCACAGCTGCCACTGTATGTGTTCTCTCTGCATGCCTCCTCCCACTAGGAATGCCTTCTGTCTCTTCGCCTTTGACCTTTTGGACTGGGTTCAGAGGGGGTTTTGAGTGACCTTCCCGATTGAATCATTTAGAGATGGTTACTTGAAATCAGTCAGCTGTGTGTTCACTCGTGCCATTTCAGTGCAAGGTTGCAGGTTTTAACCTTTTATATCCCGTACCCAGTAGCAGTAGTGCAGGTTGCTTATTGGAGGTGTCTGTCGGCAGGCTCTGTGGAAACAGCCTTGATTAAAGGAAGCACTCTCTCTTAGAAGTACAGAAAGTCAAAAACTACTTTATAAAATGTGGAAGTGAAACTGAAGTCTGGTTCCAAGTAGCCATTTCTGATTGACGTTCTTGAAAATAATCCTGGTTGTGTGGTGGAGGGGTGTGGACTGGCTTGGCACTCTACTGTTAACCACACAGCAGAGTAAAATAACAGGGTTGTCAGCAGCAGGTCACTTGTGAGTGAAAAACAATGCCGTCGGAGGGTTTTTTTAATTCGGCAGAATCCATAGTTCTTATTTGGCAAGGATAGTAGTGGCTGCAGTGTTTGTCCGTGTGCAAATGCATGATTTCAACAGTGTTTACTCTTCAGCTGGCTGCATGAAGCTGACATTCATTTTGCTTTATGTATGTGCCCTGCAGAATGCAGCCTGCAATTTATAAAGAATGTTAATTCATTGTTGAGTGCTTAGGCTTGTGCTTCTCTTCAAGAACTATGTGCCGCTCTTTGTATAACGAAGGTGGCAAATGCGGAGATTATTCTGGTCCGAGTGGCCCTCAATGGAATATTTATACACTACACAATCCGTAACAGGTCGTAAAGGGCTCCAAACTCTTTGACAACAAGCCTCAGATAGAATGACACTTCACTTCACCGTAGCCTTTGACACACCGAGTTCTGTCGTGTGAAGCTGCTGCCTTTTTAACCCTGGGAAGAGGAGGCAGACTCACACCACCCTCACCTTTCACCTTATTGGAGACCTGTAGGCTTCGTGATTCCGGCACTCCGAAAAAAAACCCCAAACACGGTGCAGAAAAACCTTTTGGAGATGCTAGGTGACTTTAAAAAGGAGACATTTTGACTTCACGTGCTCCTTAAGTATACTTCATTTAGCCTGGTCTATTACTGGTTTCCCCAGAATCTGTCTGATGAACAATTAAAAACCTTTAACATCTCTTGCATATCACTGGGGTCGAAACTTGTGTAATCTTCCCAGGCTTATAATGTGTTTACTAAGAAATTAACTTTTCTCTCCTTTGATTAATTAAAATTGTACCAAAACCTGCAGATTCAAAAGCGAGTCAGTGCAATAAAGCTCAGTTTGAAGAAGTCATATTTGGTGCCTTTGAGTCTCCTGAAAGAATTGTAGTTTTTCTTTTTGTGCCTTAAAATAAATTGGGCAGTTTCATATTTGAACTGAACTGATAAGACCGATGAACTACCTGAAAATATTTTTTAAAGGGATATCATAACAGCCTTTTAGGATTTTTCCGTTTTGTTTACTGTTGCATTAAATACATTTAGAGGAAGAATGATGGTGGTTCATTCTATTTATTCATTGTAGAGAAATTGTAGTGATTTCTCTGGAATGCCACGGTCTACCACCGCTTTGCAATGAGTTGGAAACCCCAACGTATTGATGTTATAGACCTTATGCACAGTTATTATGAACACATTTTTTTCTGAAAAGTAGGGTACTATACATTTTTATCCGTAGTCTTTTTTTGAATCTCATGTCCCTGAAATGTGTGGGATCTTTTTCAGCCCCCAAATGTAGCATCTGACTTTTGAAGTGTCTAGTAACTAGAATGTTTTCTGACTTCTTTAACAGTCTTGAAGGTGGAATACTTGAAAGCAGCAAGTGAACTTGAGCTGTAGCTGTCCTCCTAAATGGAAGTTAAGATCCATTTATAAAATCTTTCATATAAATCTAACTTTTTAAAATTGTATGTATAAGTATTTAAAATAAATGTGAACGTCACGCCTACCCTATTTAACTCCTCACCTATGTGAAACTTAAGAGAAAGAGGAAAGATTAGTGGGAAAGAATGGACTTTCCTACTCTGATCTGCCTTGACTTCAGCTGTAACTGTTTCTGTCTCAATGAATGAAACAGAACAGATTTCAGGAGGTCACCTTCTCTGTCTTCTAGCGAAATGCATCATTTCAGTCATATCTTTGTTAGTTACTCGATGTGCTTCTGCTACCTGTCTTTGAGTGATTAAAAGTGTAATTTTAATAGTTTTTGTCAATTTGTGGATTTTGAAAGCACGATTGTTTCGGTTCTCAATACTTTACACATAAAATATACACTATAAATGTCATTCAGGCATTGGCTATAATAGTGATGTAACTTTTGAGTTAATGTTCAAAAAAGTAATTGTCCTTAAAAATCACTTAAGAGTGTCAGGAAATCACTATAGTGGTAAAAGATGCAGGGCAAATCAAAGTCCCTAAGTTTAACATGAATTTTGTCTCAAGTTACTGATGAGGTAAGCAATAGGTTTGAGGAGTGGACTTTTGAAAGTCAGATGGCATTTTAGTTTTTTTAAATTTTGATCCATCTGATTAAAGCAGGAAAGGCATCACACAGGGAACAGTTATTAGCAGTTGTGGTTTTGTGGTTGTGGTTTTGGTGGACATCAGGAACAGGTGGCCTTTAGACAGAGGACTTTATATTGAAGGTTATCACTTTTATCTGCTCCTAAGTTGTCTCGAATCAAAAAAGGGAAGAAAAGCTTAAGAAATGCCTTGAGTTTTGTGTATAAGGTGGCCATTTCTGCCGTGGGTCCTTGCACTGCTCCAGCGTTCTCCAGTTGGATTGTTCCTTGGTGGAGATGCTGGGCTCGTTTATGGGCTGAGCATGCCTAAGCATGCCTAAGGAACGCTGTGACTGCCGAGTGCTGGAGCAACTGGATACGGGTTTTCTCGGAGAGGGTATCAGGGGACAGCTTGGTGGTGGTGAGGTTGGGTGGATGGGAGCAAAGGAGCATGGGCCTGCGTGGCTATTGGGAAGGTGCTTCATTGTGCCAGCTGCATTGCTCTTGGGAGAGGTGCGGCCGAAGGCATCGGTGTCAGCTATTTTCACTTCCAGAGTGAGCTCGAAAGGGCTACCTGCCGGATGCCATCTGTGTGCATAATTCATACCCTGTGGACAATAAATATATCCCATGCGATCAACTGGGAAATTTTTCTTTTTAAGGTTTAGTTGGTGTGTGGCATTTTATTGACTCCCCCCTCCCCAGCTGTTCTGTAAATCTGTGTGTGGTTAATTATGTTTTTTCCCTTCAGAAGTTTGGTGGTAATCAGTCCAAGCCTGAGTTCACTGTGGACCTCAGAGGGGCTTCTGTGGATTGGGCTTCGAAAGACAAATCCAGCAAGAAACACGTCATTGAGGTAAAGACCCCTTTCAAAAATGTCCTTCTTTTCTTTCAGTACTGCTGGAAGTAGAGGCTGTCAGACACAGGAAAACGTATTTCAAGTATTACATGATTTGGTCTTTTGAAGGGAAAAACAATGACATGTCTTGAGGTTGTTTTCCTGAATTGGTTGTTTTCTGAGGTTTTTTTGTATTTTACTGAAGCACTGATTATTTTTAAATTGCACTTCGGCACCCTCTAGTGCTCTAATCCTAAACTGCGTGGAAAGTTTTATTATCTGCCGTTTCAGAGTAGGTTGCTTCTGTTTTTTCTCTTAATTGAGTGGTTTGCATTTTTTTTCTCATTGTGTAAGAACTGAAGTTTGTTAAACAGGAAGAATAATGGCACTTCATGGTGAAGTAGGTAATTTCAGCTGTTGTGATTGTGGTGGACTAGTTGATATTCTCTTGCTGTTGTAATAATCATTTGATGTTGCACTTAATGATTTGCATTGTTCTTTGTGGTAGGAACATTTTTAGAATGTCTTTATCCTTCCTTACATTTTCTACTTTTTAATTGCATATTCCGTTTTAAGATACTTGTGTGTCAATTACACTGTTTTACAGAATGTGACACATGTTGTGCCCCCGTAAAACAAAATCATTAGTTCAGTGTCTTTGAACTGCTTAAATCCTCTTGTTCCGTTTGTGGAACAAATTTGTCTAAAATTAAGAAAAGTGGGATTTTCATAAACAACAATAAAATTGTAGAACTAAATTGTAGACTAAAGTCATCTTTGAATACAACACAAACTAACAGATCTGTAAGAAAGAAGGAAAAGAATATCCCACTATCTCATTATTGTCCAAAAGTTCTTGTAGTAATTATTTGATGCTGAGATCACAGAGTAGTCTAGTTGAAAGTATTCATTCATTGTTAGTACTTACCAGAGTTTCTTGTCAGGATGAGGCTGGTATTTCACTGTCAGTTTAAGATTGAGGATTGGGAATTTGCAGTAGATTTCCATTGAAAAATGTATGGTTAATTCTGAAAGGGAACATTTCGCTGAAAGCTTTTTCAATTGTAATTTAAGCTTTGTTGTCCCATCGGGAAATAGTTTTTTTACAGCACACTCCCAACATAACACAATGACAGACAAACCTTTACAAACCAACATGCTACAATGTTACAGCAGGATAAGGGTAAAGATAGTTACGATACATTGCTTGAAAGATATTGCAGTGGGGATGAGAGATTTCATGTGTCTATTAGTCTTACACCTGGGGACACAAAGGTGTCTCCCAGACTGGGGAAGTGTGAACTCACAGTGGAGTGAGTGAGAGACACAATCCATGATACATTTTCCTTTCTTTGGCACCCTCTGTTTGTACAGGATACTTGAGTTTGACTAGTCTTTCCAGCCTATTCCAATCAATAGTACTGATGTTTCCAAACCAGCAAGTTAAACAGTATGTTAAGAAACGTTCAGTAAAAGACTTGTAGAAAAGTGTTAGGATGGTTCTGCCTACTTTAGTTTTTTAGAAAGAAATGTCTTTGTTGGCTGATTTTATAAATGGTGTCACAGCATTTGCCTCAACTCAGGTTTTTGTCTTATGACCAGTCCCAAGTACTTGTAGTCATTCTTGCTAAAGCTGCTAATGATCTCATGACAATATGACAATATTTGTGGTGCACTGTTTAAAGAGAATTCTATACTCTTTAATGGAAATCACAACATCCTGTTTGTTGGACATCTGTGGTACTGTGCTTAAATGGTTTAAATCAAACCTTGTTAATTGAGCTAGTTAATCACTGATTTGAACCTGGGTCATGTCACCTGGTCAGATGTGACTGGGATTCAAGGCCTTTTGTATCTTCACAGCTCGGGAGCAACATCTCAAAAGAAATCGGGGAGTTTGCGCATTAGGTGCATTTGAAGTCTAGCCTTAATACTTTTTGAGGAAGATTTTTATGTTGTTATATGGCTGCATTGTCTTCTTGACTCTGTTTGTAATGTGCTTTTTAAAGGTGCTATAAGATGAAGGTTTATTATTAGAAAGTAATGCCTGTTTAACCTTTTGGTTTTATGGTAATTCCGCTGACTAATTCCGCCATTTTCCACTGACTTAATATTGTATAGGAGAAGCACTGGTGACACGTTGGAAACATCAGGAAAAGCAAAAACCATATCCGCTGCAGAAATGTGTTCTCGCGTACATATAAATGCAGTATAAATGCCTACAGTTTAACTGTGCTCCTTCCAGAGTACACTTCAGAGTGCGAGGCTACGCTTTCAGATCTGGTTATCTCGAAATTTGTTTTTTCTTGTCAGCTGAAAACCCGTCAAGGAACCGAGCTCTTGATTCAGTCCGAGAACGACAGCGTTATCACCGACTGGTACAAAGCACTGGCAGAGACGATAAGCACCCATGTAAGTGTCATCGTATGTATATGTATCTGTGTGTAAGCTTGGTGACAATTTAGTCGTGTTTAATTTGGTAACACCTCTTTCTACAGTGCTAATAATAATTTCTTAGACTTATATGGTGCTTTTTTAGGACTCGAAGCGCTTTACAGGTAATGGGGACTCTTCTCCACCACCATCACAAATGTGCAGCCCCACTTGGATTGTTGCAACAGAAGCCAAAGTGCACCAGTACTCTCACCACACATCAGCTCTCAGTGTGGAGGAGAAACGAGTGATGAACGAGAAATTTGGCCAGGACACCAGGGTTAACACCCATACTCTTTTCGAGGAATACTTTGGGATTTTGAATGACCACAGAATCAATTTTACACCTCACCTGACAGTGCCTGTTTTTTTGCAGTATAGTGTCCCCTTCACTATACTGGGGCATTAGGAACCACACAGACCGCAGGGTGAGCACCCCATACTGGCCCCACTAACGCCTCTTTCAGCAGCAACCTCCCCCTTCCCAGGAGGTCTCCCATCCATGTACTGGTCAGGCTCACACCTGCTGAGCTTCAGTGGGCTGCCAGTTGTGAACTGCAGGATGATATAGCTGCTGGCATCATCTCTCACAGGGATTTAGCAGGTGTACCAGCTTAAATGTGAATTTAGCATTTATTTATAAGCAACAGACGAAGAGCACACACTCTCATGGCAAAGGGTCTACTGTGCTTAACTCAAATATCAAGTCTTGGGTATGTCGCGCAGTCACAGGCGTCTCGAGGGCAGACCCAGCTGGTAGAGGGGGTGCTGTAAAGTCACTCATCGGGGCAGAAAAGCAGCTCTTTGTGTCCTGGCGTCCTCAGGGTCTGGATTAAAAAGCCAAGAGCAAAATGCGGCTTTGTCCGACCCTCAAGAGGAATGCATGCCGTCGTCATGGAGTAGAACAAAAAAATGTTTCACTGAACTCGCCTCTCGTGCTGTGATGGTAGCCATTTTGTTTTCTACTTAAGCAGCAGTCAAACTCACTGCTCTAAACATTTGGCTGTTTAAATAAAAGGCAGGTACGATTTTCAGGCCTTTATCCTGGGCTTTTGTAGAAAAAAAGGCTTCTGCCGGAGCCCCACGTCTCCCCAGTCGGTGGCGTCGCTGACCGTTAGTTTGCCGATTTGTGTTCGCGATGGTTCGCATTGCTGCCTTCCGAGCGCCGGGGTCCAGGGTTCACTCCCTGCCCTGGGAGACAATCCGTGTGGGGGTTGTAATATTCTCTCCATGTTTGGATGGGTTTCCTCCAGGTTTCCTCTGGTTTCCTGGTAGGTGAATTGGTGTCTGAGGAAAATTGGCTCTGGTGCGTGTGCCCTGTGATGGACTGGCATCCCGTTCAGGGTCCCTTGCACTCATTGCTTGTCAGGATCGGGTCCGACTCTCCTGCTACCCTGCAAAGCAGTTGGAACACTACCATCACTGTAGCAGAAACGCATGACGTTGGCAACTTCGAGATTTCCCTTATCATCCCATATTAGCAGCGTGAGCAAATAGTAAATGAATGAAAGGAAGAATGTATAGTATTCTGTTACTGTCAAATTGTGAATTAATGGGATTTTCTTTCTATTGCTGTGCGACTGCTGTACAATGTAACAGTGTTATTTAGCACAGATCTGTACATTATTAACAGATTTTTGTTTTTACTGAATTTTTGTTTTATAATAATGTACACTTTAGGATAAGAAACTTGAATTGCTTTCATTTTATGCAAAAACAATGGTTTTACTGAGCTTTCTGCTGTGCAACACAAAGGACTGTTCTCACACAAGGGATAGAAGAAACTACTCAATTACCATTCTTGTTGAGCTGACGAACTCGCATGTTGTCACTCCTATTAATACATTATACAACAAAATGCAACAGTTCTTTCTTCTTGACATCAAAAAAGGAACCGATTTGTTAAACAAACACTAGGGGGAGTATTTTGTACACCACAAATAAATAGAAATATAATCACAAATATAAAGTACCGTCATAACATTTACATAATTGGTAGATTAATTGATTAGATTATCCTGCAGATTGGGGCGATTTATTTATCCTAATTAGAAGGTATATTATACTAGAGCTCCTTGTAAATGTAATGTTTGTGTAAACACTCTTCATGATTCACTGTTTCCGATTCAGTTTAAATTTGTCTTGCTAGATCATTGTTCCGGCAGCAGCAGCCTCTGAAAATATTTTTGGAAGGTGACATTTCAGACCTGATGTGGGCAAGCACCTCTGTGGTGCTCCTTTTACTGTCCCCCTCGTTTCTTTGCCTTTGCCTTCGACAAGTATTGTCCGATTCTCTTGCTGTCCGGATACCTTTTCATTCCTTAAAATGAACAGAAGAAATGCAGCTTGATCATATAGAATTGACTTCACAGCACGGGCAGCAGGGAGGCGAAGAGGTGACAGTGAAGTGCAGGTGGTACAAGCTGGTTCTTTCAGGTAAGCCTTCTGATAACCCTGCTCTCGGTGCTGTGCAGGCCTGGGAGTCGGATGAAGCCATCGAGGAGGACATGCCAGAGTCCCCCCGGCCAGAGAAGCAGGACAAGGACAAAGAGAAGGACAAGGAGAAGGACAAGGACAAAGAGCACAGAGACTCCAAGAAAGGACGAGGTGAGAGCCGTTTCAGCATGGGGAGGGTGGCTCTGCTTTACTCCAACGTCTCTGTTTTCTGCAGAAAGACAATGAGGCAAAAACAACAGGGATCGTGACCAGGAACTGTTTCCATACACTCAAATGTTGCTCAAATACAGTCCAACATTTTGGGAATTACAGTGTCCTCCAAATGACTGGGACAGCAGAGGTCAAAACTCTTATTGTTTTACTGTCAAGCTATTTGCATTTAGAACTATGAATTTAATAGTTCAGGTGGGTAGCTGCGTCAGCATGCGTAGGCTGCAAAGGAACAAGTAATAGGTTTATTCCATGCTGAAAAAAAGAAGAAAGAGAACACAACGTTTCGGCCGTGGAGCCTTCTTCAGGTGAAGAAGGCTCCACACCTGAAGAACCTTCACACCTGAAGGCTTCACACCTGAAGAAGGCTCCACGGCCGAAACGTTGTGTTCTCTTTCTTCTTTTTTTCAGCATGGAATAAACCTATTACTTGTTCCTTATGAATTTAATATGCTTAATTCAATAATATATACTTATTTTTGGTTAATGCCATGCATACATTGGCTCATATTAGCACCAGACATATTTTGTGTTCACCCCAATGATTTTACATGACAATTTTGATTTGATTTTAAGTATCAAGACTCTTAAATTCACTTATAAACCTCAGTATTTGGTTGCATATCCCTTTGAGGCCATAATTACATGAAGTAGTTCAGGTGGGTAGCTGCGTGAGCATGCGTAGGCTGCAAAGGAACAAGTTAAAGGTTAATTCCATGCTGAAATGAGAAGAAAGGAAACAGCGTTTCGGCTGTGGAGCTTTCTCACACCCAAAGAAGGCTCCACAGCTAAAACGTTGTTTCCTTTCTTCTCTTTTCTCTTTTCAGCATGGAATAAACCTCTAACTTGTTCCTTCATAACTACATAAAGTCAATGACCGATTAAGCTCAACGAATTCTTTGTATAAACTTGTGTGATGCCTTGCTGCAGCCATTTTGAGGTTTTGCCTATTTATTTAGCTCTTCAAATTGTTCTTCAGCACATAAACCACATACTCAGTTGGGTTTAAAAATATAGAGGGGACCTGGCCACGGACATGAGATTTTCCACTTTTTTCTCTCCCAGTGAGCACATAGAACTCATTTTGCTTCCATCATCAGCTGAGAGCAGTGCAACAGACATGCGTGCCTGGGCCAAGACATTACCTCCAACCTGCTTCACAGATGAGATGGTTGTCTGGAAGATTTGGGGGTGGCATGTGGTAGTAGTTTCCACCCCTGAATATGGCCTTGCCACCCTGGCACCACCCCATTTAAGCCATAACCTAAAATCCCACATTGTCTTAAATTCTTTTCTACATTTGCATCTTTAAATGTTTTTTAAGAGTGTAACTGTACCCAATAGTGTGAACAGTTAGTGTCAGCAAATATGTAGCGGATCATTGCAGAGTGGTTCCGTGCAGCTCAGTGAATGTCGCACAAGATTTTTGTGTGAAACAGGGGTTACTGGTGTAACTGGTGCAGAGAAGAACAGTAGACCACCTTCAAGTAGAACATCCTATTTTAGAAGGCAAATATCATTTAACAATACTGCCCCTGTAGGTGTCCCTGTCACTCCACATATAAGATTCCTGGCTATGCCACATTAAACTTTCCCCCACTTTGGTAAGTGTTTATATTAGTCTGTCAGTAAACACTCCAAAGCTACCTGGGTCATCTTTTTGCATCTCAGCAAATTCTGAAGCAAAATGAGTAGAAATGATTTGTTAGCTTCTTCATTTTCTGTTGTTTTTTTTCTTCCCCAAAGTGAATAACCTGATGTTTGTGCTAAGAATATCTGAGCTTAATTCAGGAACTGAAAGTTAAGGGAATGGTCTAGGAAAAGATTAGGTTTTGGAAGCAGTCTCTGTGCATTGAGTTTTACTGGCAATAGAAACATGGACTAACTATATTAACATGGCCAGAACTAAGCGGTCAGGCAAATATTAACAATCTTTTAACCGCAGGATGTGAAGCTATGTGCTCCCTGGTATGTCTGTGCTCAACCTCCTTTTTGTGAGGAAAAGGCCGATGGTGGTAAAACGCTTGTTTCCATCTTTGCGTCTCTTTGTGTTACAGTGATGAAAACCTCAACCAGCATGGATTCTTCAGACCAGAAGAAAACCAGAGTTAAACTGAGGAAGTTTCTCACTCGCCGGCCCACACTTCAAGCAGTGCGAGACAAGGGCTACATTAAGGGTGAGGCGAAAGGAACAGGTCACAGCGGTTTCACACGTTTAGTGTTTTTGAAATGTCTGTCTCTCAGCAGATGTGTACAGGGAGCCCCAGTATAAAGCAGCACTCTGGAAATGTTCAACTTGAGTTCTGGGTTTAAAAAAAAATGTTAAAAGCTCAGACAGAAAAGCCGCAGAGAGAGGCACAGCTGAAGAGGAGCGAGTCCAGAAGCGTAGACGTTGCTGGTCCAGTTTTGGGCAGTGTCGTTAGCTAACACAGAGAGCTGCCAGGGCTAAAAGAGCCCACACTGTTGCCTCTATGAGCTGCATCACCCCTCACTGACCGTTCCTCTTGGGCGGTGAATGACCGGGAGCTCCACGGCGAGCGACTCTCGCGGTGCTCCTTCTGCAGGAGGGCATGTGCAGACCTTAACCCTCCTGTGCTCATGCCAGGGCCTGAGCAACAACAGCTTAGTTTATTTACTCTCCCTGATTACAAATTGGAACAGTCTGAGAATAAATGTTTCGGTATAAGAAAACGACTAAGATGCACAGAGGTTTAGGTCTGAATTTCTGATCTGAATAAGATGTGGTGACGTTCAGATAAATAGTGTTGGGTTTCACGACACAATATTGTGTCATGAAAGTTGGAAATATCCTGGAGATATCAAGGGTTACATAAGGAAATTAAGACAGAAGGAATTTGCGCAAGCTTCTTCTGTGATTATTTCTTCTTTAGGATCTGTGTTGTACTGTTTGCACAGCTGTTCACAAAGCAATTTATTGATTTTTTTTTTTGTCTGTGGAATGAATACAGTTTTAATCTCCTCAGCATGTTAAAATGCTTGAGCTTGACTTTGTTTATTCCATTTAAAAGATCTAGTCGTCTAGTTAGATGGAACGTTCTTTACATTGTGAATTAATGGCATTGCTACCTTTGCTTTGATAAAGTGTGAAATAGGAATGACCAAACTTGAATATGGATAAAGTCAGTGTACTTGGTTTGTTCTGAATTGTCCAATGTGTTTTTCTCTTCTTTAAAACAGATCAAGTGTTTGGCTGCAGTCTGACCAGTCTCTGTCAGAGGGAAAACACTACGGTGCCAAACTTTGTCAAGATGTGCATTGACCATGTTGAAAATAAAGGTTTGTTCACTAATAGGGTTGATGCAGTAAAACAGAGACAAAATTTTGTCTGATTGCTGCAAATGTGTCATGATTCTTTGTGTAACCTTAAAACAGAATTCTCTTTTGCTGGTTATATCCTCAAATGTGTTTTTTTTTTTCAGGTTTAAGTGTCGATGGGTTGTACAGAGTTAGTGGAAACCTGGCTGTGATACAGAAGTTACGATTTGCTGTGAATCATGGTAAGTTTCAACTTTCATGAGGCATTTTTCTCTTCTAGGTTTCTCTCATCTTAGTGATTGGTTCTGAGGTACTTATGGGTTGAACCGACTATTACGTCTGGTTGGAATTTTGAAACTATCCTGAGAAACGTGCAGGGCACAAAAATGATAACTTTAATAAAGGAAACCTTGCATGGAAAAGGACTTGCATTTGTTAATTTCCACATTCCACATTACACTTGTGACAAATTCTTGAAAGTGGTCTTGATCGGCTGTTTACAGGGCAACATTAAATGCTTCATCACCCTGAGCTTCTGCATAGGCCTTTCACATCTTTCGCTCGGCATTTAACAAGCCTCCAGGCTACCGATGTATGGTGTGACTCCCTCTATGAAATTTGAGCAGTTATTTTAATTCAATGTTATATACTTCTATTAAATTATATTAAAATATATATTCTATGACATTTCATAATTTCATTTGTGAGCAAAGCCAAATATAAGGGATTATGGCATTATGCGCAACACAATCTGCCCAATTTCTGTAACGTTCAGAGAAATCTTGCATATGCTCTCTCTATCATCTGTTTTGTTTTTATACTTGATCAACCTTAACCAGCAGCTATATCACCCTGCAACTTACATCTGGCAACCCACTGAAGCTCAGCAGGTGTGGGCCTGGTCTGTACCTGGATGAGAGACCTCCTGGCAAAAACTAAGCTCACCCTGTTGTCTGTGTGGGTCCTAATGCCCCATTATAGTGACAGACACTAGATTTAAAAAAAAAAGCCGCCGTCTTTCAGATGACACGGAAAACTTGAGTCCTGACTCCACGGATATTAAAAATCCTGGGACGTTTCTGAAAAAAGTATATGGGTGTTAACCCTGGCCAAATTTCCCCCTGGAGTTTACCAATCATGGCCTACTAATAATCCCTATCTATGAATTGGCTTCATCACTCCTCCCCACTCTTATCTGGTGTGTGGTGAGCAGACTGGCGCATCATCCAGGCGGGACTGCACACCGGCGGTGGTGGAGGGGAGTCCCCATTACCTGTAAAGCACTTTGAGTGGAGTGTACATGAATGCGCTAGATAAGTGTGAGGATTTATAGGAATTATGATTGCTCAATTTCTAACATTTAAGATGCAGCTTCTCTCTTCTTCCCATCTGTCATTGTGGAGATTGAGCCACAGGAGTTCTCAGTGCAGACTTTGTGTCCAGTTCACAAAACCTGCATTTCAAAGGTTACGGCTTTATTGTGCCAAGCAGCGTCCCATTCCATAATGGCAGCGTCACGTGCTGTGTCATGTTACCTTGGCTGTGGCTGTGATCGTCCCCTGTAACCAGCCGGTCTGCGATGGGCCCGTCTCATGTTCCTGCCTCTCTTCCTCAGATGAAAAGGTGAATTTGGAAGACAGCAAGTGGGAGGACATACACGTCACCACCGGAGCTCTGAAGATGTTCTTCAGGGAGCTGCCAGAGCCTCTCTTCACACACGCCTATTTTGAAGACTTTGTCAGCGCTATCAGTGAGTGTGCACGGGCAGGAGTGTTTACTGAGGGCAAATACCCAACCGATGTTTAGGGAGTGTAGGAATCAGCATTGCCGCCTTCAGCGAAACAAGGTTGGGCTTGGTCAGTGCTGGGACGGGAGACCTCTATGGAAACGTTGCTGCTAGAAGTGATATTTGTGAACCAGACAGTGACAGTCCTTACTCTGGATCAGAATGTCCAAGCCAGCAGTATGGTGTCAGGGGACCTTAATTTATTTGGTGACGCAGTTTCTCACTGTGCCTAGTCTGCTCCCCTGCCTCATTGTAAAGAACTTTGGGCTGAATTGTAAAATAAAACTACAAAGGACATTTGTAGGTTAATGTGTTTTTTGCATTTGTAATAATAAACTACGGATCACTGTTCATATCAAAGCATGATAGGATTCTTGGAAGTACCCTTTTCTGGATGAAGTATTTTACATCACTTGGATGTCTGACTACAGTTCATACATTATTGTCTTACTGGGGGATTTCTTGTTTTAAAATGCAAATTAATGTTTTTCCCTCCAATTCTATCCTTGTCCACAAGGTGGCACCATACATTTTCAAGTAAAAGTACTATCTTTGAGGTTAATATATTTTTTGTCTCTTTCAGAATGTCCAGACTACAAACAGCGAGTACATTCAATAAAAGACTTAATTAAGCAGTTGCCAAAACCAAACCAGGATACCATGCAAGTTCTCTTTAAGCACCTCAGAAGGTAAGTGTATTTATTTCTCCAAGTTGACCTAATGGAAGATATAAAGAAGTGTAGACTGTAGAGAGCCCGATACTTTTTAAAAAAAGTTTTTAGTGAATTCTAGAGGGTTGAAATCTAGAGAAGACGTGCCCCAAATGGCTTTCAACTTTGCCTGGAAAAAACTTTGTCCAAACCACAGCCTTACACACATTTTGTGATTTGATGCCATTGGCTGTCCTGTATCTTGAACCTGTGAAACATCATTTCCCCAAACTCACTTGTCTGTCGTTCTTTACTAAGAAATCTGCATATATATAGGCTCTGTATTCAACTTTTGCTTTGAGCCCAACCTGTCACCTCCTGGTTATTTAAAATCTGTGCAGGAGAGCACACCTGTGTTTTGCATGTTATGAGTTGTTCACATAAACAAGTTAATCCAAATCTTTGTTTCACCTTTTACTTTTTAATGCTTTGACCTTCCCAGATTATACGACCCAAATGTTCCTTCAGGAGATAGAATTTGTCTTTCGAGTCCCACAGACCTCTCTCAAAGCAATTCCAGTTTTCAAGTTTGTGTAAGGATATATGGAAAAGTTTGTTTGGCAGTGCTGCTAATGCATATGGTACAGATGCTGTTGCGATCGCACCGAAATATTCTCTTCTCTAGTACAGGCATGTGCAGGCATGTGCAGAATTGGAATGGTCATCAGTCTTCACTGCGAGTTTTTGTAGAAGTACTGATCAGAGAGGCATGGCAGGTGAAATTGTATCTGCCTACCAATGGGTAAAGCATTTAAGATATTCCCAGAATTCTCTTGGAATCACTGAAGCAGCAGAACACTGCTTAAATCAGAATCCAGTGAAAACTGCAGATAATCATGTATTTTTTTAGCAGAGAGAAGCAGAAAGATGTATTAAGGTTCAGAAGAAGCCTGTTGTGGTGTCCCTTATAAAGGGTGATCCTCCCAGACAGTGGAAGATTAACTTGACAGAAGAATTTTGCAAAGCGCCATAAATAATTACAGAGTCGGGGTCATGCTGTTAAAAGACAGAGACGTCTCTGTCAAAAATGAGTAAAATATTATCACGCTCACCATCGACTTGCTTAGATCTTGGTGTGCCCATTTTAATTGTATAATGGTTTGCACTTGTTCTTCTAAAGACTTGCCTTGTCTGCTTTGCTAAGGTAGAGAAAGAGCCGTCTGGATAATGGGGAAACACACAAGGTCCATGCCTTTCTAACAGTCATATACAGTAGATGTACAGGTGGGGGAAAAATGTTTGATAAAAGCTCCTGTTAGTTGGCCCATCAATCTGACTGCTTATGATGTCTTGTAAGCCCAGCTGTAATTGGGGTTTGACTCTAATGAGTGATGTTTTATTACCTGCTATTTCAAGTGCGTCTACCCCCCCCCCCTCTGTGCAGCAGCAGTTTCAGTGACATATTGAGCATGCAGATTGACACTCAGGGGTGACTGAAGTGTTTGAACAAATGTCCTGTGTAATTAGGCTTTTCAATTAGATAGACTGGAATATTCCTGCCAAAACTGTGAGTTTAATTTGTATAAAGCCAGCAGCAACAGGGAGATCTCACCTCTGATTGACTGGAGAAGGTGAGACAGCTGTACGACTCATCATTTTCTCTGTTTGTCTTTTAAAAAAAGTAAAATTACCTTAATGCCCGTCTCAAAGCTGTAGAATTGATTTTTGTACTACTACAATATAGATTTTGAGAAGGAATTATGACAAGTTTCAATCTACCAGCCAGAATGGCTCACTGTAATATAAGATTTGATTGCATTGTAACACATTGCATTGTTTTTATAAAGAATGGCATCAATATGTAGGAAGTATGAATTCCAGTCCTAGCACATTGTGCTGTAAATGCTATTTTCTTTCCTGATGCCCACCCAGTGTTACGGCACATTGTTAAAAATATAAAAACATGGAGCTAGCTAAGGAACGGTGAAATATTTGTGTCTGTCCTCAACAGTGAATATTCACTTCAATTTCTGTACAGTATACGTTTCCCTTATATAACAAAGGACTTTCCTTTGGTATAACAACCCCCTGAGCACGAAGGAGAGAGCACATTGTTGATGGTCAGGTGTTCCTCCTGATTGTGGGAAAACACAATGGAAAAACTTCACCCAGCCCAGGAGTCCAAACATGACACATTATTATGGGAAGAGCTCTGCCTTAAGAACCAGTCTGCAGTTTACTCTCCAGTTTGAGCTGAAGTACAACCCACAGAGCCCATTTTAAATAAATAATGATAGAGCTTTGTGTCCATAGATCAGTGGTAGTCTTGGTACCTCCATTCTGTGCCATTACAGGATTTGGACTAGCAGATTACTGAATTGGCCCTTAATTGCTTAATTAACCCAGGTGTCAAAGGCCACTCTTCTAATTAAGGATTAGCTGGAGGAAAGACATGGAATGGAAGTGCCAAGGCTGACTTCCCCTGCCTTAGATACGTGCAGCTAATTAGCAGTCAAACAGAGCTCGGCACTGTCGGCGGTATGGGTATTTCACAAGGTTCGCAGGCAAGTCTTTCTAATGTGGCTTCGTTTCGAGAACGTTGAGTCAGTGCAGAGAGGTGCAGTTCCAGGCCTGTAGATCCACAGTGTCTGCGGGCTTTCATTCCACCAGATCTCTTAACTAATTGATCTAAATATCGGTGTAACTAGACCAATTTCACATCTTTCCTGGGTTACATTAGTCTGTGGAGTAATACGGCCCACCAGGATCGGAGCTGTACTCCTCTGCGTTTGTGGGATACATTTCTAACATCTTCATCTGGTTATTTTAATGTTTCTTATCTTGTATTTACATTATAGTCAGAAGTTATGGATTGGCTGTCCATTCCAGTGCTCATAATTTAATTTAATTTCCTCTCAGTCTCCCGACGAAAGGCCAAAAAATAAAGGTCACGTAATCCTGTTGCCATTTTTCAGACAAATATGTATTTTTTTTTTCCCTTAACCATTAACGTTTTCAGTATTTCAACCGGGTTGAGGGCACAGTAGCACATATAGCACCTGGTTTGACCTGAATAAATGTTTGAATGTATCAAGTACTTCGGGTCACGACTAAAAATACTTGTGCCTCTTTTTTGATTAAAAAAAGTATGGAATGATATTTCCCCTGCCCCTATTTGCATTTAAATGATGTGCGCTTTAATACAAGACCTGAAATGTGTTTTTTGCTTCTGCTTGACATCCTGTCTGTGGGACCCAGGGTCCTGACGCAGTGAGCAAAGAGGAGTTACATAACATAGCGTTGACAGTATACGTTCTGCTCTTGTCCATGGTGTTTCGTTAGCTCTGCAGTGAAACCGGTGTGTTCATGGATTTAAAAAGGCTTCATTGGAGCTTATTTGAAGGAAAATGAGTTGCCTTGTAGATAAATTTAATCCCAGTACGCGAAACCCAGCGTGTTGTCATCACGTGGAAAGTAACGTGTCATTTTTTAACTGTTTCTCTCTTTTCAGAGTTATAGACAACGGGGAGCTGAACCGCATGACGACTCAGAGTGTTGCTATAGTGTTCGGCCCTACGCTGTTGCGACCGGAGAAAGAGACTGGAAACATCGCGGTGCACATGGTGTATCAGAACCAGATTGTAGAATTGATCTTGCTGGAGTACGAGAGCATTTTCAGCAGGTAAACCTGCTTGTGAAAGAGGACAGTCTCGCCGAGCTCTATACCATGGCAGACGTCAAAACTTCCATCTGTGAGATATGCTGTGGAACACGCAATATAAATATATTGAAATAAACAAAGGAAAAACAAAAGACTAGTTGACTTTGCACTTAACATTTTGAAGCTATGTGTATATTTTCTTTTGGTTGTCATTCCTGCAAGTAGAATTGCCATTACTTCATGAGCCTATGATGCTTTCACCTGACTGGACTTTGACTGGTTCATTTGCAGCTACAAAGCTGTGGGGTTAATAAGGATGGTTCCTTTTTTCATTGGTTAAGACAAATGACTGTTCAGGATAAGTTTGTATACACTGGATTCTTCTGGCCAGTATTGATGATAATAAGGTCTAATTGCCGGTCATGAGAATATGTAAAAGCTCTGAACATTTATACCCATCTTCACTAATCACGTGGATCTGAATGACTCTCTTTGAGCCAGATTCCAAGTTCAAGATGGCTTACTGCTGACCAGCATAAGTGGAAGTTCATGTTTATTTAATCTTACGTAAATGAGACATCATTAGGAGCCAAGTATCCTGTAGAAGAGTAATTTGGTTATTCTTTCACTTGGTCTTTTTTTTTTAAAGAAAACAGACCATTTCACGGTCTTGTAAAATGCTGACTGCTGACAGACTCATTTAAAGGAACTGCATCTGCACACTTGTGTACACCCAAAAGAAATCTGCAGACAAGGAACATTCAGTTGTATCAGTATTAGAAATGGGAGTTTCAGTGTGCTCCATTTGATGGATTTGAATAACCTGGAAATGTGTGGGCTAACACTTTAGGAAAACACGCCTATAACGCACCCCAGAAAACACAAGACCTGAAACAGGAAAACAAGAAACAAGACCCTGTGGACGTGTGGACATGTGGATGTGATGTGACCTCTTACAGGCATGAGACTTCTGCATAGAGCTAAAGACCTTTTGGTTAGATTTTATGGGTGTTATCGTTGTAGCAACAAACGTCTTAAAGGGTGATCTGCTCTCCCAGAGACCACTCATCGCATAGGCGTGCATTTTCAGAGCTAACGTTTCACGAAGGGGGTTCTCTGGGTCCCTTAATGTTGTGGGCATAGTGCCAGCCAAACAGTATAAAACTGAAAAACCTTGAAATAGTCAAACCTGTGATGGAAAAACTCCAATGTTTATGATGTAAATATGTGGAAGGTTTAATCTTCTTCCAGGTCTTGTACATAAATGTATAGTTCCATGAGTGATGTAGGCCTCTTTTCTTTTGTAACAGTTCCTAAATACACATCTAATTGCCGCACATTTAGCTATAGGAAGTATTTTCTTTTGCTGGGCCACAATGGAATTGGATGGAGCAGCCAAGGATTTATTACCAATTCAGATAAATACCGTGTGTCCTTTTCTGCCTCTTTTAAGGTCAATTTTTCTGTTTCTTTTCTCCCTATTTCCAAGGCTAATTCAAACTTTTAGAGAAAAAAAAAACATGGTACTGGAATTAGTATTGCGTAGGCCTGTGGTGAATTGATGGTACAATTGCAATAGGCCTTTTTACGATTAGATACAGAAAATATGTACAGCTGGAGTGAGAAATTGCCTAGTGAGATCTATTGTACAAATTTCTAACAGTAATTGAAGTATGTATGCTTTGATGGTGCGTGGTAGCAACTGATAAATCACTTTAATTTTAATTTTTTATGAAAATATAAATAATATAGACTGATTGTAAAAAAAAAACTGGTTTGGAAAGTTTATCTGTTATTGGGAGCATGGTCAGCTGCACATTTTTGAATGTAATTTTCTCGACTAACTGCGTTCGTGACATTGCTGTCTAATCTGAATAAAGAAACCTTACAAACACAAACTCTGTGCTTTTTTTTTTCTCCACTTCAGTCAATATAGTTGTATGGTTTGCGGCCGTCTGATCCACCTCCCCCCGTCGGGTTTCTAAACCCAGAATATTTCGGCAGGTCTCTGCAGAATTAATTGGACCTACAGCGCAGTGCCACGTGATGGCGTTACGGCAGTCGCTGGGGTCTGTACTCGTCTGTGGCTCATTACGGTGGATCTTCCCCCACACGTTCGAACGACACGAGTTTCCTTTCTGACTAAAACTCCGTTCAGGGGCCTGGAACAGAAAAGTGGGGAATACTTCAGTGGCGCCGATGACGTGTGTTTTGGGGGTCAGCAGAGGAGGAGGTGAAGCTGTGACAATCAGATCTCTGGGTCAGTGCATGACCTCTTCTGGCTGTATTTTAAAGGAAGAGTTTCCAAAGTCTAGTAACCATGGGGAGTTTGAGGGGGCTTTTGGACCTCAAAGCCAATTTGACTTGCAAAACCCACAAAGGTTCAATAATTGGATCTTTGCAGGCACAAATTGCAATATATTTGGGTCTTCGGCATGGTGAGGCAGCAAATCTCAAGATCGTAAATACTTTCATTTGGGTTTGAGAAATTGGTTGAGAGTATTCAGTAGAACAGGTTGCTTGAGTATAACCTACTGTAATCTGGGTCCTACAGTGTCCTCCAGTAGTACTAGAATAGCAAAGTCCAAGCCTTTCTATTTACAGTTTGGCAATAGCTATTGCCAAACTGTAGTTATGAGGTGAATTAATATGAAGGATAAGTACAATAGGTTTTATTTTTGGCTGCAGACACATGTATGATCATATTGAAGCTAAAAATGTGGCACCAAGGAAAACTCGCTCATGCCTGCTGTACCGCATTTGTGTTATATAATATTGCAAGTATTTTGCGACAATTGACAGTACTGTGCTATACGGATACAGGACAGTGCAATTATTTCTAACTAATCCTAGTGTGTGGCTTTTACATAATCGTCCATTTATTTGGTTCCATGTTTCATCTTTTGTAATGAGAAAAACCTGGCACATATGGACATAAAAAAAGAAACTCGACTCTCATTGCAGCGCTGCAGGAGAATAGAGTGAAGATGTCAGCCTGGGATTTGTCTGCTGTTAAGCAGGCATGTCAGGATTTTCCCAGTAAAGATTGCCTTTCCGCATGGAGCACTTCATCCATAAGGTCAGGGAAAGAAAGGTGAAAATCTCTGCCGACTGTGTCTGGATGATACAAGTGGATCCCCCCGACTGCTGTTACATTGTTACCCTGGACAGGGATTGTATCGATCCTTTTGTAGAGCAACAGCTGCCTAGCACATCTGTATGACAACAAATGCATTGACCTACCTACATTTGGGATTTGTAATCATAATGCCTTTCTGCAATGAATTACAGTTTTCTGTATCACTGATGCTCGGCAGTGGAAGGTTTTTTGTTTCCTAAGTAATGGGAACTGCTTTTTGAAAACACTTCAGGCGGTTTGAAAGAAGCAGGAGCACATGGCTTCCCTCGAGGGGAGGGGAAAAGGAGGAGCATATTGTATGGTTGTTCAAATGGCCTGTTTTTATTTTCATGATGTAAATATCAGCACTCATCTGAAAAAACGCCACATGGTGAGTGTGTGAGAGAGAGCACACAAACCCTGAGGTGTCGCCCATTGATTTTACATGTGCAAGTTCTGGCTGACATTTGTGTTTGGCACAGCCCAGCACATGTAATACTTTTATAATAATATTATATCATCATAAATATCATCTTCTTTTGTATTCATCAGTCTCAATCTTTGTAAGACAACTGAAGTCTCAATAGATGGGCAGCTTAGACATCCCTCTCTTTTACAAAGCAATACAAAAACTAGTTTTCCTTTGTTGTGGAACTACAGCCTCTTGAAGATTTCTCGAACATTTTAAATTAAAGTGTGTAACGAAATGTTCTTCCGCCTTTCAGATAAACATGTTTCTTTTTATTATAGGTTTCATTTAAATAGCTTGTAGCAATGGTGTCACACCAGATGTAAATACAGTTTCTCGTCTTCCTGTGGAGATCAAGCCTGTGGTCTGTGGAATAAAAAACAAGCAGTACATGACAGTTACTATACTGTTCAGCTCTGGAGCAAAACATTTTTATAAAGAATGTTAACACAATGATAGAAGAAACTTAAAAGAAAGAAAAGCAGTGTAGTATGAACTTAGGTGGGTGGGTCTGCAGACGTGCTGATGAACAGGACAATTCCATTACACACTAGTACTGTTAATCTGTTTTTAGTCTTACTGCTAGCTGAAAAAATGGTGGCACCAAAATGGAAGTTAAACAAGACCCTCACCCCTGAAGATGATTTTAGACCTTGAACAAAATTACATCTTGGTACCTCCTTAAGCAAAACTGGTGATTACTTCAATGAGATGTTTCCTGCAACCATTGATCAGTCTCTCACGTCCTGTTTAAGAAATTTTGGTCAATTTTTCTTACAGAACTTCTTCGGACCTTTGACATTTAAGGGTTTGAGCATGAACAGCTCACATCTACCATGGCATTTTAATGGGATTTAAATCCAGAATTTGAATTTCTTCTTGAGCCTGTTGTCAATTTGTTTTTGTATGTTTGGGATCTTTGTTTTGTTGCATGACCCACTTTTTTTTTGGCTCATCTTCAGCCAACAAATGGATGGCCCAACAATCTACTCCAGAATTTGTTAATACAACACCAAATTATATTTATTAATACAACACTATGTTCACGGTTGTTTCAATGATCAGCAAAGGATTTGGAGCAAAGAAGCCCCAAACCACGACATTCCTACCACCATGTGTCACATTCGGGATGAGGTTCTCATTGTGTCCGAAACTCTTGACTCATCTGTCAGAGAACGTTCTTCCAGTAGTCCTGTAGAACGGTTGTTCTTTTGCGAAGAGGTGGCAACGTTCCTCGTAGAGAGCAGAAGCTTCTTCCTGGCTTTTTCCCATGAAAACTATTACCATTCAGGCTTTTCCTGATGGCTGGGGCATGAACACTGACATTAGCCGCAGTGAGAGACCTGCAGGTCCTTTAAAGTTCCTCTGGGACTCTTTGTGATGATTTTCAGGGTCGCTCTTGGGGAGAACTTGGCAGAACTCATTGTGTATTTGAATGTTTTCCATTCAGAGTCAGTGGATGGATGGAGCCCTATTTGCAAATGATTTTGCAACGCTCCCTGGACCAAATGATAATCAGGTGCTCTTTTTCTGAGGTCCACTTGATTGTGACATGATGTTTTTCTACTAACCTGTATGGTACACAACAAAATTGACAAAAAAACCCTGTGTTTTTGGACCGGGCTACTCAAATTCAGTCCTTATTTATTTCTTACTCAATTATCTAACCACCTGTCTCTAATTACCCCTTAACTGTGCTGAGTAAAGTAGGTTTTCACTTATAATTTCACATACACTGATTCTTAATTATTCTTTTTCATTCATCCTGCATCTTAAAAAACTTTCAGTTGGTGAAGACAAACCCTACTGAGTATTTATGTAAAGACCAGTTCTGATTTAACAAGGTTATCATGGAAAGAAATTGTAAGTACAATAATTATTTTGGGATCACCAATCTTTCCTCAGCACTATAAAGGGTCAATCTACGTATAAACTGCTGCAAAAAATAAATTGAATTCAGAATAAACATGTTGGGTGTTGTGGTTAATTTCTAACCCAGCTGTAGCAGGACCCTTGGTTAGATGGATGTTTTCCGAAAGTATAGATGTGTAAATCCATTTTTAATGCATTACATCTGTTCGAATGGTATTGAATGCTTATATGGCTCACAGTATACAGAATAAAATTAGCTTGCTTCTTAACTTTATAGAATAATATTTGAAGATAGAGGGTGAACTATCTATGTGTTGCACGAACTTAACCCTTTATATTGCACAGATAACTAAGATATTCTATGACCAATCAAGAGCTGCTCTATTAGAAGCTTCCTCCCTGAAATGAGAGAGCCAGGGAATTAATGTTTAGCAGGTGAGCATCTGTACTTTGCAAAAAGACACACCTGGTTCTAATTAGAGCTAACCTCCGACGCAGGCAGGGGTCCTGGAAACAGCTGCCGTACTCATCCGTCTCCTGTCCTGGAGGAGGTTGGCGGCGAAGTACTGAACAGACGAAGGTAAACCCCAAAACTTCCTCCCCAAACTCCTCTCCTTTCAGGGATTGCCCATGTCTGAGACCACCAGAGCAGCAGCCCTGAGGCTGAGCGCCCATCCCTTTCTGTATTCACCAACCGCAGTCTCGACTTCGATGTACAAACTTGTTGATATTCATCCACAGGCCCAGCAAAGCTGGGGAAGAGATTCTTTTGTCTCAGATGAGCGCCTTACTCCCAGCTCTGCAAACGTTGTGACACATCTAAATGTCGAGCGGCTCCCCTGATTCGGCGTCTTGCCTGGTCTGTTAAATCTTCAGCATCCGTGCCTGACGTGCAGATAAGGTAACCAGTAAGTTTTTTTTTTTTGCTGCTACTACTGTTCACTAGAGCTGAATGATCCACCGCCAACACAACACCAAGACCTGGGAATCTGGAAATAGGATTTTAATTAACACAATCCAGTACATTGGCTCTGTGTGAATCTGCATTGCCTTTTCACTGTGATGGTTGGTAGTGCTTTGATTCAGCCATGCTTGCATTTTATGTAGACAGAAACTTCACATTCAGTGAGCCGGATCCTTCATGCTGGTACGGTTAATAAGATTTATGATTTTGTCTAACATTGTTGACCACTGATACCAGGTTGTGGAAATTTCAATTTATCATGGCAGTGGGTAATCACTTACATTGCCTGATTGATTCCTAGGTGACTGGTATGCAATTTATGTGTAATGAGGTAATTGCACCATTGCCAACTTTAATTAAAATGTATAACAGTGAAATGGGACTTCAGCTAGCCAGCTGAACTCCAGTTTGTGTGAAAGGCTTCATTTTATTGTGAAGAAGCTTAGTAAAGTTTTATTGTACTTAACGAAAAAATAAAATGTCCTTCTTTTTACAATATTTTTTAAGCATAAAGTATAAATGTGAACATTGCAACTTGTCTCTTAAGCCAATACCTATTAATCGGGTCACACCATGGCATATTCAGGGTGAGTATGACCATTGGAACACATTTATTTATACATAATGTAAGATTAACAGTAATCCTCCTCAGCTTCTCGTACATAGAGAAGCACACCGTGCTTTTGCATTGAAACGACCAGAAATGGTGTAATATAATGGCCAATCTGGTTAACGGATCTTCAGTCTGTCAACACTCTTGATCCTTACTCAGAGTTTTTAAACAGAAAATGGTAAAGGCTCAAGACATTTTCCTTTTAAAGCAGCCAAGCCTGGAATATTTGTTTTGCGTGCCTGAGGAGACGTGGGCGTGCAGGTAAACCCAACAAGCGGTTTTGATCTGTTGCACGCTGCTGTACGTCTGTCCCTTTTTCCACAGGGGCCCAGCAGGAATAAAGGAGACAGGCGTGAAGGTAGTGGCTCTCTTGCCAGGCCATGAATGTTAAATAGCAGGCCGGCAGCCAAGTGTTGCCAGTGTCTGGTTAATGTCAGCTCCCCATAGAAACGCTGCGGGAATCGATTACTCCTCTTTCCTCGCACACTTCCATAGCTTCCATACTCACGTGGGATGAACAGGCCCTGTAACGTCTCCAGTAGGATCTTATTTTAGCCTTGATTGAAACATCAGGCGTGGTACTCGGAGAGTGAGACAGAGAGAGGCAGAGGGGGAAGCAGCTATCTTTTCGCCGCTCCTGCCTCCTCCCTGTCGATTGAAAGAAGTGACCGGGGATTGGCTGCTTTTTAGGTTGCCTTATCTCGTGCAGCCAATCGGAGGCCGACCTCTAGGATAAACAGAGCCAGACTCCCAGTGGTGCCACAACAGAGAATAATTATTGCTCCAGACAGCTGACAACAGCAGGGGTTCCGTTTTTTTTTTTTTTTCCGCCTCTTAGCCTGACTTCCATGATTGCTGGCAGAAAAAGATGCTGATTATAAGTAAAACATTAATTATGCCCTGCCACTAAACTGCTGAGTTAGTCTGCCATTTTATGAACTGTAGGCACCCGTGTCTGAGGGTGGAATATACTGCAGCATCCCTTCCGCGGGCTTCTTCTACCTCTCGCTGGAAGGAGTCTGTCTCTCAGGTACAAAGTGGTCAAAGTCTTGTGGCAGTAATTTCACGGACCCCAGAGTGATTCATTACAGGGCATCGGCCTGACAGCTGACAGCTCTATGTGCGCCACACAGCCTGCGCAGGGAAAAGGCCCAAAGTGAAGCAGAATGCGCTTTATAAACAAGCATAAGATGTGATAATTCTACATTACGGTATGTTCATGTCTTAAATAGACTTGTGAATTGCTTTTGCTTCGTTAATGAGGGTGTGTGGGGGTGGGCCTGATAGTGCAGTGGTTAGCATTGCTGCCCTTGCAGCCCAGGGATCAATTCCAGACCTGAGGTGCTGTCTGTGTGGAGTCCGGATGTTCTCCTCGTGTGCACATGGGTTTCCTCTGGGTGCTCCAGTTTCCTCTCGCAGTCCAGAGACATACTGGGAAGTTAGAGTGACTTCCGGGAAAGCTGGCCCTGGTGTGAGTGAGTGGGTGTTGTGTCCGTTCAGGGTAGGCTGCAGCTCCCCCGCACCGATTAGAAAATGGATGGATGGATTTCATATGGTACATTCAAAAGCAATCATCTCACAAGCACTTTGTTCCCAACTCCCACATACAGACCTGCTGGCATGCTTAGTTGGATTTTTGCTCTGTACATTACAGAAAAAGAGCACAGATTTCAAAATCAGAGAAGACATCTGATACCATGTATATACAGTATACACAATATATTTATATAAAATGATGTGGAGTACTATTTCGTCATTTAGTGTTTTTATTTACTGGCATGCCAAGGAAACAGTCTGAACACAATATGAGTATATTACAGACTTAAAATTGAATGATAACACCCAGGAAATGTCTGTAGCCAATATGTCTGTGGGAGCAAGACATTTGTTTCAACAGGACAGTGTTAAACCTCTACTTCCTGCTAAAAGAAACAGAAGGTAGTTGCCGTGACAGAGTGTTTTGTCTTAAATTAGTAAAATTGACCATGTGAAGGGTATAAATCAATGACTCCTAAGTTCATATGGCACAATTCTCATTCCCTTGAGCAAGCTGTTCTGTAGCCCCAGCTATTCCTAAGGGACCTGGGGGAGTGGTGTAAATGTGATCATCTAATTTCGCACAAGTGTCCAGCAATACACAAGGCCTCAAAAACTGGTAGGAGGAGGAGATGGAAATAGTCACTCAGAAATGGGAACAAGTGAGCCTATTCGTGTTCATTATAACTTAAAATTGGCAATACGCTCTGGGATGCCAATAATATAAAATCACACGTTTTTTCTGCATTCTTTCAGTTCTATTCTTTTTAATGCAGGGCGAAGAAGCATTTTTTTCTGCCCTCATCTCTGTCTAATGAAATCATGCACACATAAAAAAGGGTTTATTTGACAAGCTGGCTGTTTTTTACGGTCTAATATATAAATGCAAACAAAGCCCCCGGTTGTATTTTTTCCTGCTGTGCTGCTTCTCTGACAGTTACAAGATCTGGTGTGCTGCGGATGTACAGACATCCGTCTTTGTAATGTCAGGACTATCGACACCACTGTTCAAAGGGGGTAGTTGGAGCGATAGCTTTGACCTTCTCCAAGTGAACTCTCTTCTTTACCGGCACAATGGATAAATGATTCCTAAGCGCATTTGACTTACCACACAGGTAACAAGTGAGCTTGCAAATGATGAATACAGTCCATGAAAGTCCCACTGAAAGCAAAAATATGTTTTCATGTCAGACTAGGCAGAATGGCTGCTTCATTTTAGTTCTCTACAGACGACATGAGCAAACCAAAGAAACCTAACGTTTGTGACCATACAGATGTATTTGTCAGTGATGTGCATTTTTCTTCCACTTGCAGTATATTGGCAGTGCCATTCCTGTACAAAATGCAGTTGAAACATTAATAACATGCATTTGTGAGTATAGTAGTTCAGGTGGGTAGCTGCATTAGCATGTGTAGGCTGCAAAGGAACAAGTAATAGGTTTATCCCATGCTGAAAAGAGAAGAAAGAAAACACAACCTATTGTTCCTTTGTAAGTACTGTATGTGTTTACCAGCATGTGCCCATCTACAGTACATAAGAATCATGAAGGCTTACTCTTGGAATAAAAAATAAAATCACCAAGTTTCTTTAGAATCTCAGTCTTGGTTGCAAGATTAGAGGACACTGTCTTGAGTGAGGGGAGTGTAAGCTTTAATGTTATTATTAAGCACCTGACCCTGTTTAATACTGCTCTTAGACTACCTGATGTTTCAGGCTTCATGAGGAAAAATACCCTACATGAACATTTTAGGAATGTCTGTTTGGAGGTAAAGCATAAGAAACTTTGGTTTAACATGCATTGGCTGAGGGTTAACCACACGGCCATAGGACCATGACGTTCGAGCCTCATACAGGGTAATTAACTAATTGGCAGCTGCAGGATGGGAAAGAAGAAAGGATTACTATGTGCGAAAGATTAAGAAGCTTGGCACAGAGAGCTGTGTACATGAAAACAACACGCTAGCAAAAGGATGTTGGAAAGATTCAGGCTTTAATTCACCATTCGCCCCCAAAAATTTCTCCGTTAATTGTCTTTATGTGTAATTGGGCAGCAGAGCTCCACACCAGTACCAAAATCACAGTGTGTATTGCAAACTCAAAACTTTAACTTCAGGAGCAACTGTTTTCCAACACTTCACAGTATAATGTCCACTGGCTTGTCAGCGACTCAGCCTCCTCCTTCTCTAGTCCCCACTGCCTACTGGGGAGTGTGGTTTCAGAACTGTCATCTTTTTCTTACAAAAGTCATCAGGGGAAAAGAGTGGAAAATCCTAGACTGGGAAGGGTCAAGGCCAAGACTCATTCACTGAGTGTGCATCTTGCATCCTGAAGAAAAACTGAAGTCAGTTAAAATAAGAAAGAACTCAAGATGACTGTGGCAAAGGATCTCAAATTAGACAAAGAGTTTGAGCACCATAGGTCACACCTTGCAAACAGGTTTCACCTCACTTGGGCTTTTAAATTGAAATGTTCTTAATGAGAATGTGTTAACACCACTGTACGTATCACTGGGTTGAACACAAACTACAGTTTGTTTCTTATGTACTAATATGTTCAAATTACTCAAAAATAAAATGTATACTGTGCCTCATTATTCACATTAATCATGATCACAAATAGAGGACAAAACTGATTGAAACTGAAATGTCAGTATCTGAATCCTGAGGCTAACAGAGAGTTGTTGTAGTAACATCTGCCTCCGTTGCTTATTCACAAACTCACTCTCAACTACCTGTAATTGGTTTTATAATTAATCTGGCCTATAATCACACATACTCACTTTTTCACTACACTGTAACTGTAAATGCAGAACTAGGCACAGACCTGACAAATAACACTTCACGTAGATAAGTGCCAAGCAATGCATGCAGGAAAAAAAAACTGCAAATATAAAATGGAAAACACCAAACCTTAAGAGTTAGAGTTTTAGATACTTATGTTGACACATCATTTTAATTTCCTAGGCAATGTGAAATGTGTGTGAGAACATTAAAGGCAAACAGAATGTTAGGATGTAAAGTACGTAAATCCAGAGTTTTTAGAACTTCTGCTAGCTCAGGCACTTTCGAATGTTTTCCAGCTGTATGTTTAGAGTCTATCTGTCTACTGCCTTCAGTACTTTCAATTTTCTTGAGGTGTGTGCTTAGTCGTTAATTGTAGATATTTTCCTATTTCCTTTACAGCTTGTACAGTGTTTGCTACCCTCCTATTCTGGTTTCTGTTGCCGATGCTGAGTTTGCAAACTATATGAGAGTTTAGGTCATTGATATGCATCATAAAGAGCAGTGGTCCTAGCAACAATCCCTGAGATACTCCATTAATTACCCCCAATTTGACCATTCAGCCACGTGCTCTGTTTCCTATCTACTACAACAGAGCAAATAGTGAGAAAGGCCAATATCACCGACTGTCATGACCACCCCTTGCACAGTGAATCTGACCTCCTTCCATCTGGGCATCAATTTAAGCTCCCTAGATTCAAGAACAATAGAACCAAGCCATCTTTTATTCCCACAGCCATTAACCTGCTGAAAGTAGAAAATTGACTGCATATATTTTACTTTATTTATAAATATTTATTTTCTTTGTAATTATATATGCATGTCTGTTATTTGTTAATTAGTTCATGTTAAGAATAATGTATTGTTTAATATCATGGTCTCACAGAATGACTTTATTGCTCCAGGCCTGTTTTCATAACAGACAAGCTTCTTTGTGAGCCAACCTCACTAATTTATAGCGAGAAATCAGCTCGCCGACAATTGGTGCCAGTTTCTCTAATGTGGTATATGAGGAATGTGAACCCTAGACGTTTCCCTCTAGCTTCTTAAACCCTTATCTATGCTCAAGATCCTGTTGCTCCATTACAATTAAGTAAAATTTGTATAACCTCATCAGGCCACAGAGAATAGTTTAAGTAGATCTAATTCTGTAACACACCTTCCGCTTCTAGTCTAACACTATTGAATACAGACTGTGTGTCTGCTTGGCTTGAGGCATTCAGTTTCTCCCCTCATAAACACCTGAGTGTTATATTCAATTAAGACATTTCTTCCATCATCTTGGCATTATTTAAACAAAGTTCAGGAGAGGGTCAAATTCGAATCTCACACTTCTGCTCTCCCATGTACAAATACTCACTGGCTGCCCACCACTCTGCACATCTTTTCTAGCACTAAGCCTTCCAGTCTCATTGGAGACAGAGGTACTGAGTCTCACACTTGGAATTTCCAAAGACCTTACCTTTATCCTACTAGCAAAGGACCAGAGCCACTCTCTTGCCTTTTCTCAGATAGGGAGCACTTCAACTTCAAATTCTCAGTCAAATACAACCGGCCAAGTTGTCAGCTCTTTTCTTTCAGTTCTCCTGATGTTGTCAACCCTCCAAACAACTGTGGACACTTCTCACTTCTATTTTCTGCTCTCCTATCTTCTTTGCCACAGCAAAGGGCAAGAGAACTGGAGCGATCAACATGCAAGAGTGGTCCAGGTGATCAATATGAGGATTCCCATTTTGATTACAAATATTCACTTTAAAAAATGTACCTAAATCATTTGTAATTGAACAGCACAGGATTGTATTAGAATGACTAACTACTTTTGCAAGGCACTATAAAACTGCATTATAATTTTGTTGCCGGCCAAGCAACCAGGTTTGGCTCAAAAGAAAAGAAACCCCCAAACAGCAGTCTTCAAATGTAAACAAAACTGGATTAATCGCCATCAAAATAGGGATAACCCCCCCCCCCCCCACCTCACAGGAGTACTCTCTGCACACCTTCCCCCCAAAGTACCCTCTCTCTACTGGGCTCTCCCAGTCCCTCTTATAGCCCCTCCTCTCCAAGGACCATCCTCTCTTAAAGGGACTCGCTCATGTCTTTTCACAGACCTTTAACAGAGATGGGCAATTTGATCAAAATAAAGTATTTAACCTTCCATAAAAACACATTCTAACAGAGTCATGCAACAGTTACATATCCACCTTAACAAAACAAATAATCTTACATCTGTTATTTATTGATGGCTCACTAGTAACCTTTGCCTTTAAGATCATTTGTGGGAGCATTGTGGGATACTACAAACAGAAAAGGTGACTGGTGGCCATCTTAACCAACACAATACAATACTCCACTGGGGAACCACTGCAGTGATTTTAGGGAAACAAGAAAGGTAAGTATCATTCATATTTCATTAGTATCACATACACACTCACAAACATACCAGAAGGGTAGAGGAAAATACTGGAGTATTTCATATTCATCAAAATAAATAAATTTATTTATGAATTTAGTCATCTTTAGGATATTCTTTCAGCAGTATATGTTTTGAATGTTTTCGTACATTTGATTCGAAAAGACAAAGGTCCTAAATTCTTCTTGCTTAATTGACTGTGCCTGAATGGTCTTTTTGATGTGTAGTCCTACACTAAAACCTCCTCCTGTATCTTTGGAATGCTGTGAATCCACTTAAACTGTGGCCACAGCGTTGCTTGCCTTTACCTGTCCTCCATAGCCTGAGACCTAGTGCTTCCTCTTCAAAGAGGCCTTCTTTTCAAGGCCTGTTCTTCCTTGGCCTATTCTCCTTGTCAGTGGAGACTTGGCCTCTTCACGCTTCTCTGACGCTGCTGTGTCTCAAGATCCCTCTTGGCCTCCCTCCCCCCAAACGTAAGATTACAGAATCTAGTTGTTAAGAAGGGTAATGCAGTTGCTACATCTGCCACCCACATGGACAGCTTAACGGTTTGCCCTCTGCAAACAGACCTCTGCCCGATACCCTGGAGCACCTGCATGTTATTAATGACCACCTTCAAGTACAAAGAGCAGGAACTGGGCAGGACAGTCGCTGTCATGATTGGAGTACTTGCTATATATGGCTGACCCAAACCCCTGTGAATGAGGATGGATGACTCTCTAATGCTTCTGACTTCTTGGGGCATAACACTGGACCAGTGTAATATGAGATCCTTAAGACCTTCTTGCTGACTAAAGTATCTTCCTGCAAGCTGGAAGGCTTACTGCAATGGCAGAATCCTTGATTTCAGTCGGCCCGGACTGATAGCATCGGCTCACTGTTGGCTTCTCTACCAGGGAACCTTCCCCGCCTTCTGTAGGGGTGACAGCCCTGAGTTATTGTCGACTCGACACCAAAGGCTCAGGGGTACACATATTTGAAGGGTTGCAAAAATAAGTTCTATAAAAGGGGACAACCCCAAGAGTCATTAGTCCCAGGAGCTTGCTGCATTAGCAAGAGAGCTAACCACAGGACAGTTTGAATGCCTGGAGGCAGTGCATCATGAGCTCCAGGTTCATGACTCTTTAGGATTATAGAGTCATGTCTTTGGCTTTTAGAACCTGCAGCATCATGGTCTACCAGGGCCTCCAGAGGATCCTGGGTCTCAAGGTGGCACTTTCTCCCCTGATTCCCCATCATTCACTCTACTGCACATGCTTGGCCTTCAGGTGTGGTTTTATCACGAGGCCTCCTGCTCTGCTTGTTTCTTCTTCAGGCTGATCTCAGTGTCTCCGGTATAATTATCATACTTCATTTTATTTATGAGTGTTTTCAATAAACCCTTAGGGCTTACCAGTAGTGCATGTTTAATCCACATGACAAAAGTTTTAAGATACATGAAAAAGAATACACACAGTAAATTGAGCCAATAAGCCTAAGAGTAAAGCTAAATTATACATTACACAGCAGAGTGCAAAGAGAAGCACAGCGATTTCTGAAAATGTCCACACTCGCTGAGTTGTGCTTGGATTTGGGCACTGTGACTGTTTCACAGTCATGGTGCTGTAGAAGAGGAGGCTCTACAAGCTATTTTGTGTAGCCTGGTTTTCAGTCGAGTAAGAAGCCCTGATTTAGCAGATTTCAGATTAAGTGTTGGACTATTGTATAAGATCATGGATAAGACCTCAAAATAACCTAGAGCTACTCCGTTCAGTACCTTATATGTGAGCAAAACAACATTGTACATTTACCTGTCTCCATTCAGATCTAGTGTGGAAGGAATGCAATATACTTTATGCTTGATCAGAATATGCCTGTATTATGGGGAGAAGACAAAGAGTTGACACCAGACACTTAAGATCTTTGTTTGTTTCAGCTCTATATGCCAGGAACACAACATTTTTAAAGTCAGCCAGTCTGCCTGGACTCTGGAGACCATTTGAATAGCCTATAACTTTACCATATTACCTACCCCCATTGGGTCACTGGACGCTCCAACATGCTTTTGTGTAGGTGTTTTTTTGCCCCTTTTCATTGTGCTATCCTGGATCAGAGCCTAGAGGTTGGGACTCTTCAGTGGGGTCCTCCACTGCACCACTACACTGTGCAGTAAGTTCTCTTGCGACAGCTGTGGTACACAAGCCCTTATATGGTGGTAACATTTTACCACCGCAGTTCAAGGTCACTGCATTCACACAGCCTGTACACTCAGAAAGATGTATGGGTCCTCCTCACATGTGCTAAGATGTGCTGAGGGGGCCCAGCTTGCCCTGCACAGGAAGGGCTCTTTGACATTGACAAAGAAGCTTTCAGAATTCAAGTTGAGGAGTAGGATAACCCATATGTGGGATAACGGCTGTATTTCAGGAAACTAGGGTTATGGAAATACCCTAACTTCCAGAAAATTAATGTTTTTCCAGTACATTGTTTCATAATGCTGTAGAGCTGTTATCACTTCCCTAGAGAGAACCACTCAGTATTAGTCTTACAGTGATATAGGAGCTTACCTTTCCCATTCCTTGCTCCCTTCCTGAGATCTAAGATGACAGATATGAGCCATGACGTCAGACAACTGTTTTCCTTTATCTCATGTCTAGGAAAATAAAAATTTGATCAGCAAGCTGAATGTCTTCCTTGATAATCACTCCCTCTTACATGTCTGCAGTGAAGTTTGGATAGAGGGATGTGGAAAAGGCATTGGTAGTGTTAACTGAGCTCCGGTTAAAGGAGCACTCCTTTCTTCACTGGATTCTTACTTCTAAAATAGACCCTGATACATTCTAATCCACACATAATACCAGCATCCTTTCCCCACTCTTGGTAAAGTGTGAATTGATGATAATTCAGGGAAATTCAATGCATTTTAAACAGCTACCATTGTTTCAGAACTGAACATTTTAACCTAGGATTTACATAAGATGATTATGATGCACTAAAAATACTTTACAGCCTGAAGTGCTTCAGAAATAGAATAAAGTCAATTAGGGTACTTAAATATTTCGCAACACAGAAAAATCCAAGTGTTTTTCAGAAGTGTTTGACACATTTAGCAGAACTGCATTAATTAGCTCCAATAACTGAAGCACCATTGAAATATTTAGAGCATATGTTGAATACATCAAAAGAACTCAAAGGTTTTTCCAAGGATTAACAGGAGATGATATCAGGGAAGGCCTAATGTAGTTACTAAGAAAGGAAAGGAGTTTGAGATATTGAATGAAAACTCCAGAATCAGTAACCCACAATGTTAGTGCTTGATAAGTAGATACCAAAGATGAGGCACAAACAGGCCAGGGAGTCTTGGATAAAGTCTTCTTTTAATGTTACATTTTAACCTAAATGGGTCTTAGTTTGATCAATCAGAGACACAAAGGATCTTTTTAGCAATGTTCATTTTATTGATTTTTTTTTCACCTCTAAATTCATTGAATAACAAGTCACATCTGTCCTGCTTGCTTGATCAGCAGAGGTGAAGACTGTAAGTGAAAAATTCAAGAGAAGCTGCCAGGATTCAAACTCAATTCTGGTTCAAAGCAGCAAACTGCAGTTTTTTATGTTTGCAAATTAAGGGTGTAACTTAGCCTCAATTTCCAGATTCGGCCACGTGTTTCTCTGTTGTACAGAAATGGACTCAGATGCCAAATTAAAATATTTTCAATATGAAAGCCTTCAATATCAGTCCCTACATAATGGTAACCTTCAAATATGTGAAAATCTTGTTGATGTCAACATGCTCTTGGGAAATGACATTTTCGAAAATGAAAGGATTATTACTTTGCAGTTCGGTTTTCATAAAGAAGAACATATGTTTTCCTTGTTGTGTTCTGAATTCTGCATGTTTATTTGTGAATCTTATTATCAAAGGAGTAGGATAATAACATACTTTAAATGCCATGAACTTCGAGATGAATAGAATAGGTCACCATAGAGAAATACTGTACAGTATGTAAAGTGATGACAAGCATTACAAATGTTGCTTGTGTACGTTTTTTAAAACTGTTTTGTGATACAGTTAGAAAATTCGAATCCATTTATTTTTCAGAACAGGAGATGAATGAGCTGTACTCTGGTATCTAGTGCTTTTCATAACAACCAATATATGAGTCAATATTTTCAAAGTGATCAAAGATTGTATGGATTTAGACATGCAGATTTATATTCTAGAGTTCTGGGAGTAGAAGCCAAAGATAAAGCCATACTTAAACTGGAAAATACCTGATTTGGTTTCAAACTACAAAGTACAAGTAAAGCCTGGAAGCAATTAATGTTTTTTGTTCCATGAACACTGAGAAATTACATTTTAAATTGATTTGCTTAGTATGTTCAAAGGTTTCTGGCTTATTTCTACTTGTTGTGTAATATTTTTCTTTTCATGGTTATAAGATCTGAATTATAAGGTATCTGAGTTCTATGTGACTGCTACCCAGACTTTCTTTTCATGTTTCCCATATTTCACCATATTTCTTACAACAATGGAGCAGTCATTCTTTTTGCCTAGTATGAAAAAAATGAGATTAGTTTGAGAGACACTGTGTGGTAGGTGTAGATTCTCTTAGGCTCTTCACAGCACATTTACATGGGTGTGTTTAACATGGCAAAGCTTGCAATTTCCAACAATACATGATTAAAAATAGCCTGCCATTTAATTAAATCTTTTTGAAAAACTGAAGTACGTTTGCTAAAAAGCCTATTGAATTCTCTAGGGGATCCAGACATTTTTCACAGTTTGTTTTTATATTGGCAAAACATTGATCATTTTGAAACTGGGTAAAAGAGCAGAAGCTGTCTCAAATGTGTTTCTGTAAGTGTTGGTAAAAAACATCAAGTCACTTTTTAAAAAAGAAAAGGGAGCCTGAAAACATGAATTATATGGTGTGTACTGCAATTGTATTTCACAAACAGATCAGAGTAATTTAGTTATCCATTTTTAATAGTAGCACTTCACATTTTGGCTCTAATTACTGTGTAATTAAATGCAGGCATGACAAATAATACATTATTACAATTTATAATTCTTTATTTGTCTGTCAGGAGTCATGCACTTACTTACCTATTTATTTTCATTACTCGTTTTATTTCCATATTTATTTGAGTATAATCCGTTTACGTTGTTGGATTATACCATCAGCCCCGGGGCTCATGCTTAGAAGCATCATTGTTCTCAAAGCAACGTTTCAGTGTCTGTCGAGTGGGACCAACGGTCAGCCCAGGGCAGTGGGACAGTGGTGCTGTCACTTCCTTCATCAGAAAGCAGGTGAAAGGCTAGAGGGCTTGAATTTGAACTTACGGCAGCGTGATGCAAAACTCTTTTTCCTTGCTTTGCTGTCACTTGTCTATAATCAAATGAGCAGCTAGCTCTTCACAATGGTGTGATTTACTGTATGCTGCAATGGAGCACACTGAATGTGAATGTGCCTGACATGTAGGCTTTGAACTATGCGCCTTGTATTTAATGGGCCACAGTGTCATCTCTGCTTAAACGACTGCTCTGCTTAGTTGACTTCAATATTTCCCTCCTCAGGCAAACAGAGTAAACTGTGCAAGCCTTCTAGTGCCACAATGGCACAACCTTTTCTCACTACCTCATTAAATTGCTTGTTTATTCAGGGATTCATGGAATTTGGAGGAGAGGCATACACATGAAAAATAGCTAATTAAATAACCATGACTTGGTTAGGAATATTATTGAGATATTTTCATTTCACAATGCTGGATCCTCTGATTCTGCCTTTTGCATATACAGTATAAAGTCAAATGTAGCAGCCACAGGCTACTGTTACACCCTTATCAGGGTTTATCAGCATGGCATAGCTGGCTTCAAGCAGTGATACTGCTAATAATAATTGCTTACACTTATATAGTGCTTTTCTGGACACTCCACTCAAAGTGCTTTACAGGTAATGGGGACTCCCCTCCACCACCACCAATGTGCAGCCCCACCTGGATGATGCAACAGCAGCCATAGTGCGCCAGAATGTTCACCACACATCAGCTATCGGTGGAGAGGAGAACAGAGTGATGAAGCCAATTCAAGATGGGGATTATTAGGAGGCCATGATTGGTAAGGGCCAATGGGAAATTTGGCCAGGACGCCAGGGTTACACCCCTACTCTTTTTGAGAGACGCCCTGTGATTTTTTTAATGACCACAGACAGTCAGAACCTCAGGTTTTACGTCTCATCCGAAGGACAGCGCCTGTTTACAGTTTAGTGTTCCCCTCACAATACTGGGTCATTTGGACCCACATAGACCACAGGGTGAGCGCCCCTTACTGGCCCCACTAACACCTCTTCCAGCAGCAATCTCAGTTTTTCCCAGGAGGTCTCCCATCCAGGTACTGACCAGGCTCAGACCTTCTTAGCTTCAGTGGGTTGCCAGTTGTGAGTTGTAGATTGATATGGCTGCTGGCATACTGACATACACCATATGCATATCCTACAAGGAACACCTTTCAGGTTTATGGTGTCCTTTAAGTGAGCATTCCAAACACATCACAAACCTGAAAGGTGCTGCTTGTAAATATACACAATTAAATATTTTTTTTTAATTTTTGTTTTAGGTTTTTTTTAGGTCAAAACCTAAAGTCCCATCTACTTGTTTTTATTTTTTTTACATGGACATAAAGTACTTTTCCTTCTATACAGTCCACTGCTTCCAGTCATTACATTTCCATACAAGGTCTTTTCTCCTCAGCATACATCTGCAGTTGACATTAAACACTGCTTAACTGCTTACATAGGGGCAACCTGCTCAGAAGGCATTTCATTTTAGCCCGGTGTGGTGCCAAAACTGTTTGCCATAGAAACACTGCTGGATTCTTAGAGTTTCTTTCAAGCAGGGTCAATGATAGCAACAAGGAATCAGAAGAATGCAAGAATGTTTATTAAAAAAAGAAATCACTCTTATGGAGCTTTAATATTATTCCAATTAACAGCAGTAGATCAAGAAAGCTATCTAATTATTAAGCAGACAAAAATACTTAAACTTGTTTAAATAGCTTAAATAATTAAATAACACATACTCAATAAACAGGCAGAACCTTGCTTAATTACAACTAATATCTAATAGTATGTTTCTGAATCTAGGCATGGCATTCAGTCAGTTATAACTACATATTTAAGTACATTACTAACTTGAGTCACTGTCCAAGTACAGTAGGACTATTTGCTGTACAGTATATGTCTCTTCTCTTGAGTAGTCAAGTGAGTCCTCATTGGAAAACCCAGTTTCTGCTGCTCTCAGTGCTGTTAAAGGGACTGTAGGAGACACTCTTCCCTCTGTTCGGACTTTCCAAAGTAATGTCACACTATGTGCTTTAGGAGGAAACCATCCTTTGAATAAGATGTTTACCAAAACGTTTACTGACTTCTGGGTCATTAAAAACCCATGTCACTGCAAGATGGTAATAGTGTTAACCCCAGTGTCCTGGGCAAATTACATGCTGGAATTACACTAACTTGTCTATGCAAAAGTGAATAATTCAGCGGGTGAAACCCTTTTTCACTTTCCTACCTGATGTGTGGTCCAGGAGGGCGCTGGGAGCTTCAGTGATAGATGACATGGGCCTACTCCTACGTGTGAAAGCACTTTGAGATCCTTCAAAATTAAAAATGCCACACAAATGCAGGAAACTATTAATATCACGAAGTTCTGCGAACTGTATGACCTTGTGTGAAGTAGGAATAGTGGCCCCTCCCTCCCTCCCTCTGTCAGCCTGCCTCCAGCACTGTTCCTTCTCAGCTACCACAGCTGCTCTCTCTTTGCTATCCAAAAAAAGAACAGGAGCATACAAGGTAAAAGGCCACAAAGAATGAAAAAGAACTCAATTAACCCGTTAATTCAATTAAAGAGTGAACTATATTATGGTGCCTAATTAATGGTACAGGCCTGACAGCAACAGTACATAAATTCCCTCAGATAACACTCCAGTGCATATTGAAGTTTGTAAAACCACCTATCTTAGTTTTAGTTAATCACCTATGTTTTTGTGTCAGAGAAACCAATGTAAAAAACAGGCCAAAATTACAGGAAGCAGTATCCAGGATACTGAAATCTTATGGGCTGAGCAGTCGAAAATGCCAATTAGCTTTGTGTGAAGCTGGCTCTGTCCTCTCCTCTTGTTGGAGGTTTGAGAGTGTTCATTTCAGCTGGAGAAGCACAGTAATATTTTTCAAGTGGTGCATACCAGCTTCTGTCTTTATTATCTTGCTAATTTGTGAATCTACGACTCTGTATAATGATACCACCATATGTCAAATAAAGTGAGGCAGATATATTTTAAGCTAAACCAGCCTTCCAAAAGATGTGCACGATGCAAGTGATACATTATATTTTAATATGTTCTAAACACATACCATCTGTTTTTCTGCTCCACCACAAGAGGACATTTTTTAATGGGACTTAACTAGCTACCCTCAGCGCTTCTTTTATTTATGTTAAAAGTGTAAAAAATAAATGAAAGCAAAAAATAGTACTCAGCCTACAGCTTTTTTCCACATGCAACAGCTCAGCGCCCTGAGAAGGTTTTTTCTAGAGCAGTAAAGTTTCAATAGAGACATTTCCTTCTCTGACGATAGGCCTGCAGAGCTTGACAACCAGATTCAATATTCTCTCTGTTGCGATTGTAGTGTTTAGGAAGTTAATAAATCTCACTTGTTTGGGTAATAATAACAGTTTACGATCCAAAAGCAGAAACTGTGTCATTGCTGGTATATTAAGCTGTTTTTTTTAATGCATTACTGCTAGTTGCTTTTAGAGTTGCCTCAATTTGGTGTTATTTTCGATTCAGCAGCCTGACAGTGCAGAAAGCAGTATGACCTGGGTGACAGTGTAATTTGATTTGCTTCAGTCATAGTGTACAAATTAAATCTTATTAATTAGTTCTTCGGGGCAAATAAAAGGTATTTAATTGCTAGATGTGGACACACAACTATTAACCATCATGATGTAAACCTACTGCAGTGAAATGAAGGATTAATTTTTTTTGGATGAAACAATTTTTCCAGTAGTAAAAAGCTCCACGCGTAAATGAAGTATTGTTAATTCAAAATTAAAAACATAGTAAAGGGAATACAGGAGCTAGTGCGCAGGTCTTCCAAGTGACCACCAGGGGGAGCACCACCTCCAGGCACCTCCTTTTAAGTAAAGAGGAAGAACAGATTTAACCTGCTGAATTTCCTTCTGCAAATTCCATCCAAAGTAAAGTTGCATTGCTCTTGTAGGTTTTTTCCCCAAGCTAGTCTGAACTATTTTACACCACCCCTCATTCTTTTTCAGTTCATTTGCTTAACTGTGTAAGTCATCCATATTATTCCACATAAATCATGTGGTGCCAGCTAAGAGAGATGTTCCATTTTTGTTTTCCCAGAGTTAATGAAGTCACTCCTTGTAGTGCTGATGATATTGCCAGGATAGAATCAGAGGGAGATTATTAAAAACATGAGGTGAAGCCGTTTACAGAATACCGGAGGGGCTGTGATTAATTCCTGCAGCATTCAGATGCAATCTAAACGATGTTTTACTATGAAGCCATCTGGTGTGTCTATAGGTGTGCATTTGAAGAGAGTCAGCCCAATATGCTGCCACTCAGGTGAGAGATTTCTGTTCACTGGTGTACATAAAACAGAAAAGGTGTGTATGATGCCAGCAGGATGCATACAAGCACGGGCACGCATACTATAGCTTTTCTGTTAAAGACCTACCATAGAGCTTCAGGCAAATTCATTTCAGGAAGATTCACTTAAGTCTGAGATCCATCACAGTTCTCAAACTATTAAAGGAATACCTTCTTCTTGTTTGAATTCCACTCCATTACTTGTTTAAATAATGTCTTTAAGAATTGGCTGCTGCTGACATAGTTATAAAGGACTGAAGGCCAGCAGGAGATTGGTTTGTGCCACAGAGCACACTACAGATCCCTGGACGTTGACTCTGGAGTATGCATTCAAAGATGGAAATGGTTCCATAGGACAGTTGTTACCCACTTAATGAGTTGTGGGTATTCATGAGTTGTTATGAATCTGAATCCTAAATTTACCTGATGTTAAAAATTTTTAGTGCTCCCACTTTTTTCCTGTTTCTTGTGGTCTAAAGATACATTTTGACATCAGGATAGAAGTTGGGCAGTGGTCCCACAGGAAAAATACATTTGTATAACTATTGATAAAACTACTGAAAAAATCCAAGTGAAAACAGACGCTACGAGAATGAACACAAAAGCATATCGGATATGCTGTAGGATATGGTATGTTGCAGCCTGTGAAACGTCATAATACTACTGAAGAGGCATTAAAGCATTTGATAAGCAAATTGGAACCCTACCCAACTGGAATTCATATCCATATCCAGGGATCTTCTCCTTCACAGTGGAGGAATTAGGATATGCAGCAATGGTCTCTTATTTGTCCTGAGGGAAATCAGGGTTGACTCGAAATATCATAACAGTTACATAGACAGGGAGACAGAGTGACTTCTCTCAATTAAATTAATTATTCTGAAGGTAATGCTAATAAAGATGAAAGTCTAGCTTCTCTCAAGTATTTAATTGAAATTGCCTGCACGGTATTGTCTCCACTGCCCCACCTAGCTGCCCCACCTTCTTTTGAGAGGAGGAAGATGATTACATGACTAAGAGATTTCTTTGCAAGTAACAGCACTAGGGAGCATAGCGATTGTTCTGTTAGCACTGTTCCAAAAATATCCCCCTTTGGAATAATACTAGTAAAATCCCAGGGGTATCTGAATGTAATCTGAACGGGAGCCAATATAGACTTGACCTAAGGCAGGCAAAAGTCCCTCTACAGTCTATGGGCAGAGCAAAGCAGGAGACATGATCCCTACACCTCTATGCAAGCTCTACAGTATACTCACTCACAGGGCCCCTATGAAATAGCGGAGTACACAGGTCCTGTTAATTACAGTACAAGATCTGATAACCTGAAAGCTAAAAACAGGAGTAGATATATCAACCTACTCAAGTCCTGGAGATAATCAAAGGATGCAGAGCAGATAATTAGCCTATGGGAAATAGCCTATCCCTACAACCTATGGGAACATTGGAAAAAAGAAGCCGAGAAAATGACTCCAGTCCTTTCCCATCTTCTGGGGACGCACGCCAATAATTGAGCTTGATAACTGAAGGATCAGGTCCTGGACCACGATGAAGTCAAAGTCCACCAGGAAGTGAAGAATCTTTCCTTGATGTCTTTAAAATAACCATCCTTGGTCCAGCCCTGTTAGGCTGCTATAACAATTTCATACCTCGGTTTTCTGAGCGTGCCTCCTGAACACGACCAGACGCCCTCCCAGTCTTCTCCATCATGAAGCGCAGGTAACGTTATGTGCAGATTCCTCTCCCAATTTGAAGGAGAGATTTTTCTCTTCAGCCAGTTGCAACAGAATGGGGCTTCAGGGCAGGGTTGCCTCAATCGAAGCTCCTCCCCCGGCCACACGGTGATGTCGTGGTGAAAGAGCACCTCGTTGTCAAGTGGACCATCAAGTCTGTGCATTAATATTGTGCCCGCTGGGCAGGGACGTCATGCTAGTCATCGATGATGACCCTCCGACTTCAGTGAACAACGTCGAGGATAAAAACGCCCAGGTGATGTGATGGTTTCTCACTCTACATGTTCCACACAAGCTCTTGTAAGGAACAGGAGCTGGGTTTTCCCTTGGTGAAGCAGGCATTCTTTCCCTGATCCACAGCTTCGTGGGAACCAATTCCACATCTGCGTGTTTGATCAGGGAGAAAGGAGATATCGAAATACGTACCACACCACTTAGAAATGTACCTCTTATGAGCTATGGGGTCCCTTTGTGTTCATTAGTCTGCAGAAAGTTCTTGTGAGAGCCAACTTTTGAAATCTGTCAAGGGTAAAAGCTCTGTTACGTACTGTTGAAGCCTGTGTGTGGAATTCAGTCAATATAGTCTTTTATATATATATATAAAAGAAATATATTTATTTTTTGAAAATTAATTTTTAAGGATCCTTACAGCATGGAGCAAAATATGCGTCAGCAATTCAGTACGAACAGTTCTTTGAAAACGATTGCAGATTCCACCTGGTGACCTGTAAGAAGAACCGTAGCTAAGTTTTGTTTTAAACTGGAGTAAAATATGATTAGTGAATATAAGGAAGCAGATATGAATTGTGCTGTGTGTCATTCCCTCCCTGTCCTTTAATCCCTCTGGCTTTGAATCGCCAACCAAAAGTCTTTTTTTTTCCTTAGTTACTTTATTGCCAGTCCAGTATTACTGCACATGCCAGCTGACCAGAAACACAACCCTGAAATCAAAATGCGCTCCAAATGTGAACTGGTGAATAGAAGTACTGTATTTCAGGCCTGTTCTGTCTTTTAACCACAGTGCTTTGCATTTGGAATGGTTTGAAAAAGTAAAAAAACATTTCCCTTTGTAATGCAACGCACAACATGAACCGAACACCAACATAAGCCCTTGTTAGGGAACCGTCTTCGGCTTCTTTCCACAGTCATCAGAGAAGGAGTTCTTAGACGCCATGAGCTTGTGACACTCGTTCTCTTGTAGAGAAGAGAAGAAGAAGAAGGAGAGGGGGCCATTGTTGCACTCGAGCTGTTGTGAACACAGCTCTTACCCCCCAGGGGGGAAGGGACAAAGAGGGAGACCAGAGGTCATCAATTCACAAAGTATTTACTGGGTGAAAGTTCGCTGGAAGCCGTTTGATGAAGATGAACGCACAGCCAGAGCACTGTGGAGAGTGCTGAGGCACGGAGAGGCGAGGGAGGCTGAAAAAAAACACTTAAAAAATATCATTCAATATGGGGACTTGTGACAAAACATCTCAGCAGAAATAGATTTTTTTCTTTGAACTGTTTCCTATCAACAAGCAGGAGATACCCGCTTCCCAAGGTCTAAATGGAAGTAAAGTACAATCAAGTTCCAAGGACAGTCGTTGTGTCGAGGCATGCACTGAAAAAGAAAGACAGTTGAGCCTCGTCACCACAGCCACGCGGAGGTGTTGTTTCTAACATGGCTGTGGTTTGACAACAAGAAAATGTCGACACTCTGGCACCTAGCCACGGTCATCCAATTAGGAACAATGACATTTTTGCACAGTCCGCCTCTCCTCTAATTGTAGCAGTTTGTCATTTGAAGCTGCTGAGCTCCTATAACCTTAGGAGTTTATTATATTGGTCTGTGGGGATCTGCAGTCGCTCCACTTTTATAAACACTTTACACGGCTCCGTCTCTAACAGGCTGTTGGTGGGAGAGTGGGTGGGGGGGTGTAGTCTCCTGTTGAGTTAGGACGTGTTTGACAGCCAATCAGTGAACCATTTTGATCTCTAAAAACCTTCCTTTTCCTCTCTGTGTCTATCTGCTATGACGTCGTATAGGCAGTTCGTTTCGAGAAATCATCACGGAGACAGCATACAGATGTAAAAAAAGAAATTAATTTGCAGTCCATGACGACTATTCACAGCAACCTAATTAACTGCTCCTTCTTCCCCAGTAATGCTGTAACGGGCCAGATGTACTTAGCTCTAGGGACCACAAGATCTTCTTCTTTTCCTTCTTCATAAGCTCTTTGTTTCCTAATTGAAGTAATTACTTGCTTTATCGAGCCAATTAAACTCTTTTCCCCAGCCTTGAGATGTTGGTGACGTCCAGAGATCTATAATTCCTTCAGAACCGCAGCCTGGAGGACCAGAGGTCCGCTCACCAAAACTGCAAGGCAGTAAGCAAACTTTCTTTGATCGGAAACACTTTGGGGAAAAAAAGCCATAATTCACTGGTAAGTGTCAAAGAAAGGTGCTGTCTGTAATTGCTGAGGCACCTTAATCAAACAAACATTACATACAGTACATAGTATTTGCCAGGTTATTACAGGTGAACCAATGAAGAGGTCTAGAAAAAGTGATTAAATATGTAATTCTCTGCACTTTCTACTGAAATACAGCCTGGTCATGGGTTTATAGATCAGGCTGCATTTCTGTCTCCTTGAATGTTTTGATAGGATTGAGGAAAGACGACAGAAGTATTTGAGACCGCTGAATGTTGTTTATTCTTAAAGCATCGAAGGGACAACCATGTAAGATTTTAGCACACAAGATTTTACTTGGGTGTTTAATATCATCATATTCTACACAGAATGAAGAATAAACACATTAACAATGAAGGGTACTGTTCTTCCTTGAAAATAAAAACAAAATGCATATGTAAAAATGAAGGGCATGCACAATAAATGACTAAATTATGCCTTGCGCATTGTAATTTATTAGGGCTCTTTCAAGTTGTGACTTGATGATGCCCTCAGATCAATGGAGCTCCAGCGACAGACCAGAAGATGGATGGAACGGCATCCTGCCATTCGTAACTTCCTTTATCTTGTTTGAAGACCCTGGGGGTCAGGATTTCTATTCGCTCGTCCTGTCAGGCATCCGGGAAGTAGAGGTCAGTGTTTGGGATTAACAGGCATCCAAGAGCAAAGCGGAGCAAAATTTAATGAATGTGCTTGGGATACATAATTTTCCTGGAATTGTGTCACATTCACCTCTGTGTTCCTATTCACTCCAAAGTACTGAGATTTGAGCTACCAGTGCAGCACAGAGGTTACTAGTTCAAGGTGTAGGAAAATCTTTGTCAATAACTCAACCTTAATTGGAAAATAAGGGTACATTTTAGCAGATATTTTACAGGCGAAGCCTGGACATTTCTTTGGTACTTTTCATTTTTTTAATCCATGACAAATATAGTAACAATCTGTGAAATAAGAGGAAGATATGGGGAACACAATCTCTTTCCCAGTGAATCAGCAGGATCCCTAAAGGTCCGAAAAGAGACTTTTTTTTTTCCAGCAAAGAAGAAAAAGAAATTACACTTTAGTGTTAGCAGACGGAGGGGATTTTGAGGTTCTTTCAGTCTTTTTTTTCCATCTGCCCTGGAGTGCAGTCTAGACAGTGTGAAACAGTTTGGACGAGACAGCAGTCCTCAAGATGAACATTAGATCCACAGCTAGATACGGAGATACAGACCACTTCAGTCAGACTGGCACAGCACAAGATCAATCAGAAAGCAAATTGGATCAGAAAACCTCTAGACTTCTGTCAGCATCAATTGGACTAATAGCAGCAATACCTTCTTCAGGGGAACAAAGAGAGGTGCAGTTCATTTCTCCTATGGTCACAGCCCTCGGTTCACTGTTTTTTTGCGGCTGTGCTCACTGTATGTATATCTCTGCTTTGCAGAGCGATGGACAGCATCCCTGCTCTTTTTCCCTCAGTGTATTAAAGAGGAGAAATAGAAGAACAAGAAACCTGTTAAGCAGATCACCCAAAAGGAAAGCAAAATCCTTGTACTGGCTTTCGTCCGGGAGTGCTGCTCCCAGTAAAGAGCATTGTGAGAGATTAGGTGAAGGTGGGCTGCCCCAGAGGAGCTGCAGTGAGCACTGATTGATGGGGAAAGTGCTGAAGCCGTGGTGATCTCACATCAGTCACTGCTCGGCGCTGCCTCTGAAACTGACCCTGTTAGCACACGCTGACTTGGATCATTTGTCTCAGTGGCACAGAGGGGATTTCAAAACAGCTGTGAATCTGTGCGTTTCAAAACCCCAGCGCTCTGAAGGCTGCTGTGGGCTTTGATTTGCTGCAGGAAAGAAAGGGGCAATATTATTGGCTAGATGTCAGTTTTGTGCTTTGTGCGGAATGTCAGCTAATAAATAACATGAATACATCTTCTCTATATTCACTGTGTAATCGTTTTTAGAATCCCCTCCCTCTTTTCAGAAATGCCTTGGTTTTTTGAGACAGGAATGAACCACTACAAAATGAAGTCAAACCTGATGACGGTTATTTCTGCTAGTCTGGAAATAAATTGTCACCTAATTTCATAACACAGCCTAGATGATTTGGGTTTAGGGATTATGGCATCAAATAGGTGGAGAAGCTTTGGGATTCATCATTTACTTTTTCTTATACAATGGGCAGGAATCCATGGAAACGTTTTTCCAAAACTGAAAATAGCAGGAGGATTGGCAATCCGAGAGTGATCAAAATTTTCATGAATCCTGAAAGAACTCAATACCTGAACTGTTGAGAACTTTTGGTTGCCCAGACAAGCCCGTGAGTGGCACCTAAACATCACCAATCACACTCAGCCTACGCTGTATGAAAACCAAAGCTGATTGGCTGCCTTGCATGTCATTTTCACAGTAGCTCCACCTCCCCTTACGAGAGTAAATTAATATTGATCACTACATTGAGGCAGGGTAGCAAGCTATTGTCTTTATTATTTGCCATATGGAACCACTTGTAATGTGTTAAATACCCTATATAACAGTAGTTTTATATTTATCATTTCATATAAAAATAATGTACTTAGCTGTATGAAAGATAACTTAGTAATTTAATGTAGTGGTTAGAATTGCTTCCCTTCAGTGCCCTAACCCTACCCTAACTGGTAGGTTAACTGGCTTCTGGGAAAATCGGCCCTGGCATGAATGTGCACCATGTCTGCGTCTGTGTCTGTGTGTCTGGCCTCTGATGGACTGGCGTCCCGTCAAGGGTGTATCCTGCCTTGGTTTGCTGGGATAGGCTCCGGCTCTCTTGGTAACCTACATTGGATAAAGCTGTTAGAAAAAGGAAGATTGGTGGGATGGATGAAAGAGGGCCCTTTGACAGCTACTGAAGCAGAAATAAAATCAGCATTATTCTTACGGAAGTGTATGAGTCGATACTGCACAGTTGGAAATGGTTTGGAAGGTCAGCTTCTGTGTTCAGTTTTATTGACAGACTTTCTGCCTGGTAATTATAACATTACAACCCCTTTTCTTTTAAATCCTTTTATTTTCTTAAAGTAACTATTATGAAATAAACAAATATTTAAGTACTACATATACAGTGCCTTGCGAAAGTATTCGGCCCCCTTGAACTTTTCAACCTTTTGCCACATTTCAGGCTTCAAACATAAAGATATAAATTTTTTATTTTATGTGAAGAATCACCAACAAGTGGGACACAATTGTGAAGTGGAACGAAATCTATTGGATTTTTGAAACTTTTTTAACTAATAAAAAAATGAAAAGTGGGGCGTGCAAAATTATTCGGCCCCCTTGCGTTAATACTTTGTAGAGCCACCTTTTGCTGCGATTACAGCTGCAAGTCGCTTGGGGTATGTCTCTATCAGTTTTGCACATCGAGAGACTGAAATTCTTGCCCATTCTTCCTTGCAAAACAGCTCGAGCTCAGTGAGGTTGGATGGAGAGCGTTTGTGAACAGCAGTTTTCAGCTCTTTCCACAGATTCTCGATTGGATTCAGGTCTGGACTTTGACTTGGCCATTCAAACACCTGGATACGTTTATTTGTGAACCATTCCTTTGTAGATTTTGCTGTATGTTTGGGATCATTGTCTTGTTGGAAGATAAATCTCCGTCCCAGTTTCAGGTCTTTTGCAGACTCCAACAGGTTTTCATCCAGAATGGTCCTGTATTTGGCTGCATCCATCTTCCCCTCAATTTTAACCATCTTCCCTGTCCCTGCTGAAGAAAAGCAGGCCCAAACCATGATGCTGCCACCACCATGTTTGACAGTGGGGATGGTGTGTTGAGGGTGATGAGCTGTGTTGCTTTTACGCCAAACATATCGTTTTGCATTGTGGCCAAAAAGTTCGATTTTGGTTTCATCTGACCAGAGCACCTTCTTCCACATGTTTGGGGTGTCTCCCAGGTGGCTTGTGGCAAACTTTAGACGAGACTTTTTATGGATATCTTTGAGAAATGGCTTTCTTCTTGCCACTCTTCCATAAAGGCCAGATTTGTGCAGTGTAAGACTGATTGTTGTCCTATGGACAGACTCTCCCACCTCAGCTGTAGTTCTCTGCAGTTCATCCAGAGTGATCATGGGCCTCTTGGCTGCATCTCTGATCAGTCTTCTCCTTGTCTGAGCTGAAAGTTTAGAGGGACGGCCAGGTCTTGGTAGATTTGCAGTGGTCTGATACTCCTTCCATTTCAAGATGATCGCTTGCACAGTGCTCCTTGGGATGTTTGAAGCTTGGGAAATCTTTTTGTATCCAAATCCGGCTTTAAACTTCTCCACAACAGTATTACGGACCTGCCTGGTGTGTTCCTTGGTCTTCATGATGCTCTCTGCGCTTTCAACAGAACCTTGAGACTATCACAGAGCAGGTGCATTTATACAGAGACTTGATTACACACAGGTGGATTCTATTTATCACCATCAGTCATTTAGGACAACATTGGATCATTCAGAGATCCTCGCTGAACTTCTGGAGTGAGTTTGCTGCACTGAAAGTAAAGGGGCCGAATAATTTTGCACGCCCCACTTTTCATTTTTTTATTAGTTAAAAAAGTTTCAAAAATCCAATAGATTTCGTTCCACTTCAAAATTGTGTCCCACTTGTTGGTGATTCTTCACATTAAATAAAAAAATTATATCTTTATGTTTGAAGCCTGAAATGTGGCAAAAGGTTGAAAAGTTCAAGGGGGCCGAATACTTTCGCAAGGCACTGTATAAAGTATTTAATGTCCCAAAGTTACAATTATTTTGATATATACTATATATCCCAAACATACCACAATGCAGTGTTTGCCTGTTTCGAATCTCCTTTTGAGTCAGAATCTAACTTTTCCTTTAAGACAGTGTCACAATGGAGACTGTGCACTCCAACAGCAGGACCTAGGATGGTCTCTCACAGTCAAATAACAGTAGACAGAACACCAGCTGTTGTGATTTCCCAGGCTTTTCGGAAAGGACAATTCTGAGGTGTTGAGGAACCTCTCCTGAAATCGCCTTTGTTGCAAACGATTTGTTCATCATCTGTCTTGAGAACAAAGCTAACCTGGCCTTTTCGTGTTTGAATACAGTTTGTGCACGAGCATCATTCTTTTGCAGCTTCACATGAGGTGCCTTCATGTGTACCAGGATATCCACACCAAAAGCAAGGTTGCAAAGCCGGTCTGTGTCTCTCGTTTTGGAAAAAATCATCAGCATCATCAGATTCAATGTACCGTCTGAGTTCCCAAATTCACTGAAATAATTTGCCCACACTTAGCCAGCGAACATTGTGGTAAGTGAGTTGTGGTGGGTAGCAGTGGGATCATCTAAGAATTTAATTAACTTCACCCATATACAGTTCAGGAGTTTTGCGATTTCCCTAACCACGCGATCAAATTGCAATACATTCTTGCAGACGGCTTAGTGCTAATTTCTGAGATATAAAAATTTTAATATCTGCAACATTTTACTCACAGAATGTCTGTTGTCGTATAAATATCACCATGCATCATGCAGGTGTCTTCAGTCGTGCAAAAAGCAGATATTTTTTCCTGTGGGAATACAGTAGATACTCCGTTTTTTCTTACAATGACTAAAAGACCCTTTTCTGATGTGTGATATTCAAAGGCAGACCTTTATGTTACACTGATTTGAAACTAACCAGTGCAGTTGGACTTTGCTCATTTAAAAGCTAAACTGCTACACCTTTCCTGTTTCTTGGTAAATTACTTGATAATCATTGCATTTCAGTTTCTGCCTGAATAGGACTAACACGCAATAAAACCCCAAGGATATTATTCACTTGAGATCACCACAACATAAAACACACTAAGTAAAATCTTTCCTCTCGGGCCTCGATTTCTAACCTTTCATTTGCTTTGTATTTCTCCTACATGCTGAACAGTTCAGGTCCGTTTAACAGCTGAACAATATCTGCCTGAAAAAACTCATTCACACTCTGCTTTATGTCAGATCTAACAAAGCAAAGGGTCTAGTTTCAATATTTCCTAATGGGAGGGGATATGCAGCAAATGTCTATTAAATCATCTCTTAAAGGAAGACATTGCATATATTTATTTTACTTAGCTTATAATTTTAGGGCTTTAACAGCTCTTAAAATATAAGTCTCGGAACACCAATGAGGTTGAGATACACATATTTACTGTGTATACACACTTTTCTACGTAAATATGTACAGAGTTGCTTAAAGGGAAGGCACAGTTACAGTATGAAAAGGACACAATAACCTGAATGACAGTTCTTTAAAGCAGCTCAGCATTGTTTTTGCTGTTGAGAATGATGTGAACCAGGGTTGGCAATTTTAAATTACAGTTAAAATCTTACTGTTTTAGTTTTTTTCCCCCAAACAAAATGTCATCTTTAAAACAGTCTTTCATTTTGAAATAAATGAGCACAGGAAAACAAAGGCAAAATATTTTCATGATTAGGTCCTGTGGCCAGTAAAGTGTAATATATAACTAAGATTGTCTGCTATTAAAGCAAAGTATATTGTTTCAGTGAATAATACAAATCATGCTACGTAACAGCTGGTGTAATATTTCCTTAACACTGTGATTATGGCTTCATTCCACAGGTCCTTTCTTAACGTAGAGTGATAAAGATACCTCAATCTGCTGTTACAACCGGTTTTTGGTTTCAAGACCTTCACATATAGAGACACAATCAACCCAAACAAGGAAAGTTTAAGAAGGTTTGATTAAAAACACATTACAAAATAGCATAAAATAGTGTCTTATGGATAAAGAATTTTTCCAGAGATTTTAAAGCCAGCAATACTTTATGACTGATAAACAGTATTTCCAGGATGTGTTTCATTTGCTCTTATCTCTTTAAAAACACAGTGAGTCTGGGAGAGTGAGTGTTCCAATGAACTGGAAAAAAATACAAACTTGCTGTTTGTGCTGTGTCCCAGCTGAAGGTTGTTTGGAGAACTGATGAGGGAGTTTGGGAGATGAATGTGCAAGCAGGCCAAATTACTTCAGACAGGAGATATTTTCATATTTGTACCCAACATAGGATGATTTTAAGTTCATGGCCTGCTCTGACCAGTGTCTTGGGTCTTCACCATGTATACAAATCTATTGTTTTGACATATGTGCATACACAATAAACGAAGATTAAAGCTTTTCTTACCTCTCTCTATTCACCTCTGCTTGCCAGAGTGTTACATGTGCTTGGATGTAAGTCATAATTACTGTAAAGTAGAACGCATTTTTCCCCTCTACCACTGGTGTTTCTCTTGGCTCACGCAAAGCTCATTTGGATGAAATTCTGCTGAACAGGTTACCACTTCAATGCTAATCCAACATGGGACTAATTTCTGAGCAACTAAGATCAAATGATTAAAAAAAGTGGAAAGATGTTTTGCTTTGTGACCAATATTCTCCTGGTGCCCTGAAACATTATTATTACAGCTTTCCTTTGTTCGCTTTGCCTGGATCAAATGTTTTATTTAAAGGAGGAGAAATACTGTTTGGGCGTGGTGTTGAAAGCTCATATGTGAATCCCAGGTGGCTAAACTAATGAACTGAAATGAGAAAAAGTGGACTCGGCTTTCAGGATAGAGCCAAGCAAATGCAAAGGGTAAAATCTAGGACTGAAGGCTGAACTGGCTCTCTAGTCCACCTCTGCTTATGCACGTCCACCTTAGAGAGCCTGGAATCACTCAGCAGAAACTCTGGTGTTCAGTCAAATAAACTGCACCGCTTATGTGGTTTGGGAGAGAAGAGAATTTGGTGCTGGCAAGAGAATAGCTGGTTTTCTTCAATCTGTAATCCTTGGTAATTTACAAGTCTGAACCATTATATGGAATGACGTTCAAAAGTATCAATCCAAAAAACCCAAATTGTGAGTATACATGACTCACGACAAAAACAACTTGGTACCACTAAGAACGAACATCCTTTACATCGGTTCTCCTCTCACTCATGCTGTAGATGTGGAATCTGTGCCTCAAACTGAGTGGATCTGGGACATTAGTTAATAGAGAAAATCCTGTTGTCTTTCAAATTGAGCCTGGTTCTAGAAAGGGCTCATGGAAGAAGGTAGAGAGGAATATTTTGAAAGTCTAAGCCACAGGGAGAGAATGGTGTTCTGTTATCCTTCCAGAAGTGGTGCAATGGGCAAGAGGGGGTGAAAAATCATAATGTGTGGTTGGAGACCATCCAACTACACTTGTAGATGGCGAGATTACTCTAAAATTTTAATATTGTAAAACCTACACTATACTGTAGGTTGATTTTTTGACTTTTTGACTAACAGATCACTAAGAGGGAGGGTCAATGGTTTTATATCAGAGCAGCTTTGTTCTTTTTTTGGACTTCCCAGGGCTGTGTTCTGTCCCCCCTCCTGTATGTTCTTCAAGGAGACAGCTGTAGAAGTTAGAAGCCCTTTTCGGGACAGACATATCATTAAGTTTGCTGATGACTCTCATTGTCAGTCTCCTCCATGATCACGGGCCTGCGGCGGATTCTGTTGTTGAAGGGTTTAACAACTCCCTCCTTCAACCTAATGTGTTGTAAACTAAAGGTAGAATCAATGATCTTAGGAAGCAACCACCCATTGCAAAACCAACAGTCACTGGGGAGCAGGTAATTGAACTTGTCAACACATACCTTGGCACTATTGTTGATTACAAGTTAGCCTTTGAGGAAAATACTGATGCCATATGTAACACGAGCTAACAATGACTGTTCTTCTGTTCTTCTTGAGAAAATGCAAGAATCTATTCTAAAGAACTTTCACTGAATCTGTTTCAGCATTCATACGGTCGCCAATAAAAACAGACTGAGCAGGATAGTAAAGGTAGCCAGCAAAGTTATCAGTGCACAACAGCTACAGCTTCCAGATATCTACCGTATACCAAACAGTTATTGCAGAAGGCTAATATAATCATTCACCACCTCTTGTTCAGTGAATCGGACTTAATTCGATCAGGGTGTTTATTTTGACTATCTAGATTTAAGTGCAATACAACTAAATTATCATTTTCCCCCACAGCTATCATCCTGCTTAATTTGGATACCTATTTTTTTTACTATTTAGTTATTGATCATGCATGTTTTTTATGTATTTATCTCAAACACAGATGATTCAGCATCTTTAGAGGTGTTAGTGGGGCCAGCAGGGGGGCGCTCACCCTGCGGTTCATGTGGGTCCTAATGCCCCAGTATAGTGACGGGGACACTATACTGTAAACAGGCACCGTCCTTCAGATGAGACGCAAAACCGAGGTCCTGATTCTCTGTGGTCATTAAAAATCCCAGGGCGTTTCTCTAGAAGAGTAGGGGTGTAACCCCGGCATCCTGGCCAAATTTCCCATTGGCCCTTACCAATCATGGCCTACTAATAATCCCCATCTATGAATTGGCTACATAACTCTGCTCTCCTCCCCACTGATAGCTGATGTGTGGTGAGCGTTCTGGGGCACTACGGCTGCCGTTGGTGGTGGTGGAGGGGAGTCCCCATTACCTATAAAGCTCTTTGAGTGGAGTGTCCAGAAAAGTGCTATATAAGTATAAGCAATTATTATTAATATTATAACGACATCGACTTTGAAAACCAAGCCCTCGAAATGTACTCATTTTTCATCAACAGAGGATACCCCAGCAGTGTGATTGACAGGGCCCTTGCCCGAGCCAAAAACACCCCCTGGACCATCAACCCGATCAGGAACTCCCGCCGTAACAACCCCATTCCTTTGGTGCTTCCTTACCACCCTAACACACTTCCTATCCCCAGGACCATTAACCAGAACTTTTCCATCCTACAGGATGATCCCTCCGTTGGGGCCCTCTTTTCTGATCGCCCTATCATCTCATATCGCCGACCACCTAATCTGCGTAACCTCCTTGTTCACAGCTCCCTTGACCGCCCTCAGCAACCATCCACACCAGGCACTTTCCCTTGCAACAGAGCTCGCTGTATCACCTGCAAGTACACAGCCACCACCACACTCATTCAAGGCCCCTCAGGACAATTCCGGATCACCCAGACAGCATCTTGTACCTTATTTACTGTATCTCTTGCAGTAAATGCCCAGCCATCTACATTGGGGAAACAGGAAGGAGACTCGGAGACCGCTTCAGAGAACACGTCAGGGCTGTGAAGATTAAAGATCTCTCCAAGCCCATTGTTTCTCATTTCACCTCTGACGGCCACGACCACTCTAATCTCTCCGTCTGTGTTCTTAAAGACGGTTTTCCGAACTCATACATCAGAAAGACCACCGAAACTAAAATTATTCTGCAGCTAGGATCACACATTCTCCCTTCCCTTAACGACAGATTACTGTTCATTTAAATTTTCTCAATTCATTGGAAGTTTCATTTCACACCTCTCTGCACCCATTCTGACTTCACACCTCTTGATTGGCCTCTCTTTCTGTCCCCTGCTCCCGCCTCTCACTCCTCCTCCCTCTTAACCTTTGTTCTCCCGCTACTTTACCTTTGCCTACTGCCCTGTCTCTCTCACACCTGAAGAAGGCTCCACGGCCGAAATGTTCTCTTTCTTCTTTTTTTCAGCATGGAATAAACCTATTACTTGTTCCTTTGCAGCCTACGCATGCTGACGCAGCTACCCACCTGAATTATTATTATTATTATTATTATTATTATTATTATTTGTCTTACTAAATTGTGAAATTACTAAATTGTGAAATATAGCTGCTAACTGATGCATGTACAGTATTTTCTTATTTGTTAATGGGTTCATGCTGTGTGACATGCATTGTGTATTGTGTTATGTCTTAAACCTCTCCACAAAGCAAACTTCCCATATGGGACAATAAAGGATGTACGAAAGAAAGAAAAGCCTTGAGCTGCTTTTAGACATCCCTTTGTTAATGGGCTTTAAAAATGTTCATTCAGACCCCCAGTGCTGAGCAAATCCAGTTATTAATGGTGGGTCTGAAATTGGAAAGGAGTGATTCTGTATGAATAGAGATCTGTTTGCTCTCATAGCTGCACTGAGGCTACATCTTCATTTTAATGGTTTGTGTTCCAATGAGAAAGAAAGAAATTTCATTCCTACACTTCAAACTGGTTTTTAAATTAATTTCAAGACTCGTGTTTTAGCTCCTAATGGAAAGAGTGAGTCTACGACAGAGATAGAGAGACAGAGGGTTATAACACACACCTTTTTTTGGAATTAAGTCAATGACTTGGATTACATCAAAACTTCAACCCAAGTGCAATTTGCCCAAGCAAAAATTTTATCTGCTACAGTCTGATAAACCAGCACCAAATAAATTGTGGCTCTAATCAATGTAAATCCAACACCAAAAGCAGGGTGTGTGGGTCACTTTCCGTTGGATTTATGACTGATTTCATGAGTTATAAACCAGTATATAAGGAGTTGTTCAGGTGGGTAGCTGCGTCAGCTTGTGTAGGCTGCAAAGGAACAAGTAATAGGTTTATTCCATGCTGAAAAGAAGAAGAAAGAAAACACAATGTTTTGGCCATGGAGCCTTCTTCAGGTGTGAGAGAGACAAGGCAGTAAGCAAAGGTAATATAGCGGGAGAACAAAGGCTGGGAGAGAGGAGGAGCGAGAGGCGGGAGCAGGGGACAGAGAGGTCAATCAAGAGGTGTGAAGTCAGAATAGGTGTAGAGAGGTGTGAAACGAAACTTCCAATGAATGGAGAAAATTTAGAAGAAAAGTAACGTTGTTAAGAGAAGGGGGATGGTGTGATCCTAGCTGCAGGATAATTTTGGTTTCTGTAGTCTTTATGACGTATGAGTTTGGAAAACCGTCTTTGAGAACACAGACGGAGAGATTAGAGTGGTCGAGGTGAAATGAGAAACAATGGGCTTGGAGAGATCTTTAATCTTCACAGCCCTAACATGTTCTCTGAAGCGGTCTCCGAGTCTCCTTCCTGTTTCTCCAATGTAGATGGCTGGGCATTTACTGCAAGAGATACAGTAAATAAGTTTGCTGGAGGTAGAAGATGCCATCTGGATGATCCAGAATTGTCCTGAAGGGCCTTGAATGAGTGTGGTGTTGGATGTGTACTTGCAGGTGATACAGCGAGCTCTGTTGCAAGGGAAAGTGCCTGGTGTGGATGGTTGCTGAGGGCGGTCAAGGGAGCTGTGAACAAGGAGGTTACGCAGATTAGGTGGTCGGCGATATGAGATGATAGGGCGATCAGAAAAGAGGGCCCCAACGGAGGGATCATCCTGTAGGATGGAAAAGTTGTCATTAATAGTCCTGCGGATAGGAAGTGTGTTGGAGTGGTAGGGAAGCACCAAAGGAATACGGTTGTTACGTATTCTTACTTACGGGAGTTCCTGATTGGGTTGATGGTCCGAGGGGTCTGTCAATAACACTGCTGGGGTATCCTCTGTTGGTGAAAAAGGAGTACATTTTGAGGGCTTGGTTCTGGAAGTCAATATCGTCGCTGCATAATCGTCGTAGCCGAAGGAACTATGAAAAAGGGAGAGAGTTTTTAGTGTTTGAGGTGAAATTAGATACAGTGCCTTGCGAAAGTATTCGGCCCCCTTGAACTTTTCAACCTTTTGCCACATTTCAGGCTTCAAACATAAAGATATAAATTTTATATTTTATGTGAAGAATCACCAACAAGTGGGACACAATTGTGAAGTGGAACGAAATCTATTGGATTTTTGAAACTTTTTTAACTAATAAAAAAATGAAAAGTGGGGCGTGCAAAATTATTCGGCCCCCTTGCGTTAATACTTTGTAGAGCCACCTTTTGCTGCGATTACAGCTGCAAGTCACTTGGGGTATGTCTCTATCAGTTTTGCACATCGAGAGACTGAAATTCTTGCCCATTCTTCCTTGCAAAACAGCTTGAGCTCAGTGAGGTTGGATGGAGAGCGTTTGTGAACAGCAGTTTTCAGCTCTTTCCACAGATTCTCGATTGGATTCAGGTCTGGACTTTGACTTGGCCATTCAAACACCTGGATACGTTTATTTGTGAACCATTCCTTTGTAGATTTTGCTGTATGTTTGGGATCATTGTCTTGTTGGAAGATAAATCTCCGTCCCAGTTTCAGGTCTTTTGCAGACTCCAACAGGTTTTCATCCAGAATGGTCCTGTATTTGGCTGCATCCATCTTCCCCTCAATTTTAACCATCTTCCCTGTCCCTGCTGAAGAAAAGCAGGCCCAAACCATGATGCTGCCACCACCATGTTTGACAGTGGGGATGGTGTGTTGAGGGTGATGAGCTGTGTTGCTTTTACGCCAAACATATCGTTTTGCATTGTGGCCAAAAAGTTCGATTTTGGTTTCATCTGACCAGAGCACCTTCTTCCACATGTTTGGGGTGTCTCCCAGGTGGCTGGTGGCAAACTTTAGACGAGACTTTTTATGGATATCTTTGAGAAATGGCTTTCTTCTTGCCACTCTTCCATAAAGGCCAGATTTGTGCAGTGTAAGACTGATTGTTGTCCTATGGACAGACTCTCCCACCTCAGCTGTAGTTCTCTGCAGTTCATCCAGAGTGATCATGGGCCTCTTGGCTGCATCTCTGATCAGTCTTCTCCTTGTCTGAGCTGAAAGTTTAGAGGGACGGCCAGGTCTTGGTAGATTTGCAGTGGTCTGATACTCCTTCCATTTCAAGATGATCGCTTGCACAGTGCTCCTTGGGATGTTTGAAGCTTGGGAAATCTTTTTGTATCCAAATCCAGCTTTAAACTTCTACACAACAGTATTACGGACCTGCCTGGTGTGTTCCTTGGTCTTCATGATGCTCTCTGCGCTTTCAACAGAAACTTGAGACTATCACAGAGCAGGTGCATTTATACAGAGACTTGATTACACACAGGTGGATTCTATTTATCACCATCAGTCATTTAGGACAACATTGGATCATTCAGAGATCCTCGCTGAACTTCTGGAGTGAGTTTGCTGCACTGAAAGTTAAGGGGCCGAATAATTTTGCACGCCCCACTTTTCATTTTTTTATTAGTTAAAAAAGTTTCAAAAATCCAATAGATTTCGTTCCACTTCACAATTGTGTCCCACTTGTTGGTGATTCTTCACATAAAATAAAAAATTTATATCTTTATGTTTGAAGCCTGAAATGTGGCAAAAGGTTGAAAAGTTCAAGGGGGGCGAATACTTTCGCAAGGCACTGTATATATATATGAATCCGTGGGTTTGTAATAAACCGAAGTGGAGAGTCGGGGGTATTTGAAAGAGAAGTTGATGTTTAGAAATGGAAGAGTAGTGGAAGTTATGTTAACCGTATATTTGAGGGACGGGTGGAAGTTGGTGAAATGATGCAGGAAGCACTCAAGCTGGTCGTAGGAGCATGTGGCGGCACCGACGCAGTCATGAATGTATCTCTTGTAGAGATCAGGGACATAGCCAGTGTAGGAAGCGAAGAAGCTTTCTTCTACCCAGCCAACAAAAATATTGGCATAGGTGGGTCCCATTCTGGTGCCCATGGCAACTCCACTCACCTGTTGGTAAAAAAAGGTTATTGAATGATATATATATAAAGAGTACTGATAATTACAGCAAATGGAGTAAATGTAGATGCAATTCCATTAAAAATTAATTATGATTGATCATATAAAAAAATTAGGCAAGATGTTTGAAACACAACATCTAGCTTGTGGTTAGTTGTGGTAAGATATCTGTTAACTAAAAAATGTGTGTGAACACCATGAGAGCTTTGATTATAAAAAAAAAAATCAAAAGTCAAAATTGCCCTGTCAGCAACATTTCATTCTTATGAGTACAATCATCTTGTACTGGAAATGTTATTTTACTTCTTACTATTCTACCGACACTGATTAATTTTACATTTTTCAAAGCAATTTCCACTGGCAACATCCAACTGCATTTTTCTGTGAATAATGTTTGAATCCCTCTTACACTAGTACTTCTCAGAACAAAGAATTGGTCATTGTTGCTCAACATTTGCAGCATTATTAATGATCGAAATACAATTTCAGTTAAATCACAATCAAGTACTGTCATTTATTAAGCATTAGTACAGCTTCAACACCCTCAAACCAGTGCAGTGATTTATCTAACAGAGCAGTGAGTCATTAAACAAAACAGGATTCAGTATTAAAAGGGAGGATGCTGCATCTTGTAGCCAGTGAATCTCCTGGAATAAATGTGTAGTAACACAGTACTTTGTCAGTCACTGAGCATCAGTTTATTGATTAATTTTAGATCAGCTGGTGCTATTTTTTTAAAACGCCCACTTTCTTTTCAGTATGATTACAATATGCAGTTGTATTAATTCTCTGTGTGTGGGCTTCAATAAGTCTTGACAAATTGGTAATACATGTAATTTCCATTTACAGTTAAAGGGTATTAATCGAATAGAAAACTACATGTACAAGGCATTTTTTCCCAAAGAACCACACTTTAAAAATATGATTGTATAAGAAAACAATAACGAAATTTAAAAAGACAAACTACACTACAGTACCAAAAGTATTCACCCTATTCCAGTGATTTTGCTGAATTACAGCACAAATAATGTAAACACATTTTCAAAGTAAGTAATTTTAATAAAATCAAAAAGCTTCATGGGTAACCTTATTATGACATAATTGTAAAGGGGATTCATATTTTTGCAAAGCCCCTTGTATAAACTTTTATTTCACCTTACAGAAGTGTTATTAATTATTTTCAGAATTTATGCTTCTTTAAGAGTTTGTCTTAATCTTCCTCATTATCAAATACTGTACTCTTGGCAAGAACACTTGTCTCTGACTCTGCAATGATAGATGTTCCATGAACTGCTGTGTACAAACAGAAACTCAGGACTGATACTTTAATAGTCATTTCTTGATCAAGTTAACAAACATTTTATTCCTTTCAAAATGCATACAGCACAATACTATTGTTCTCATCAAAGAACAGCTTTTTCCTTACTATTTCCTTACTTTCCTTTGTATTACAGGATTTGAGGTAATCTATTCCAGGACTTTTTTCTTTTCTATTAGCAGAATGGCCTGTCCAGAGTATACTTTCTCTCTGCGCTTGTATACCAGTAAAATGTCTAACTCAAGACTTCTGTTTAAGGGGCCTGAGACTTACAGCATAATAATGAAACAGAGCTGTTTTACCAACAAAAAAACAAAACAAAACAACAAGTCTGTGCTTTTAACACAGCTTTTATTTGCATTTTCTAAGATGTGTTTTACTGCCTTGTTAGGGTCTGTCTCCATTCACATCTTCAAGGCCCTAACCTAATAGGGAGCAGTAATATTATTCATAAGTTGGAAAGCGGACTTGGGGAAATGGACCTATGATACCAAATAGCTCTGGGTTCAAAGAGCAAGCAGTCTATTTCTCTCAGTAGTTCAAGTAGGGAGCTGCGTCAGCATGCGTACTTTGCAAAGGAAAAAGTTAAAGGTTTATTCCAGGCTGATAAGAGAAGAAAGGAAACGCAACGTTTCGGCTGTGGAAGCTTTTTCGGGTGTGAGGGTGTGTGCTCTTTGAACCCAGAGCCATAGCACACACCCTCACACCCGAAGAAGGTTCCACAGCCGAAACGTTGCGTTTCCTTTCTTCTCTTTTCAGCCTGGAATAAACCTTTAACTTATTTCTCTCAGTGCTGACTGGGGGATAACTGCAGCACATCATGGTTCCAGGATGCTCTTAAAACTAATTTCCCATGGGGAACTTTGCCTCTAAGCCTGGATTAGCTTCAGAAATGATGCTTCCTTAATAGTTAAGTTATCTCTTCTTCCTTTTCATTGTCAAACACTCCTGCCTAGTTCTTGGTGATCCCAAAGCAGCCATAAGATGTAGTTGTGTGACTACTCAGATGGAGTACTTTAAAAACATGAATCTCAGATTACTATTCTATTTGGAATATGCAAGTAAAAAAAGACTAGTGACCCCTTTTTACTTTATATGAGCCACTATCTAAAACACAACTTTGTTTTAGTAAGGGAAGCAAGTTTATTCCCACAGCCACCTTTATTGGCTAGATTTTGTTCCTTTAATGGAGTGTGACGGGGTTCCCCATGCGTAGCAAGCGTGCTACCTCGACATTACTTTCTGCATCTCTCTGCTTCTCTGTTCAAATCCCTGGTGAATGGGAAGCAGTGTCACAGCAGAGGGTGTTTGATGCTTGCTTGGGATTTGTAGATTGGATCGGGGGAACACATACATGTGATAGAACAATACATTCATAGCAAATCCACTCCAAACAGCACAGTTCAAGGAAAAGGTCACAAAGAACAAGAGAAAATTTTACTTTGAATACTCACCATCTCTGTCAGCTCCTCTTCTCTTTCAACACTTTTTTTGCAGAAGTATTCCTTCTATTCACACTTCCTCCACTTTCCAGAGCTGAACAACCTGTCTCCGGTGAAAAACAGTATTATTAGACAGATGTGTAATCACAGCTGGATTAATGAATCCTACACACATGGTTTGAAGAACAATACAGAGAACTGAACTCTTTGGAAAAAGATATGAAGGTACTATGCATGTAGACAATGCATGTCAACAGTATCACTATCTACTATACTTGACTACTTTTCACATTTTGCTCTGAAGCTGGCAGTCCTGAGACTTTGTAGTACCCATTCATATTTGTTATATACCGTACACAGCCTACTCCACACATTCAACGCAAAAGATAAAAAGAACTAAAACGAAAATATGAAATAAAAAGAGAAAGGTCCAATTTGCATTAGTACTTAAACCCTTTGCTTTGGGAAACCTAAATTACTTAAGGTACACAAAATAAGGTACACAAAACAACGAGCCACACAATTTGAGTGGCCTCTGTCGGTGCATGACAATGGTTCATATTTCAGAATAAATCCGCTTGTATCTGTAAAATGCCTCCGTCTGATAGTGAATTTCAAGCAAAGAATCAACCTTGAACATGAAGGAGTTTTCAAACCAACTCAGGTATCAAGTTGTATAAAGGCACAGGCCACAGAAAGGTCTAAAGATTTCAAAGACCATGATGTCTATTTTAAGCATTGTGAAGTTAATCATTAAAAAGTGCAAAACACCCAGACGCTGCCTCCATCAGTCTGTCTTTCCAAGCTCCAAGCAGAGAAGCTGGGCTAGGGAACTAGTTAAGCAGGATACTGGTTAAGGATACAACTGAGGCACTGGCATTGACTTTAAAAGAGTTACAGAGTTCAATAATGTGGCTGAGATCTCAGAACATCAAATCCCACTTGAGGTTTGCAACAAAGTACCTGTCTGATAACTGATTCTACAAACGTGGAAAAAAGCTTTGTAGTCAGACTGGACAAATTTGTGGTCTAAATGCAATGTGATGCAATCTAACATTGTGCATCACTCAGTCAACACCACTCCTATAGTCAAGCATGGCGATGGCAGCATTATGTTGAAGTCCTGCTTCTCATCAGCAGGGACAGGGTAGCTTGTCAAGAATGATGGGAACATACAAGGAGCAAAGTACATATACATCTGAGAGGAAAACCTGCTTCAGACCTTAAACTGGGTCCAAAAATTCACCTTTCAGCTGGATGGTGATCCAAAACACAAAGCTAATGTAACGGGATCCGGTCCAGGCTCCCACAAAGCGTAGTTCAGGACCCTGTGCAGACGGTACAATCCAGAAGTAGGTGGAGAAGGACACCAGGGGAAGGTACAGCAGGATAGACAGACAGCAGGGGGCGTGACGACGGTGATCCGGTGCTTGGGGGTTGTGGCAAGGGCAAACAGATCTAGACTGTCCAAAAAGGGGAATCCAGGGCATAGTCCAAAGTCCAAAACTGGGGATCCATCCAAGATGAGACAAACACAGTTAGAATCTGGAACAGGGACAGGGAATAAAACCAGGGTAATGAGGCCAGGCACTCTGAGCACAGACTCAGAGGGTCAGGACGCTGTGATGAAGCCTATGCCGTCGGGTCTCTCCTAGACCTGCTGGTAGGTGAGCTTCTGGGCGTCCATCTTCCAATGCTGAACCAGGCATAGCAGGAGAGCCTGCCTTAAATAAAGATGGACAAACAGGGGACAGGTGCACGGAATGAACTAAAATACGAAAGGGTCAGAGCACCCTTAAGAGGAGGGAGGAGGATCATGACAGACAAAGTTACAATAGAGTGGCTGAAGAATAAGAAAGTGAAAGTCCTTGAGTGGGCTAGTTGAAGTCCTGACTTGTTGAGGATATTTGGAAAGACTTGTATACTGCAGTTCATAAGCACCCCCCAAGTAAATTGAGGGGATCAAGCAAATCTGCTAAGAGGCAAACTATAAACCCAGCCAATATGAAACGCTGTTAAAAGTCTTGTCCAAAATGGCTCTGTGGCTTACTGTAATTGCTGTCAATGGCGTGTTCACCAACTAATTCACTGAAAACAATTTCAATCAACATATTTCAGTTTTTTCTCTTTAGTGTCTGTGAACATTTACTGTTCTGTAACCCATCTTAGCTTTAAAAGTGTTCAGACTGAGCTTTCAGTTTTAAAAAGCCATGCATGCATCATTTTCTAATTTCACAAAATGGGAAAGAATATGAAGAGCCAAACTACTTTTGCAAGGCACTGCATATGCAAATTTATAAATGCGTGGTATTATGTTTCTTGTCTCAGTCACATAATCTGCCATAGAGAGATACTCTACATTGATACAGAATGCCTTCATAGAATAATTAGGTTAAAACATGCCTGTGAAAGGCAGATCAAATGGGCATTGATAGAGAATGAGGATTTATATAATATGACATTACCTCTACTTTAAAGCACACATTAAAATATATGTCAACTGTCATTAGGTATCTTAGGAACTGTTTTGACACATACCACGGTAACCAGACTTTATATTTCTCTGGTTAATTTTACAGCACTAAGAAATCCTCTTGGGTTTTATAAAATACTCACTGGATTCATCACTGACCAGGGATCAAGGAAAAGGTGCTTACCATCCTTCTGGCTAAATCCCTGGTGCTGTAAAAAATATATGCAACTCTTAAAACAGCACAGAGCCCCAAAGCAAGATTCCACACTCTCACGTCGATTGATATTACAGCTGTTGACATTGTTGAATGGGAAATTTGTTGCTTTCTACAACGTTTTTACCAACAAAGCAATGAAATTAAACAACTCTTGACTTTAAAAAGTATTCAAAACAAATGGCTGCATAAATAACTTGCCTCTGAAGGCTGTTTGACAAGAACTGGAAAATATAGAACTCTCTTGGAATAAAATTGTGTAAGTACAGCCATAAAGCCACTAAGGACTAGCAGCTCCATGCTATGTTAATCTCACATACACAGTAGGTTACTTTGAATTACTCAGTATAACAGAATCCTGTACCTGGTCCTTAGCATCTGGAATCCAGCAGGTTTCTTCTACCTCTTTAAACTGGTAACATCTTAAGGCCGTGAGGACAGGATAAATTGATCCGTTAAACCTTAATTGGATTAATGAACAATTCTTCCAGGTGAAGAGACATTTAAAAGTTGATGACTCGTAGACAACCTGCCAGATTCCAGACTCCATGGACCAGGTCCAGAGTAAAAAAAAAATCCTGTCCTATACTGTGAGGCCTGGATTATCTGGTTCCTTATATGGACACTATTATGTGCTTTATAATATTGAGTGACATTCTGGAACCATGTGAATTGCATAACTGCAATTCCTTTTGTCAAGTGTTTTTGTCTGGAAAAAGGGGCATGAACAGGATTCCCAGGGAAGAGTACGCCAAAAGCTCCCTGTGAAGGTGAGTCCCTTTTTATCCACTTTAGCAGTAATATGCTACATTTTTTTTTCACAGCTCTAGTCTTCATTTGTAACTCCTGCCATAAGGTGACATATTTTTGGCTCGCTCCAGTTTTCTCTGGACAGATAATGTGGCAAATGGAAACATCTAGCAAGTGTTATTAAGGAGAGGAGAAAATCTGCCTAAACCCCTTGTTCTGTTCCATTAAACTTGCTTAGAGAAAAAACATTTAACACCTTAGCCCACTGCTGTACTGCTGTACTATTAAACCATTATTTTTCTCTCTTCTTAACCTTATCTACGGACTCGGCACTGGAAAGGATAAAGGGTCCGACACCAGCATTTAAGATTAAGTGTCTAGTTTTAATGGGATCCGTTTCATGTGTGGCCAGCTGTTCAGGGAGCATAGAACTGTGACCTCCTCCTCCTGCCCCCAATCCTTCGAAGGCAAAGCTTCCTGTTAAGATTTTCCATGACTCTTTGTGTCCAGTGTGATACCTATTTGATTTGGCAGTTCAGTGTATTTTCAAGCAGAAAATGCATGGAGTATTTTCCAAAGGCTCATAAAAAATGTGTTGGATTACAGATCGTCAGATTATGGATTTTTCTTCCAGTGCATTATTAATTCATGGGTTTCTACAGCCTACTGGAAACCTAGCTGGATCGATAAAATGACCTTGATGTAGGTTACTTCGCTTCAGGTTTTGACTAATTTGGGCTGCTTCGAACTTGGACAGTTTTTATGGGGTTAACGTATCCCAGGGGTCCTGACAGTGGAAACAGAGTGATCTCCAGGAGGCTAATCTGATTCCTGTTTACGATGATTGGAAGCTGAATTCTCCGTTATCCCTCTGAAACGAAGCAGAGTAAATAAAACCATTTAGAATTAGGTCCCTGTAAACCTACTGTGTCCTGTTACTTAAAAAGTGTTCTCCAAACTGAAATATTGCTTACCTGTACAGACACAGAGAAGTCCAATGGTATGGGAGCACTAGGTTGTTGGAAGCAGACCAAATGTCCACATTATGCACTGTCGTGCCCTTAGTCTTTTTGAAAGGCACAGGGCACTCTGAAGACTTTTCCCCAAGCATGACAGCCATAAGAAAGAGTTTTGCGCTTTGAAAAGGAAGTGCCAAGAGCATAGAAGGATATGGTAAGCTTTTAATACACGAGCCTGACATTTTAGGAATCGACACACACCTGCAATGTGCATTCCACACAGAGACATGAGAATAAGTACGTGAAAAGGAAAACCCTGTGCGTTCAAAAGTTATTATACAGACTACACTCAGATCTCAGAGCTGTCACACCATTAGGAGCCAGGGGTGTGCTGGTGTGGAGTTCAGTAAAAGTCAGAAATACTTGTGCACACCATGAATGTGACCACCAGGCTGTGCCAGGCACTAAGCAAAAACACCCCAGGCCACAGTATATGTTCCTTAGACTATTTTTTTAAAGTAGCTCCTTTAGAATTGTTTGTCATTTGATAGCAAAATAAAAAATGGACGTTCAGAAACCCATTCAAGTGTATAACCACTGTGGTTACAATTATCTTGTGCTCCAGCCCTTCAGTTAAGTAACTAGCCTGTTTTTTTTCCATAGACTGCCGTAAAAGTCAAACTCCACAGGTAGGATATATGTTCCAGGACATTAAACTCAGAGGTAATTGTAATTTTCTCTGCAATATTTACTTGAAATCATCTGAAAAAGACTCAATTCAAAGCTCTTCTATCTGGCGTCTTGTTGAGCATGTACCTGATATCTGTTCACAAAAAAAAACACAATTGCTGACAATTTTAATTGTCACATATACTGTATGGGGGAGCATTCTTTTTTTAATCAAGTAGAGTAATAACCAAGCATTTCTATTTGTATGCCTTCTGCTACCTGCAATCTATAATCTACTGTAGTGTTATATTTTTCAATTTTCTGAAATAATGTTATCCACAATAAAATATTTTGGGGATATCAACAAAATGTAAACAGTCTTCCAAGATCTAAATTTGTTAAGGGAACCAATGTGAAAATAGTGTCAACTGTTTCTAAAATATTATATCACTGGTAATTCTCATTATTTTGATGTTTCTTAAAAGAAGAAAAAAGATTAAGAAATACAATACATGCATGGAATAATGCAATCATAACAACAAAAGGCTGCTTTGTTGATGTATTTTATTGTGAGATGGGCAGTCAGATAAAAAAAAAACAACAAAAAACTATAAAAATGACCATGGATTAAATTGGGACGTATAAAAGACATTGTAGCCTTGATTTAGACATACAAAGAAAAGAATTGGCACAGATAAAACATAAAAAGGTATGTCAATATAATTTTGGCTTCATAAAGGACAGTACAGCTTCATGGTTAGGATAATCCTTCAATACAACAGCAACATCTCATGCTATTAGTCACACAGTTAGTTTTCAAAATTCAGTAGCTTAATATTAAAGTGGGAAAAAGTAAAACCAACTTGATAATGGATGGAAAGATAACAGGTTCCAACCTTTTGCTGAAGGTGTATCTCTAAAGACAAACTGAAATGCTGACATTTTTTTTTAAAACAAACCTCAAGTGCCAGAACTTCACTTCTAACTTTGGAAATCTTAACAACCTTCCAAATTATTTTTCATACTAAAATATATTATTGTATTAATACAAACTACAGTATTATACACTACATTGTGTAATAAATAACCATAAAGAAATATAAAAATAAGACACATAAATATAAAAGTTTTCTAAAACTAAACTGGTACATATATCAGTGAGTAGGGTATTAATACTGCCATTGTTTGAAACATACAGTACACACTTTTTTGCATTAACATAAAAAACTTCTAAAGGATAAAACAAAACTTAAAATAATACTGACAGGTAAAACCATCTAACACTTAATATTTAGGGACCATATTCACTAGCATTTGTTAACTGAAATACAGGCTAGTTTGCCACAAACATTATTAAACAAGTGCATGGAACCTAAAAGGACAGACATTCCAGGGTAGGAAAAGTACACAACCAACCCCATGTATATACTTTGTTTTCACCCTATCTTCCAGCCAACCCGACTGCATGCAGCATTTGTAAAATGAAAACAATGCTTAATTAAAATTAATAACATTTCAAATGTCAGGATGCATATAAAACCTCTTGGGATTGGATACTTGATGCGACTGAGACAGCAAACAAAGTTTAGTTAATATGGGCCCAACAATAAAAGAAAGACTGGCTACAGCCACTTATTACAAAATAACACTGTTCAATGGCACTTACAGCACACAGGTCTTGCATAAGGCTGGGGGATTCAAATGCTTTGTTTCATAATTTGTCTTGCTTCTTCTGAATTTATAACACTGAATGCAAAATAAAAAAAAAATAAATAAAAATTGCTGGCTTTAATACTTCTGATATTCTGTTCCCTGGTATAAGTTTTCTAACAGTATCAGATGCCACATTTTTTTTCCCCAGAGCATAAACTATTTTCTTTTCTTAAGGCTAACAATCCACTTCGACAAATGCTATACTAACATTGGCTAATGTTATCGAGAACTACTCTAGTGCGATAATACTGAAGGGTAGACAACACTGAAGCATGTTGTATCCTTAGGTAAACCAGGAATACTGTAGTGCAGAGTTCTTTTTTCCAACTTAACAAAATACTGGTTTAGCAAATTTCATTGGCAATAAAAAGGTATAGAAATCTCTCCCAACTGTACAACTTGAAAGGTTATAACATGAATGACGAAATTAGTAACACTGATAAAAGAAATGACCCATGATGTCTTAGTAATAAAACATTATCTAAAACTTGTTGATTCTAGCTTTCAAAGTCAGTATATGCATTTTTTTTCATTAAACTTTAAGTATTTTTACAAACAATTTCTAACACTGAAAATTTTTCATGTGGAAAAGGTACTAGTTTTTGAGTTCAGGCACACCTGGATTTATACACAGTAGTGAACTGAAACAGCATCCGAGCAACCGTGTTTTTTCGACAATAAATTTTCTATTGTACAGCAAACTGTGGTTTTGTTTGTTTGTTTTTTCCTTCATCGTTTCCTTCCGTTCTTCGTTAAAAAAAAAGAAAAAAAAGAATCCGGTACACTTCATTTTCCGTCTCCCTCGTCTTCAGGCGTTTCTCGCTCTTGTGTATCCCCGGGGGCCTCTTCTTCGGTTTCCATCAGGGTTGCTCCTGTCTGTGCCTCCTCCTCTTCCTCTTCTTCCTCCTCCTCCTCCTCCTCCCCCCCCGTTTCCATTTCCTCCCCTGCTTCGGCATCCCCGTCTTCCCCTGCTCCTTCTTCTCCGACTTCTTCCTTCACGCTCCTCTCCGCGCCTGCCCCCGCCGCCGCCGCCGCCTCCTCCTCCTCCTCCTCCTCCTCGCTGTCCTCGTCCTCCCGAGTGCTGCTCTCCCTGTCGTCCGAGTCCAGCTGGGAGGGCGGGGAGGTGGCTCTGCTGTCGGGCTGCGGCTCTGCCGGCAGGCCGTCTCCCCCGGGCCCGGCCTCCCCTTCCCCCTCGGCCTCCCCCTCGTCGGGCTCGGGCCCCTCGCGCTCCTCGGCCTCCCGCTTGCAGTAGGAGTAGCGGTGGTTCATGTGCTGCGAGTAGGAGCCCGAGTGGGAGAAGCGCTTGCCGCACTTGTCGCACTGGTAGGGCTTCTCGCCCGAGTGCAGGCGCATGTGCTCGATCAGGTGGTGCTTGTGTTTGAAGGCCTTGCTGCAGATGCCGCACTCGTGAGGCCTTTTGCCTGAAACGAGCAGGGGACAACATCAGAGCACCGGCGCGACTCGACCTCGGGTGAGCCGGAATCGGCCCCCAAGATCCGCTTTGCACATTAAAGGCCGTTTTCGGTTTAGAACCCAATAAATAACACACCAGTTATAACTGTTCCATTTGTTCTGTTAGATTTTTAACATCCTTAAAAAAAAATGAAAAGGTTACACAGGAAAGGCAGCTGCAGTGCTTTTGTGGTATTAGAATAAAGAAGTATGTTAATGGAAGCAGAAATCCAGGGAAACCTGTTTTAATTAATCAGCTATATCAGTATTAATATTTAAAGCATTATGACCATCAAGACCCTTTATAAAACACTGAAATTATCATTATTATGGGGATAAAGGTACTGGGTGTTATACTAGGCCTTGTACATAAGGGTTAAAATTTATTACTGTGGGTCTGCTTATAGGACACAATTGCTTCAGTGAGGACGTGGAAAGCTGATTTCCAAATCCATATTGGAACTACTGTAAAGAGCTGAAATCCAGCATTTAAACTCCAACCAATATACAAAGATTTAAATTTCCAACTGCTGTGCTAATGTGCATTGCTAACGCTGTATGTCTGCAATATAATTTGAATAATACTGTAAAGAAGACAGGTACAGATAGTACTATTGAGCAGCACAAGCTGCTGTAAAGCAGTTCATGTATTTTTATAAAAGCAGTGAGCTTTGACTTTGTCACTTCAGAAAAATGCAATAGCTGCCAAGGTGCTGTCGAACTAGAAAATGTGCTGAAAACTATTCAAGGAGACTGAAGAATGAAAAAATGTGTAAAACATAGAGTGCTCAAGTAAATTAACTTTACTCTGACTGCTACAGGAAAGATCTACTTTGAACACAAGTGCTATAGTACACAACTATTGTAGCTACTGACAATGATAAATTCATTCAATTCAAATATGTCCTTACTTTCCCGCTGCTAGTGTTGCAACTGAAAAGTATTTTCAATATGGGTGATTTGCACTCACACTGAGACACTGCCTGTGCTTCCTTTGTCTGACTACTCCAAAAGCACACAGTTAATTACAAGCAGAACCCTGATGCAATATCCAAGTTTAATTAAAATACAGGAAAGAATTTACAATGCTGTAAGAGCATGTTATGCAGCAATTGCTAAAAGGGTTGTTTCTAGTATCCATAAACTATGTCACGGATAGCTATATTGCATTTTTGTCTTCCTATCTCTTCAGGCTTGTTTTATATGTCTCTGGACCTCAGCAGCACACAGTGATGCAATGTCTCAACAACAGCAGACAGAGGAGTCAACCGTGGTCATAAATCATGGCTCTGAGGTGATATTTTCCACATACCTGTGTGCTCATACTTGTGCCTCAGCAGAGAGCTGCTCTTCTGGAATATTTTATCACACAAGTCACAGGCGTACATTCCATTTTCTGTTTTCCTCATCTTCTTCCGTGGAGGAGTGGAGTCGGAGTCGTTTTGGTCTTCCACAGTGGAGATGCCCTCAGAACTAGTGTCTTCCTGTGAGAGAATGAGAGAGGGGTGACATTTAAAGGACTCGGGTCAAACAGGAAAAAAAATAATCTCGTCTTATTTCAGGATATCTACTTCTTTCATTACAAGGCTAATAATATATCAGATGTGAAAAACAATAATGAAATGAAAAGCAAGAAGGTGATGAAGTTACAGAATATATATATATATGCAGACACATATAGTTGCATTCTCAGTAACATATAAAAAACAAAGGGCAAGCCTTCACAATACTGCCACTTTTCACCAAAAGTGGCACAAAATACACAAAACAATGCTATGATTTAAAGGTGTGCAGTCTTAAAATAGGTAAATTTCATTTTTTAAATCTCACAAAATTGACAGAAAACTAACTGCTCTTTCTATAAGCAGACTTAAGAGACAGCACATGATATATTTCCCCAGCCAGTAAATAACATGTGACTGACTAGTTAAATGTCAGGATAAATATACCAGGATGTCACCTTTATCAGGCCTACAGCAAATGCCTTCTAATAGTATGTACACATTTCATACTGTAATTAAAGGGTGAAGCTGGGGACAAAATGGAGACAGGGAGGTCATAAAACGTAGTTGGGAAACTACAGGTTTCAGGAAAACTTCTTAAGTTGTTATTTTTTCAGCTTTTCTTTAGTTGTTTGCTACTGAAGAGTAGCAAAACCCCCGTATTCAGGTACCGGCAGGTACATTTTTTGAGCTCCCAAACTACAGAACACAGAAGATGGGGACAGAGAAATGGAGGATACAATAGTAATTTGTATCGAAACATACACAAGCCTGAAAGCTGCTTTCTTTAAAGAGCAAAACCAAGCTGTAGGTTCATACATCAGCTCTTTCACCACATTTTTGCGTGAAAATACAACTAGATCTAAAAATGTCAAATTAAGTAAGAGTGAAACTTTTTCATTTTCTGTCACCATTATGAGAAACTGCTCAAGAACATCCTCGTGGTGCGTAAAACAAAAGAAAAATGATAGCACTAGGAAGAGTGAATTGAGGTCTCTACAGAACTAAAACAGAAAAGAAAACTAACAGCACATAAAAGGACACGAAGAATGGAAGACACGTAATACTCTGAGTGTGTTAGCTTTAAGTTAGTCAGCTCAAAAGCTTGTGAGCCAAAGGATTTTAGTCTAGATGCAGTACCGGAAGGAGGCATAAGTGAATTTTTAGAGTATAATTCAAAAAGTACAAGTAACAGATGTAGCCAATGGAAATGTGATTGATAAATGCCTGCTAGGTGCTCTTGGTCTTAATGGTGGTTTCTAAAATGAGACGTTGCTGCCTTGGATTTGTTATTATTGTCTTCATTCAGATAGTGGAACAGCCAGATGAAGCAGGGACTTAACAATTACACCTACTGTACTGCACTATGTCTATGCCAGCACCATAAAAATAAGTGTAACATTTATTTCAAATGTGTCAGTAAAGACTAGCTAAACTAGTCTGCCTAAACAGAGTTCTCTCGTATTACTGTTTTATGTTACCACAAAAGCAGACCAGGTTTCTTAACAATGAAAAAAAACACAGACAAGGCCAAACTGGTCTTTAGTGTGGTAAATTTATAGAGTGTACCAAGGCCAATGATATAAAGTCAAGATCATAGTGCAGAACTTATTTTACATAAGATCCATAAATAAAGTTAAAAGGCTACAAAACTGACCAAAGAAAAACAAACTGAATTTGTATCTACAGCACACATCTGTTCAAGCGTACTGGGCAGATTTTTTCAGTGGACCATTTCATGTGGTTGCTAACTCACAGGCATGAGTAAAAATCCCTTGTCATGCATGGTTTATAAACAGATTTCAACAGTCAAGTGGAAATCTGGGATGTGGAAACGTCTTGTGTCTTTGAATGAACTGGAAAACCACAAATGCTTGTTAACACACCTTTGCCATTAGGGGGCAAACAAACAGTGATGAAGAACACAACGCAGAAAAATATTTACCTTTTTTGTTTTGCAGGGCTAAAAATAAAGAAAAGGGAAATTAAAAACAGAGGGGAAAATTCAAATGTTAAGCACATTTCAGTTAGTTGAAATGCTAAAGAGCAAAAAAGCTCATCCAAAACAATCACAGCAAGAAAACCACTGACTACCTCTGACCGGTTCAAAAACTGAACTTGTTTTATATAGTGCAGCTATCATCCACTTGTTGATGCACAAAGCAAAACTTGATTTCCATAAGAGTCAGGGATTAGGAATGGCATCTTTAACAAGGAAAACAGCAGAGAGAACTGTGGAGAGAGCACCATATTCAAGCCCTATGGCTCCTGCTGTCTAAACTGTGTGCATAACGTGGCATTTACATTCCTGCTGATTTGGAATCCCAGTAACTTCCCGACATTCTATAATGGAGAGAATGCCTGGAGATGCCCTGATAATATGTACACTATTCCTGGCAGTGGCCTGCCCCTTCTGCTCTCTCAAGCACTGCCTGAGAGGAACACCAGAGCACTGAAATGCCTCTGAAGAACCAGGATACACCCAGCTCTTTTATGGGCGAGACCGCTCCACTCCTTCTTACAAACAAGCATAAAATCACCCTAGACCTCAGCCAGCGCTGAGACCTGCCAGTGCTTCTGGCCCATGTGGTGTTTCCACCTTCACTCTTGTTTCCAAAGTGAACAGCTTAGTGTAACAGTCCAAAGACTAAAATAAAAGAAGAATTATGAGATATCACAAAGCTTCCAGGGACTGTCCTTCTCCACCCTCTACTTAAGATGAAATATGGAAACTTTTCAAAACTGGGCTAGATAGGTGGAACTTTGCTTCTCTGCAATAGCTGACCTTAGAGGAAAGTTTCCAAGACATCTGGAATCGCAGCAGTGATTTTCTATGAAAGAGTCCCAAGGGCTCAGTGATGCATCTACAGTTTAAATTTAGTGTTAAGAAGCAACACCCTGTTACACCACACAACTTAATTGAAGGCCGCTAGAATACACTTGAAACAGGAACTTAAATGTTTTTAATGTATTTATTCCCTTGAATCTTCTCACCTCTCCTGCTATGGACAGAGTGTTGCACTGTCAGAAGGAACTAAGTTCATTTTTCTGATTTATGGAGGAGAAGTTCTGTTTATCACATTTTGCTGTTACTACGTTTTCATATTTGATTTGCAGGGTTAGGAAGGCAATAAAACCTTTTTTTACATTCAAACAAAATTCAAATAAAACTTGAATTTTCAATTCCTACAATTATCTTTCAATTACACTTGTAGCAGACGTTTGACTGGTTAGCGTATTAGAAACATGTTGATAAGCAGTACTTCTGTACACAGCAGCAAATACTTAGTTGCTAATTTTTAAACATCGAATTTAAGATTTTAATTCTGTTTTACATGTTTGCCTTATACTGTATATATAACATCATCATCCAGATTTGTCGTATAACCTAAAGACATGTAGCATATATCCTTTTCAAGTGTGTTTATCAGGAAATAATGAACTCTAACAAAGGAGGACTAAGCCTGGTTTTGAAAGACAAAAAAGAGAATTATTCTTTATTGTGCAATTTAACACAATTCAATTTCGTCACCCTGCAGATGCACTTTTGCAATGTTTCTCTTTCTCTTCCCCAATCTTGTGACACAAGGAAGGAGCACGTGGTGACTCAGTCAGCTCAAACTTTATACCTGAGGTCAATTGTTTTTCATTAGGGGCAGCAAATGCACATTTTCAATTTTCAAGTAAGACAGGTTCTTCTGTTTTCTGTCAGAATACTACTGACTCGGAGTTACAATACTAGAGTGATAAGTGGTAGAGAAAACACAACCCAAATCCCACAAAGCCAACTCTAAATGTTACTAGATATGAAACCAAGAGGACAAAAGTGAATGTTTTTTTTATCTTGAATAGAAAGTTCTAAGAAACACGCTTTACTCAGACCCAAAGCAGCTATTCTCAAACAAGGAATTAGTATTATTTTTTTACAAACCTGGTTTCCATTTGTTTGTATTGTTTTCAGCTGGGTTTCAGTTCCTGCGGGGCTGGTTCCTGAAGTGGTGTATGTGTACGCAACCTGGGGGATCAAGATAGTCTGTTTGTTGGTTGCTAGTGCCCGAATACAAGGGACACTGCTCTGGTCGGTAATGGCAACAATCGTAGGTAACTGAGTGGTGACTGTGGGAATAGCGATGTTGATAGGATTGGCACTTTGTGGGGTAACATAAATAGGATTTAGGCTTGCGCTAATAGTGTCACTTTGTAGCTGTTCCTTCTTTGTGCAAGTCAAGTTCAAAGGTTCTTCCTGAATGGAGAAAACACTGTTCTGGTAAACACTGGAACTGGTGGCTCTTTCCATTTCTTCTCTGGGTAGCTTTGGTAGTGAAAGGTCGAGGGGTTCTGCTTGCACCTCTTCCTCAGAGTTGTCCTCAGTCTTCACAATAACAGGCCTGGATGAAGACAAATTTAGTGGTGAGGGGGAAGGGGTGTTGCTTCCAGATCCATTTATACTCCTGCTGGAGGGCGGCAGGGAAACAGCCTGGGACTTAGTCAACGTATCTGGGTTGTCCTCGGTCGTTGTGCTGTCCGGTGCTTTTCCTGTGGAGGGTGAAGCCGCTTCGGTCTGATCAGATTCAGGCGGGGGTGTCTCTTGTCCTGAGGAAGAGCTCGAAGCCCCCATCGAAATCTGTCCGGTCTGCATCTTCTCAAACCACTTCTTGACCACGTCTAGGGGCAGGTTTACGGAATCAGAAATTTTGGAGAGCTCCTCCTTGGTTGGCTCGGCATTTAAGGCATAATATGCCTTGAGGAGTGACAAGAGGTTCTTTAGGGGTGGCTGGCCAGGAGACAGACTTCCGTCCAAAGGAAGAGACGAACCAGATTTTTCTGGATCTGTCCCATTGACATGGGAAGCCTGACTCCCACCTTCTCTTTTCAAATTACAGTGTTTAAGCTCTTGAAGTGCATTTAAACCACCTGGGCAGTCATCACAAAGAAGACAAGTGCTGGTACTCTTTTCAGTCTCAGGGCTTTTGCTTTTCTCGGTTTTGACGGTGAGGTCTTCGGGGAGTTTCTCAGTTTTGCAGACCTCGGTGTTGCTCGAGTTTTCCTTCTTCAAGCTTTGAGGTGCGACTTGAACTTGGCTGGGTTGCTCCAGGCTGTAGTTGATAATGATTTTGGTCGTTCCATCCTGATCGACGAGGGGAAGACTGATGGCAGAGATGAGGGAATGGCCTCCCGGCTGCATTGAGCCAATTGTTCCTTGTTCTTTGGATGTGGCATTGATGTGAGCATTCTCCAGGACTTGGCGGATAACATTCCCGTCCACTGCTACTTTGAGAACATTCTGAATGTCACTTAGGTTGATGCTAATAGGAGACACGAGACCAACTGTTGGCAACACCACAGCCTGCACCACACCCTGAGATGAAGCCGTGGCCTGCAAAGGAGAGCCTCCATTGAACACCCCATTTTGCAAAGGTGTGGCACAGTTGATTCCCGGGGTTACCACGATAGGTTTGTACTCATAATCCACAGGTTCGGTTTTGATTTGGTTGATGGGAAGCTGCTCTTGTAAGGGTTTGCCGTTGTCAATCTTTTCCCGGAGCTGGGTCCGGGCGGGTGCGGTGGGCGACGATGACAGAGACGGAGACTCGCACTGGGAAGGCTTGACGCCTGGTCGAGGTCGTCCATTCACAGGCATCAGACCGATACATTTCTTGCTACTGATGTGGGAGCTGTACGACCCAGAGTGAGAAAAACGCTTTTTGCAGTTTGGGCATTCATATGGCTTCTCTCCTGCAAAGCGAAAGAGATTCAAAATGAAAAGAGGGAAACCTGCTGCTAGGCTTCCACGTGTACCAACGACTCATGAAAGGCTCATTTGATGTGAGCACTGGGAAATGTTTTTGAATTGCTGTACATATTGCCAATTACCATGTGGGTCACAAAATGTGGGTATAGGTGGCAACAGGTTTTGGGACACTGTTAACTATGTTTGCAAAGAATGGCCAGTGTCTTTGTAAGGGTTGGTGTGTTTATCTTTCTTTGTTCTTTAAGTGTCCCCGTCTTAAAGAATCAACAAAGATTGACCGACACACATTCCTATAGATGTGCGTTAATTACCATACAGTTCAGAGGTGACATGTGGAATGGTAGTACAGGTATTGCTCGAGGCTGGGAGGTGGGAGTGGCATGAGAAGTAGGGACAATGCATTATTACACCTGGCAATCGACATGCAGGGGAATAAAGAGGGGTCATTATGTGAAACGAATGTATTGTGCTGGGCTGTGGGAGCACGGGTGGATCTGAGATATATAAATAACCTATTTCAGGGGAAAACAGTCTTAGCACCCTTAAAATTACTAGGTGACTTAGTACAAGCTAAAGGCTTATTGGGGTCACTATATCTATACCAATAACAAAATCAGAGTACTATATTGATAAGGACAATTTGTACATTAGAGTACAACTTGCACACTAGAAAATGAACACACTGAAAAGATTATTCATGTCTTGTCATGAAAACAAAACTTTTAGCTTGATTGTTCCTGCCAAAATGGCACATGTTTTCTTTAATCCTATGCAGCGTAAATTGACTCATTCAAAATGAGTCAGTTAAAACGTTTTCGCAACGAAAAAAAAATAGACGCAATTGAGAGGAGCTTGGGGGCGAGAGAGTTTTGATGAAGCGAGGTGCAGAAAAAACAGGCTTTGCGCTTACCACTGTGGATACGCAAGTGCTCCTTGAGGTGGTGCTTGTATTTAAACGCTTTTCCACATTCAGTGCACTTGAATTTCCGATTTCCCCCAGACTGCGTGACGTGACGCTGGAAGGTTACAAAGAAAAACAGCCCAACATAAGTTTGACGTGAATTTGTCTCTAAGTGACTGTTTAGAAAATGAAAATAATCTGCAATCACTTGTGTCTAGCTGAATGCCAATTGAATGAACTGCTTTAAGCACTTCCAGACCATGTTCTGGGATTAGTTAGCGACATTTCAGCTCCTACCTGATCTCGCCCAGATTTGTGTGCCGTCATGTGGCGCTCTAGCTGTGTTCGGTAGGCGAATGTGTAACTGCAAACGGAGCAGCTGAAGTTGTCCTCGTTCTTCTCGTGTCGATACTTGATGTGTTCTTTCAAAGATGTGTAGCGTTTGTATCCTCTGTCGCAGTACGGACAAGCGAGAAGCTGAGAGAAAGCGTCGGGTGTCCCTGTGAAGAAGACGACAGATAAACCACAGTTACTGTAAAAGACAGATTGGCCTGTTAGAGCTACCTTTTGTCTAAACACAAATATCACTAGAGCAGTGCATTCTTAAGGAAGGACTGACATGAGTATTCAAGGTAGGGTGTCTATGATCATAAAATTAGAACAATAATGTACCTTGTGGTGACAGACCTTGAATAATTGAAAAGAATTTGCAAAGAGATTAAATTAAACTTTAAAATGATATTCATTATGGCAGGGAAATTGGCCTTTCTGAGTAAAATGGTATGTAATTGAAACTCGGGATGCTACCGTGTTGTACAGCATTTGCCTGAATCTGTATGGCAGACATGTCAAACTCTGAAAGACTGTATGTGACACATTCTGGATGTATGATATTATGTGACATCAGTTTTTGTAATTTTCTCTAGTTTTCTCCCGTGACTGAAGGTTAAAAACACTCCCTGGGCTTAACTCAGAGGTATGCAGAGCATTCTTGTGATGCATCAAACTGACAACATACTTGATCAGAAGGTTTAACAGCTGAGAAACCTCTCTGCAGGATTCTGGCAAGAGTGTGGGTTCTTTACCCATATATACCCTGCATAGGACTCTTTACCTTGGATGGCCAGCAGCTATATCATTCTGCAACTCCCAACTGGCAACCCACTGAAGCTCAGCAGGTGTGAGCCTGGCCAGTACCTGGATGGGAGACCTCCTGGGAAAGGTTGTTGGTGTAAGTGGAATCAGTAGGGAGCGCTCATCCTGTGGTCTGTATGGGTCCTAATGCCCCATTATAGTGACGGGCGCCGTCCTTTGGATGAGAAGTAAAACTGACTCTCTGTGATCATTAAAAATCCCAGGGCATTTCTTGAAAAGAGTAGGGGTGTAACCCCAGCATCCTGGCCAAATTCCCCCCTGGCCTTTACCAATAATGGCCTCCTTATAATCCCCATCCATGAACTGGCTTCATCACATCTCCCCACTGATACCTGGTGTGTGATGAGTGTTTTGGTGCAGTCTGACTGCTATCACATCATCCAGGTGGGGCTGCACATTGGTGGTGGTGGTGGTGGGGTCTCCCTTACCTGTAAAGCACTTTGAGTGAAGTGTCCAGAAAAGCGCTATGCAAGTGTAAGGAATTATTATTAATTACCGTTTTCGTCGTGGCCGCTGGCCTCAGGTGTACCCTGTCTCTGCTCCTCCTCCGGTGCCTCAGGGTAGATGACAGCGGTGTCCCCCTGCTGCAGGATCTCCTCCACGATAGGGTCATTGTTCTGCTCATCCTCAGCATCTGAGCCACATTCATTCTTCACTGCAAAACCAAATCAGCACAGCCATGGGTAACGGTGGGTTGCTGCAAAACACTAATACACGTTTTAAGGCTTTTCTTTATAATCGATTTCTAAAAAAAAAGCCTTCAAGAAGACAAAGCAACACACTCATGCAGCACATGTAAGACCCTCTGTCTTCTTTGGCTTTATCATATCACAGAGTGAGTGGACTGCGAACCATTTTTAAGCAAATGCCATGGTTAACATAAATCCTCAGAGCCAGTTTTGTTTTGTGAAGATATATGCAGTACCTGTGCAGACAATTCGTCAGTGCGAGTCAGAAAAAATGCTTTCGAACAATTCATTCAATACAATTAAAGTGAAAAAAAGGTTAAGAAAATACTATAGCTTGCCTTGAATAAGAAAAAAAAGTTGTATTAAGCTTCTCTAACACCATTCTTGGGATCTCCATATGAAAGCACAACAGGACTCTGAAACCTTTCTGAAATATTATGTCCATCTGCTTGCCTCCTGCCATTGTTTCTTGAGCTGAACAATCTGGAAGATTAGAACAGGCACCTGGTGACAGGGACAGCTGGAGAAGACTTCGGGTCACCCTAAGTGACCAGCCACCCCCTTAGAGAATGGTGACCAGATGATAACATCTATGAACATCACTGAATTTTAAACAATTTACTGCATCTAGAATACCTTACTTCTTTAAGTCTCACGTACATTAAACATCAAAGATATTGGCTTACTCTTTTTCAAATACAGTGGTGTGAAAAAGTGTTTACCCCCTTCCTGATTTCGTAGTCTTTTGACACTGAAATGTTTCAGATCATCAAACAAATTGAAATATTAGACAAAGATAACACAAGTGAACACAAAATGCAGTTTTTAAATGAAGGTTTTTATTATTAAGGGAAAAAAAAATCCAAACCTACATGTCCCTGTGTGAAAAAGTGATTGCCACCCCTGTTAAAACATAAATCAACTGGTTTATCACATCTTTGGAAAGCTGAGTTCAATTTCTCTAGCCACACCCAGGCCTGATTACTGCCACACCTGTTCTCAATCAAGAAATCACTTAAATAGGACCTGCCTGACAAAGTGAAGTAGACCAAAAGATCCTCAAAAGCTAGACATCATGCTGCGATCCAAACAAATTCAGGAACAAATGAGAAACAGAGTAATTGAGATTTATCAGTCTGTAAAAGGTTATAAAGCCATTTCTAAAGCTTTGGGACTCCAGGGAACCACAGTGAGAGCCATTATGCACAAATGGAGAAAACATGGAACAGTGGCGAACCTTCCCAGGAGTGGCCAGCCGACCAAAATTACCCCAAGAGCGCAGCGACGACTCATCCAAGAGGTCACAAAAAAACCCACAACAATATCCAAAGAACTTGCCTCAGTTAAGGTCAGTGTTCATGACTCCACCATAAGAAATAAACTGGGCAAAAATGGCCTGCATGGCAGAGTTCCAAGACGAAAACCACTGCTGAGCAAAAAGAACATAAAGGCTTGTCTCAGTTTTGCCAGAGAACATCTTGATGATCCCCAAGACTTTTGGGAAAATACTCTATGGACCGATGAGACAAAAGGTGAACTTTTTGGAACGTGTGTGTCCCATTACATTTGGCGTAAAAGTAACACAGCATTTCAGAAAAGGAACATCATACCAACAGTAAAATATGGTGGTGGTAGTGTGATGGTCTGGGGCTGTTTTGCTGCTTCAGGACCTGGAAGACTTGCTGTGGTAAATGGAACCATGAATTCTGCTCTCTACCAAAAAATCCTGAAGGAGAATGTCCGGCCATCTGTTCGTGACCTCAAGCTGAAGCGCACTTGAGTTCTGCAGCAGGAGAATGATCCAAAACACACCAGCAAGTCCACCTCTGAATGGCTTAAGAAAAACAACATGAAGACTTTGGAGTGGCCTAGTCAAAGTCCTGACCTGAATTCAATTGAGATGTTGTGGCATGACCTTAAAAAATCGGTTAAGGCTCGAAAACCCTCCAATGTGGCTGAATTACAACAATTCTGCAAAGATGAGTGGGCCAAAATTTCTCCACAGTGCTGTAAAAGACTCATTGCCAGTTATCGCAAACTGCATTTTGTGTTTACTTGTGTTATCTTTGTCTAATATTTCAATTTGTTTGATGATCTGAAACATTTCAGTGTGACAAACATGCAAAAAAATAAGAAATCAGGAAGGGGGCAAACACTTTTTCACACCACTGTATGTTAGAACAAAGTGATATATCATGCACCTTCATAGGTGGAAATGACAGCTGTTGCACTAAAATAACACACAAAAAAACTTTGCTTTTAGAATAAAGATAATCTTGTTCCACAAAAAACAATTTTATAGTCTCATTAAGAGTGCATTCTCAAGTGTTAATAACATCAGCTATCACTATTGAAGATTTCAAGGAATAAATACTAATTTTTAGTGGCACCCACAAAAAAGAATTACCTCAGCATGGGCAACCTGAATTCATTCTACGCTAATCTCGGCTTGTGGTCCATGTAACTGCTCATTCTGGAAATTACAGCAGAATGACATTTTGTCAAACTGAACAGTAGATAACAGAAGAGCAATTCTGTATAAGGAATTGTAATGCATTTGCGCAAAACATGCACACACTTTTACTAGAATTGATCTAGAAAGAAAGTGCTGGAGATAGCACAGGCACAACCAATTAGTTATGTAAAGCAAACTAAGCATTCATCCCTAATGATTCCTTATATAATATGCACACAAAACAACTAAAAGTGCTGTGCATTTTCTGTCATTATTAATACTTGGGACTTCCAAGCATTTAGTGCAGTTCTCGGAGTTCCTTATAAAGCATAATCAGCTTAATTATAAGATATACCACTCAAACGGGTATTCGGAAAATATGGGGTGTTCCTTTTTAATTTGAAGTTCTGCCACTTAAAGCACAAAGAGTACTTTCATTCTGGCTTTACAATTACGGAGAACTCCAATGGTGGAATGAAGCCACTCCTCAAGACTCAAAGCCTCCTCTTTACACTTTCCCAAGCAGTGTCAACAGTCAGAAGAGGTTGAGCACTGCTCTATAATTCATCTGGATCTGAGCTGCCCACTACTGTACATGAGCCCAGCCTCAGGGGACAATGACATTGTAGCAGGGCCAGCCTGTGACAGACATAGAGGCCCACTACATCAGACACTGAGCCCGGCCTCAGGGGACAATAACATTGTAGTGAGGGCTAGCCTGTGACACAGCTGCATGCATCACGGCATGGAGGCAGATAGTCTTCTATTTTACAGCAATTGGCCTGTTCATGTAGCACAAAACATCTTCTACTGTTCCAGGTTGATAGAATAAAACATCACAAAGGTGATGGACAAAATTTTGGGGATACTCTTAAATCTTCATAAAATTCTACCAAGAATGGAAAACTACTTTAAACAATTGTCTTATGCAAACGGCAATCGATGATTTCAGGGAGAAGAGAATGGGCGTTTTAGTTGCTTCTTTCATCTAACTATTCCTCATAACACAATTAACATTCCTCTTTGGGTCAAAAGGCTGCAGATGGCTGCCAGAACCTGGGCTTGCTGGGACTAAAGGGACTAGAGAGATAGGTGAGACTCTTCAACAAGATAGCTGATGAGCTACTGTAGGTAACCTGCTTCTGTGTCTTTTAAAGAGGGTCGATGCACAAAAACAGTAACACAGCACAACTGAAAGCAAGGTAGTACTGTAGTACTGTACTGAAACAGTTACCTCCAAATTAGTTGCACAAAATACAAAGTACACAAATGATCATTCAGACCACACAATTTTGGCGTTTATTCAATCAAAACAAAACTTACTCTGTACTGAGAGGGATTAGAAATAAGATCAATTAGCTTTAGAACCAGCAGTATTTGCTATATTTTTAACGCCTCTCAGAACAAAAATACTAAAGGGCTCAGGGGACAGTACTGAGTCCTGCGAAATACCAGACATAACCAACCCAACCTCAGAACTAAAACCACTAAGAGACACAAAATGTCATCACTCAGCAAGGTAAGATTAAACCATTTAAGGGTTGTACCAGAGAAGCCAAAATGTTTCTAAACAGGAAGCCATGATTTACAGTATCTCATGTACATGTAGGACTATAATTTAAGATAATTATGATATATAATGCACCTGTATCAACTGTCATGAGGAAATCATTAATAAAATACATTCTAAAGTGCTCAAAATAATTTAAAATAGCTCTAAAACGTATTTATACTGACAGTAGTTGCACTGCAACAGCACATTCTAATGTTTTCTCAAGAAAATACAAGGTTGATATGGGCCAGATTATCTAAAGCCATATCAGGTTTTAAGTCAGTAATGACTGTAGTAATTTTTTAAAGCTAATGGCACCGTTCCAAAGCTCAGGGAGTCATTCATAATGTGGAGCACCAAGAGGCAAAGGGCAGAAACTCAGGAATGGGATCCAAAAAATAGCAGGAGGGTTTTCCTCAAACTCAGTTAGACAGGAGTCTCCGATTGTGATCCTAGAGTGTACTCAACAAAGCACTCCTTAAGATAAGTGAAGATGTACAATCCAGTCAGTTGTATAGGTCATCTGTTTGTAAAGATTGGGAAACCTATAAACTACTGATGAATTAAGAATGTAATCTGTTCAAGAGAATATGATTTTAGGCCTAAACAATTTCTTAATTTAAGAAACCTCCTGTTTAATTGAGGTGATAAGATACCTCATCAAAAATATTATGATGGTGACCTAAAATTCCACGCCTGTTGGACTGGTTCTGTCCAGGACCTGATGGAGATCCCTGCAGTAAGACACGCCGAGAGGCACAGCAAGTTTGAAAAGTGAGACAGAGAAAAGCACACAAAGAGGCAGTGCATTAGAAGTATGCGAGGAGTTGAGAGTGTGGTGTTTTCACAGGTTTCATTGTAAAAATATCTATAAAAGTACTGCACAAACAATGTGAAGCAGGTATCAGTTTACAGGAGATCAACTTTAGAAGCTGCTTAATGTTGGGCAAAATGTATCCAGGCTTATTATGGGAATAGTATTCATAATATGAGAGAAAGGGCAGAATCCAACTGTTGCCAAAAGCACACCTATATTCAACTAAGTACTCCTTAGATGCCTGAAGATGTACGAGAGAATGCCTCCGCAGAATTTACCTGGTCAATATACCATGGAAACACAGCAACACAGAAACAGACTTGGTTTAACAGGAGCCAAGCTGTCAAGAGAAGGAGTTAGGGATCTATAAAACATATCTGCAAACTAGCCAGCACAGAACGGAATCGGAAAACCGGCACAGTTGACTGCTTGGCAGAGGTGAAAACGTCTCGTTAAATAAACAGATCCTATAGATGTAAAGTGAAAAACAGGATGTCTAGATTAAAATGAATACACTATCTATTAGCACGAACAAAATCCAAAATATAACCTTTGGTATGACAGACTGCCAAGATGTTCTGTTTTTTACTATTACCACAGCTACCCAAAAGTGCTAGAAATTCAACTGCCAGAGAGGAGAGTAGCTGAAGCTCACGGGTAAACATACTATGTACTACGCAATGAATGCGCAAGAGGTTAAGGACATTGAACAATTTCATACTGCATTTTCATGTGTAATAATTGCCACTTCTATAAATATACATATTAGTTTATTTCCGCCAATTAAACACTTGAGACAGCAATAGGCCCTGTATACACTTCATGAGCCTCTAAATGCTATCAAGAGACCAAGTGCTTTACTCCTCATGGTAGATCGCATGTTTGCTGGTTGCGAACAGTCTGACTGGCAATAGATCCCAGAGCTGTTCAATCAAGGTTCAAGTCAGGAAACAGAATAAGGAAACCCATGTGAGGAACCCAGCCCAGGTAGTGTCCGATATTCACGCTTAGCTCTCTCACTCATACAGTTATTTTAGTGGCTTGGAGAAATAATGTTGGTTGATAAAAATTCTTTAAAGTGCCCCTTTCCATAGCAAGTTCAGCCTATTGACTTCATATCTTCAGTCGGAGCCAGACAGCACACTTCACCTGTGAGGTGTTGTCATTGCACCCTGGCAGGCACATGGCATGCTAAATTCCTACAGACACTTACAGCCCCTAGGCAGACCGGAGTTCATGGTTTAACACTACTCCTTAATTTTAGGTGCTATCTCCTCAGTCAATAACATTGAATCACTAGGAGCATAGAATGAGCCATTGATTTAATTTAACCTACCATGGTTTGAGTTGTCAACTGCAATCTGTCAGATAAGGTCATTTGTGCATATTACACAGCCTTTCTGCACACCAAGACCCTATTTTTTGTGAGTAATGAATGATCATGTACCCAGAATAAACCTTCTCAATTACGTATATTCTGTGAAGGAAACTGAAATTTCAATACTTTGCCTCACGGCAACAATCAAGGGGTACCTAGCATACCTTCTGCTATAAAAACAAAAGTGACAGAGAACAGAAAACTACAAGAAAAATTATCTGGTGAAGTTTGAAACTTCATCCTTTCCTAAGCACTCAACTTGTAGCTGATTTCAGTTCCACATTAATTATAACAAAGCTTTTAAAAATCATTGCCAAATGGTCAGGTGACTGAGCATGGCAGGTCATTTTGCATTGCCTTCTGGGAAATGTACTTCACACAAGGGACTCCATCTTATCTGAACCTACCACCCCCTCACAGTAGTTGATAGCTACAGTAATTGAGCCAAGGATCTAAACCAGCTGTTTCTTCAAATAAGGCAGTGCATCAGCTTCAATAATATGGCTGAGTTTTTCCTCTTCTTGTTCTAAATGCAGTTCCACATTATTTCCATGTATACCCCTTGGTGTGTGTTTTGCAGTTTAATGTGAAGAAATCTATAAATATTACGTTGTCAAGGCCTTTGAGCATTCGAGTCACTTGTATGAGGTTCTCTCAGCCTGTCATTGTAGGACATCCCCTCAAGCTCCGGAATACATCTGGCTGCTCCTTTCTGGACATATTCCAAAGCAGCAATATGTTTTCTATAATGTAGTGATTAAAACTCTACACAATATTCTACATGAGTCCTTACTAGTGCACTTTACAATTTAAACTTAACAACCCTTTGTTTTAAATTCTATTAACTCTTAACAATATACTGTATCCTAACATTTTGATTTCCTCTTTAAACCGAGTCCCAAGGTCGTCTAGGAGATGTAAATGGTGAGTCAATGTAGATACCTTTTTTCCCCATACAGTCTCTCATTCCCCATTTTGTATGGGAAACCCACACGCAAAACTGTGCACTTATGTACCTTAAATGTAATCTTCTAGATGCTTACCAGGCTTGAACTTTCTCTCCATATTTTTTAATGATATGGACTAGTCCTCCTAATCTGGCATCTCCTGCTACCTTCTGCTGTCTTGATTAGACAGCAGAAGGTAGCAGGCTCCATATCGGTGATAAGGAGATGAGCAGAGCAGAGGTCCTAGAAGAGATCCTTGTGGTACTCCACAAATTACCTCACTCCCCCATCACACTGCACCCGTTACAGCGAGAGCTTTATCTGATTCTGAGGTAAACTGGGAACCAACGGCATGAGTGATGAGTGAAAATTGGCTGTGGCATGAGTGTGTGACCGCCCTCGATGGACTGGCAGCCTGTCCAGTGTGTTCCCTGCCTTGCACCTGTTTTTTTGCCGAGAGGCTTCAGTTGCTCCACCACCCTGAACTACAAAAAAACTGTCAAAAATGGATGGATGGGCAAAGGGTTTAAATACTTACGCCATCTTGGCCTTTCCTTTTCTCTTTCTGCTGTTATTGGTTAGCTACTTTTTTTTTTTGTTTTTAACTTTTAATATGTGGAGTATGCTGTGTACGGGAGATGACTGCACACTTTAAAGCAACAAAAACAGCATGAAAACTGTGCAAGGCACTGAACACCTTTGCAAGGCACTGTCCACGATGTGATTTTCAACAAAGGGGCACACATTGGTCTTGAACATGTATTTTATTACCGGACCTGTAGAGTACTTTATTACTTAATTAAATGTTATTATTTATTCATTGAAAATGGCTAAAGACTCTACAAATTTTAAAAAGTTGTCAGTAGAGCAGAAACGCCGATTGTTCCGCCTGCAATCTTTTGTTTTTCAGCACAATAAAGGAGAGTAAAATATTTTCCAAAAACATGGCAGATGTCTTTATTGAAGTGTGCAACACAAAGGCCTATCACTAACTACACTGCAGCGAACAAAGCGTGGGAAGAAGGATGGCAATACAAAGAACACAACAACAGTAAATAGAACGTGACAAGACACTGCCAGTAATTTTAAAACTCAGATTAAACACTCCAATCTAGACAGAGTAATGTGTGATTATCTTCTAAATGTGCTAACCACATTGTTAACTTAAATGCTCCTGCAAGAGATTTGTAATTTGAAAGAGGAAAGCAATAAATGCTTATGCTGCATGCCATACCTTTTTCTCATTAATAACAAGAAGAACAATTGTCTGGAAGTATTTTTGTGTTACCATTATTTATTCCTTTATTTTACCAGGTAAGTCAATTCAGAACAAAAACTAAATGACATTGCTGACCTAGAGCCGCGTTTACACAGCAGAATAACCTGGGGCTTCACCTGGTGCCGTCTGAGGGAAATGGCCTGCTCAAGCGAACATCAGCAGCGCCCCAGGACCCTCCGATCAGAAGCCCAGGGCCCTATCCACTTCGCCTTGTGACGACTTTGACGAGTGCGTTGTCAATTCAATGTTAGAACCGTACTCCATTCTAGATTTTAATCCATTCTAGATTTTAGTCACTTGCACTTCACAGACTGATGTCAGAGCTCAAAAACAAAACATTAGATGGGCTGATGCTGGTCTGGAAAGGGGATTGTACATAAATATGTACGAACTCCTCTTTTGCAGGTAGACTCCATTGAAGTCAAGTCTTCTTAATGAGTACCATACTGTTGGCTTGAGCAAAAGCATGTAAATGGTAAAACAACACAAGGATCACTGGGAAGTTCATCCACTGAATCTGTAAAAGAACTGTAGGCATCAACACATCTGCCCCCACAGGTGCAAGATAGAGGAATTATATTGACATTTTGTGTTGCTTTAAGAACATGAGTGGCATGGGTCTCAAAAAGTTACCAAATAATTATTTGCAATACGTTGAGAACAGCTATTGAAACTCCAAAAGCTGTCATTAATGGATGGATAATGCATTTATGTTGCTGCCATAATAACAATGATCCACAGGACCATGAAAATTTGGTTATGCCTGCTCTACCACTGCCAACTAGAAATGAGACAACCAAGACAAAACCATCCTGTATATTTTATCTACATGTTGACTATCAACATGAGTGACAGTCTGGTGGCGAAGGACCATGACACCATGTTTGTGGGGGCAAATCATTGCTGTAATCAGGTTTAATGAGTCTTCAATGATCCAAGCGGGTTATCAGCTGTAGTCGCTGCTGTATGGGTGGGATATTTCAGCGGAACTGTAGGGCACACCTGGTCGGCGTCCATCATTGGTGCTTCCAGTCAGTTCAAGGAGAACAGGAATCAGAGAACACAAATTGAAGCTGCATTTCAGCTAGGAACGAGAAGCATTCATTTCACAGAAAGAGTTGTGAAAGTCTGGTCTGTACTGCTAAAGCAGATACCCTGGCTTCTTTCCAGAAATGGATGGATGATAATAAACTCGGATAAATTAGTTACTAGCAACCATTAGCTAAATGATCTCCTCTCGTATGTAAGTCATCTTTCTCATGTTATTTGTGTAGTGATGGTGGATGGATTCTCACTGCACTAACTTTGATGTGATTTAGCACGTCGCTTCTCTATTTTACCAAACCGATCGTTACAGTATGACTAAAACGGGTGACGATTTGGGCTTTCAATGCAAGCACCGAGTATCCTGGCACACGCATATCCACACACGTTTCTTACTCTGCCTGCTTCTTGAAGTTCAATTCTCTGAAGGGAACGAGAAACGAAAAAAGGGAACAAGAGCCGCGACATTCTATTTGCCTGTCAAATCTCTCATAAATTCATACTGAAACAGGCAAAATGGGTTGGTGTTGCAAAATGAATAATTAAGATTAAAATGCTGTGTGTCTGGAGTGTTTCAGAAAAGCTTGCATCAGAAAGAATAACAATAGATCCCAAATGCTTGAGCTGGCCTACCATGTTCTGAACTTAGCCTCATTCCTTTGTTAAAAGGATGATGAATTTGTTAAGCAGTCTATACAACTCTAACTACAGCTTCGCGATCACGCCATTATCATATACAAGCTTGATGCATTCAGACACTTTTATCTGTGTTAATGAATCAATTTCTACACATTAACATGGTTCACTGATCCAAGTGTAATTAAAACCTATATTTAAACCAAATAGAGATTTTAAGGAAATTAAAATGAAAATGTGAAGAAAAGAGGTTTGGGAGGCTTTGCACACAACAGAAATCATCATGTTCCTGAAATATTACGGCTTGAGTTTTGTGGACCTCATGTAGGGACACACTGCACACCCATTGACACTCGTTATACTAAAACCTGTCGCTCAACTGTATATATATAATTAGACATAAAGAGGAAGCGTGTATCTTCATGTACCATTTTCAACTACACTGTAAATAAATCATTTTTAGTGGTCAACTTTACATGGCAAACTGTATGATGCCAGTGAGCGATCATTTTAAAGGATAGGGAAACAAGTTTTAAAATGCCATTTAATGCCAACAGAACAAGTATTTTGGAAACCGTCGTTTTTAAAAGCCTAGTGAGACTTTGATTACCTAAATAAAACATTCTGAAAGGAATTTAAAACCCAACATTGTGTGTCCGGTGATGAAACACCCAGCCCTGAGCACTGCTCACACAAGCAGGCCCAGTTTCAGAGCCATCAGGAAGTTGTTCAGGCTCTGTAATGCTTGTACAATATTCGCAGAAGGTGGTGTTGATTCCTGCTTCAGTCCAGTGGGAAACAACGCTGTACACAAAATCAGGCGTTGCTATGTTCTTAAATACTTTCAGAAGGAGCGGAACACTTGCCAGCTCACTCAACCTCTCCTCAAAATTCACTGTAAGGGCCAGGTGCTTCTTGAGAAACTCACGTTTGCTGGATTACATTCATCCTCATAAAATGAGGGAAATCAGGCTTGAGTGCCTGTTGCCTTCTTGTTTATCTTTGTATTTGACCCACGACTGAACAAGATCGAATCTTCTGGCAACTTTAAAGAAATCATTTTTGTTTAATTTTATACTATAACATCTTAACACAGGAAGTGGAAAAATGTCATCAACAGTCTAAAACTCACAAATGATTTTATAGTATTTGAGCTTTAATAACACTACAGAACAAAAAACATTTTAAAGCACTGTACAAAAAAAACGACCATTTTTAACAATTTTTCAGATTCTACATAAACAAAATATTCATGAAACCCCTTTAGAATTTTATTAGATTTCTACAGACAGTCTTTCCAGACAAATTCCATTATGTAAAGTGGCCTTAATTTACCTTTCATAAGGGTTCCTGCCAGTCCTTGTACACCAAAGTGACATTCAAAAATGTTATGAGAAGAAACGCAAGTGGTTTGAGCTTGGTATCTCTTAAAACAGATAATCATACTGTGATAAAAAGTGCACAATATACTTGTTCCTACCCCAAAAAATAAACATCATTTATAAACATTAGCATTAATATATGATCCAAATTTAAAGATGAGAAGCCAAGACTTGTTCTTTTTATACTGTGGTCACGTCTTTGAAAAGATTATCACTTTACATACTGTATAATGACCCCCCCCCCACAGCCATAAAAAAAATAATAATGAAACACAACCACTCCTCTATTCTCGAATCACAACTTGCTTTCTCGCCCCACTAACACACGAGATGGGGAGGCAGAACTGGAACCGAGTTGGCTGCATCTGAAAATGTTTCCATTAGCCAGCAACAGTGGGCGATCAGCCACGCAGCTCCCAAGCGTCATGTTAAAATCAAGCAATTGAAAAATAAGCACCAAAGCGAAAGACTGAAAGACAATGGTCTGTAAGCTGACACAAGAATCGGGATTAGCATTCGACAGTTCAATAAGCAGCCCTGAACAGCAACGCTGTTTGCAAGCACACTGGCGTAAAACTGCCAGTCTCTCAAAATACTTCAGAGATGTCAAACTAAAAGTACCTGACAAAGAGTGATTAATACCTTATTTCCCCTGTCACAATTATGCAGAAGTACTGCAAGCTAGCAGAAAATACAGCACCTGCATAACTGATGTTCTGAGATTCTATCTGGGAAATTCTGAAACTTTACAGCAGCACTAATGCTGCCCTGGCTGAATGACAGGACTGACTAATAGAAGCTGTTTAAAGTCCCCACCTTTTATGAGGATAGTCTCATCAAGAATTTTTACAGCCCTGCACTTCGTATACGAAACCTATTAACACAATTGTTTAACCTTTTTAATATACTTGTAAAAAAAACAAGATGTATGGACTTTTTTTCCACTGTAAAAATATCACATTTCGCAGTAATCCAGATCTGACTAGATCATTTTGTAAAGAACTATAAATTACCAGAATTCTGAAGACACTGTTAAAGCCAGACGCAGGCTTATCATAAATGTCGCGGGTATCGTTCACTCTGTCCTGTAATTTATTGTCACCAATATCAACCCTAATGGAAAACAAAAATGAATGAACCCCAGTTAATTTTCTATTCTCACCCCAGTAATGGATCTTAAAGATGCACTGTCCATGGATCATCAACTACAGTAAGTTCTGTCCATAGCCTGAACTGCTGGAAAAGAACATAAACATGAGCATTCCTCCAGATTAATTTAGTGTTGAAATGAAAACCTTTACTTACATTTTAACCCATTATTTTGAGCGTCAGGCCCCAGGGTGTCCTCTCCTTTTGTTTCTGTAAGGAGTAAAAAAAAAAGCCTGTTACATGAATGAAAAATAGACAACAACAAAAGCATAAAGACAATGTTTCATATCTTAGGTGACTTATGTTGATGGTCACCATTATGCCTCTGTGATTAACTTTCAATCAACATGTAATTGATAAAGCAAATGACTTATGTTGGTCAGTAAATGGTTAGTTTTAGGTTGTATGGCCTAAATTTCCAGCTCATGAATATAAAAACATATGAAAGGTTACAAAAAAAGAGACCTATCTATGTTGGGTGGTTGCTAATATCTAATTGAATCGAATATCTCATCCAGCCGTTTCCTAAAAGAAGCGTGGATGTCAGGTCCCAAAGTCTGGCTGACTATGTTGTTGCCTGTTGCCATTTGCCTTTAAGTTTTTGAAATAAAATTACCTCTCTCAGTTGTAAATGTACTTTCCTGTGCTCTCCAGTTGTGCCGCCTGTTTCATTTATGACTGCTGATTCTAAAAAATGTCCAATTAGTTCACTTTGCCTCTTTGAGGATTCTCAGTAAGTGAATTGGGTACCATCATAGTCTTCTGTCATAGACTCGAAGACAGAAAGGATTCAGTTATTTTAGCTGGTCTATTTAGGACATTTCTTTCAGCCTAGGAATGGACAGTACATAGTCTATATAATATAATTATAGTTTCATAGTAGCATTATCTTTTTTTTTTGGTGGGAAAATGGTAACCAAAAGTGTACACTATCTTGAATATAATATAACATTTATTAAGTCAACTTTTTCTGTACAGATCTTAGACTTCTTTATTGCATCTCCACATTGTTTAGTGGAGGTAAATGATCCTCATAGGTCCTCATAAAAACCTTTTTTTTCCCCCATAGGTATCTTCTTCAAACTCAGTGTTTCCATTTTATGTTTAAAGTTTATGCTTTTACATCTTTGATAGTCTCATATGGTTGAGGATGATGGACTTGAACAAACCCAATAGTGACTTGTAAGACCAATACCCACTGCACACACACTGGCAGGTCGAGGAGATGTTTGGTTGCGAGACCTAACTGACTGCACACTGCACAAACAAACTGTCTTTTACACTCTTGCTTGTCTTCCTCATTCCGACAACACCGTTTCTCAAAGTACTGGGCTTCCGTCCAGATACTTTCACTCCATTTGGTCAGTCGCAGGCCATTTTCTCCCAGGAGTTGATATCGATGTTTGATTAACTCATGCTTGCTTTTACGACACTTCTTCTGGCCTCCTCTGCAAATACTGCATTGCCTAAATTCTCAATGAAAAAACTCACATGTATCTGATGTTTTTCCTTTGATTTCGCCTTCATAATCACCTTCATGTTCACTGAGCTGCTGTTTCACAACAAGTTGGATTGCTCTCAGGGCAGGGATGTCGGTGCTTAGTTGCTAAATGGCTTGGAGAACGTACAGAGGATGGAGATGCCTGTATACAACATCTTTAAATGTGGAGAAATCATTATAGCTTCTACCCAGGTTTTGACGGAATGCAAATTTGCCAACAGTAATCAAAGCAGCTCCAGGATTGTAGGAGTCCATCCATACTTAATAATTAATTCCATACTTAAGCCCGTTGATGCCGATTGAACATCACTGGCCAGGTTCCACGATGAGGAAAGGTGGGGATTGGAACTTTATATTTGCCACTAGCATGGAATATTCGCCATATCGCTACATTAAATGTCATTTAAATCCCATACTTTTTCCAGACTTGAAGTCTAGGTCTTTTTAACTTCCTTTGATACTTCAACACCTTTTTGCTTATCCTCCTATATTAGTGACATCTGTGTCTTTCACCCGTTTACAGATATTAGCTCATTAGCTAATCTCATTTCATCTTATGAACGTTTCCTTTCTGAGGTCCATTCAGTTTTATTTTAGCTAAAATATCCCTTTGCCATATTATTTTCTATCACTCTCCTGGCCTCTCACTGTACCCCTTATCTACAAACTGTTCCACTGATACTGTTCTTTTTAAATAATTTTACACAGTACTTTCTATCTCCTTAAACTAAAATTGATTGCCAGTATTTCTCCTTATACTGTCATGAACTTGATACCATACTTTTTAACAGCAGTGAATTCTTCAAATTCTTCAAGGAATTACTTTTCAGTAAGGAATGATTTACTATGAACCTTCTTGTTAAAGGCCCTGTTAACTATGATTACAACCAGCAAACAGGGGACATTTTATTTACCACCTATTTAGGGTAATTGCCCAAAGTTATCAATAACCCGTCATCACAAATTCCTCAATATTAAAAACAGGAATTTACCAACTTCTAGAGGTGTGTGTACGCACCTACACAGCATCATTTTCTCAATATTTCGCTTGCGACTGCCCATCTTCTAACGTTTCTTTAAAGGATACCACTGGGTTGATCTGTAAACCAGAAACTACCACCTTCTTATTGGCACAAAACTACAAATTTTAATTACTTTCTTTCTAAAGACGCATCTTTAACTTGAAACTGCCTTAGTTGTGCTCCCTTTTTGACATTAAGTACCAAAAGCATTTCTAAGAAGGCAGTGAAGTGATGTTGCTGCTTGCTGGCATGTAGAGTGCCCTGGGGCTTGAATATGGCTCAAGTGTGGGGAGTAAGGCCATCAGGTTATGACTGTCACAGTAAAGCTGCTGGCATATTGTTCATGACGAGATGAGCCCACAGAAAGGGCAGCAGGTGAGGTCCCAGGTCCTGCCCAGTGCAGTCAAGCTGCCATCAATCACTACAAGTGGAGTTCTGTAGAGACTGGATGCTCCTGAGTGGGCAATCGCCCTTGGATCTTTGCAGTGATCTTGGCAAGGTGCTGTGATTCATGTTCTTCCAGATAATGGTCCATCACTGACAGACTGCATTTGGTTGCAAAATCTTCCCTTGTAAGAAACCACTGGCCGTGACTGCTCCACATTGTGAGAATTAGTGTGCTATTTCCAGCCTCCAACATACAGATCACACAAAACCCTGCCCTTTTGATAACAGACATTTTGGTTCCTTTCTTGACTTTTACCAGGTTTGACCTGTGTCCAAACAATGCTCTCACTAACAAGGTGATTTAGACCTTCTGTAACAAAGTCTCTTGAGTGTAATCATGGTTACTTATGAACGATAAACCACAATGATGCCAAAAACATTAAATCAATATATACGTGAAATTATACAGCCCATGAAAAAATACTGCTAAATTTCACTTGATGTCAATTTTATGGGACAAAAAGGGGCAAAAAGAAAGAAACACAAAGAAAAAAAGTCTCCTGGCAATTTAAGGTTGCATGTTCAAAACTTATATTTGCACCAGATTCTCTAAAAGGCTCAAGTAAGTATAAATTAGACTTTATGCTCCAGTTACAATTTTAAAAGGTTCTCAAATCTTCAACTACCTTTGCAAAGTTCTTTGCTTGGCTACCCAGCATATCCACATTGCTAAATAACAGTATTTCCTTTCTTTCTACCGCTCCTCAATAATATATTCATGCCACAACGAATGGAAGATGGCAAAACATACTGCTTCTGTTGTCTTATAATGAAGAATGATTTAAGGGGGGGGGGGGGACCTGGTCTTCCAAAGAGGGAAGAGTTGGCAGGGATGACTGATTTCCTGCTTGTGCGTCCTCTCTGTATCTGAAGATATTTATCAAGGCCTTATTTCGCAAGAGTGTACAGTGAGTAAATTAAGGGCCTTTTTAGTTGGAGGTCACAAACTGCTGCCAGGGTTTTCAAGGTAAGCCAAACATCTGTTTTACAGGAACCGAGGGTAAAATTGATATGAACAGACAGCAAGGATGTGCATTAAAAAGCAGAAACTGTTAGCACAGTATGTTTCGTTGTATGAGTACTACCTTCCTTAGAGATAGGATTGGTTACATATCATATAAATGAGATCACAATAAAACCCATCTGAAAAGTACTAAGGAGGCGGTAAACTAAACTGAATACACTACATATTTCATACAGAAGAAGAAACATTTACAGAATTGATCGTCTTTCCACAAAGTCTACAAATCAGTTAAATGTATTTTTCAGTTGTTCTTTTTTGGAATGTTGTAACTGAGAAAAGGTTCCGAATACCTTATGGCTTAAGCCTGACAAATTGACTTTTTTTTTTTTTTTAACACAGCCTCAGCACTTTTTTTTGGTTTGGCAAGATAAACATTTAAAATAAAAATCAGAATAAGACCCTTACAATGCAGGAAATCAGAGCCAGACGTGTGTTAGGAAGACCATGATAAATGCAGTGTGGGATTCATCTGTACATATCGGGTTTTCTTTTAAATGGGCTCTAAAGGCTGCCGTAACAAAACTGAACCAGGAATTGAACATTTTAAACCAGAGGGCAGCGTAAGCAGAGAAACCGGGCTGCCCCCTCATCCCAGTAGGTTTCACTCATACTCAAGGCGTTGACACTCAGCAGTCCATGGAGGGCTATGTGCTTTATTTCCTGCCACTCATGAACTGGACCTGTTCTAGGATAACATGAAAAACTTCAGTGTTCATGCGTAACTACCATCTCTCCCAAGAACGAAGAATCACATACATGACAGAGTAACTAAAAAAGATAACTGCCATTCCATTTTCTGTATTTTAAGGGGGACACTTGTCCTATTATCAAACATGAACAATCCATAAAAAAAATCTGATCAGATCTTTCCTTGATTGCATTGTGATCTTCCATAATGCCATCAAGCATGTTCAAGGGAGAGACTGTATACTGTGGGGAAATAAATCCATAAAAGATGAAGCGTTAACCAACATTCACAGCTGTATTACCATCTACTGTACTTCTTTGCAACTATCAGCATTGCTTTGATGGCAAAAAAAAATGTCACAAAGAAACATCTGGTATTTTAGGCAGCTAGTTACTTAAATCAAGAAGCGGAAAGAGCTAATCTGACAACGAGAGCACAGGTACTCAAACACATCTGCAGGTTCTTCATTACAGTAAAACTCATCAGAACCTGATAAGAAAACTCAATCTGCACTACAGTAAAGCAGCAATTTTCAGTTTCAATGTGAGTAATGAAATTCAGATGGAAATAAACAGAGAAAGAGAACACTTTGAAATAAACTTGAGTACTAGTGAAATATGGTCTCTTCTTGTGAAAATAAATGCTGCTCCGTAGTTTAGAATTTGGAAACTACAAAGAGCTGTGAGCCACATATTTTTGTTTTTAAAATTGTATGTAGAGAATAAAGTATAATGATATCTATTCTTTGACTGTATTTAAAAAAAAAAAAAGAAAAGGTAAATCTGAGAAAGTGAAACTTTGCATTTTTGTTCCATTACCAGTAGTGGTCCTGTATATAAAAGACTTGGATGAGACATCTGCTTTCATGCCTTTCTTATCTCTCCTAATTAATCTATATTTATCTTCAAATGTAACACAGAACCTCACTTCAAAACCATCAAAAGCAGATGGATGTGATTTGACTGATGAAGTCATCAGTCTGTGAACAAGCAATATACTTATTGATAATGAAAATAAATCATACAATACAACAAGGTCCATACCCCTAAACAAGATTACCGAGGTGCAGGCTGATGGAGTGCATCAACAACAAATTTCAAATCAAGGAAAACGCAGGACAGGAGCACACTCAAATGCACCGTGAGAATATCTGAAGTTTATTTACAACCCCAGGACTTCTTATTCTATACAATAGCAATACAACAAATTATGAGCAAAAACTAACTAGAACCAATGTGAGTCTTTACTCCAGAAGGACTGAGGTTTTAACAGTGAATTTACCTAAACAAAACTTGACTAATAGTGAATTATCTAATGACCAGTCGTTGACATAGGCAGACAATGTTTACAAAAAGCTGGATTTTCACTCTTACTTCCCCCTGCAGATTTCTGTAACTGATGCATGCTGGTGCTTAACCTCAACTTTCCCACATCTTCGAATACGTGATTTGTATGTCCTGGCGACTCTTCCAGAAACATCATCTTTATAAATAAACAGGATATTATACCTTAAAATGTAATTCATTTAAAAAGAAGAGTGAGCACAAAGTTAAACAAAAATAACACGGCTATTTGGTATCAAACGGTCATTCTATGTCCAAATTCAGAGATATTTCCAATGAAAACTAAAGCCTCTAAAATAAAACGGGTGAAGAACACCCTACATCCAAGATTTCATGAAGTCAGTGACCTTCCTCCCTTTACCCTTATTATGGCAGTCTCCTCCAGACGTGTGCCAGTCACAGAGCCACTCAGAACCTCTGCACAAGTTCCACTCGAACACCTGGGAGCTACTCTTCCCCATCCGATCACTCTAGTCGGGAAAGTTAACAAAAATCTCTCCTCAGGTGGTCCCATGTCAAAAGCACTGAGTTTTACGAGATGCTTTATGAGAAGTGTGAGGACTGGAGCGGAGGCATGTTCTCAGTGGTGCACCACACTCAATTGGCACCTAACCCATTTCAAAGACCATGGCAACCAACTCATTTATGTAAAGCACATCAGAACACGAATGTGAAGCTCAGTAAGAGACTCAATGACTTTCTTAATAGGAGAAAAATGAGGTCATGGTAGCAGGTGACAACGTAACATTCCATCTGTAGTTCCAACATAAAATCTAGAAAGCAGCTAATCCTCTTTAAGGCCGGTTCTGGTGAAATAACATGACGAGGATAACAACTGGTAAATGTAAATTCTGTTTCAGGTCAAAAAAATATCAATACAGCACAAAATCTGGATTGATTAAAAAACAAAATTGTCTTACGGGAAACACATAGCAGTTACAGCAAAGCTTTTTGAGTGATTAGAAGTGCTGAAGATTCAGGTTTCTGTAGAAAACAAATTAATAGTTGCACATGACTGTTAAAAGTATGTTACACTGAATAGTGAGCTTATGTGCCAAATGTTTTATTTTCTGTATGTGCTTTGTTAAATGATCCGCAATAATTTTTAATTCCCTTTTTTTGTGCTCTCCAACTTAATGACCTGTAATGCTAAAGGTGGAAGCAGCCGCGCGGCACATTTTCCTGGAGAGCCTTTGCGGACCAGGAAGGCGGACACACTGGCTACTTGCGTTTTCATTGCCCGATACATGCTGCTTTGGCATAACGGGCTCGACATCTATTGTTCCTTCTCATATCTGCCACCATTGTCCAAAAACATTAGGTGTGCTTTATTACACTGTAATATGAATGATCCGTTACATATTTCATTTGGTTTTATGTTCCCAAAGCCAGTGTAATTTACCTCTGAAAAAGAAACTCTGTGCTGCTCATGTAAGAAGAGTTCTTTCCTATACGGTAATGGAAGATAAACTGCATACATAAAAAGGAAACCCATGCCAATTTCAAGTTCTCAGCACAGTATAACCTCTGTAGTGCCAGAAGCCGATAACAATGGCCTCACAAGGAAACCCACTTCCTCTGAGGTAGGCCATATATATAACCATCTTATTCTCACTTTTTCCCTGCCTGCTACTTTCTGTATTTTTTTCAGAAGCATTGCTCTGCAAATTCAGAGATCATAAGCTCTGCGCACGGTTTGCACAGTACAGGATAACATTACAGATTTAAGAATAACAGCGTGCAGGAATTCAAAATAGAGGCTTTGAACCACTTGACAATGCTTCTGCAGGCCGACAACACAATTCCTGATTTGGGTACAAGCGAATGTAACCTTGAAAATCATTAACAAAAATGTAGATGTTTGGAGCACAAATGAGGGGTTTGTCTTAATTTAAGCTCCTTCTTTGTCTTCCTTTGAATGCTCCCTTAAGTGGCAATTCAGATATCTAATTACAGAAGCTGGATGGGGGCAAGCAAGAACTGATTTGACAACAAACGAGAATAGAAGGATAAGGAGTATAACTGAAAGAGTCAGGCACTTAACTCTAGAAAGCCAAGTTCCTGATTAAATAACTAGGTGTTAACAGTGACAAATGCCATTTTTCCTCTATTTCTGTTTTAAAAAGTAATGCGTGTTAACAATAGTATAACCTTAACCAAACATCTATTCACACCTACAGTATACAGTCTTTCTGGGTGAACTGTATTTGTATCCATTATAGTTTTCATCTTTGGGGTTTTCTGTAATAATTATACAATAAACAGACATCATAATATTTGTCACTCATCTCTTCATAATACAATTTGTATTTGTTAATATAACTATTTGGGTAGCTAGGTCTACACTACGTTCCCCATCTATTATTTGGTCATTCTTCAAGGTAAAAGCACCTTACGCATCAAAATGGAACACCAAGCAGAAATACAGAATACAGAATGTGTACACGTATATAAATGTGTTTGTCCACCATGTGTGAACAGCAGTCTTTAAGACTAACCCAGGGCTAAGGACAAATCTGCAAAAACACAGGGGGGTCGATTAAGTACTACAAAATACATATAGGGGAAGTTCTTATTCTGGGGAAAAAAACGAACTGAAGCCAGTACAGAGAATTTAAAAACACTAAAAAGCTGAAGAAAAGGTTTAGTCATTACAGATTCAGAATATGATCAGTCCCCGTAGTGCTATGTTTTATTTAGGTTTCTTGGTTTCACAGCAAAGAATAATGTACCTTATTCCTAGCGTTATTATTCCAAGTAAAAGGTAACCTTTGGACTTTCATTGCATTTTCAAAGACATTTTTTACATGGCCAGTACTCATATGGTAGGCATGGCACATTAACCAGGCCACTTCATAATACTGGGTGGGGGCAAAGGTGGTCCTGGTGAGCCACAGTCTAGCAGGACTCGCATGTCGCTCTTACGTCATTGCTTTCTGGACACCTGCAACACTAGATTAACACCTTCATCTGTCCAATTCAATCTGAAATGAAACAACACACTGAAGTACCCACTGGTACATGAGAGCTACAGGGCAATGATATTTTCAATTCAGATGATTTCTAATCTATTAAACTGAAAAAAGCACCAGTTTTGATCTGATCAAAATCAAAATCGTTCCACGTCTTGAGAAACCAAGCCGAGAGTGATATAAAACCAGTTTCTGGCTCTCTAGAACCTGGATCAAAGACCTCTGGTATAATACAGAACAAAGAACCCATTTTTAAGAGACCATATCTGCGGCTCTGATGGACATGTGCTCCCCTTTACTGGGATGAGTTTGATTAAATTACATATCTTGGCATTGTAACCACAATCATAATTTTACTGCCTACACACTTTACCATTATTCTTTTATCCTTAAGTGATTAAATAGTTCAAATAAAACTTTATTTTGCTGAACAACTGATAGGTACATAAATATAGTGTTGATATACTGTTTCATCTTCACCCACAGGCACCAGATGACACTAACATGGCTGGTCCTCCAGTTTTATAATACAGTAAAAAACAGCACTACATCCAATCCAGCAACCCTACAGTACGTTCCTATTATGTCTGTCTGATGCTGGGACAGCGCTACCCGGGTACCAGTGTTTTTCTATTGCTGGCCTAGGGAACAAAACTACGTCAAGTTCAGGTGCCCAAAAAATTACCTCCTCAATCCCAACACATGCTCAATGCCAAAGGGTTGTCTACCTTTGGTAAATATTCTACATTTGTTGCTGTGATGATGTCTTTCAGAATCTCTTCGCCGTGGTGATGCCTTGCAGTATGACGTTTTCATGGAAATACAGGAGGGGGTGGCTCAGTCAAATTTTAGACGATGCAATCTTTTACAAGTAATGATTTCACCATGCACTGCTATTATTGCCAACAAACAGGCCTACGCAGTGCTATGACTTAAGTACCTGTGCTATCATACAAGAAACCTAACTGTTATGGTAGCTGCGTGATTCAAGAACGCAGTTGTGTTAAGAACCTGTTGGAAGGTTTGCAGCTTAACAGCCTGTTTTCTGATTTGGACTACCGACATAACAAATAAGGCAAGGATGAACTAAGTTTCATTTTCAATTTGAGCAGGCAGGGGAGGAATGTTTGCAAGTTATCTGGGATTGCTGCCTCCCAGCTCATAGACCTGCGGTCTTGTCTTCTGCTGGGACTTCATTTTCCAAAGTGAGGCACTTCGCAAAAGTAATCATGCCGTTCATGCCACTAGCCCCACCTCCTGCTACTCCTGCCCACCTCCGGCCAGTTTGTCTGCCAATAACAACGTCTTCTTAATTTCCTACTTCTTGTGCTTGGTAATTCTACTCCCATGCATCCCTGTGGTGGAACCTGGTACCTACTGTAGTATTTGGGGGCATTTCCTTAAATAACCCACTATTCAAACTGCACCTGTACACCCTGTTTCTCTTCCCTGTTTGCGACCTGCAATCGGTCATCACACTCTGCAGTGCTGCTTTCATCACATCTCCTCCAACAGGGCGTAGAACCTCTGACATGGGGCCGTGAGTAAGACCAGTGGCTTGATGGTGGGAGGGTTAAAGGAAACTGCCCATGTATACTTCCTCATTCTCTCCTGTGTGCAGCTACAGAGCTCATAGCCGTGAGCTGCCAACATGAAAACACCCCCCCCCTCCCCCAGTTATTCCAATGTGGGCAGGTATAATAAAAACACCTGGCGATACTACATTCAGAAAACAAAAGGCGAAAACGGTGGCAGTTGCAACATTCAGGGGATCCCTGGAGCTGAAGAGCAAAACAAACTATTCAGCAGCACATTCGCAAATCAAAGTCCAGTGCATCTTCAGGACAGAGATCTACATTGCTGTGCTGAGGCTGTGATGAAACTAATGCAGCTCAGCAAGGTTATTTCAACCACGGAATACTACCAACAAAAGCACACACCCAAACAAACCTTAAGCATGCATGTGATTTACTGGAATACACTGTGTTGGAAAGCGTTCTGTGTGGTTTGTGGCCACAGGTGCTTTCTTGGGCATCATGTAGCAGGTCTGGCGAATTCCTACAGACCTGTCTTGCTGTATTCCACCAAGCACACACTCCTGACTGGTCCACATCCTACCCTGTCCAAATCCTTCAGATTTTAGATTCTGGTATAGCTAGCAAACGGGCTTGTGAAATATGGCACAGGCTACCCAGCCTTTGTTGAAACCAATACCCGGGTCTTTTTCAAGAAAGAAAGACCGACCCTGGATGAGCTCGTACACTTCAACTAGTTACACTAACAACCATGTGGACTACATGGACCAAAAGGCCTGCTCTAGTTCCAAACTATTTGTTTGCAAACAACACCAAAATAAGAGCAAACGTTTTAGAAGGCAAATGAAATCTAAAAAGATTTAGATAAAACGCAAGACTGGGCGAGCATCTGGCAGATGTTGTTAAATGTGGACAAGTGCATAATTTCACTTGCAGATAGCAAAAACAAACGATAAAAAACAATGTGAAACGCTGAAGAAGCTATTTCAGAAAATGTCTTTATGCTGACACATTTACATCTTTCAGACAATGTGGGGGAGGCAATATAAAAAGGCAAAGTGTTTACTGTAGGTTTAGTAGTTGAACCAAGGGATTTTATCTTCAAATTGGGCAATGCACTAATAAGACCTCATTTAGAATGCATATACACAGCTTTGGTCACCACATTACAGAACAGATGTTGGCGCTCTGGAATCTGTCCACAGAAGAGCAACCACACATATTTGTGGTCATAAAACAAAGGCCTATACTGATGTGCTGAGGAACTGAATGTTTTTAGTTTTGAACAGAGAAGACTACAAGGGGATCTAATACAAGTATTTAAAATCCTCAAAGGCATTTCATCTCAGAGGACTTCAGAATGAAGAGCGAAATATGAACCAGATGTCACCGGGGGATACTATGTGCAGTTATAACTGAGAACGTTTTTTAATGTAAAGGATTAAGATATGATCACTTTATTGGCCATATTCAATTTCTTGTATTAGGAATTGTTGTCTTTTTCACATACCCCAACTTGCTCTCCATGACACACAGACAGGGAGAGAAGCTGGGGGTCAGAGCGCAGGGTCAGCCATTTATACGGCACCCCTGGAGCAGTTGGGGTGAAGGGCCTTGCTCAGGGGCCCAACCTTCCAGCCACAGGCGCAGATCCTTAACCACAGAGCCACCGCTCGGCACCCACCGCCCTATAATCCTCGATTATAGAAGTAAGGAGGACGCCCCCCCTCATTGCTGAAACCACTACCCCGACTTCTTTCAAGTAACAGCTGCATGACACCCTTGGATCATTTATCTACTAACCACCAAATGGGCTAGATGGGCCAAACGGCCTCTCATTTGTAACCTTCATTGTGTTCTTATTAATTTCAGACACACAAGCATAAGTATGAAGAGAAACATCAATAACAGAATATGGTCCACGCTGGAAAGCAGACACATGCTCATTTAATCATGGCGTCTGTGAGAGGTTGCTCCTTGAACCTTATTATCACCAAGCGTTAACAACCTGCCTATACTAAGAGGCAGCCTGAATGATGCTTTTGAAAGAGATTTCAGCAAGTCTACTTCATTCTCCTTTGAAAAGAAAGGAGTATTATTTTGCTTTTACATTTCAAAGTAAGACCTTTAGGTTTCACATTTCTTTTCCTCTTTTCTCTTCAATGCTGACACTATATGCTAATATATATATATGAAAAGATGGAAACACTGACATTTTAGCATGGCCCAGTGCAGTGGGCACGCCCATGCATTTTGGTAATAATCAACAAGAAACTACGAAGAGGGTGTTGAGTGAGATGTCGAAATAGTGCAATGAATTTCTGCTACCTCTCAAGAGTATCCTGACATCCACATTTACCATCTTTCCAGGCTTATGTGAGGAAATTTGGGGATTAACAGCTGAGAGTCCTCATTTCCCTATTTTTTTTGCTTCAGAGTGTTTCACCAGCGCACGAGCACTGAGACTCTCCAAGGAAAGATCCTGCATGCGGTAAGAAATATAGTAAGAGGATGAACATTAAAACGAATAATTTTAGATGCCTTTGTACCTTACGGATGCTCCGTATCTTGCAGGTATATAATAAGGGATGCTAAAAATACAAACTAAGATATCAAGCACCATTCTGTCATCAATATGTTGATATTAAAGAACACCGAACCATGTGAAAAATCCAAACGTATGCTGAAAGCACTGTCAAAAAAAATGATGACAGCACAGCACTTGCACTTTTTTTATTTATTCCTACATCCATTATAACCTACCTACAATAAACAAAGTAAAAGTAAGGAACAAAGCTTTCTATTATGTGACTTTCTGTCTGAGCACAATCACAAAAAATAAGTAGCTGTAGCAGCAGTGGTCTCAGTTCTTTCTTCCTTCTATATCAGGCCACAAAGTTTCTGAACCATGTTCATAAATATTAGATTTGCATTCTGTAACTGGGGCAACTGGGGTAAAGAATTTACAGGAGAGCTGTCCTTCTACGGTTTTCAAAGCATTTATGAGGCTGTGCCAAGAAAACCTTTGATATTTCTGAGAAAACCAAACAGTGGTAAAACAAATCTATATAGTAAAAATGAATTAATTCTTGTGATTAAAGGAAAACCCTCCTGACATCTATCAAACATATATAAACATGTGAAACATTTGAGCTCCTTTGTAAGAATGGATTCTAATACATCATTTCCAGCTTGTGTCTACCTGTTTGTTTTATAAAACAAATCTATATAGTAAAAATGAATTAATTCTTGTGATTAAAGGAAAACCCTCCTGACATCTATCAAACATATATAAACATGTGAAACATTTGAGCTCCTTTGTAAGAATGGATTCTAATACATCATTTCCAGCTTGTGTCTACCTGTTCTCCATGTTTCCTGATAATTTAAAGATACTTGTTTGGAAAGGACGTGTCTTTTTAGGGGCCGATTCTAGCTCTGCTTATCATTTTTCTTTGTTAACTGTTCTTTCACTGACAGAGAGTACAAATGATAGATATATCATGAAGAAAATCAAATCTTTTAAACATGGAAAAGTTGCATTTTTGCAAATTGGTCACAGATTTCAAACTATTTCAATATTGAAGATGATAATGGGGTTTCAGAACAGAATTCTTTTAAATTATGGCTGCCAAAATCAATCACCTATCCTTTTTTTTGTTTACTAGATCTTTTACAGTTTTTACATTATTTGATTGAAGCAAGACAATGAATTCTAGCTTTATGAATAAAAGAAAGCGGCTATGTTCTTGAGCTCCAAGCTGTAGAAAATGCAGAATGCAATTCATATAATCAAGAAGGCGGATTCTTCCTGAAAGACAAATGTGTCATGCGCCCTACGGAGTGAGGAGCCCTCAGTGCAAGAACACCCCACCTTCCTCCCAACCTTCCTCATCCTCTCCTTGCCCATCTTCTGGTAATACTGCAGGGTCTGTTGGCAGGTCATCTTCTGGCACATTATTCTCGCAGTCTGCGGCGTCGGGCAGGCTCTCCTCCTCCACTATATGCAGCTTATCTTCGTCATCTGAATCAGAGTTCGCCTCCACCACGTTATTGTAATTTGTAACTGGAAACAAAAAAAACAAACCAACAACAAGTGTCAGAATAATTCACAATATAATTTAGGTACAGTAGCCAATAAAGACACACCTACCTTTACCCATTACACATCTTGATACCTTCTCACATCAATACAGATTTTCGCAGACACTGTTTTCCTGCATGCCTTGGTAAAATGCCCCACAATATGAGTAAACAATACAGTAGGGGCTTTTTAGTTCAATTCCTCATAGCAATCAGCCATTTCTACTTCCCTTCACTTTTGCTTTGCTTCACCATGCATGGTAGACAATTGAAAATGGAATTATCTGTAATGATGAACTGGAGATCCATTTGCTGTACTGTATGTGGCAGGATGTTGCCTGGAAGTGCAAATTCAGTCCAAGGAAGAAAAGTAAAGTGCCCAGATCTCTAACCACTACTGTTCCCTATTTTCCCTTCACAGCTCACCTGTTACAGTTCAGCCTCTGGACTTTAGTGTGCAGCATCACTTTCCACACATTCTCTATGCCACAGGAGTGAAACAATTATTCCTTTCAACTGGTAGCTATGCACCAAAATAATTTAACGTATTTGGCATTTGCCTGTTGTCTACACATTAATTAAGATCCAGAAATAGTTTCTCTTTTAATTTGGCATAATTTAATGGGTCTATCTTCCTTCAAAGAAAAAGGTTTCACTATAAAGTCTTATCTTGCAATTGAACAGGCCTGCCTTTACCAACTTTTAAACAGCAGGTTGTTATTCTAGAAAAAATATCGCATTGTTAACCTTATTATCTGATATGAGGAGCATTCAAAGTACAGGTACTGTGACATTCTGATTAAAAAATACAGGGTGCTAAGATAAGCTTCTTTCTTAAACTTTCTTTTATTTTAGGGAATGTATGGGCAAATCAATTTTTTAAGAGTACTGCACCGCTGGTGGTCTTTCTTCAAACTAAAAACGTATAAAACTGGATACATGGCAGAGAACTGCATACGGTTGCTTCCATAAAATGCCACTAGATGTTCTAAAATGGCAGTATTCTCCCAGAATAAAAGAATCCTGTTTTAGAAAAGGTAAGAAATCAAGAAAATCATCTACAGCAGAACAACAAAAAAAAACTTTTATCATCAGCGTATTACATAATTAACAGAATTAACACTAGTTTTATGCCATAGAATACAAAATGGGGACATGAATGAAAGCATCTTTCTATATGATCCGATATGGAAGAGGATGATATACAGCAAAGGTGATGTTATGGGACAGATCGACTTTCAAGAAGTTAAACAGCACATCATCTTAAGGGGCACCACACCTAACTGGGCAGATGTAAGAAACAGTGTGCTGCAGGTATCAGTTTTAGGCCTGCTGCTTTTCCTGTTGCGATACATACAGATTCTGATAGAGTTGACCAAAAACGTACATTTGCCGATGATGGAAATATAGCAGGAGTGGCAAATGGAAATGGAAGCAGAAAGGTTTTTTTTTTTAAATCCAAAATGTTGACAGGGCAGGAATATCCACTATACATCTCGCATGAGTGGTTCTGAGCTGCCGGAAGCGAAGCACACGAGATCTGGGTGTTTATGGCAATTCTCATGTTTCCACAAATGGAATTATTGGGTAAAGAGCAAATTATGTTTAACAGAGGTTACAAATGAGTTGGGGGTGGGCATTCGTCCCATCTGGAATTAAAACCATAGAAGTTTTGCTCAAGATTTACAACGCACTAGCAAGACCTCAATACCTCAATTACAATACTGTGTTCAGTTTTGGTTACTAGACCACAAAAAGCACATCATATTCTTCAAATGCACGCAACGAAAAAGCAACGAGAAAAGAATTCTTCAACTCAGGGGATTGCCACACGAGGACTGGACAAGGGAGCTAAAGTGTCACGGATTGAGAGAAGTTTTGATCCTAGTATATGAAATAAAACACAGTATAGATAGGGGTGATGCTGGGGACTCATTCAACAGTAGAATAAGGACGCAAGGCTGTAGTCTGAATCTAAAAGGGAGTTCATTTGGATGAGGAACGGGGGATGTTTCATTACACAAAGAGGCTCCTCCACCCGGATGCCTCTTTTAAGAACCTACTTAAACAGACTCTTAAGAGACGGCCCGATTAAATTTTAGATTCACTTAGCCACTAAACTGGCAAATGAGCTAGATGGACCAAATGGCCTCCTGTCATTTTCAGCCTTTCATACGTTCTTCTGTACTGTGTGCTACATTTTCTTTTTAATTAAAACAGCCTCAGACGATAACCAAGCTGCGTTACAGTAAATGATTCTAACAGCCGATTTCATCGCCAGACGTAAAGCTGCAGAGATCTTCTCTCCTTCTCTCCTGCATTAGAAAGCTTGTTTATGTGACCATTTATTATGGAGTAATATAATTAGTTCATGTTGCTATAAAGCCTACCCTTCTAATCCCATGTATTGCCACAGATTTATATAGTGTGTAGCAAGGTGTGCAGTTCTAATTAAGGAAAGCAGTAGGCGAAAATGGAATATTGATTTAGGTGCTCTAAGCAGACCAGCCTGAACTGGCCCACTGAACACTGTAATCTAAACACAGCATGTAATTAGAATATGTAATGCAGCAGGTTCATATATTTATCTAACTTACAGATTGCGGTATGATGGGCAGGACGATCCGACTAAAAAAACACTTTGAATTGTGCTAGTAAAATGAAAATCCCAAATCGCAACAATTTGTTCCCTCCACAGAGCATCTTGAATTTATCACTTGCTGCCCATTGATTTAGCAGATGTCTTTAATGAAGGTGTGCTGTACTCATATTGAGGCTGCTGATGCAGAAGGATGGAATCTGGGGAAATATCACATTTGATGATCAATCCAGGCTCTCACACAAGTAATCACCTGTCCTCTTGAGCTATGCAGACCTTGTTTATTCACATAGATGACATTACATGTACACTGCTATAGTTACAGCACCTCATTCCTCAGAAGGATGAGAGATTGGCCATCCTAACCCCTTGTCCCCTTTCTGATTGAGGGAAATTCTGCTGCAGCTCTCAGCTTTGCTGAATACACCACAACTCAGTTTTTTTACTTTTGTGCCCATTTATCGAAAAAAAAATATTTCCTCTTAAAACAGGTTTTATCAGGACTGAAATGACAAAAAAAATCTAATTTCATTACGATGCAGGGTATACAGATCTGCATAACGGAAAACAATGAATATTGTTTCAGGAATTTGCAGTAATGGGGAGGGGAGATATTTGTTGCAGACAGCTGAAAAAGCTCAGTTTCTTCCGTATTACAGAATTTGAATTGCTTGTGTGGGTAAATCTCTACAGAGTACTTTGTTATTGCACTGAGGAATAACCCTATATTAAAATGCATGAGGGTACTTGGGATTCAAGCTGTGGTGGTGATTAAAAAGGTGTAAATAATTTTGTTTGTAGTTGACAGGTGCAGGCATGTGTCTTACAGTAGGAGAGAGGCACCGCTTTCTGCATTTGAACTTCTCCACCTTTTAGTGCAAATTAATTTCCTTTTACCGAGTGCTCGCTCAGCAATATAGCGCTGTGCTGAAGCTTATTTTGTACTGCCCTGTCGTGCAACAGTATTGCTTTCATCTACTCAAATTTACATTAAGCTGATATTGTGCTTTTAAAAAATAGAAGTATTTGATATGACTTCGTTTGTGAAGCCTACTGAATTCTGATCTGTCATCTGAATGAAGGAAACCGGTAGCATCTCTGTGAAGAGCTTTGAGCGTTTGTACATATAAATGTAGGGGGGAAGGCACACCTTATACTGAAATAAAGAGAAGATGACCATTACCAGGTCAAGGAATTCCTAGCTATGTCCTCTGCTGTCTTTGAGCAGACATCTGTGGGCTTGGACATCCTTAATAATAATAATCATAAGCTCCTTACACTTATATAGCGCTTTTCTGTACTCTCCACTCATAGTGCTCTACAGGTAATGGGGACTCCCTTCCACCACCACCCATGTGCAGCCCCACCTGGATGATGCGACGGCAGCCAAAGTGCACCAGAATGCTCACCACACACCAGCTCTCAGTGGGGAGGAGAACAGAGTGATGAAGCCAGGGGATTATTAGGAGGTCATGTCTGGTAAAGGCCAGGGGGGAAATTTGAGTAACACCCCTGTACTTTTTAAGAACCGCCCTGGGATTTTCTATAACCATGGCGAGTCAGGATCCTGGCTTTATGTCTCATCCGAAGGGCGGCGCCTGTTTTACAGTATAACTAAACTGGGGCATTAGGACCCACACAGACTGCAGGGTGAGTGCTCCCTACTGGTCCCACTAACTCCTCTTCTAGCCGCAACCTTAGCTCTCCCATCCAGGTTCTGACCAGGCTCACACCTGCTTAGCTTTAGTGGGTTGCCAGTTGTGAGCTGCAGAGTGATATAGCTGCTGGCCAGAAATATCTTATTGTTATTTATACATTTGTTATTATTCCTTAAACTAAAGGAAGCAGCGTACCGTAAATGGCAGTTCACACAGATTTAGTCTGATAAAACACTTTATAAAAATATGGCTGTGAAATCTGTAAGAAAGTTGCAGGCTACTTATGCAGCTATTTAATACAGTTCAGAACAATTCGTACTGAACTAATGTGCATTTGAGATATTTTGAGACTTTTGAGAACTTATACAGTATAAAATTAGTTTCTTGGCAGTTACTAATATACAGTAAAAATAATTGGGAGTAAATTAATCTGGCAATATTTCAAACTCATGTGGAGTACCTATAATTTTGCCTTGTCTTCAGTCAAACATCTTAAATAAAAGAACACAAAGTAAATTGGATACTGAGAAAGTTATCAGGATGCCTCTGATGTGGTGCAAATTCACTGCGGCTTGTTACTCTTTATGGCACTGTAATTGTTTTTTTGGGAAGCAGTAATTACTTGATGTGAAGAGGAATGTTTATTTTCTGCCACAGTTCAGTAACTGACTAATTGGCTAAGTTTGACTAGTTCATGAATTACAGTCACTTACTTTCATGGAACCAGGTTTTTGAAATGCATACGCTTGCTGAAGTTCAGATTCCAGTATTATACAGTTACTTTCAATACAATTTAGTGTAAATCATGCAGAAAAGCTCACTTAATGAAATATGCATAGGTGTCTTAACTGGTTTGGTTTACCGTGACACAGGGATTATAATATTACATTAAGTTTCAAAAACGTTTAAAAGAATGTGGAAAGTTATAAATTGTAAAATATCAGAACAAATAAGTATGGCAACCGGCTTGAGCAACACAGGTATTCCTTAAAAAAAGCAGGTTGAAAGGACATCTATGTTGGCTACATCTTTTAAATAATATTTGGCTAAATACATTTTATTTAGTATCGCAACAAAGTCGTGGTTCACAAACAATATTATTCTGGAATATATTTCAGTAAGTGAATCACATTTTGTGCAAATCCGCCAGGACAAACAAATTTCTTCAATTCTATTTTTAGAAATTGTCCACATTTTCTGCCACCTCCTGCTTTACAGCCACATTTTCTTCTCTTTCCGGCTAAAACGCCTTACATATTTATGAAAATATTTGAAAATACAAAACGCACTAGTTACAAAGTTGAAACTGAAAAAAAAAGTGGTTAATGAGTGGGATAACCTTCTCATAATCCCCTGCTGCCGAAGATGATATTCCAAATCCCCAATAAGTCTGTTTACACCAGTTGATAACCAGAAATATCCCAGTATGGACAAAGGTAGTACCCAATTTGTCTCTCCAAAGGTGTGTAGTGAGCAATGCAGAGATGTCACAGGTAATTATAACTCCTTACAGGCTACCAGGCCTACCAATGCAAACGGCACATTCCCTTTCATTATTGAACAGGAGCATAGTTAAGATGATGCAAGAGAACATGGTGCATGGTTTGTGAAGGTGAATTCTCCCCATAAAATAACTCCATCACTGGTCCAGGGACATACTGGCCTTGCCAGCTCTTTCAAACGGGATAGAACATGCAGAGTCAGAAACAGCAGGCGGGGCCTAGGATGCAGACGCCAAGACACAAGAGAAAATGTTGAACTCTCTTCAAATCTGAACTTAAAACCTAGCTTTTTACCATGGCCTATGTCTGATTGCCTGCCTCTGAAAAAAACCTGTATGCTCGTTTCTTCTCTTCATTTACTTTTTATTGTACTTTTTTGTCTTTTTCTTTATTCACAATGTACAGTGTCCTTGGGTTTGGAAAAGTGCATTACGACGTTATAAATGTTTTTATCATCATCATCCTAGAATCAAAGCCTGGATGTTGAAAATCTGTCACATACAGTACAGTCCAGAGAATCTGGAAATAGTACGTGAGGATGACCATACAGCAGTCCTAAAGATCCCAGGGTTTTTCTGTTCCTCTTAAGAGTGTCCAGTAAAATTCATAAGTCGAGGCAAAGCCAGCCTGGCTATAAACTTTAATAATCCAAACAGACACCTCTTTGACAGCCTGTTCCTGAGGTGCCTTAGCACACAGATGTGACTGACTGACACCAACTCTTGATCTGTTGAACATTAAGGCCACAAGAATACACTGGACACAGAACATGAAATGGTCTATCAGGCTCGGCTTAACGCGAAACCAACCATCCTCCTTTGTTTCAATCAGTCAGTACCAAAAAGGGCAGGGAGCCATTGCTGCTGTCCCCCGAAAAGCCACGTCCATCCATCTGAATGGAGGGACGGCACAGTTTCTGGATGAAGACGTCATTCTGTGCCGACAGGTCCCACTCCCACGAGACAGCAAAGTAAGTGCTGCCATCTGACACATCATGGAATCAAACCGTCTGGGGATGGCAGACAAGACCGGCGTGCTAGCCTATGCAGGGGTGTCCTGCGCAGTTGGCGCGGCTTGCCGATATTGTGCCGGACAGACGCACTGTCCATGCAGATGAACATACGGGAGGTGCAGGTCGAGCTTCGGTGCCAGGAACAGCACTTGCAGCACCAAGGTGTTGATGTGGCGGCGGCCCTGCGTTAACAGGAATTTCACTTCTCTTCATTGCCAAACCCCCCCCCCCCCGAGGCCAACGTGACCACAAGAGGCCCAAGGGGAGCAACAGTGGCCCAGCAGGTCATGTATGGATGGCAAAGGGAGAGGAACAGGTCTGAGATTCCTGTCCCCAGACAGTCACGGTCCCTAGTTCTGCAGAGGGCGCGTACACCTAGGAAGACTGGGCTGCATCAGCCAGAGAGCTCTTCATGTGTGGATGTCGTGGCCCAGCCACAGTAGATGGTGCATAGGGAGGGGGGAGGAGGGTCCAGACTGGAACTACTCTGTGTACTCTTGCTTAACCATCTATAACCCAGATGTCTGATGTGCACTGGTGTCAGAGAGGTCAAGTTGGCCAACAATTGTAATCTGTGCTCAGGAGCCTTTTGAACTTCTTTTGAGGCGAGAGACCTGCCACAGGAGATTCAACTCTCCCTCCGACCCGAAACACTTCACACTCCCATCCCGTTGACGGCACAGCACAAGGAAGGAGGGCTTCAGTATGTGGGTATTGTGGATCCCCTACTTCAAAAAAAAGTGCTGCGATGCAGAAGGGGTGGAATTTTGGCTCGAACCCAGAACTCAACCTTTATGAGCGAAGAGGGAGTTTGCCACAACTAGCATCTGCTGGCAACCAAGGCACCAACATACAACAGACAGGTGTTGGGCAGGGCTCTGCAGAAACATGTCAGATGGTCACGCAGCAGCTGCATCTCAGACAATATGTCAGTTGTGTGGTCTGAAGACTCTGAAGCGAGGAGTTAATCTAAGGAGCCACCAATGCCCCCAAATAAGGTTTACCCATCAAGACAGTGTAGTAAGAGATAAGCTCACGATCCCACTTGCTGTATGGAAAAGTACCACTGCATTTGAGAAAAATAGTTCCTACTGCGTTGAATGCACATACAAGCATTTCACTTTTTCAGTACTGGACAGACGGAAGGAAGGATTCTTTGCCATTTCCAAATTTGAGTGCGTTTGCCGTTTATGCCAAAAGCCTTGAAACAGACTGGATTTCGGGGGAGGAAGTGAAAGAAGTTGATAATCACAAACTACGTCTACAAGGAATTAAATAACTATCTGACACAAAGACTGCTATAGAAATTACAATAGCAGCCAGAGATGAATGTGTGAAAACATACCCGGAATTTGAAAAACAAAACCCACACATGTCCGCAGAATAAATGCAATTAAAAAAAATATTATTAAGGACTTAAAACTAGCAGTAACCTCCTCACCTTTCATGGCTAATACACGCTACTTCACTTCTGACACACATGTATTGTGTCAACCTAAACTCACTCAATCTGTGAAGTATACAAACATGAAAAGCCCACATACTTAACTGCTAAATCACTGCAGATCTTTAGCTCAGCTTTTATGCATTTCATTTAAGAGTTTCAATTCCTCATGTGCAACACTACACAGAACTGGCAGTTCTGGGTGCAGGGTGTTTTTTCCCCACTAGGGGAGGAGCCTGGAGAGGAAGTGGAGCTGAACCGTTCAACTGCCAGAAGGTCACTCCCAGAGGTGGTCCAATATTATGCCTTGTGAAGTAGGCCTTGTACAAAAACCCTAAAAGAACCTTCGTTTGGCAACATGGTAAATGTTTAAACAGCTGTGTTCACTACATTTGCAGATGTACATTACCAGTCAGTTACTTTTAACACACCTGAAGATGTGACAGAAGACACTTACAAGTTTTTTCTGAAGCCCTTTTCTAATGCTGTTTCTCTCCTCTATCAAGAAAGTTTTCAGACTTAAGATTCATGGATAATAAAATATTAAGCAATGAAATAATGAAACTTAATCATTGTTAATTTTAAAATGCATCTTCAGCAAAGCAGGTGACAGATAAAATAAATATTTTAGATGGGTTTAGGGGAGAACTACAAATTGAACGGCAGTGGCATTTACTGTTAAGGCCTCTTTACATGAAACATTGAGGTCAGTAGGGCAAAATACTACTATAGACCTTACATTAGGAAATGCTGGAGCTCTGAGATTGATATAATTATATTTGAAAATGAAGCACTTCTTTGGGGATTTGATGCTAGCCTAAGGGCCTTGATTTTTCCAAGACAATCTATGAAGATAACTTGAAGTCAACACCTTGAGGAATCCAAGTTAATGGGACCAAGCACACAATGTGTAGCTGGCTTTTTGAAAAGATTAAAGGTTAAGAGATGCAAAGCACGGTGCTAAACTACCTTGACTTCAAACAGTTTCATTCTAAGGATGGTTAAAAGCAAACTGTGTATTGTTAGAGCAGAGTATTAATGAGAAATGGTAGTGTTTATTACCATTCTGAATATAATAGCATTGGATTTGTGATGTTTAACCTTAAGGTACATTATTTTATCATAACATAAATTACAGCATTATGAGCACTACTGAGGTCTAGTGTAGGTAAAACTACCCACAGGCATGAAAAAGGGCAAAGTTAGTCATTCACACTTTTTTTTGTAAATCAATTCTGTACAGGTCAGAACACCTACAATGCCTATAGTCCTGATTCCATGGGAGAAAGGTATTTTATTGCTAAATTAGCAGTAGTTGTCAGATGGTCAAATGCATATTTAAACCGCAGTTAAAGTGAAAAAACATTAAGTCAATAAGAATGGTGCCGCTGACCTTTTAGATTAAAGCTTCAGTTATTAAATGTTATTTGTCAAAACTGAACTTTTATAAGCAAATGGTTTAATTGGTCAAAAAGGTTATAGTTATTAATACTGTTCTTAAAATACCATAGGTAAAATGTTTATATTACTGTAGGTCATAATTGGTATTATCAAAAGACTGACACTTCCCTATCCAGTGATCACCTTGGGACGACAAAATAACAGTACTGCACAAAACTGGTCTAAGACACATTAGGAATGCATTCAATGAAAAAATGATGCAATACAGTAAAAGCTGGTCAGTTCTATATTTCCGCCTATTCCCGCAAAATGTTTCACTTTTTCCCCCCAACATTCTCGGGCCAAAATCGCCTATTCTGCGCGGGCGGCGCAGTAGGAGAGTAAACGCAGGCATCCACTTGTGCAGTGCTCAAGGGTTTACTTCACCCAACCTGCTTTCTGTCTCTGTAAGAAGCATCATGGGCTATGATGGGCTCTGTGTGTAGGCCTGTAATCGGAATAGTGCCTATATGTAACTCGGTATAGTGCTGCAAAATAAAAGAAACGTTAAATTAAAAAAACTCTGTGGTCGCCCAAGTTACCACCTGTCACATGTCTCCTGGAAAAGGAGAGCAAGTTGGGTAAAGAGAGGGAAGTGCAATCATTTACTTTGTCTGTTACTACTGAACGCTAATACGGGGTAAGCTGCAATATCGTTAGTGGTCTAATTTGTTTGCACAAATAATGTGAATTATAGGAGAAAACAATGACCAGTTTTGAGGTTTCCAGTATCATTTTCATTAAAAATACTTCCTACCAATAATTACTAACACTCTTCTCTGAAATAGTTAACAATTTACAACAGAAACATTACTATGGAAATGCTTGGCTCACAAGGCACAGAACCATAACCTAATTTACCCATAAGACATTAAATCCCACAGTTGCGTATTCGCCATTCGTGGAAACGTCAAGTTACCTAACCCTTGTGAATACTGAGGTTTTACTGTACAAGTTGTGGGGGGAAAAAAAAACAGGCTGATGCAGATGTGGTTTTTCAAGAATACAGAAAAGCAACAAAACAGACAGGAAAGCATGCATTTAAAGAAGACAACCAAGCTCTGTACACTACTTCCACATTTTTTGTATCTTGTCTAGATTGTTTACATCCCATACAAAATCTAGGCAAGATACAATCCAAACACTCTCTGTATTCTACCAGATTGCTGCAATCAATCACGCTGTGCTTCTTCACCCTTTAAAACAGGGAATACTTCAGTTCACAGCCATGACATTTTAACACACCAACCGCAACATCATTTATTCCTAGTCCTGAGGCACAGTTCCTAGTCATGTACAACTGTCCGTCCCCTGTCTCCCAGGCCTGCGAGCTGCATTCACTGTGGAGCTCGGCTCCTCCAAAGAAATCCCCTTACACAGCCTGGCTTCCGGGAAGAACCTTTCAGTTCTGTGGAGTGACTGAGCCAGCAGCCCGTCCATTCTAAAGATCCCCTGCAATGATTAGAAACACATCATGTCCTGTTGTGACACACACTGCAAAGCATTACCAGATACAGCAAACAGGGCAACAGGGGCTGCCTTTGTGATCCTCATGACCAGGGTAGGACAGAACGAAGTTTAAGTTCATGCCCACCAACTTTGAATCATATCCCATATTAACAAAGTGAGAAATGCCTGGAATATCCCACATGCAATTGCCTGCAATTGTAACACAGCAGTTTAACAGTTTTAAAAAGCTGGTAAGCAAAGCTGATGTGAAGGGGTTAAAACATTTTAATTAAATTTAAAGTTTTGAGAGAAAAGGCTCACTAGTGCATCCGGTATATATACAACCAGTGTGAACATGATTAAAAATTCCAACTAACGGAGTAGTTTGCAAATCTGCACAGTAAATGTAGTCCTTTTTTGAAAATGTTCAAGTAGGTAGCTGCGTCAGCATGCGTAGGCTGCAAAGGAACAAGTAAAGGTTTACTCTTTGCTGAGAGGAGAAAAAACACTTTTTTGAAAATGAGTACAAAAATAGAATATTTTTGAAAATAAGTGCAAAATAACTTGGTTAAAATGGTTACTACACAAAAAATGAAGAACAACTCAGCTTCGTTCACAAAGACAATGGCAAGGCTAAAGTCTTGTGTTTTAATAAAGTCTGTAATGAGTAAAAGTACAAAAGCACAAGATACCAATCAGTGCCTGAAATGAACTTCACATTCTTACAAATCAACAAATCACTTAGCACTTAAAGAAATTCCTATAGGTACAGTAGTCACAAGTTTTCAAGCAGGCGACTTCCTCTCAGTTGTGCTCCACATTTAGTGGATAATCGCTTCTTACAGTTTCAAAAACACAGATTAAATTTCTTCATGATCTGAGCTGATTAACTCCATTTGCTTTTAAGCAGACGGGGAATTAAAAAGAAACTGCAGTAAAGCTGGAAGCACCATCAATTCCATGCAAATTTAAAAATATGCAATTGGCAGCAACTGGAATATGTGCTTCACCAGACCTACAGTAACTGCAGTGGCTCCCCAAGTACTCGGTGATACAGGTATCCAATTAAGACAAGAATTGAATAACACCGTCGGGGGTCTCGGAAATCATCACTTAGCTCACTGATGCAATACTGGAAGGGCTCATCGACGTAAAAAAAACTAGAGCAAATGGCAAATATGTTAAGGGTTACAAAACAGTAGCATTTGTTAAAGCTTTCCAGTGAGCAGCCATTAAAATAATGCCAAGCCTGAACACCTGCAGCAACTCTTTCCACCCTATTGGACTGTAGGCGGGCATCATTTCTACAGTGTGGGTTTAAGTAGGAAAATCACAGTCAGAAGACAAGTACATTACAAACCTACTGAAACAATTCAAGGGCAAAGCTTACAATCTTCATTTGTATGTGCTTTTGATATAGACATAATAATAACAATACATGGTTTTATCGTCTGTGCAGAATCTACCTTAATACCCCATCTTATTTTTTAAAACTTTGACAGACTGAGGTAATGAATACCACATTTAAACATTTGATTAAACTGACCATACTGAATCAAGACGGCATTAGTGGAGCTCATTACATTAATGTACACGTGTGTTAATTATGACACTTCAAACATTAGTGTTAACCATCTATTACACAAGTCCACCGTGTAATAACATTTCCTCACTAAAAAAAAACTTCAAGAAACCTCATTTAAACAACAAAGAAGGTAAATTATATTGTGAACACTGAACCTTTTTCACAAGTACAAGCACAACAGAGAAGTTGATTTCTAAATAAGAACAGAAGGTGATGCATAAAATACAAATTAAGAACCCGAACCCCAGCCTCAAAGACTGGAAAAATATCACTGTATATAAAATCTAAATCAATCAGAACCAAACGACTTGTAGACCAACATTCTGAAACCCTGATTGGAGAAGACAGTTGAGTTCAGGTTCAGAATGTTTGGTTCACAATCACTGCACTGTAAATATTTTACCAATAAGTAAGGCGCCTAAATGTAAAATTTCCATCCTGATTGAAGATGTCCAGCAGATGCCACAGATGGTTTGGATACTCCTAGAAATATATGTTATACATGTATATTTTAAATAATGTATATGAAAAATGACAGGACAGCACACAAGGTGTTTACAGAACAGGGAAAGTTGTTCTCAGTTACCCTATATAAGCTTAGGTGACGGGTTGCGAAACACTTGCAGTGCACAACACGACTGCCACCATTATGTGTTTATGAGTAAGGTTCTGACTGACAAACAAGAGGAGGGCATTTGGCCACAACAACCCATTTGGTAGTTGGTACCTAACCGAGTCTAGATTAGATAAATGGGTTCATGTTTATTGCTTGGACACACAACAACACACAAAATGCAACCTTACTAACCCGGCAGAAAAGAGACAGATTTAATGCAGCAGAAGATTAAAAAAAATACATTCCCTTTAAAAAATCTGACGATATTCATAAATGTTTCTGATTAACTGTGATAAAGGATGATTCAGTAGATTCCGATCCAACCGTTTTTCCACAATGGCACTATTATGAGCACTCATACGTACCAATTTGTTTTTGGACCAAAATGTAACTTTAAAACTTTAAAAAACTTTGACAAAAATCTGCAACCTGAAACCAAGCAATTATTTTCTGCTTGCAAAGGCTGCAGTTTGAGGACACGGAGGACTTAGAATTGATAGAGTAATTGGACAAACATTTCATTTCACTCACTGGACGACCTGAACACAGACTGGCATCCAGATTTTGGCTGCCGAAGGAGCAATTATTGGTCAGGGTCCTCCACTGTGCTTACGCTCGAAAAAATGATCGGCTATAAGGTAGATGACACCAACTGACAACCCAATTAGGAAACGGAACTGTTTTAAAGGTTTTCAGTTCAGCAAGAGTTAGGTTTCTGAAAATAAAAGAAAAAGAAGCCACCTTTACATCGCTGTAAAAGCACAATACTTTCAAATAAAAAAAACGCCAGGGAGGCAAAAAAAAAAAACGTATCTCCAAAAAGAGTCTTGCAATTAAATTTAGCACTAACCTAACAATTCAGCACTTGCTATCTCATTTTGGAACTCTTTCAGAACAGAGATGTTTAAAACTCTCTGTTGATAGAACCAGCAAATAATTAAACCATGAGTGTGCTATATACTGATTTTTTACTCCAAATAATATATACAGATTGGAACAGTTGTGCCTTTTAATTATTATTTTTTTTACAAAGAACAGATGGCTTTCATAACTATAGACTGTATTGAACACTTACAGGACAAAACTGGGATTTTGAAGAGAAGGAATGCTTTTGCGATTCACTCTGTGATTTTTGTTACCTGAGGGCAGAAACCAAATTATCAGAGAAATTTAAACCATATCAGGTTGAGTGGTGACCATAGTCAACAGGACAGTTCCTGGAGAAAAACACTATCCTTTCTTTACCACCATGTACTGGAGACTACATGGAAGTGCATTGAAAACTGAGAACAGGAGTCAATTACCCAAAGAGTTGTGGGATTAGGGAACAAACTACCCAGCCATGTTGTTAATGCCAGTACCCAGCCTTCTTTCAAGAAGTGACTGGAAGAGATAATTAGATCAATTTACTACTAATGCCGAATAGCCTCCTCGGGTTTCTAAATGCTGTTATGTCTCTTGGGCACAGTCTTCTTTGACTCGTATAAAACATTCTCAGTTGGATTTAGATTAGGACTTTAAATACGCCATTACAGAAACCTGGGTTTACTCTCCTTTAAGCAATCTGAAGAACCCTGTTGTGTTGAAACACCCAGTTGTGGTTTAAAACAAGCTGGGCTCAGAGCTGCTGTTTCTCAAGTACCGTACGTTTCATTTTGCCATGGACAGGAAATGCTCTCTGCCATTTGAAGAAAAGCCTTAATTCACTATGAATACAGTTTTTAAAAACCTGTTAAGGAGAACATATTGAACATAACCCAAGAATTTAAAATTCTGATATGAAAACCCAAACTTACATGCCTCTTCCAAATTAAGAAACCGGTAAATGTTAACATGGTATAAATATAAAATAATCACAACAGAAGGTACTTCAAATTGGTCATTTCACTTGTAAATAGAATTTTAAAAGTGCATAATTTCAGTCTTTGCTCAGAAGTCAATTATTTTTCCCAGGTCACCTACTCAGGTAGCAATTCTCAGGTAGGATGTGAAGAGCTCTGCAGAGCATTCCTGATGCAAATAAAGCTTTTTTTAGCACGCATACATCACGTATTAAAAGCTCTGCTTTTTTTTTTGTAAAAATAATCACGGGAAACAAAAAACTGAACCATTACTCAACATAAGCTTTAATATTTAATTTGCAAGCAGAAAAAAAAAGCACGGGAACACTAATGCACTGCGCCAACACCATGGAACTTGAAACTTTTTCAGATTATTTTAGAAACGGCAAAAAAAACAAGAAGGTTCCAAATATGTAACCGGGGAAAATAAAAACCCCATGAAATCCACGAAGGCCTGTGCAGTATTTGACAGGTTCCTTCCTGTCGGTGTGTGATAATCAGCTTCATGGACAAAACACAAGGGGGTTTGCAAAAAAAAACAACCACCTCACTCCGGAGGAGGCTAACCTCCCAGAATGCAAAGCATTTAACTAGTAAATTATAAATGAAAGGCAGCTGCCTACCTTTGTGTGCATTAGTGTTGACTCAGAGTCCTCCACCTCCTACATCCCTGCTCATGTGCCAACCCCTGGTTAACTACAGCACTACTGCAGTAGGCCAGAGCGAGCAGGGCGAGGCAGAGAGGTGGGCAGCTGGCGGAGTGGGCTGAATGGAATTAGAAGCAGACGTGTGGAGAATAGTTAACTCTGTTTATCCAAAAATGTTGGTGAGAAATCAGATATTCAAAACCATTTAAAAAACTTTGTTTTTTTATGTTGGGCGGGTGGAAGGCACTTTGCAGATAATGGATACTTCAAACGTGTATATTATAGCGCAATAGGACGGTTTTCCGAGAAATGATTGTGTATTTTTATGGTTTGGTTTTAAGCTGGGGTTTATTTAAGGACGGTGAAAGAGAACTGATTGCAATTTAGAAAACCCTTAAGACAAACTGTAGTCCGTATGAAGGTCGCCTGCATTTTTTCACCAATTTGCTCCTGTAGACAAAATAAAAACCTTGTATTGTATGCTACAGGAGTAGAAAATATAACTAGCAAAGAATCACACAATTGCATTTTCAAGATCCATTATATTCGATACCTCAAAGCCCTTATGTAACCACATGTAACCGAGAAGTTAAAATGTTACAGGACTTCAGAGTATCTACCACACTAAGGTGTGAAGCCTAAAAGGGCTGGCGCACCTGCATGGAGCAGGAATCTGACATCTGAAACTTTGAAGTCTCTCAAGAAACAGTACAGTAGACGAGATATAATCTGTACAAAAGGCTGTGGCAGTTAAAAACAGAAAGCACTAAGAAATAACTGCTACCTCTCACCAGGGACTTTAACGGATCTGATCTTTTATCTCGAGATAGTTTCAACAAAGACGGGATTGAGGGAAACCCCGAAGGGACAGGGCTAAAAAGAAAACAAAACGAAACCTCGTATTGGAGCTGGGAAGGTTGCGTACCTACTGAGGGGACAAAGAAGGCTTTTCCCCATTAGACAGACTTACGGCAGGCATACCAGAGACAGTATGCGGACAGAGGCATGGTCCATAAACCCATTCCAGCTGCAGAAATCTAAATCTACCAGGGCCGAATTATCTTTGTCTCCACAGTCTGCAGCAGGAGGGGGTGGGGGGAGGAGCAGGAGGTGTGCTCCCTTCAGCACAGAAGGTGGAAGCGAGCAGTGACATCCTGAGCCTCCAGTCACGCAGCTGTGCGCTAATCAGGAGGAGAGCGGCCACTGGCACAGTCTGGTGAGGGACTGGGCAGCCTCTGGCTACTTCTAGACCTGCTGTCTCCCTCTTTAAAAGAACAGCTTCAAAACGCCCTTGGGGGTCGGCAAGGCTCGTGCACGGTTCACACCAATGCATTTCTCTCGGAGCGGCAGTGAGAAGCCAATGGAACAAAATGCTCGAAAACAAAACAGGACTTCCACCTCTGCTCCTGATTACCGATCACAAAAGAAAGGAAGGTGAGGAATGAGAGGAGGCTGTTCAGCCCATTGAGTTTCTAGTTGGTAATTAATCTGAGGATCGCCTCCATCTGTTTTTCGGAAGAAGCCAGGGTATACGCTTCAATAACATGGCTGGACAGCTTGTTCTATATTCGTTCAACCTTTTGGGTAAATAAGCACCTGCTGTTCTCCGTTTTAAACTCACTTCTCTATAGTTCCGACTTGTCTCTTCTGGAGCAGAAATGTTTTCATTGTAGGTGAATATCTGAGGACATTCACAGTACTTAACAAAGCCCCTGAACCTTAATAATAAGAGGAGGTGGTGATTGTATTTCAAAAGTGAACTACAGTATGTTATTATGAAATGATATAGCACACCTGCACACCTTCATATTTTTTCTGTTGGAGAGTCACTTTCCACATCACCTCTGTGTCATCAAGTGTGCATGGTCATTTCACCTTTAAGATTGTGTTAGGTCTAATGTACAGTGGCCTTTCCTGTATTACACATGGTCATCCACAGTACCTTGAATTAAGTCTGTACTGTTTAGACATTAATTTGTTACCAAAGCAGAAGATCAAAATACTGTGTAATTACAATGTTAAAAAGCCTGTCAGGTGGAGTCCTACCATGCTACATCAGTTTAAAAATTATACCTTAAAAAGCAGGAAACAAAATAATTTGACAAAAAACAGAGGAAACATCTGGTAATGCCCAAGGGACATACCTGTTGAGAAAGCTGCAGAGTTAGGCCCTACTTTGTTTTTACATTTGTACATTCGTAAGTCCTACACTTCCTAAATTCCGGTAAAAAATAAATAAATTTGAACACTAGCCTCAAATCCCAGCACCACCCATCCTAAAAATATATTTTTTTGTTATATAAAAAAGCAAATAACATACAAATTATTTGAAATCAACGAAGGGCTGAAAATAAATGATTGGACACCTGTATAAATACAATGAATAGAGCAGGATCAAGAACGGGTTCTGCCTGATAGCAGAAAATGTAAATATTGGTACTATAGATAAATCCAAGGAATAGTATTAGTCAGCTGAAACCAAAACTTCAAGATGTCAAAAAGTTTGTGTTATGGGTACCTCGGACTGAAGTTAAATACAACAGACGGGGGCAGCACAGATTTCTGCAAACTGACACTTGGAGCGTAAGGAAATCTCCCAGTTATTTTTAGAAACAGCTTCCTGCAGTTTTCCAGGCATGTAATGCCTACATCACACAGCGTCACTTGGCCTGCTAAGCTGCCGACTTAACTACTTTGACAAAGTAAAAAAAAAAAAAGTCAGAAAACAAGTCTAGACAAGAACATTCCTGCCTTTTGACTGACCCACCATTTGACCGACTTGCTAAACATGAGGAGGCATATCAAACCACAGGCTTCCAAGTCACATTCGTACAGGGAGTGTGCCCTATTTAAATGTCCTAACAGCTGACAACATACGGGGACTGATCAGACGATTAATTGTAAGCAAACCGATATCTTTAAATGAAGCCCAATGCAATCTACATTCTTGAATGTGTAGTAAATTTTCGAATGCACATCTTTGTCACACTAGCTGTGTATTTGGAAATCATTTTAATCCTATTCACCGCCTACATTAAGTGAAGAGTAGGAACTATGCAAGGCCTGGGCGTAGATCTTGCACGCTTCCTTTATATAATTAACAGGTTCCACAATCTAGATGATGTGAAATCTTGAATTTGAATGGAATTCATTTATGGTTTCACTTCATTTTAAAATGTATTTCAAACAAATGATTCACATCCGGGAATGTTAGCCTCAGTCACAGATTTTACTTAAGCTTCCCTTTGTAAATCCTTTTTTATAAAAAAAAAAAAAGAACGACATACCCTTAAAAATCAAACTGACACAGTGAGAGCTGCTGCACAAAGATGCTTATAGTTTCAGTCGGAACGCCGCCATGTTCAAACCTTTTCTCTATCCTCTGCACTTACATTCGTGCGCACCTTGAAGTTTTTTCCAACTCCATCTAAACAGCAGAAGGGAGACTTTCATCAATTTTATAACCGCTGAGGAACAGAGCAACATTTGTCACGCATGCATCCGTGGCAGTGTGTGGTGTGTGAATGCTGGAACGCTCTTGTCCAGGGCCGGCCCTGGGGTGGGAGCAGGTGACTGCTCACTCCACTCCCTCTTTTCCCATCACATTAAAATGCGGGAGATGATACCTGTTGATGGTGGGAGATGAGGGTTTCTCCCCAGAGTAGGCCGGTGTGTTGAAAAGGCAAAGGCTGCTGTGGCCGCAGATCATGTCCTCCGTTTCATGATTTCATTCTCGCCTCCGTCCTAGGTGTAATTTGTACTTTTCTGAATAACATGTTTGAGTGAACCGATGTTTTTGGCATCGGGCAATGTATTATATCCTGTATTCTGAGGCTAGGGTGCCTTCCAGCCAAATTCCCATCAATATGTTTCAGCACTAGAAAACTGCTATACTGTGTGGAATAAGAAAGCAGTGGCACAAGCTGACATCTCAAACGGACATTTCCAAGAGTCAAGTGGCATGTATCATGCTCGGCTGACTGGATAGAGATTTCAATTCATATAAAGCCACGGCAACAATGATATTTCTTTCTACAACTAATAGCCAAGGATCATCTGGGGTACCTAACACTTTCCTGTACTTCGAATTGAAAAATTAGGCATACTGCAAGCTTTTAGCATCGGAAATTGCAACCAGTAAATGAATATGAGAATAATTTTACAACTTATCTTGATCTTCATAGACACATCCACTGAGGTGGAAACTAAATGTAAAAACGTATTTTGTCAATTCCAGAAAACATCCAGGATGTCCGATTTGTTTCTCGTTTCTGCCAAAACATTGGAGAGAACTTCACTCTTCCCAGTGAGCTCCGGTGGTAACACTTAAAATTCCTAGCGAATGACTTTAAAGTTTAAAATTGCAGCTAAAAGGGGAAGCCTCCAAAAACACAGCGCAGAACCAAAAACATGGTACTATAATAAGCACCTGGGACTGCAGAAATCCAACACCATGTCGGTCTGTGGGGGCCAAAATCCACATTCATTTGATTCTCAAGTGTTTTTTCCAGCTCTTCACCCCCCACATCCTAACGTGACTGCTGGGCACCAGGTGTGAACTGACGCTGGAGAAATCTCAGCTGGCCAGGCGTGATTCTCCAACCAGGCGCCTCCCCAGAGAATCAAGGCCACAGCCTACACTTTAATCTGTTCATCCACGCTTCTCTTCCTGCTTGAGAAAGACAGAAAGGTTCTCCCTCAAAAGGGTCAAGAAGGACTCCCACGCATTTGGTTGTATTTCACTGAGGAAAGGGCTTGTTTTTATGGGTTTACTGCCATTTGAATTTGAATAATGTGGAGTTAAAAAAGAATCACTTCTTTCATATACTTCACTTCACTCAGAGCATTCTTACAACCATGGCTTCAAAAAAAAAAGTCACAATGCACCATGGAGGCCTAAAAATAAAATTAAATTCCACTACTACAGTTTGTGCAGTTTCTATATCATAGTCTGAAATCTTCCTACACAATCATGCTATGAATTTCTTCTGAATGGAACCCATTGATCGTTTTATTCTCGTAGTTTTTGCCTCGACACTCACAATCCATCATTACTTTCATACTGAGGAACCGCATCTCAGCAAGAGATAAAGATGTGGGTGATCTTCAGGCCATTTTGGAGGGAACGGCATGGAGTAACATCACCGAACAGACAAGCTATCAGTGGAATAAATCAAACCGAATTCGTCGGGACTAAACCCTAAACCCACATTTACATCCCCATAACTCCCCCCCCCCCCCTCCCTTAGTCTCGCAATACTAGCAGGAGAGAAAAAAAACCCCACTGAGGAACTGCTAATGACTTAAAAGACAAAGCTGGCTTGTCAGCCACAATGCTCATTTGTGCAAGAACTGGCTCGGGGGTAAATTGTGTCACAAGCAGTCAAGTCGGTGTTTCGAGCCCTGCCAAGTTTAGTAAGATGAAGGAAATGCTCTGTGCTTAAAGATGAGAAGGCAGCAGTCATGGGATGCACAGCCTTTCTGCTGGTGATAAAGGTCACCCCTTCACTTGGGGTGAGCAGTCATTGCGTATGACAGACTTGAAAGTACAGGAACAGTGAAAGTAGATGACAGATGCTTTACATAAGTGCAAAACTGAACAGCAAAGACATTAACAAGGTCTGCATTTTTGGAGCATTTTTTTTTTTAAGGTTCTGCAAATCTGCACAAGAACCAAAACAAATCTGCCTTTTATTTGTGGGAAGAATATTTACTTCCAGCCTTCACTCCAAATATTTCATCCTGTAAGGTATAGAGATGACAAGCTAAGTGAAGCACTGTCGTTGCATTTCCTCAGGAAAGCCTCTACTTACAATACATTGTCTTTTCAGTATATGAAGGGTGCTTTTCCTTCAATGAGCATCAGACTATATTGGATAGACATTCCAAAGGGCTGTTCTTTCCAAGAAAAGAGTAATAGATCATGGAGAAAATGCCACAAGCCAAGTGCGAAAAACCAGGTTTAACATCAGTACTATAACCGAGACTTATTTCTTCACTAGAAAAGTGAAGATTTAGTCCCGTTTACCAAGCAAAGTTACAATAAAAACAGCTAAGCTCAGAAACATAAATGAGATGAGGAATCTTAGGACTTAAGAAGTGTTTACCATACCACAGCACCCACGACTGTACTCATCTCCCATCCTTTCCTCTCTGATCTCTTGTATCTGCTGCGTGGTACAGAAACCCCCTGTATACCAGCCTGCTGGCTGTACCTGGCCCAAAGATTACTTTGGATTATTCACCTGTTAACCTGTATAAATATCCATCTAATCGATAGAACGTTGCTTATTCCTGGGTATAGGCCCTGGTAACCCACAGCCTATCCTGAAAGAGCAGGGTGCAAGGCAGGTCCGAGAGCACGAATCACACGCCCCAGTCCATCGGAGGGCTGTGGAGAGTGACAATTTAGACAACACCCATGTGAAAAGGGGGAGAGGATGCAAACTCCACATGCCCAAACTCTGCTCCAAACCTTCGACTGCGAGACAGCAGCGCCCACCGCCCCAACAAATAACTAGAAGAAAAATAGATAGCACTGCCACCTCTGTATGTATCCCCATCAACTGTCCGTTCCTGCTGTTGAGATGAAAATTACAGAGCAAAACATGAGTGTGTTTTGAAGTGCCCTGTGACTGGCCCGTGACCCGTGCGAGAAAATCGCGCAGAAGCGAAGCATCACATTCGTGACAAAACCAGGTGAATTTGCCCTTTGCAAAGAAATCAAATACATGGCCTGCAAATAAACTGAGATGTATAAAATGGTGTGCTATATTGTAAAAACGAGACCCGTGATTCAAAATGAAATCCCTGAACAAGAAGCTCCATTTCACTCTGACCTTAAAAGATGAAAGGCTGGTTCAGTGCATATATGATTTATTAGAAGTTTTGAGTTTTTGATTATAACATTTTATATTATTTGGTACTGAAATACACTAACTAAACAGTTATACAGTGACATACACTGTGTGATTCTAAAAAGATATGGCATTATTTTCTTAGTTTAAATAAGTACAATTAGAAATGTAATATACTTGATTGTGTTTCTTAACATATCAAAGAAAAATTAAGTTACCTGCACAATTCTGCCACTTTTTCATTGGGGACTATGGACCCATAGCCTATAATCCTTAGTAACACCCAGTTCTTCCCTGAGGTAGAGAAGTGGCTTTCTTCACAGCCAGCTAAGCCAGGATGTTTTTTTTCTTGAATGTCGGATCTGTGCCATTTGTGTTCATTAGGAGACAGCCCAGCTGAGGGGAAAGGGTTAATTACACCCCATTAAGGAGCCAGTAGCTTTGATAAAGCATGTGTGCGGTCACCCCCATCTAGTTAGGGCATGACATCGCTAGTAAATTCCTAACAGAACTCATTTAAAAGCTGCCTTGTTCAGTAAACGTTACTCTGTTATAACAGGTCAAGTAAATTTGAGAAATGGACTAAAAAAAAAAGTCATTTTTCAGAGAACTCACAAATGTTCTTTACCTGTTTATATATATATATACACACAGAAACAGAAATACTAAACGGACTAAAGATAAACTTTTAAGCAAAATTACCCAATAAGGTACCTTTTATAATTGTTCCCAAACATTATGCAGTAAAAGAACAGTAGGCCATTTATTCAAACCGATTTCCCAAATAAAGACTGAGGAGGCCTTATGTCAGACAATTAAGTGATGCTGAAAAATAAAATCGATTAGTTAGCAACACTTCTATGCATGACTTTCAGAAAACGTAAATTCAAAATGGATTTACCCAAATTTAAAAGAGACAGGAAAAAAAAAATTCCATTGGTAGTCTCATACACCAGAGCCCTATGCTGGTAAAGATGATCAAGCTGTGCAATGTCAAAATGCAAGTCAAAGGCTGTGATGGTATCACTGGTCATGAATTGTCATACTGCAGTTAACCTTCCACAGTAATCTGAATATGTAGCAAAATCAAGGGGGTGTCTAGGTCGTTAATAATATAGATATAGATAGAAATAGAGTTCTACAACCCGTTAAAATATTATGAAACACAAGGGATTTAGAGTTTGTACTGCCAATATTCATAACTGGACAAAATTAAATCTATATAATATATAATTACATAGATTTTCAAATGGTTTTGAGGACGTGATCTTGGTGTATAAAAGTAAAGTATGGAACAACACCTCTCTTATAGGACACTTCTTGAAAATACTAGCCCGTGAAGGGAGACATGATCATGATAACATCACCTTTAGAAGAGGGTTTCAGAATGAATATCTCCTCAGTAGATTTATAATGTTTCCAACTTCATTCAGTAGTATACCGATTTGTGGACCTACAAACTAAAAAAAAACTCACTCCCACTTACAGTTCAGTCAGACAGCCCTGTTTAGGAAACCCCCAAGACTCAGCTGCTACTCTGAGCCGGGGACTTCCCCCCCAGGAGAGAGGCTGCACCTCCATCCAGCCCACTGCCTGACTGTAAGGGGTGTGGGTAAAGTGGCAGTACAGCACATGGAAATGACACGTCACTGGGTCATTACACCAGCACGGCTCTTGCAGAGCTCCCCTACTTCAAGAATGAATTCATTAAAAATAAGACATTCAAGTTCTAATGCTGCAAAAACAAAAAAGCTAAGTCACAAGCACCCTCCTTTCTCTCTCTCTCTTCCATCTGTAAGTGCAGCATTCAGGAGAAACTAGGACAAAGCGATAAAAGGAGGCCTGCGAGTGTCTTAATGTCCTCAGCTAATTTCATTAGACAACGTGACCTAGGACAGTAGCGCTTATTTAGGGGTTATTAGGAGATATCCGCAGGCAAACAAGTACGTAAGAAAGGTTATGAAAGAGAGGAAGCCATTCCAGAAATCGGATCCTTTTGGTTGCGAAGAGCTAAATTGATCCAGGGACCTTATCCAGTCATTTCTTGAAAAAGTATTGAGCTTTGAGAGCACAGCTGGGTATCCAGTTCCAGAACTCTGGAATTCCCACCTGTGTTTTCTGGTTCTTGTTTCAATTCTGATTCTCAAGAGTTGATTCGAAAGGTCTTTTGAGGATTGAAGACCTGATGGAGGTCTTCCAAATGTCCTCTGGTTGACATTAAAAAAGTTCAGTTCTTTTAGCCTGTTAATGTGGGACATTCCTTTAGACCAGAAAAGCCTGGTTGCTCTTCTTACGACTGGAGTTCTGTTTTCTTATAACGTGGTGACTTATATTGCAGATGAGGTACTACCAGTGAACTGTACAACATTAACTTCTACATTCAAAAATATAAATCCCCGCAGTCCATTTGAATTTATTTCCCACACTGTCGAGACAATGCAGATGTCCCACAGTGAAGTCTTTCATTACACAGCTTCGTCTTACTCAGTGTTTTCAATTGTGCATTTACAGCTAATATTTGTGTTATGGGGATGTGTTTTTGAAAAGCGCGCTGGTATAGCAAATCAATGGATTCACAAATCAAATTTCCCATTGATTCACTATACAGTGCATTTTTCAAGGGGTGATTAGGTTAAGGGAGTTAGAAATAGTCTACACACTCACATAAGAGGCATTAAAGGCATTTCACTAAAAATAACTTTACACTTCTGCTTGAGCTCTGAATAGTGCATATTTATGAATACAGTATTGAAAAACACATGTACAATGTATTTTAATATTGAAGGTAAAGCACCAGGCAATATTAACCAAACCTTTGTATGAGAACAGCAAGTTATTTGAGTATTAACAGCTACAAAATCAACATATAACAGAGCGTTACAGAACTTAGTACTTTACTTCAGGAAAGCCCAAGTGGCAATTCCTCTTTACTGTGAACCTATAATCGAATCAGAGACTCCCTGCTGAGTTCTTCAGAAGGAATCTGGATTTGAATATCCTGTAACCCCTGGATGCTGTCAGACGGGTGGTTAAGTGAAATGCCGTGAAAATGCATCGAATCTTTATCCGTTCAGTGAAATTTAAAACATGAATCCAGATTGGACAGCAACCCAGACGCACCCCAGTGGGGCTTAGGTGTCGTCTAAGGAGGAGCAGGGCACTGAAAGGACACTTCTGGAGATCGGCTGTGACTTGGGTCACCAGCGTCTGGGGGTCCCCGCGGGAGCTGTCTTTACATGTGCACCCACCTGGGTTCCTCCAGTGGGCTCTCCCTCCACCCTATCTGAGGGGCGCACGATTGTAGTTTGGGGACTCCCGAAATCAGTCAGGGGGCGACTCTGGTTGAATCCCGTGACCTCTGGGCTGGTGCACACATCCTGTTCTGTGGGTTGAGGGTCTTTCCAAATGAGTCACTTGGGAAGCCTAATGTCGTAAAGGCCTTGAGAAGTGATGTTAAGTTAAAATGTAATGGTTCCCCGTTTCTGACTTGGCAGTGGGGTTTCTATGTCGATGCCTTTCGTAAACATCTGCTGAAATTAAGTTTTGAGCCATTTACACCCCTGCCTATGACAAAGAAGAGCATTATCTGCACTCTGAAGAGAAAATTACTATCATACTGTATGTAGCCTTTTGTCTTATTTCCCTTGGTGTATCTTAGAGGATAATTATTTCATGATTGTAAACATAAAAACGGCGTGCTTTTCAGATCAGCAGCCCCCTCGGTTTCCTCACGCGATAGTTTCAAACACAGAGGCTCTGTGGCACCATCGTCACCCAGTTCCTGCCATTATCTGTGAAAATACACGGAGGTCTCAGGAGAATGGACAGGCTCTATCTGAGCACCTGGGCCTGCCACAGGAAGCAGCTGGAAGGACAGATTACATTCTCTAATGGTTCTAGCACACTGCACCGAAACACGTTTTTTTCTCTGTTTCTGTTTCAGGTTACATTGACATCCTGGGCATTTTTTCCTGAATTAAATATTTCATCAGTCTTTTACAGTAATTAATAATTACATCTAAAGACTGTATATGGCTTTTGTATTTGCTTTCCGTCTTTTATTAACTGTAAAAGGGCATGACACAGCTGACTGTCCTTGTGCTGTATCTGAACTCACGTGTTACAGGCAAGATACAAGCAGTACTTAACGAGTGAGGGTGAACAGGGATCACCACATTCTGCAATGGACCACAGCTGTGTATCAGCCTGAAAATAAGTTGATACATTAAAATAGAGTTTAATGAGAAAAAAAAAGTGAATACTAACAATCCTTTGATCAATTTTAAGGTTATCGCCTGAGATTAAATGATACCACAAAAACACTGGGCACATACTGTAAATACAAGGTTTTCAGATCTTTGAAGCCCTGAATACAATTCTACTGCCTGATGAAAAGACAACTTCAAGATCTGCATTGTAGTGAAAATAATCTCGATAGAACACAAGGTTATCAAACACTTGCACAGTACATATAATGTTACAACCAAAAGTATTGGTTTTGTTCATTCGGCAGAACTGCTCATTGACTTTAGTGAATAATGAAAATAGGTCATTAAATTATACTTCTTTATCTGAGATATCTTTTCAGTTCACTCCACGATTCATTCTGACAACTAGTACTATGGACACTCAGTGAAGTAATCAAATTCTGACAGTGGGTGCCAACACGCACGTTAATAAATCCATAGATGACACAGGCTTAAAAAAGAAAGGTGTGAACCCTTGTCCACAAGTGTATCTACATATAAAATGTGGCTCCCAAGATGACACAGATTAAGCAGAAAATAAAATTAAAGTTTCAGATCACGATAAAGAAATTAGATACTGTTGAAATCCCCAACCTTGCTCTGCCCAGCACGATGCTCATGCACCCTTCTCTGGAGAGACAGAAAATGCTGGTTGGACTCCGAGCTGCAACACGCTAAATGGCTGGTGATGCAGGAGGGTGACAATTGGGTGACAGTGCCGCAGAGCTGTTCTGAGAGTTTGGGGTGTCTGTCTTCAAAGCTTCAGTAACCCGGTGGCCCTGACCGATGGAGTGGAATGAGTGTCCTTGTCGTTTCAGAAAGGCTTTTTACCCATTTCCTCCTTGATGTTGTGAGCTATGAGCTGAACCCTGGAAGAAACTTGTAGCTTTTAAGGTAGGCTTTTTAAAAACGCATGGATTTTGAATATCGATGAAAGGTTTCTGTCAACTGACTGATCATTTATGCCCGACCAGGATCACTCTAGTGACCGAGCGTTGCACATGCACTAAATCACCTCATCAATTGGGAGAGTTCATTAGCCACAGGCGACAAGATGGTTTAACCTGCTGTATATTACACCAGTAGAAACTCAAGAAAGGAAAAGAAAAAGAAATGATACACCATTCATATTAAGAAAACAATTCCTTTGTTCAGACCAGACTAAGCACACTTTTGCTGGCCATTTGGGGTGTTCACAGAAGTTTGTAACCTGGCAAGGAGTTACAGGCAATCAGTCCATCAAAAATGGGCCACAACCCATTGCTGACATCGACATTATTCCCCATCTTTGTGGTCGTTCTCACACTTTCAGCTACACAGCATCAGAAATCCCAGATCGCAACAAGTTATTGGCAACGACATTGATCAGCTCCTGGCAGCCTTTCCTGAGGAATTACCCTGCCGTTACAGAAGTCCAACAATACAATGCTCGTCCTCCCTGCCGTTCTTGCACCAGAGATAACGGTGCGATAACGAACAGATATGGCGTTCATGCTAGCTGAGACTAGTTTGAGCTGGCTCTCTGCACCTGCACACGCAGGAGACACGGCATCCAAGACCACAAGACTGGATATTTCAAAAACACCCCCTTTTGTTTTACAAAAAAATCCTGCAGAATTAACTGCTGCTTTAAAAAGAAATAAACGTTAAAAATCAAATACTGCAGGTTGTCTCAAAAGTGGCAGAAGTAAGATTGTAGCCCAATGGACCTCACATGTTAAACTTTATTTTAAAAATACTGAACATGCCAATATCTAAACAAGAACAAAAACCTGAAAAAAAATTGCACCTGACTTTTAATTCCTGATGCTTCCATAAGGGAGTAGGGAGGATGACCGTATCCCTTAAAGCCAACAGTCTTACTCTTTACCAGTTAACAAATCAATTCTTGTCTCAGTAGTATTTACAATGGGTAAAATATACATAGTTGTATTTGTAAGTACATCAATCTAGCTTAGAAACTGCCAAACTATATGCACTGGAGCATTCATTTTGCCCAGATTTACTCATTCCGTCACAGTATAATATTAATAAAATCTGATTTTTGCAGCTAGGCAACCCACTTGCATGTGACATTTACCTGACAGCTAGTATTAGCAGTATCCTGTAGATACAATAAGACATTGTGACAATCAGCTTCACTAGAACGGTGGCAACTTTACCTTATACTGCATGAATGTTCAAGATATTCAAGTATGTAAAATACACCGGTGAATACAGTAGCTTTTTTTTCGAGACTGCCTTAACCAGAAGCCAAGTCTGATGCATTTTCACACAGCCATTGTCATCCAGCTCAGATTATTGGGTAGTCTTTTATCGGATTTTACAAGGGTGAGTTTAAAAGGGAACCCTAAAGAGATTACCAGATTAAGGCAATCTTGAAGTCTGGGGTCAACAGAGTGGATTTCTGATTCTAGGAGTCTGATTCCAAAATCTATTGAACAATGCTCCCCGGATTTACACTCCTGTCCTTTTTACAGCATTTCTGAAATTATGGTTCTGGGAACTTGTGGGACATGTGTATATCCCTTCAAGAGCATTATTTAGAGTAATAAGTCCTTTGCTACAAGAAGTGATTTAAAAGTCTTCAAGTACATCAATAGCCAATCAAACCTTTTTTTTATCAGATTTTTTTTAATATAATATAAAAACAACCGATAAAGAAAACCATTTTTATTGGAGATGCCTGCACACAGTAAGTTCACAGTAAGTGCATATCATACAACAAGCTGGGAAAGTCAACAGCAATTGTACAGCAGATTTCAAATAAACAAGATATAGAGTGAAGTAAAAATAGTATGTTTTACGAGCACATCAGCAATTCCTTTAGCACTTGTGATTTTTGCTTCAGAAATGCCGGTTTGCAGAGGGGGCCAGTGCCTTGAGCTCACCCAGAATATCTCTATCTTTCCTTATAATTGTGTCTGCACCAGTGTGATGTCAAGGTGCTGCTCCCACACAAGCCTCCATTTTTACACGACTACACAAATGCCAGTTCTGTACAGTGCATTCAAAACTGAATCAAACTGCAAAACAGTGTTCCTTATTCACCACTGATTCACAAAAGGCATAAAGTCCTGCATAGAGTGCTCATTTGATTTTGCTTATTACAAATAAGAGGTCAGCGGAGTACTTTAACACGCAGAGTTTTTGGTTTAATACTCTTTCACCCGGAGCAAAAAAAAACTGCAAAATGTTGCCAGACTCTTTGCATAGTAGATTAGAGCCGAGAGCCTGTTTTTGTTTTTACAAAGATAAATAGATTATAAAGTTTTAAAGCACCTGTTACAGAACATAGACTGTTTTTCCCCCAGTTTGGAATTAGGGGTAACTATTCTAGGTCACCTCCATGCATCTGTAACAGACTATGTATGAACACATTTTGAAGGTTTCTTCAGCAAAACCCAGTCATTCTTATCAATCTATTTGCTACAATTCCAATTTTAGAACAAAGTAAGGAAACCTGTTCCTAGAGGAGTCAGAATGTCTACTGGCCAGTACCCCTCAGGTGCCTGGTTACAGGCTGAGCAATAATTTGCTTGTCCAAGGCATCCGAAACAGGCATTAGAGCTAGAGATGCTTTTGCATAGTTGATCATTTTTGAACCCAGCTGCGCAAATTGCAAAAATGAGTAATAACGTGTCACTTTGCAAAACTGCCCACAAGTCTCCATATATGCTGCATTCTGAGAAGTGCAGTAGAGCACTGCAGGAGATAGAGTACTCTGTATCAAACAGGCACACTTGAGAGCATAGGAAGTTTCAGTCCGATTTCACAGGGAGATACAGTAGCACCTCCACACACATTCAGTTTCCAACCTCCTTTGGGTTATTCCACCTGCAAAACATCACCTTATCACTACAGATGATAATCGCAAAATGAAAACTTTCTAACATACTTTGTGGTAAGATATTACCAGTGAAACTGCAGGTAAAAAGGTACAAATGAAACTAAAATGATAAAAGATAGTACACCAGACTTACAGTTGCAAAAAACAATCCCACTACCATAGCTTAATGTTTTATAGACAAAAAAGGGAAAATAGGTCTTGTACAAAGAGCAGAGATTTACCTTTTGACAAATTTGGATGAAGAAAACAGTGATTTAAAAAAATGATTACATTTTCTAACTCAGTACAAAAAACTCGCTATAATACTCAGTGACTTCATGGATCTGACCATTCAAATTAAATATTTTTAAAACGAAAGAACAAAAGCTGAAGGTTCTATGCTAACTTTGCTGAGACAGTGGAAGATCTGGCATGTCTGAAGGTCTCAAAATGCATGTCTGTGACAGAATTTGAAAAACTTGCAAAGTAATCACCTAAAACTAACCCTTGCAGTCAGCTGAAATGCAGAAATGATGGTTCTCCAACCCAGATTACTTTACAGAGAGTGTCAACCCAATCTGTAAAGTCACTTGCCTGTCAGTGAGGAATTCAAAGCCTTTCATTCACTAAATTAAGTCGACCTGGAGACCTGCATTAGAATCTGCCCAGCAATTCATACTAGAAATTCTGGATGTTCAATCTGGGGACCTGAAGATCGACGTCTGTCAAGCAAAACGTAGCCACTTACAACCAATGTTGGGTCACTGCACAGATATAATCGCAGGCAACACACATGTGCAGCATCAGAAAGCACCTCTATATGGGCAGATTCAGTCCAGATACAGTGCCTTCTCCCTCAACACACTCCACTCAAGTGTTGCCAACTACCTGTAACTCCTAAAACAGTACATTTGTACCAGTAAGTAAAATAAACTTAAGGTAAAAGGAGGAAAAAAAAAAACTTACCCTAAGCAGAACGCAGATAAACCCATTATGTTGTAGATAGTGTCATACGTCACAGTAAGTCATCCGTGGCAACATCCTATTATTGTCACATAAAGCACTGTGCCCTGAAAAAGTTTACAAGCTTGCGTTTTGCTGTGCATGTCTATTTTTACAGAGGCCGGTGCATGTTTACAACGCGCCGCAGACACTAAATCTCACTCCGTTTGCACGTTAAAGCCTGGGGTCAGAAATACCGTAAACATTTATCACTACGACAGTGACAACTGTTAAATGTCATTTAAAGGCATCCAGAGTTTGGCTCACAACTTCTAGCACTCTAGTACACTTTCCACACAACATACACAGGCTGCAGCAGCATTTCCCCCACTGGACGCACAATCATCTGACGTTTAATATCAGACAACTAGAAATGGGGCAATTTCGGGAAGGCTGAGTGGCACCAATTAACCGGGATTGATTGTGTGGCACTGCAGGGCATTAAGGGCCTTGATTCTTAAAAGATCAGGACAACAGGTGTTCTTACCGAGTCTGAAAAAACACAAATCAAAATAGCACTTGGTTTCGTTCCTGCTACCGCCATGTCCAGAAAACACAGAGGGTCTTTCCCCTTCTGTTCCTGAATGCTGCAGACGCCCTTTACAGTAAGTGATCAATTAAAACAAAATGCCACTTCAACCAACACTGTATCATCTTCATACAAACAATGAATGTGTTGAGGCACAAACTCTTCAAATGAAACTGGAATTCATAAAAAAAAAAATGACACTCCCACACATATTCATACACGGTCACCGACAGCAACTCAGAATAACAAAATCTGGGATTTTATGAATAAAAATGGTCACGATAGCTCTCCTTTTCGCAAACACATTTCCCACATTTGAGTAAATGAAGCACTTCTCAGCTTTCCATGGCTAATATATTAATCATATATTTGCACAATATCTACTGACAAATCAAGACTAAGATATTTCATTATTCCCAAGGAAACAAAAACTATCCAGTAAAAACCGCAATGCCAGGAGAAAAAGGATTAAGGAAAAAGTCAACCTCTTTTTAGCATTTTAATAACTCTCTTTGAAAATGAACAGGAAGATAATGAGTTCAGGTGTTACGCAACCCCTGCCCCCCTCCCACACACACACACACCTCCTCCCCCTCCACTCTTCTAACCACACATCCCTGAGAAAGTAAGCGAGATGGAGAGAGAGAGAGAGAGGGGGGAGGTGGCAGCACTCAGGCAGCGCAACAGGCTTAGACTGTCGCTTCGGTGACCAAGCTACTCGGGGTCTCTACCGCTCCGCTTTTAAACAAACTGGGGGGCAGAGGAACACATCAGCGCCACAGAACCTGAAGACGCCGGCGTGAGGCGACGCAGCCCAAACCTGCAGAAGCACCGATTCAACTTACCTAGGGAGAACAGCTGGCAGGCGAGGCAAGGAAACGGCTAGCCTCGCACTTTTTTTTTTTTTTTTATAGTCCCAAGGGGGCAAGCTGACCTAAGTGAAGAATCTGATCCCGTCAATTATCCGCAGCCGGCAGCGGGGGTCTCCCGCTCTCCGTTTGACCCTCTTTGTCCTGTTCAGAACGCAGCCCTTCTGACACATGGCCACGTTGCTGCTGCTGCTGCTGCAAGACCACCATTTTAGGAGGCTCCATGTAAAACCTCCTTCCCTCTGAGGGGGCAAGTACCTGCTTCTTGTATCTGAGCATATGGCTTCCAGTTCTCAAACAAGACCATTTCATACTTCAAGGACCCTGATGCATATTTTATACCATCAATTGCTATTCTAAACCTATGAATTATGCAAGTGTACTGCAGGCATTGTTTTAGTGGAAAGACACCAGCAATGGGCAAAATTAAAATGTACGTATTTTTTAAATAGCACCACTCAGCCTAACACCAGAGTGGAAACATGCATTTCCCAATAACCATACAATTACAGAAGTGCACTAGTATTGACTGAGGCCAACAGTTTTCAGGTGGTCAGGTTTATGCAAATATAACAGCTGCTCGCATTTTCCCACATTTCCTACAAATGCTACAGTGCCCATTTTATTTAGAAGAAAATATTAAAGCATTCAATCACAAGATTAATTATGCAGTAGTAGAACAGCAAAAGCTGATGAAAAATACTATAAAAAGGAGTTTTTACATTTAAACAAGCAGTGCTGTATGGGGACGTACTATGAAAGAGTCTGTAGTATTGCAGTACAACATCTATGCCAACACAAGGCAAATCTGAAGTCGGCATGAATAACAGTGCAGTCCTGGCTGCAACTCCATCGTAAGGAAGCACAGGCTCATTATGCACCTCGACGTTTTCGTCAGTGATGAACATTAATATAAACTTGCGTTTATTTGCAGTCATACACCTCAGCGTAAGAAAGCATGGTAAATCCGTCCTTAAGAGATGCTAAGGTTTCATCTAAGGTTTCCCATCTGAAGCTTTTCTTAAATGAACAATGGCAATTTGTGATAAAACTAGACTAGGAATAGAAATGACTGTTGAAGTGCAATTATGCGGAGGACCTACAGCCCAAAACGGAGAGCTGTCAGAAGAGAAATCGAGTCATTTTGACAAAGGGAACTGTGCTACAAATATGAGGGAGGCCTTCAAATCTGTAATAAATGAAGAGTGTTCAGATAGGGCCTTCTTTAAAAACCTCAACACTGCTGTGAGGGGTTTGCTTTCCTACACAAAGCAAAAAAGAAATACACTTAACATTTAATTTAAATGGCTGGTTAATTTTGGAAATCACAATACTGCTGAACATTATAAAGGGTGTGATCAGCTGGGTTAATGGCTGAATATCAAACCCATTTTGGGAAGCAAATATGGATTCCCAGTTGCCAACGATGCAGAATAACTGCAACACTAGCATCATAATGGTATCCACCTGCCTTTGATCACCAGTGTAATTGCCAATTAACAGCTTTAATTTGCCTTTATTGTATGAGCCCAACTGACGTGAGCTTGACCGCAGAGGTTTTACCTGCTAGTTGTTTTCTATTTAACCCAGCTGTACAAAGGAACAGCAGAGCTAAAATCTCAAATCTGCGGCCGAGCTCAAGAAGAAAACCAGCATTTCTGTAGAATATGTAAACCCATGTTAAGAAGACAATGCACCATACGCTACACTGCAAATTCTTAAAGTTTAGAAGGTTTCAGCCTCACAAGAGCACTTCCTACTGGTGCCTCCTGTGGGCTACGCATCAGCGCCGACCTCTTTTTAAAAACAATCACAATTGTTTGGGTATTTTTATCCCCGTCTTGAGTCACATTTCATCTGAGGTAATGGTAGGGTGGAACAGTTCCCATTTTTCTCCTTCCTTTACATCACATCCTGTTACTGTAGCTCACTCATACAGTATATACTGTACATGCAGTAGAAATTAGTTCATTTTCAGTACTTTAATAATGTTGTACATTGAGAGCAAACAGCATCCATGCTCAGTTAATTAACCATAATACTTGTTCTTAAATGTGTTATTTAAAACAAATTGAACAAAAACAAAAAATCGAATTATTAACATAGAGAAGGTTGAAACTTCCGGACTTTTCTGAAAGGATCCAGTGAATCAGTTTCTGGAAACTAATATTACAGGCTGTATTTTGTTACACTCCATGTATAGTACATTTTGGTTTCTGTTAATTTATAATTCTAATAATTTATCTTGCCCTCTAATTTCAAAAGGGGCCGCTTTTTAACTGTAGTGTTATGGTGGGCCCACAAAGCCCTACAAGTTTGTGTATCTTAATGCGTGAAGAAATTATTACACCATCTAGATATTTTTTAAAGTTGTTCAACACTCTGTTGGGTTACAGCCGGGGGACTGGGAGGGAGTGGTTACAACTCTGAGGGAGTGGAGAGGCAAAGCAGTAATCAAGGTTCTGCGAGATACAAGATGCTGAACATAGTGAAGGGAAGGACTGGTCTATGCAACTAGATCTTTATTTTCTCTCACTGACAAAAAGATGAAGGAAAAACACATTTAACATTTCTTTCACAGAAACATTGCACACGATTTTTCTACTTGAGGCCTAGTTTAAAGGCCAGAGCACAAATCAAATCATTGTTTCCCCAGACGCAGTTTACACCCCCTTGTGGAACAGCTCCGAAAAAAATATGGCAGAGTTAAAAACTAAAAACGGAGAAGGCACGCGGGAGAAGATTGTAGTGTAAGCATGTGCTATTTCTATGCCACTAAACCAGCAAGCATAAAAACAAACTTAAAACGGTGAGGGACCAATAACACTCCGCACGAACAGGTTATAAAATAAAGGCCCTGCAAGGCCATGCTTTGGGGTGAACCCACCGTCCTTGTCTGCTGCTCCACAAGGCCTAGTGTGTCTCTGCAGTTCCTCTACTGCTGCCAGCCCCTGTGCACTCAGCTTCGTCAGAAAGGAGTTTGTTTAGTCCCAATGTTTACATTCCACTGAAGTAAATTCATCGAGGGACAGATCGCCCCCCCTTCTCTGTTTTCATACCTGCCTACACCCTGCTACCCTTTTGGTAAGAGAAGAAGCGGATTAGAAAGATGACAAGTTAAGCTTCAGTACAAAATATCAAAGAGTACAAAAGAAAAACACTGCAAATGACAGAAGGAAGAGGCGTTTTAAATCTTAAAACTATCTTAGTTTTAGAAACACTTTGCAGGAAATACCTGAAGGTTGCTTTACCAAATTCTGCATGGCCAGAGCTTTCAGGTTTTGTGCCGCTTTCAAGTTGTAAAAAACGCAAATGTGTTCAAGAGCATAAGGCTCTGGATCGGTGCCCTTTCTAAACGTCAATTTTGACAGATGAAACTCTTCCAAATCCATCATGAAGAAATGAGGAGACACCCCAAGAACAAAGGTAACACAGATCTCACTGATCATCAGATACTGCGCAATACTCAAAAGAAAGCCAGTGTCACAAGTGCACAGCTGAAAAGACTTCTTGTTTAGTACAGGCTGCTTCTTACATACTGATCAAGAAAGTTGAAGAGCTTAGTCTGCTTCATAAAGATTAAAAACAAAAAGGTTATAATGCAAAACCACCCCTGCGGTAGTAATTCTCTGGGGCTGAGCAGTGTGTGCAGATGGGCAACACTAGCAGCTTGCAGTTTTAGTGGCAGTTAAAGCAGATATCAGGGCCCAGCGTGTCAGGCCATGGCACTCAGTGCGATAAGCAGAACCATACAGAATAGTTGTAACCGCCTCACCTTAACAAGGATGCCAATACTGATAAAAGACACTGCCTAGATAAGATAATGTATAGCCCTCACTTAGAAACTTTGCTAAAATTAGCAAATACTGTACCTTGCTAGAAATTGCTTTTTTGTTGCCTGTATGGAAAGCTGCAGATTTCATAAAGGACTTCAGGAATACTTTTTCTCTCCTTAGGAGAAAAAAAATCTCAATACTGAATTACTAAAGAAAAATCCATGTACAGTATTTGAAAATTAATATTTAACCTGAGGAAAAAATGTCTTCAAAAGTAGATGAAGCCATTTGATATTCCTGATATAACATCAATTTATGAAAATGGATACTTTACAAAATCTACTACATAAACCTATGCAGCATTGTTATATTAACAGTAAACATTTAGATTGATACTTTATTTTTCAATATTATCAACAGTTCATTTAGTACAAAGTGGCATAATCATAAAAGAAGATACTCTTTAAAATAGTTTTAATAACCCATTGGCGTGAATTATTCTTTTCTGATGTCAAACTACTATTTTTAAAACCACATATAGTGAGAATAAAAAAACAATTATACAAGCTTCTGTTTACTTATGCCCGAGACAGGCTAGACTGAAAATCATTGATCACACGCCGTAAAAAGAATTGCACATGATTTCTGAGGAAGGAAAAAGCATCGGGGTCAGTTTTGTCGACGTCAGGTGACTGTGAAAACATCCTTCCTCAGTGCTTCGCTACTATTCTGAGCTGCTGATAGATGAAACATTTTCCTTCGCATTATTTGAAACTCTGACAAGGTAAGGGACTACAAATAAAGAAACGCAGACACTGAAGGATTTGAGAAACGACTCCATGACCCAGGAACGATTATATCAATCTGTTAGCCCTTCAATCTTCTATTTTACAACCACATCTCAGGATGGGAATAGCATTCTTTATTTGTTCTGGGTTTTTTTTTGCCTTTGTGAAGAGGAAAGGAACTGCATTTCAATCTCACTGGTCTCAAAAATAATATTTAAAATATAAACTCACCTTTGGGTGACTGCCCTTTTCATTCTGGGAGTATGTGGGAAGTGAAATATATGGCATCACACCTGTGATAATATTTGCTACATTGCCTGTTACCTCTTCAATCTGGCCTCCTACTTTATCACCAGCATCAGTTCTTGGGTTGAAGATTTTTAGTTCAGGCCATTAAATGTGAATTGTAGTAATTTATATAATTCATATATTTAGGGAAATGGGTAAAGGAGTGTACTTTGCTCAGGTGTTCACTAATGAAGTGAACAACATGCCTCAGGCAGTGGAATGACAAAGTAATATACTTTAAATAGTTAACAGATACTATCAAATAGTACCATAATAGAACAGCATATGATATTATAATAGTATTACAATAGAACAGGTAGACCCGATTCAGGTACTAAAAGTACTCATATGAATACTTTTCTAGGGCCAGATGGTATTCTGCCAATTGTTCTGGAGGAATATGATTCAATTCTTAATTATCAATTAGACATTTGACACAGTTCTCTTCCTGTCCTTGGCAACTATTGGAATTGCTGATGTAGTCCCTTTCCATAAGGATGGTGACAAGTTACTACAGATCATCAAGTCTGCCTTTGTTAAAGTCCCACATAAAAAATATTTTTCAAACTATAGGGAGAGGTAAGAATTGGTTAACAGAAATCAAAATAGAGATGAGACGTGAATGTTCAAATTGAAATGACAATTAGTACAATGGGTAACTGTAATAGGACCACTGTTCTTCCTGATTTATGTCAATGATAAATATAACAAATACTTGATGTTCCAATTAATGAATAATGGAAAGCAGTTAAGACAAAAGGATTACTGTGATTACCAGCCATTAAATATCATGTGCCTGTATGTTTTAATGTGTTTGAATTGGAAAAAAAATTAGAAAAGTCCATTGTTTTATTTGAATCCCACTTTATTGAAACCATGCAACCACATGTTTAGACGCATCAGCGGCCTCTAACCCCTTACTGGAGGTTCAGTGCCCACTGGAAGAGAGGTGTGTCCCTCACCCACACCGCCGTGTGCCTGTAAGTGCCCAGGCAGTCACAGTGATCTCTTACAGCCGGAAACCGAGGGAATATTGGCAGACCGACATCAACACTTCCACAAGGCCGGTCGTGGGCCACGTCTTGGTGAATCCCCAGCACACCCGACACAACTCGGGCTTGAACCCGACTGCCTGGATTCATCTTCTATCCAATTTTTAACTGCGCTTCCAAATCAGGGTCACAGGGAAGCCAAAAGCCTCTCGAGGCAAGCAACGGGCGTAAGGCAGGGCACCACTCCATCACAGGGCACGCACGCCAGTGTCCGTTCTCCCAGAAGCTACATCAACCTAGTAGTATGTCTTTGGGCTGTGGGAGGAAGCCAGAGCACAGAGAGGAAACGCTCATAAACGCGGGGAGAACATATGAACTCCACACAGATAGTAACCCGGGGCCACAGCCCTGTGAGGCAGCAATGCTAATTGCTGTGCCACCATGCTGCCCCAATTCTAGATTCAGGAAATGCACATATGCACTCATACGAGTGAGTGCCCTTTACAGGCTCAACCTCTCCGAAAGCCCCGCAATTCAAATCTTTACCTCGGGACCTGACAGAGGAAGTTGTGCTGATGAATACTTGTCATTAATAGATTGTTTACACTTAAAAGCCCACTGCATAAGCATGTGCCTGTTCACTGGTCTCCAAGCTAAAGATGCCACATAACGTACCAGCTACTCCCACAGATGTCGAATGGGGATCAAGACTGGTGAAGAAGACACTCGAGGCCTAAGTCCCATTTTCATCCCACAAGAAAGCTGATGTTCACAACGTTGTGAAAAGACTCCCGTTCTGCTCGTCGGCGCAGAACTCGCACGTGGCATGTTCTAAGATGAGAACGGCTTGTTTATGGGTCACTGCAATCTGGCCTTTCTGATATGGTTGAAGTGGCAGTGCAAAAATGCAAAAAGATGTAGCATGATGTGTCGATCTTGGCAAGGAGTTTTAACTTGTGGTTAACCCAGATTGTGGCCTATAATGGACAGACTGTCTTACGGTAACATCTTGCCAGATCAGAAAATGCCGGCTATGAACCCTCCAGACGGTACGTGACAGCATGCCAACTTAACCCAGTCTCCAAAGTGCCAGTGGCATGAAGGTTCGGCTCCCTTAAGATATATTGGCTTGTGTGTTTTTAAATATGCTTGAACAGGGTAAACATGAACACTCAAGAGATCAAACCACCTCACCACCTGCACCCAATCAGCTCTTACTAATAAGGTGATCACAAATGTCACTACGGTATAACTGCCAACAATAAAAACATTCAACAAATATTTTTTTTCTATAATACATGCATATTGAGATTTTGCCTTTAATGCACAGTTTATTAAGCCAATTGTGCTTAACTAGTAAGTGTCCAGAATAAAATGTCTCTAAATGACAGCCATTATCAAATATATTTTTATTAAATCATTTTTTATAATGAGGATGAAGACTTCTCTCTTTGTTAGTGTAAGGAGCACATAAGGAATTATCTGACATTTTTTCAGCATTAAATGAAAAGTAAGATTAGTTGTATTTTTTGTTTTCTGTGGTCATTTCTCATGTTCTAAATTACAGTAGTTGATGGGTAGTGTTACTTATTCCTGTATGTATGCTTTACATTTTAAATTTCAGCATTAAGGAGGAGCTTTTGGGCAGCAAAATGAAAGCTCCCATATTGTCTGCATTTTTGGTGATCAAAATCCCTGCTATATTGTCACAGAGCAGTACAAGTAAATAAAAGCAACTGTGGTAAGGGTAAATGCCTGAAACCATCACAGCATTCGCCATTTCTACACTGCTGTTATTTGTACTCAAGTTACAAGACTTTTCCATGAAAAGGCGGCTAACTCTGGAGTAAGAAATAAGAACAGGCACCGGACAGCCATTCTTGCAGAGCCCGACATGGTAATTGCTCTTTAAGAGGTCATAAAAGTCATAGTTCACATGTTAAGCAATCAAACCATTCACTAAAACCCTCATTCAAGCAGCAACAGAGCATAGCAGAACTACTGTATGAGAGAGCTCTAATGTGATCAATGATGGCTAGCATTCTTCAAATGTCTCCATTTTGCCAACACAGAGATACTACAGTGCAGATAGAATGCAATACAAAAAACGTACTTTTACAAGTTTCATCACTGTTACAGATCTGTCCCTATGAATAGATTAAGGGAGGTTAGAAAAGTTCAATCGGAACTCTAAGCAGGACTTCCCAACCCTCGGTTTAATATGCACTCTTCTTCAGCCTGCCTGCTGGCTTGGTCTTGCAGAATACTGTATTTCATTACACAGCTACATTATTCATCCATTAGACACTGGCTTAATATACTCATACTGCAGGCAAGCATGACTAAAACAAGTGTGAAGAAACATCTGTTAAGGATTTGTATTGGGCAAGATGAACTGAGCACAATTCTCAGGACAGAGCTGTGTATTGGACCATCGAAAGTAAATCAGAGGTGCCATGATGAACAGTTGCATTTCACTTTTAGAGTCTCTGGGGATCTTGTAAATCATAAAGGGGGCAATGTGAAGTCAACGCATTTGTTTATATACATTAAAAAAAGCTACCGCAACTTCAAAATTATCTTTGAATCTATATAATTGCTTTTTTCAATGGGCAAGTGTATTTCACCTACAGTACGTGCAGTAATTTTAAAGGCGACTTTTCAGTACAGGTAGTTTTTCATTTACACAGCAGATGCATCACTGGAAAACATCACCTAAATCAAAAACTTTTAATTAAAAAAACGCACGTTAAGTGGGAGCAGATGCAGTTCTGAGGGCTGAACTCTCAAATAAAAACAATTGCACATTTATTTATGCAAGATGTTTATGTACTGTAGTTGTACTAAAAAAAAGTCATATTATAACAATGCTAATCTTTATCAATTTTATGTTAACGTGCAGTGAGGATTGTTAGGAGTGGGTGGAGAACAGTGTGGAAAATGCATGAGTCATGCGCTCATAGAAACATCTGGGCTGCTCTACTGTCTTCAGTGCCTTAACACCCAGTCAGCCTTTTAAATGTATCTTATTTGAAAGTCTTGTTACATTACAAATTGTTTTATTTTTCTTATTTAGGTTTTCAGACTGTATTCAGAGGTATTAACTGAAGGTTAAGGTTTAGGATTGTTTCTTTGTTGTGGGTTTTTTTAATTATTCACAACAAATTTAATTTAAGGTTTTACACACGGTATCTTATTTTGCTGTAGGGTTTCATTGATTACATTGAAGATTTTCAGCAATATATTGCCTAGATTTAGTAAGAGGGAGAAGAAGTGATGACTGCTGCTCAACTTGGTAGTAGACTATACGTTATCTTGAATACTTACTCAACTTGTGTGTTGCTGGACAATCTAAAGCATGTTAAACTGAGAAATAATCAGAGTCCAAAATTGGGAAGTGTTATACATTCTTGAAGCGCATTATACCAAAAACACAATTTTCAGAGTGAATAAATCAGAGACTACTTTTATAGCGAAAACAGAATATAATGTTTAGGAACTACGGCTTTCAATCGAAGGAAAAGCATTCACAATTTCACATTCCTTGCTATATTACTGGTTTTTACGGCACTGCTCCTAATGCAAGATAAATACAGCCTATATTGACCAAATTATCAATAAATGTATAAAAGTACAGAAAATGGAAAATTTTCAAAACAACAAATGGAGATCTTCTAAAGAAGACTACTATTCCAGAGAACATAGGAATTTACAGTCTTTGATGATACACTTTATGGCAGAAGACGAAGATTCAAGGAAATAATTCCCAGAGCTGCATCCTCACTGTCACTTACAAACACTGAGGTGCTTTTCTTACTTTCCAGACAGGCGGCGTTTTTCCAAGTCCAACCACCACTGGAAACAACTGGAAGCTTGAACGGTCCCTGCATGGATTCCATGAGGTATCCTGTGGCACTTCAGACCACTGACCCACGTCCCAGACCATGAAACCCCGGGATTAAAAGTGGACTTCGTACTTCACAAGATCTCCTGCCACACCTGGGCGTTCCCAGCTGCAGCAGACAGGGGAGAACGTGACATTGCTGAGACAACTCGGCCTTCTTGTTTGGTGAAGACTCTTCTCGTGGCATTGTGGTCAGCATTGCCAGTGGACCCAATACACAAAAAGGCTCAAGTCTAAAAAGTCAGGCCTGTGTTGCACAGTGCAATGGTTTATTTAGTTAGACCCAATTTTTGGTTTCTGCTTGGGAGCACATAAACATTGGTGGCGCAGTGCTTTGCTGCCTCAAAGCACTGGGGTCCTGGGTTCAATTTTGGACCTGGGAAACTATCTTCGTGGAGTCTGTATGTTCTTACTGAGTTCATGTGGGTTTCGTCCCACAGTGCAAAGACATACCGGTAGTTTAGTTGGCTTCTGGGAAAACTGGCCCAGGTGTGAGTGCGTCTGTGTGTCCTGTGTACCCTGCAATTGACTTGTACCCTTTGCTCCCCTGCAACCCTGTATTGGATAAAGTGCTTAGGAGATGGATGGATGGGGGACCTCCATTCCAGTAAAGCAGAGGTTTCCCATCTGTGCTTTTATGCAAATTTTGTAATTTTAGAAAGAGAGAAACTTGATGGACGCAATGTTCAGTGACCTTTGTAAAGCGGAGTGACAAGCCAGCTGAACAATTTGTGCCACAAGTGTAGTGGACCAGTCACTTACAACACGCTCACATTGCACACCGTGTGACCGTATTCAAGGTTTTTAACTTCCATTCTCTAACCTTGTCTGGCAAAGCAAGCAACACGTTCTCAGAATGAAAACAAAATCTAACTTTAACGTTAAGTTTTGATGAAACCAATAACTGCAGTACAGTAAAGCAAAATGCACAGGAAAAAAGAATATTAAAAGGACAGAACATGTTAACATTTTTATTAATGTACATAATATACATTTTTGTTTGATCACTAGTGGTAAGAAGACAATTCTCCAAAGACTCAAAAATCTTTTCAGCTTTTCAAACTTAATGAAAAATGAGCTTTTCCACATCTAGCACTTGATAATGAGATTGTATTTCGTGTAGAATTATGTCATATTTGTATTTTGCCTCATCTAAAAGAACATTAGCCCTTAAATGCAAAAACGAAGAAAATCTTTACTCCTTTAAGAGGATTTTCTATGATACTGTACAGACTATCAGTATAGCTAGAAAACCAAAGATTGAGTACCAGGGCTATATTAATAATGTGCTGGCTTTTGTGCAAATGAGGGCTTTATTTTTTCTTGCTTGAAAACTTGCCTGCCCACATCAGTTACAACAAATCCAGCCACCAAAGGGAGATGTAACAGCACTGAGGAGCTCATTTAATCAATAGGACCATGTTTCCACGACAACCTTTATTTCCTGTAGTGCTTCCTGGGACTCCATGATTACACTTGCTGTTTTTTAAGCCCAAGTCTAGAGGAAGAGCATAGTTCAGACTTGCTTGATGGTGTGTAACCTCCATTCTCCAAGATTTTAATAAAGTAAGCCCTAGGATTTAGCTGTTCACACCGAGCTAAATAAGGCATTGGGATAAATGTTGAACAATTTAGACTCCAAATGCAGTAAGAATTACAGTCTGGTGTTAGCGAGGAATTCTTTATCTTGTAAAAAACAAAAGAAATACTGGAACAAGGGCATTGTGTGATGAAGCAGGTGCAAATTCCAAATATGACTGCGTAAGAATTCTGTAATGGCCTATCTCTAAACCTCCTGTTTTAACCCTTAAAATGATTTAATTCATTTGATAACCAGTGGATGAGTGACAAGGAGGATTAAACCATCTCTTTTACCAAATTGACCCGAGGGAGCAAACAGCTGTTCAGCAAAACAGTGAAACAGCTAGTCATGTCAAGTTAAACTGGGAATATTTTAAGTTAATCCCCTCCCCCTTTTAGATTTAAACTGAAATACCCATTTTCTAAAAATCATTATAGTAAATTACTGATCACTTTAAGAGGATGATCATCACAAATGCTGGGCCTATGAGAATATCAACAGCATTAGGGACTTTTTTTTCCCCAATTCCAGTCATAGCTGCAATTGTACCTCATCTTTCCTGGCTAGACAGGACTCACAGATGCAGCTGCACGGAAACACACTTAGTCTTCTATTACTCAAGTGCTCAGGACACCTCAGATTAGAGGGTTAACCATTTTCAGCTAAGCCCTGTTGGAAACAAGAGAGGCATGTGGCCTTGACTGGGACTCACGCATTCTTACAGGTTCATTTGAGAATGAGAAAAGCACATTTGTCAAACTGTACAGCATTTCCTCCACACCTTTCCTCTCAAAGAGCTGCAGACACCTACAGGAGCTGGCTGAGGTTGAGGCAGGGAACCGAGAAGGAAGAGAACAGAATTTAAAAATCTTTTTTTTTTTCCTTCTGCGGAACAGAAGTGCAATGACTCACTGCTCTCATGCTGGTCAGAAGCATTTGCTCCTTTCCTAGCTGTATTAACACCTTTCTGTAATCTGCATTCAGATGTACTTCTAGGTCAATTTTAATGGGTAAATACACATAAATAAGCAGCGTTCACTTCAGATTTTGGTTCTAGCCAATTTTAAAGCTGAATCGCAAACGCCCAGCTCTGAGGCAGTATTGTCCAACTAGGTAAGTTGTACAAGAGCGCACTAGAAAAACTATTGTACTTCAAAATTACATAGAGAGTATACAGTATAGGAATTTACAGCACACATGACTATACAAACATAAAAATGTATAATATTCTACAATACATGTATCTAATTAACAAATCACAAAAAGGTCAGTACATGCATTTCTATCGGTTATAAACCTAGATTTTAGTTAATTACACAAAACAGGTTTCTATTAGCATTCCCACATTTACGTTTTAAAGAAAAAAAAACCTTAAGAGATTAAAGTATTAATCAGTATCAGGTACTTGGGGACTCCATTTACAGCCCCAAGTACAGCTCCATTACACAAAAGACTGGGTACTTCAAGCTGAGGACATACATGCAGTATCTAATTGATCGAACTCTTCCCAGCATAGTGGCTGTCCTTCTCTTTTAGAACAATGTCCACTGCTGTGTTTGTAAGGCCCCAGTTATAACCACCATTTAATTCCATATCATATAGTCCCTTAAGCTGTACAAAACATGTTTTCTCTTATCAATTATCTGGATTCAGATTTATGATCTGAAAGACCAGTAGCTAAGAATATGTCAAAATTACTACTACAAGACCAACGACTCAAAGGGATTGCTACTGCACCGATGGTACTTTTGCATCTCAGATGCAGTGGAACAAAGAATTTGCAACAACACATAATCTAAATATTTTTAAACGGGCAGAACCCACTTTAAGTTTCTAAATTGATGCAGTAGATGGAAACACTATCTCTGGAATCTATATCCGAAAACCTCCCAGGAAACCTCTCAGCTGGACCTTTGTGGTGCAATCCACATTGTATATTATAAATTCTTAAATATTCAGAAAAAGTTATTCCCAATATAAGCAAAGATCCCTTTGACTATGGCATCCCAAGCTACACCCTGCAAAAGCACACCACAACACATGCCCACCAGTACAATCTGTTATAAAGAAGTTATGCTTTCAAATTTGATTTAAGAGAGGCATCTGCTCTTGCATTCCTGATATGAGCTGGAATTGGAGTGCAAGAAATCCAGGATTTCTATGTCCCAATTGGATTTCATTGACATTTTAGAATAACTGAAACATCTGCTGTTGGAGATTGTGGGGAATGGCTAGGAACAGAGGGGAAAAAAGCTGCAGGATCTGCACACAGCTAGCCTACAGCCATTTAAGGCCCTGCCTAGATGATGCTGTAACTGTAACATCATATGTGTAATGTATATACCTGACGAGTACAGATTTAATTTCTACAATACAATTCACTTTTTTTATTAACCACGACAGAACAAAACACATTAGAGAACATCCAGCAAGAGTTACGTTTATCTCAAGAGGTGGCTCAAAATATTTTTTTCATGGTAGATCCTTAGGATCTTCACAGGAGACGCACACCGAAGCGAAATATTCGGACGCACAAATTGAGGGAAAAGGTATAATGGAGCCATCCCTAGCCGCACCAAGAACGCATGTGAAATAGAGAAGCAGCATGACTCAAAACAACAAGTTATAAAAATGAAAAACAAATGAAATCGGCCGTGCTGTTGCTCTAGAAGGGAAAAAATGTCAACAAGAAGGGTATTTTTGTAACAACGATAAAACTAAACTGGAAGTGCAGAGACTATCTCGTAAATCAAGGAGACCTCAGGAAAAAAAAAGGGTAAAAGGCACATTAAGCCTTCAGGAGAACTGTGTCTGTGCAGTGCAGTGCATTAAACTAAAATAAGCACTGCACAGTACACTCGGTGGCAGAACTCGCATGACAAGAGGTACAAAATACTCGTCATATGCTTATCTGTGTTGCTGTACAGTACAGGATAATCAAAAGAAACGAACGCAGAAAACACGTTCTGAAATAGGTCATTGAAAATCTGCAACCACCCACCTTCTACTGCTCGGTAGGTGACATAGTTCATTTAAATTCTTCTCCAAACCTACAGCTGAAGCCCCAACCTGCAAAATCACTTTTGTATCACATCTGCTCAGAAAAATCCTGGGAAAAGGGGAAGTAATATCAGACCAATATCAATACATTAAGTGGGATTTTCATTTAGAAAGCATTACGGACACAAGCGATCGATCAATTAAGTGCCGATGGTATATAACGTGGCCTGCAGCTGATGGAATGAAGGAGTTTCCCCCTTCAGCATTCAGCTTTGCCTCGGTAATATAAACATTCATGCAAGCGGGGTCAGTCCTTTATGCTACATGGAATGGAGCAGGCTGGGGTTTGATCTGGCTTGTGTAAACAGTCTAAGTAAACAAAGCCATTATTTTCATTTCATAACTCCCCTGCCCTGTCAGCTTGTATAAACAGACGCTCGCCATAGAAGGTAACACTATCTACCTGTATGAATCACAAGCTTCGCTGCTCCATTATTGCTGAATATAGAAGAGGGTTTATATTACTGGCTGCGCTGCAGGCTAGCGCAGCACTTTGTCACAGGGCAAGCGGCCGATTTGCTTTCCCTGGTTCTTAATGCACTGCTGCCCATCCCCTGAGCGCACTCGGCTCGCGCTGTCTGGACAGTGCTTATCTCCACGCCGCTGGATGGAGCCCAACAATTCTATTATGGCGAAGTCTGTCGTTACACCAGCAGCGGGAGTGGTCGTAAAAGCACCTCTGCCCCTTCTGGGTCTCCTATCAAACAAAGCTTCAGGGAAACCTCAGGTGTATTTATTGATCTGCTGTTCATGTGGCAGAAGGATTAAACAAAAAAGGCAAGTGCTCTTGTTGTAAGGAGGGGGGGGAGGGTAATTTAAATGTCTAGGTAAAGGTTTTGTAAATGATTTTTTTTTTAAATACACTGTACTGGCTCCCACCAGTGTGAACAACAATGCAAACCCCCTTTATAAGGATGATCTGCATTCCTGCAACAGTGCACCTGACTAGAAACGATAGCAACATTACACTCTTACTCCGTACAGTACATATTGTATATTACATACCAGAAATAATGATGTCCTGGAAATTGTGACATTTTAGATAAGGGAATGTAAGTGACATTTATAAAAAAAAGGATTAACTATCATAACAAATGATAACATTTTATATAGCTCCTTTAAAAGTGGCTTGAGACATAAGACATGTTATTTAAAACTTTACTGTAGACTAGCAATTAGTAAATTACTCAGTAAACTAAATGCAAAACCCTAATCATGAACAATACTCCTAACCCTACTCCCTGGGTTGTTTGCAGAAGTCGGCTTGTTCCACATAAAGTGTTCTAGAAATGTATTAACAGCTGGCTTATTATCCATTTAGAAAATTGACTTTTACAGCTCCCTAGACATAAGAGACAAGATGTTTTGAACCAGTACAATACTGTTCGTCACTATGTTTTCTTTTGCCAGAAGCTTGAAATGATGATGCTAAAAAATATTTTATGATCATCAACACTTCCAGAGACCCAGTGATTCTACCACCTATAGAAGCCTTCCTTCTAAATTACTTCTGAATAAAACAGATCTACTAAAGCCTTGATTTCAGACAGTTTCTGCACACTTCATACTGACACTTTGTCCCTTAAATACAGACATTTATTGGTTAGTCAACATAAGAGGCCACTTAGCTGGTAGATTTTCCTTTGATTCAATAAATATTTTAACACATGAACTGCTGTTGCATGAAATCATCTTTTTATTAGCAAGAACAGTGGATTGTAGCAAAGCAACTTCAATAGGCCATAAGCTTAAAAACTTCACTATTAATACTCTTAATTTCAGCTCTTCATCATTTACAAACAGTGATATTTGTTATTTAATGATGAAAATCACTGGACGGTTAAAGCACTCATCCAATTTATGAAAAGAAAAGAAAAACAATGAGTATAGATTCAAGAATCAAAGCCTGCATGTTTGGTACCTGTGTGAAAACCGCTCTTCTTGAACAGCAAGCATAGCAATATTTAGCAACATAGTATCAGTTACACTCCCAGCCATCACCACAAAACCACAAAAAACTACCACAAAAGAGAAAAAGAAATACAGCAGGCAAACATTTTGGAACCAACTCTGAATTTCAATTAGAACAATCCTTGTGCATTTCTTTCTCAACAGACCGCTCCAGGATGTAAAACAACGATCTGTGGCTTAAGTAGCAGACCTATGTTTCAATCTTAAAATGCTTGCAAACAGATTTTAAAATGACATCTAATAAACTACCAGTATTACCTTAGGCTTAAAATACAAATAAAATGTAAATGGACACTAAAAGCACATTTTATCCCTCTACAAAACTATATTCACAATTCTCTTTTCAGGTAGAAATTACAAAAGTCTTCAACCTAAGAAATCCAAAAAAGGAATGCTGGATTTGGACTGGGATTCCCCATGTATTATTTCTGAAAACACTGAATAAACACAGGATGCATATTCTCCTATTTCCAGCTCTGTTTACCTTAATTGAACAAGAGAAACAGGTGTCGTACCAATAACACAAAACACTTATGTATCTTGTGCCAAAGACAGTACCTAGAGGTTAATATGGGCAACAAAAATAGAAACACCAGGATAAATTGGGGATATCAAGTGTATCGGAAGCAAGGGCTTCCACACGGATGTAGCTCAAGCGAGTACCATCCCAGCATGCCTGGTTACCTGTAATTATGGCTGGAAGAGGAGACTTCAGAGACTTTAAAAGAGGACTGACTGCTGGGACACATCTGGCACGAGATGCAGCGACTAAGACAGATTAACCTGAGCTAGTCACAACAGGTACCAGCATGGAACTCCGAGGGAAAAGGCATCACCAAAAGCCAATAGTCCAAGACCGTGATATTCCCCGCATTCATTCAAAGAGAGAGGCATAACTTGCAGGTGATTCATCTTTAGTTGCCCGTCTGTTTCAACCTTACGAGTGAGCGGCCCATTTCATCAAAAACTGGTCCATCAAAAGATTGCCCAGAACACGATACCCATTACCCATCAGCAGGTCGTACATAGTCGGACTGCAACGCACAATCTGCCAAGCCAGCAGTGCACAGAGCACAGGCAACGGAGTCCCCCCTTCCCCTTGTCTGCAGCAGCTGGACGAGTGCACGTGTGGCATTAAACCGAAGAAGAACAGAGTCCCAAAGGGCTGGTCCCAACATTGAAGGGTTCTGGTCGCTCCCCAGCGTTGTGGAGCACATCGTTCTGGCATGGTTCTGGACCGCTCATTCCCCCAGAAGACAAGATCACAGCTAAATCGCTTCCTGATGACCACCTTCACACCCCAGGCTGCAGCAGCCGTCTCCCGCTGGGAGCAGAGCCTCCCAGGATGACAGTGCCATCGTTCACAGAGCACGCGTGGCTGCCCGGAGGTTTGATAAGCCCGACACACCGATTTATCCACGCAGAATGTCGCGGCCTCCGCCGTCACCTCCTCAACCTAACTGAGCACTTAAGGGATATTGCAGAACGACAACCGAGAGGGCATTTTCCATCTCCGCCAACCACGGGCGAATTGATTGACTGGAAGACTGGTGCCACGTCCCAGATGCCGACAGATTCTGTGCAATGGGTTATAAAGGCTGTATTGGTCGCAGGCGGCGGCCCAACAACCTACTGAAATGACTTCACATTGGGGTCCTCTTTTTTTGCCCACTACCTGTAGTTTGGAAGCTGGTACATGAGTTCACTATGACTGCATAAGTGTCAGCACCACCCTAGTGTCCATCCCAAGCCTAATAATTATAATAATAATAATAATAATAATAATAATAATAACAACAACAACATCACTTTATTGACCCTTTACAATTTCTTGCATTAGGAATTTGTCTTTTCACATACCCCAGCTTGCTCTCCATGAGACACACAGACAGGGAGAGAAGCCTGGGGTCAGAGCGCAGGGTCAGCCATTGTACAGTGCCCCTGGAGCAGTTGGGGCCTTGCTCAGGGGCCCAACTGAGTAGGATTTTTTCTGCCGGCTGCGGGATTTGAACCGGCAACCTTCCAGCCACAGGCGCAGATCCTTAGCCACAGAGCCGTTATGTGCAAACGGCTTGTTTTTTGCATTAGACCGAAGTATAATGGGGACAAACTCAGAGACTTGTGAAGACACTACACATCCTGCCAACAGGACATGAAATACTGCTGGTGCTTGCTGTGGCCAGCAAACCTCCAGAGAGAACCACATTTTCCATGCCCTAGGCTATGGTCTTCTCATAGAAAACAAAAAACTATGATATACGATCATTGCACATCTAATACTTTAACTTAAAAGACAGCTTACCTTATCTAACTTTCATCTGTCAGTTTAATAGAACAACTCAATTGTTATTGAAATGTGCTGAGGAACACATTTCTAATAGGCTCCAGGAGCTGAATTAGCATTACGGCAGGTTTTTATCTCTGCCATTTCGTCGCTGTTATTCTCAGAACGTCACAAAGCAAGTTCTTCTGTAAACTGACCTTTTATTTTCAGGGTTTTCTCACAGAACACATCTGGGACCCCTTTTCTGACACGCAAACGGCCGAGTTCGGTAAGCTTAAAAAAAAAATTACAGTAAACACAAAAGCAAGCTTTTAGCCTTTTACCAGAATTCTTGATACCATTTAAACGTTTTTCTTCCACACTCGATTCACTATAAGGCCCCAGGTGTTTTATGAATGCCTATCAGCATGCCATTGATACACATTCCTATCTGATGCAAAAACATAATTTACTACTTCATGTTTTCAAAAGACGATTTTCTCCGTCTCCTTTCATAGATCACAAAAATTACAGAAACTATTCCACTTTGCTGTTCAGGTACCAATTGAATTAGTTTTCTCAGGGTTCATCAAAACGCCGTTCTCTGTAAACATGGGGAAATGCAACAGGTTTGGAAAAATGCAGGTTCTTAAGAATGTCACATGCCCTCATATTCAATTGTATGAGTTTCTTACATAATAAATAATTGAGCCTCCTGATAATGTAAATCTTGTTCTAAATCTGATCACCTAATCCTGCAGTATTGTAATAACACCCAGACAGAGTTAATGAACAGAGATAATCATCCAGATCCACATACATTTAAAATGAAGTATTTTATACATAAAACCTGGGTACAGTATCATTCTGGACCTCTTCATACAAGATACAGCAGACTATCATACCGTATATGATGAAGCCTTGGAGAGGCAGGAAATTGTGCATTTGTTAGGCTCTAGAACTGCATTTACTGCACAAATAATTTATAAAGGACTACATAGTGCTATGCATCAGGGATCTTAGCAGGTGCTTACATTCCTTCCTACTCATATTGTAGCTCCTGATATTCATTTGTTTAATTGAATAAAAATGCAGTATACCCGGATTTAAACAGAAGGTAGCTGAGTAAATTCTAGAGGACTGCAGGCAACAATGCAGTAATTGCTTAGTATTTTAAGAACTACAGCATTAATGGGCATTTTAACTATTTGCCTATAAAAAAAAACAAGTTTGGAACTATAAAATGACAAATGACTTGTCTGTAAAAGTGAAAAAACAAACAGCTGCTATAACATGTGCATGAGTACAGTATGTGTGAATGCAATCCATGTGTACAGTATTTCAATATTTATTCAAATTGCACAACTGCTCTGGTTTAAAAAACATTAATATGACCAGAGTCCAGTTTTATTAAAGTGATCAAACTAGACTTCATTTTAAGCGTTCAAAGCACTAGAGCACACTGTATTGGAGCCCTGTATCAGAGACATTCTGTCTCTTTGTCAGAGTGCAGGATGTCTCTAAGTACGAATCCCAGATCTGTCTGCAGCTGACTGGGTGACTCTTGGCTTGCCAGACCACACTGCCCTTTGCTGGTGGGGAAACAAAAGACTGCAAAGATATTAGAAGGGAATACGTGTCATTTTCATTTCGCAACTCCAGTCAGGATAGAATAAAAAAAAAAAGAGGAGAGGTCTTATAAAACCTTTCAAGCAGATTGCTTGTGTGCGTTTTCTTCACTGCAGTGGAAGCAGCACATGAGGCTAAGGAATAGCATGTGCTCCAAAAATGGTAGAAATGAAGACGGTGATAACACATTATCATGATAAAATATCCAATCTATTTCAATGTATTAATTTCATTTTTACCCACTATAGACAATTGCCTTTTCATGTGCAGGTTTTATATTGGAAAGCTGCATGTGGTTTACTGTTATACAGTCTCTGCTAATTAAATAAAAAGTTCTGTGCTCCATCAGATAAAAATAATCAATTAAGTACGAAAAGGTATTAATGTGAAATTTGCCGTTTAAAATATGATTGGGGTCAGGGATAAAGACATGAGTAATAACTAATTATTTTTATTAATTAGCACATTTGCCCCAGTCCATCATTTTGCGGAGTGTACAAGCTGTTTATTTAAGACGATGATAAACAAAGAGCTTATGAATACAAGTCTAAAAAAGATTCTGTGCAGGAGACGTTTAAAGCTGTGTGTTCATCAGAAATAAAAATGCTGATCTCGTATTAATGAAGTACATGCATACAAGCACACCGACGCCTTCACGCAGCTATCAAAACCACATTTAGTCACTCGATCCTCTTTCGGCTGCTCAGCAGCAATAAGAGCACCATCCTCACAGACCTGGCGTTTCTGTGCAAACACCAGTAAAATCCATTAAAGCACAGGCTTCTGTATCCACCAGGGGTGTTTGTCTGTGCACCTATTCTTTTCATACAGTTGTTTTGCACGGAATGGAGGAAGTTAAATACAAGGAGGGCTAAGGATTCCTAAAACCGAAATCAAGTGCATTCTTTACACCTGAAATAACTCGTTCTGACGTTTGAAACAGCATAGCTGAAACTTTAGTCTGAAGTTTTCTATTACACTTGTATGGAACCAACAACCATACAATAAAGCAAATATAGGTGAAAGTCAGATGCTACATTCCAAAGCCTGTACCACAGATCAACAAAGGGTCATTAATATTCATACAGAGGCAGTATCCAGGTGTAATTGTTGACCTAAAAGTTCTAACAGGACTGGAATATCTTCCTCTTGATGCCAACATGTTATTTCCTTAGGATGGTTTTTCCCACTGAAGGGACTAGTCAGAAGCGATGCTTTTCTTCATTACCCAGTACTATTTAGAGTGAACACCTACAGAACAAGAGCACCAATATACAAAGTCCTGTTCCAAGTTCAAACTACAGTCATACTGCATTTCATAGTTCTGTATTTTAGCCCCTAAAACTTTGAAACTGTAGGCCTCACTGCTTCCACTTGTACTACCACGCTAAAAATACCACTTGGTACAAAAATAATATTTTGACATCACTGCATGAAACAGTAGCAAAGAAGTCAACATTGTCACAATCTTTTGCTGAGCTTCAACATACTATTTTCAAAACAAATGTTTACCAGATATTTTGAGAAATGCTATATGGGAAAAATTGTCCTTCAAAATTTGCAGACTTTGCATTTGTAGGTGTTAAATTAAATCCCCCTTTGCGCTGCAGGAAACACTTTCAAATTTCCACATTTTCACAAACTTTTGTCAGGGTTTATTTATGAGACATGTAATTTAATTCCTGCTCGCCAAAGAGCCACCTGCTCTCTTGGAATGGGGTATCAAACGCAGCTGCCAGGATCAGAGAAACAGAGCTGATCATTAACATAGTTGCAGGCCACTTGTGAAAACAACCACTAATAAGATGGATTCCTATAGATGTTTTGCTACAGGGTACACGCAGCACAAAAATAAGTGAATAAATATAAAATAAATGGATATAGAAATGTAAAAACTCACCAACTAACCTAACTTATGAGTTAAAACACCTTGGGAGTTTTGTTTAATACAAGCTATCATTATAATATTATCTCAAATTTCCAGACCAAGAGATGAGCATTATCTTCCGTTCTTACTTTATTGATTCAAAAAAAAAAAAACATAAGAGCAAGTCTGCAGTCTCAGATCTACAAAGTATTGTACGAATTCAAGCTACTCGCTTTTTAATACTGTACATCAGCAGGTGGAGGCAACGCAGGTGAAAGGTCACATTCTCTCATGATTTGCCGAGATGACGGAAGCAGACGATGAGAATCCCTGGCGCAGCTGTGAAATTCCCTCACTAACAGGCGGAAACGGCACGACATTAAACTGCCTTTAAAAAAATAAGTATTTAAAAAAAGCCAATTAAAAAGAGGGAACAGAAGTCAAAAAGTAAGATTTAAATAGCATAGCAATTAACCCCTTTAGTAGCTAAAATATGCAGAACATTCAAGCTCATTATGCTGCAAGGTACAGTGGAAAGGAACTTTTTCCAAGGTTGTCAAGCAGAGATGAATGCTCTCCGACAACAAGGAAAGGAAGTGTTCGGAAACTAAAAATAGGCCTTGGATAAATAGAGAATGGCCGGCCGGTAAACAAAGTGTAAATTCATTAACCGGGTTAAATGATAAGCAACCTGAACAAATACTGCAAGTCTGTGTGTGAGACACAATGAACGAAGGGTTTACTGTATTTTTCCCCCCAGACCGTGCTACGTCTTCCGAAGACAAAAAACACGCCAGCTGTGAAATGAATGCGGCAGCCCGCTTCGCTGTGGAAAGGAACCGGGTGCGAAGAGGGACGAAATTAAGCCTCTCCGAAGAGGCTTCATGGGAAAGCTACAGTATGTGATCAACTGACTCCGTTAAAGTACTTGCTGCTCTGGGACTTCCTTTCCAGGTACTACAGCGGAAGACACACCTGTCTTAAGGCCCCACAGCTCTTTCATATTTGGCTCCTTCTGCTAGGACTTCACCTTTTCCTGGCAACTAGGGCTTACTCCTGAGATTAGGTATTGTATTTAGTGATCTGTTTATAGCAGAATGGCATTCAGCATGGCGTAGAGTCTGACTAATACGTTCTATGACTAATTTTTCTACTGAAATTTTGATTTAAATCACATTGTATGAATTAAGCCTTAGTCACTGTTGAAACTTGACAGGGAAGTAAAAGAAACAGGGGGGAGGGGGGGAAGATTCCCAGCCAGAACCTGGATACCATTCTAGTTTCTTTTTATAATTGGTAGCTTGCATTCTGTGCTATATTGAAAAGTCTTATTATTGGCTTCCAAAATAGAAAGTCACATTTTGGGAATTGGATATTATGTGTTCTTCTGTATACCCAAGAAATGATCTCAATTCTAAGAATGCCTTATGACTGTAACCCCCCCTCCTCAAAACAGTCTTCAAGTGATGACAAAAACACGTCGCACACATCTGGTAGAGTTATCTCTTTTCTACTCGGTACCTACATAAACACTACGTCACCTGCGTGGTGCAACTCCGATTTTTAAAGATTTCACCTGCTGCTAGCAGACAGCCAGGTTGGAAAAGGAAACTATTTTAGCACGGTGCTTGATAACAGGTCCAGCTCAAGAAGCCCTTGGGGAGGTGTAAGGGGAAACCTGTAGGGTAAGTGTACGAAACTTTCCTCTCAAAACCGGGGGAAGTGTTGTGCCACGTCAGCCACAACCAGGGACCTTGCGGCTCTCGCACTGGCAACTTCTTTCAATAGGAGCTTTACCGTAGCACATAAAATGATACAGAGCCCAGATTATTAAAATAGTTTTATCAACACAGCGACTGTACTGTTTCCAATTGACAGCACGGACAAGTAGCCCTGAAGAACCCAATTAACTAAGCCATCGCCAATGATGCACATGTGCAGTTTCGGTCCTTGCCTATACCCCAAAAAAATATTTTTCTCCCTCACATAGCCTTGCTTTCCTGTGCCACAAAACTCAGGGGTCCATTTAACAAGGTATTCCACCAAAACCACCTGTCTGACCCCGATTTATGTTAACAAAGGGGAAAATTGCTGAAGTCATCTCAAGGTCCGTCACTGCCCAGAATTCTCCAGGACTGGTGGGAATTTAATCACTGCATATCATACCACATGGTAAGCAATACCACGTGTATTCGCCATGACAGGCGAGCACACAGATGAGCTGGCATAGGAGGTATTCAGAAAAACTATCACTCAGTAATATGGGTCCGTTCCTTTATACGCCAGAGATCTTCACTTTTGTGAGGGGTCTCATTTTCTTCTTCACAGATGACTGAAATCATTACTGAGAGAAGAACTCTTGAGTTACTTCATTCTCATTGTAGGAATGTGACCCATCACTGAAAATACCATGGCAGTACCTCACGTTTCTACATGTTCATTTGGTTGCAGTATTTGTAATGCGCTTTTCAATACATTGACTACTCCAGATTTCCATCCATTTCACCCAACTTGGGCCCAAGGGGGAGCCAGAGGTTAGCTTGGCCTGCTACGGGCACAAGGCGGGGTACACCCTGGACAGGACATCACTCCATCGCAAGGCACACACTCACCTTAGGGCCAATTTTCCCAGAAGCCAAGGAACCTACCAGTATGTCTTTGGACTTTGGGATGGAACCGGAGAACCCAGAGGAAACATACACAAACATGGGAGAACTCCACACAGAGAGAGCTCCAGGGCCCCAGTGCTGAGAGGCAGCAATGCTAACCACTGTGCAACTAAAGATCTGGATAAACTATAAGCAATGCTGCAAAACTAACTATCTACAGATACTGAAGTAACTTTAGTATTACAAATTATTTCTCCTAGAACATAAGCTGTACCAAATTTTCTTTGCAAGTGGACATAATATTCCAATGCCTTTAAATACATCTGAAATTGAAATGAAAATTCATATCTACTGGTCAGAAAAGCATCACTTTTGGATGATTTCAGGATCCTTCCTTGGCTGGAAGGTTGCCGGTTCAAATCCCGCGGCCGGCAGAGGAATCCTACTCCGTTGGGCCCCTGAGCAAGGCCCTTCACCCCAGCTGCTCCAGGGGTGCTGTATAAACGGCTGACCCTGCGCTCTGACCCCAAGCTTCTCTCCCTGTCTGTGTGTCTCATGGAGAGCAAGCTGGGGTAGGCAAAAAGACAAATTCCTAATGCAAGAAATTGTATATGGCCAATAAAGTGATCTTATCTTAGAAAGGTGTAGTACAGATTACAAAAAGGATGCTATGACAGATCATACATTTGAGAACTGTAGAAAAGAAACAAAAAGAGATAGGATAGGAACAGCTTGTTCTAAAAAACATGATCAGAACATACAGTTTGAGAGCCTACAACAGGGGAAAAAAGGACAACACACAGAACACAAAAACACACAGAAATTCTGACTAAAAGTTATAGACAGTTATAGAGTTTACCATGGTCACGTTTTTATATAGTAAGAGATCAAATCTCATGATTAGGAGAAGAAATGTAATGACACTGTGGAAAAATTCCAGACTCATAGCTATTTCAGGATCTACCTTGTTCCTATAACACGAGCAGGCAAGTTAGAGGGCCTCTTTCATTCACACCCCTGTACTGGGTGTAAAAACACCTGCCATCCACAAAACGCCTCCTGGATATTTTGTCACTCAGGCAACAACACTTAAGAGGAATTTTGTATTCTTTCATGTGGTCAGTCAAGTATGTATTACTAACCATGCTGACTCTACATTTTTTTTTTAGAAGTTTCTACTCTCTGCAGACCTAATATTTTGCCCATTTTGAGGATTGTATAATGTAGCAAAGAAGGAAAAAAAAAGTTTAAAAAAGGCCTATTTGTATAAAAGTGGGGGGAAATATTTCAAAACCTTACATTCTAAAACACTTTCAAAGCAGCTGCCTTTGCATTAGAAATTGAATTTCATAAATTCTTTTAATGGTCTAGAGATTCTTTAATGTCTTAAAAGACTTTTTTTATATAAAGAATGGACATATGCAAATAAAATGCATAGTATGGAAAGAAGTTTCCCACAAGCACAGTGTGAAAAGACTACTCCCTCTCTATACAGAAGCCAGTGAATGGGCCCTTTCTTCTGAAACAGAAAGTGTATGAGGTAGACCGGGCAAACTGCAAAGGTAACTAGGTCTTTTCTCCTTGGGCTTTTTCTCTCTAAGCCTTAACACACAATAGCTCATTTAAGCATTCAGTCTAACAAAACTCAATAAAGCACATCGAACTGCAGTCCAGGAGGTAAATGAAACTGACTTAGATTTAGCAAATATATATATATAATTAGAGGCCTTTGGAAAGCCATTCTTACAGCTAACTTCAAGTAAGGGCAACTCCTTTCTTGAAACAACTGTTCTAAATATTACATCTGCCTTTGAGGACAAAAGAAAGCCAAAGCAATCAAAGGTAAAATGTGTAAATTGTATGTAAAAAGTAGGAGAAATAAGTCCAGCTGGAATCTCTGGATGAAATTGACACTTGCTGTAATACTGGTAGTTAACTGGTTACTCCATAGGAATGCCTTTACCAAAGCATGAACTGTTTAGGAATATGAACCCTTAAAATTATTAAAAGACCCGATGCATATTAATTTGGGGTAAATAGAAAGACCTAGAACAGCACTCACTGAGCATATACAGTAATCATCTCATTTAGCGCTATCATTGGATTACTGAAGTAGAAACACTGCAATGAGACTATGGAATTTATAAACATAAAAACCACCCAATTTCAGATAATCAGCTGGAAATGTTAGTAGGAATTTTTGCACCAGTGTGACGTCTTGAAACATTAATGAAAACATATCGAAGTAAGAAAAAAATATATTTTCCAGTTAGAAATATACAGTATTTTCAAAGAATATTGTATGATAAAAGATTCAGAATTTGATTTTGTGCCTCAAGTAAAATAAACGAATTCCCCAAAATGAATGAAAATGTCTCAAAGGTTATCAACATAGGATCGTAGTTTCTCCTGAAAAATTTATTTTGAAAATGCATTTTAAATAGTCCCGTCTTTATTTCAAGGGGCATTTGTCATTTACACAACTTAGCCTAGGAGGGCATAAATTATAATTTTTCTTTCAATAAACACCGAGATCAACACCACATGCTTTGGCCAGCTAGATTTTTGCCTCCCATGTGTTAAAAGTACTGCAGTGTTCTGTAAATACGAAGAACGTTTTAAAAATTCAAAGAGTGTGTCAGTTTACAGATGTACATTCCCTTTCCCATTTTCTGAAAACCAAAGGCAAGGACTGAATGAGTAAACAAAATTAGGCAATGAAGAACACATTCAAAACATCGGTGCCACGTTACTTCTTGTCCATTTCAAATGTTTACCGAGGTAATACATTAGTAGCGGTTATTTTGTTTTTCTTAACAGATTCAATTAGACACCAAATTCATAAACATGAGAGCAGCTAAGCTGTCACATTATTCACTTCAGGATCTCTTTTCCCGTTGGTGGCTGAAACGTTCATGAGGTGACACTCTCTTGCTTATTTCTAATAATTAAACATTTAATCGACCTATCCTCCTATACGGTGCCGAGAAGAGAGCAAATAGTTATCAAGCTCTAAAGACAAGGAGCTAACCAGCTAGCCACACATTCACTCATGCAAATCTCAAGAGGGCCGCTCTGTTGTTATGCAAAGCCCAGACGCAAAGACAGATCACCTTCCTACTTACTGCCCACACTAGCACCTCAGGAAGCATAGCAACACCCTCCCCCACCAAACAATATAACGAACAAGATAAACGTGGGGATTATGCCCAGGACAACCCCTCTGCTTTGTTATTCCGCTGGGTCCTTTCATTAGAAGGACCTAAACACACACACAATTCGACATGCTCTCAGACTCACAAAGAAAGGCAGAGAAAGTGAAATCATACCTAAAGCACGCATGGGTGCCTAGGTCAAAGGTCAACTAAGGTGCCCTGGCTACTGTGTCTTATAAAAGAGTGTGTGTGTGTGGAGGGGAGGGAAGGGGGGGGGGGGGGTCTTATTTCTGACTTAGCACTTTCCTATGAAGGAAAGGAAGTTGCTCAAAAGCAGCCCGATAAATGAAAATTTCCTCTTTTACTGAACTCCACACACCAGGGGTAGACATTTTTAAATGTTAACAGATGGACTTACAACTGAAAATGGTTGACTAGGGGTCTGTATCCCTAGTCCCAGACAGGCGTAGTCCTGCAGGTTTTATTGGTAGCCTCAAATGGTCAATGAGAAAAGACCTGGAACGCATGTTAACTCCCCCTAATTAAGCAACTGGTTTGTTCAACTGAGCCATTCAAAGCTCTTCTGCAATAGAAACCAGAAGACACTCCAGAGGAGCAGGGCTGTAGACCCCAGTGGCAGACTGAGTCCACCCCTGCCCCTCTAAAACCCGTGTGTCACCCATGAAGAAAGTATCGAGACTCACCGTCATGCCTCACTGCCTCTCAAAAGTGTTTGTGGCAACTAATTTATTTCAGCGACCGTGTTTCCAACAATCACGAATAAAACCTTCAGAAACATCTCCTGCCATTCAATCCCCCTTTTCAGAATATTAGTTGACAGCGGCCAGGAATTTTACAAAATTTTACAAAGTTTACCTTTGTTTTAAGCAATATCCAATCCTTAAAGCATCTTTAATTTCCTATTAAATAAAGGGTTCAGGATCTCCTTCTCAAGCAGCTACAATGCTGGTCCAAAGCAGGTCTGTTTATTCTGTGAGGAATGTTAACATGGACTGCATTCCTCTATTCCCAAATTGCGGTCTTAAGTTTCCATTCTGCCGAGAGCTCACTACCTAAGGGGAGCAAACAAAGAAACCATGACAAAGAACTGCCCGATCCCAAGAACTGCCAACACCTGCCACCCCTTCCAAGTCTTAGCACCTTGATATTTACAGCTGGGACTCAATCTCACCTTCATCTGTCTGGGTGGGTGGCTGAACGCTACGTTGATATCAAATGACCAGTGAAAGTGAAAGTGAAAAAAAAGTGAAAGCTTGCATGGCCAATATTTAACGGCACGACAAACATCTGCCCTCACAGAACGGCTTTATTCGATTGGTCAGGAGTTTTAGACCGTTATTCGGCCCTTTTCAACTCAGAGGCTGTCCTCAGAAACAGGAGAGGCCACTCATGAGAGTCGGCACCGCAGCTGGATCATTGCTCTCCACCACCGCTACTCACTGTGGGGCCTCAAGGGCCACCCTGTCTTCTGGCTTCCATTCTCACCCTGGAATCTCAAACTTACTGGAATCAGTTGGTTGCGCAATACTGCTATTTCCAGATCATTGAGGCTTAGGCTCTACATATCCAACCTGGCCCTATGGGAGCCGGAGTGACTGGTGCTTAGACTCTACATATCCAATCTGGCCCTACAGGAGCCAGAGTGACCAGCGCTTAGACACTACATATCCAACCTGGCCCTACAGGAGCCAGAGTGACCAGCGCTTAGACACTACATATCCAACCTGGCCCTACGGGAGCCAGAGTGACCAGCGCTTAGACGCTACATATCCAACCTGGCCTTACAGGAGCCAGAGTGACCAGCGCTTAGACACTACATATCCAATCTGGCCCTACAGGAGCCAGAGTGACCAGCCCTTAGACACTACATATCCAACCTGGCCCTACAGGAGCCAGAGTGACCAGCGCTTAGACACTACATATCTAACCTGGCCCTACAGGAGCCAGAGTGACCAGCCCTTAGACACTACATATCCAACCTGGCCCTACAGGAGCCAGAGTGACCAGCGCTTAGACACTACATATCCAACCTGGCCCTACAGGAGCCAGAGTGACCAGCGCTTAGACACTACATATCCAACCTGGCCCTACGGGAGCCAGAGTGACCAGCGCTCAGACACTACATATCCAACCTGGCCCTACGGGAGCCAGAGTGACTAGCGACGAGTTATATCACTGCAGAGCAAAACCCGAGACACTTTACTCAGTGACTCAGTGGAAAAAACGCACACATCTGACGTCCATTATACACTTGGAGGGGGTGCATCCAGGGTGGCCTAGGACCTGTTTCCTCACAAGCCTCTGTCCCGATGGGCCACCTGGAGGGGAGAGCAGAACTCAGTTTCTCTTCAGTGCCTTAGCAGGCCACAGCACCACACTGCCTGTGACTGTGCAGAATCTGGAGCTCTTTTGTTATCGATTAGTTCCCAACTACTGCAAAAACCTCAGATTGACCTCACCAGTGTACCTGATTTCAACGATTCCACAAATGAAAACCCTGTATTTAATCCACAGGAAAAACCCACTTACCGTTTTTCCCCTCACCAATCTCCAAAGCACCCTTAACATACAGGAAGATTAGATTTTACAATACAAAATAGCAGTAAATAAGATAACTAACCTATCTACTAACTAACCTATGGATATTTACCTGAAATTACAGTACTCCCAGTACATAAGGCTGAACCACAGGTGTACTGTCTTGTTTACAGAAGTAAAATCACCACAACTAGCGTTTCACAGCCGCCCCTCCCCCCACACAACTACATGATGCTGCTACTGTATTAAAAATTTAATTCTTCAGCACATTAAAAAAAAACTCTTCTCGTCCTTTTTAAAATGATGGTTCTAATCGACAGAACTGGAGCTATCCAAGAAAGTGGAAAAAATAAAACGTCATAATTATCACTTTTCACGCATAAACGCTTACAAATTATAAAACAATGACAAAAATTCAATGTTTTTTATTACTGATGCAGCCAAGTGCCCATTTCAAGAAAAACAAGATGAAAATATGTACAAGTTTGATCAGGGAATGATGCGTTTTCCTCTATTTTTAACCTTATTTAGTCCTGTAAACGAGGGCACGAACGATTACAGCGGAAGCGATCCCCACAAAAGGAAGGTTTTTATTTCTATTTTTTGTAGAAAAACCCTTCAACAAAATAAATTTACATAGCGCATACATTGCATACTTAGCATTAAGAAAAGAAAACGCGTTAGATGGCACCACCTTCTAGGTGTTGTACCGGTATCACCTTGCTTACCTGGCCCGTTTCCTCGTATCATAAAGCAGCACCGCACGCACTGCAGCAGCGGCTTAAATCACATCGCCATTCCCCTGGTTCACTCAGGAAATGATACACGTTACAGATGGAAAAATGAAGGGAAAACATTAAAGGGCGTGATACAGAGCCTCGACCGACCCGTACAAATGGAAAGTACATGTCATTTGCAACCACCTTATGCATCACTTTTATTTTTCGACAAGCTTTTTTTTTTTGCTACAGCATAGTCGGCAGGCGGTACGTACAATTAACATCAACCCCCACCAAAAAAACACAACTCCCGTTTGTCAAATAAAAAGCGATGAACACAAATCACTTCTCCGAATTAAAAAAAAAAACACAAAGGGAGGAAAAAAACGACATAAAGCGTGGTAAATAAATCCCTCCCATGAGAATGAAGCCGGTGGACAGAAGGGAGCTGACAGCATGCAGGAGAAAACTAAACACCATCTTTTATTCTACCTGCACAAGTTGCCATTTGCTGCAGCGCTTAGGAATCTCTTTCCCTTCTGCTTTCAAAGAGAGATCGGCTTTCATGAAACGATTCCTTTTCACAGTCTGTGGATTTAATTCTCCCGAAATCAGATTTGCAGGATTGTTTTTAAAGAGGACATTTGCAAGAGCAAAGCCCCGTTTTTTCCCCCCTGTTCAGGTAAACATGTTTACAGCTCCGCTACAGACACTGGGTGGCTCAATACTTATATGTCACACACATGTCGTCAGCGCAAGCAGGAAAAGCCTCTCTTCTTTTTTTTTTTGCTACTCAACATTCATTAAAAGCCCGAAAGCTTCCAAAAACACTTTTAAACAAGTCTAAAACGAAATGTAGGTACTGGAAATCCAAATAAATTAATTACGTTCTGATCAAATTAGCCAATAGTATCTTTTGCCAAGAAATGTGAAGCACTCCGCCCATGAATTTAACAAAATAGGTGTAAAAAAAGGCGACTATTGAAAAAAAAAAATCATATTTATCAATCACTTTCCAATACAAGACTTCACAACAACCTGACTTTGGTTAACGCGTATTGACAAATCTGCCACAAACAAGTAAAACTTTCTTTTTTTTTTATTCTTTTGACAGGAGATTTGTTAGAGGACTTGGACCACGTTCACTCTTCCAACAGCCCGTCTTTAATAATTCCGCACAAAACCAGGCAAGGCGGGGAATCCCACACGAAAACCAACAATAGCAAATAAAGCTCCATTTTTTCTCCTTTTTACAAAAACTGGTTTCTCATCTCTGTAAATACAGAACACGCACGCACGCACACACACACACCACAGAAAACAAAAAAAGGAAAACGTGACAGCTCTGTCCAGCAAACGGAAGCGAAGAGGGGAGCTGGTCCCAGAAGCTTTCTGCAGCACCTTTGTATTGGTGATTAGATACACAGAATGCCCGGTCCGGCGGCAGTCGCAGATGTAAATGTATTCCTTATATAGACTGCAGCAGTTGTGCACAGACACAGAGAGAGAGGGGCCCCTCTCTTTTCTGTACAGCGTTACCACCCAGCACGTATAATACTAACAGGTATCTCTAGCTTTCAGCCTGAGAAAGAGAGAGAGAGAGAAAAAGTACCGCAGTATTTTTCCCCCTTTTTTGTGCACTTTGTGAAGTCCTTGCCCCGCACAGGGCGTGTTTATTGTGGCACGGTAACATCCGATTCCGACATATATATATTTTTTTAAAAAAAGATCTTTAGTTCACACGCTGCAACAAAAGACGTAGCTAACAGGAGAGGTCACCCAGCCAGGCTGCTGGAAAACAACCCTTGTCAAGTCATTTATATAAAAAAATAAACTTAAAAACAGGTGCGAGAAAAAGAAACTCAGCTCGTTCTAATTCGCGCACTTGGTGTTATAAAGAGATTAGTAAAATACAGAACTTAACGCAGCAACAGTGCTCCATATTTATTACTAAGCAGAAACAAACTCAGCAGCGTTCAGGTGAGAAGTTCCGAGAATGAAACGCATCGCCCAGGGATATTTTCAAACCAGTCTAATGTCTGGACAATCGCTGGGATATTATTTGGAAGCAGCCGAGTCCCCAGAACGACGCAGTGCCGCCGGGATAGTTGTTTTCACAGCGCTGCAAAACCAGGTAATAAGTTTCAGTTCAGCAAAAGGTTTAAAAAAAACACAGCGAGAAACAGAGCAGCCCGAAGTTTCCTGTCCAAAGTTAGCAATATCAAACACCAAGCAAACAGACGTCTGGTCCATTGAAGTGCGGAGAAACCGGACAGTAGGAAACAAAAGGAGCCCCCCAGTGTAACGGGATTAGGTGCGTATAACGGTTCAGGGAGCAGCGGACCGCTAGGCGGAGAGAGAGAAGCGAAGGCAGGTATAACGGTGCACCACATAGGGATACAGCGCACAAGCTCACTTTCTACTTTCCTGCACTTTGACTCACTAAAAAACGAGGCTCGAGGGGTCCCGCCGCCGTCTGAGCGTCGGGGATCCAAAAATCACCCCTCTCTCCACTCAAACCAAGGATCGCCCGGCAGACCAGAGTAGTTTTACTCACCGTTATTCCTCCTCGGATTCGCCTGTTTTCTGCGCTTACACCTGGGGCCATCCGCCATGATCCTTTCGCTGTGTCTAAATGCTGCTGGAGAGTCACCTCCTCTCTCGCCCCCCCCTCACACACACCCCCCTCCCTCCACTCCACCTCCCCTCCCTGCACCTGGTTTACGACACTCTGCTTTACGACATCACCTTCTCGCCGCACACACACCTCTCTCTCTCTCTCTGGCTCCCTCTCCTTCCCCTCTCTCGCTGGCTCTTTCCTCCCTGCCTGCTCACCGTCCCCCTGCTGCAGAGTCCATGTTCCGCGGGGAGACGTGTGCTAATGAAGTGGGACTTGCTTCTGTGGACTTTTATGAGTAGTGGGGGGGAGGGCACGGTTCGGTAGTTGAGTGGAGGTGTGTGTGTGTACGGGGGGTCTTGTGCAGGTAATTAAATGTGCAGTCGAGCCTGCAAATCCGCGTGTGCGAAGTGGGAACTTTCGGTCTGACAGCCACCTTCCCGTCTTTTACCCCCTCAGCCATCGACTGAGATAAATAATCTTAAGAGCCCCGCTTCATGATACCTTTTCGTGACTTTCGAGAAGGTGTAAGGGTGTCCCCCCAAACGAGCCAGGTTCGAGCCACGACAACGAGCTTAGCTGTTCGTGTCTTAACTGATATACAGCACCACAGGTGGTGGCAGTCTCGGCACCTGGACGTCTCATTGGTTTTTAGTCATCCGTTTCACAGAGTGGTGTAATCTTACCTTCTCACGAGGAGTGGCTGAAAATAAGCGTCACGACTTTGCAGTCAGTCGCTTTGCAGAAGGACTAACCGGGCAGCTGCAAGACTAATACCCGCTCTCACCGCCAGCGAGTTGTCAGAGCTGAACTTGTGACGAATTGTCACCGTTATGAGAAAAAAAAAGGTTGCCGCACCTCTTGCGATCGTGAGGCTGTTAGCAGAAGTAGATTCAGTTTCAGGGGGATTACATCAGCCCCTTGGTTCACTGAAGTTTTATTAATAGACGCCCGCTTAGAGTTTACGTAGCTTTTTGTGTGGGGGAAGTTTTTAGGGCAACACACCTGTTATTTCAAAGCCTTATAAAATAACATTATCTGGGGGGGAAAAAGGTGAAATTCCTGTCACTTTGGTATTAAGTGTTAGTGTAATTTGAGAGACCTCTTCATCGTCGTTCCACATGGGAATGTTAAAGTGGTCATAAGCGTGGTGCTTTAATTTGTGAGAATGCGTGAAAAAATGTTCGTGACACAGAGGAGTTGGAAAGGCGTTTATTAACTGTAAAACCAAGTTTGTGCGTTACTTTTATCCAAGCAGCAAACGTAAATGTTAGTCACATTTATAAGTTAGACGGTTGGTTTAGGCATATTTCTGAAGTGATTTCGAAAATGTTGGAAATTGGCTTTTATTTCGCGTGTATAATAATAATTACATCTGTCTTTGCCGAGTTCGTTTGTTTCTTTCTCACTCGGGTAACTTTTAAAAAGACTATGACTCACAGATCTATAAAAGTCTAAACCCCTTTTTCATCTTTCCTATACAGTGCCTTGCAAAAGTATTCAGACCCTTACACAGTTTTCACAGCTTGCAGTCATGACACTTTGAAGTAACAATATTTATAACGTATTCAGAACCTACTCTGCAAAGCAAAAACAGAAAGAAGAAAGAATAGATCATATAAAAGAGGAATATAAATATTAAAGGGAATACAAGCATTGAAAACATTTGCTCTGGCAAACCTAAAGAAATTACCTTAAAGAGCACCACAATCAGTTGATTGAACACTGTCAGTGTTTAGTAGTAGTGGTTCACATGATTTCAGTATAAATGCACTCTCTCTGTAAGGTTTTAAGGTGTTTTCAAAACAACTCAGGGGTCAAGTTGTGTAAAGACACAGATCAGGAGAAGGCTATGAAAATGGCCGCTGATATCTCTTTAAGAAAGGTGAATGTGACCTTTAAGATGTGGAAGACACTCAGACTTTGCTTAAATATTGCTGTCCCTCCAAACTGAGCACCGGGGCAAAAAGGATACTGGTCAGAGATGACACCATGAGGCCTAATGGCAACTGCGAAAGAGTTCTGTGGGTGGGATGGATATCCCACTCGACAAAGGAGACAATCATGGTGCTAAAAAATATCTCGGATCCCATATGGGGGTTTTCAACAAAGTACTAAAGAGATACTGCAAGCATGGCAAAAGGTTTTGTGGTCAGAGATAACTGAACTGGAATGTTTCGCTCTGAATGCAAAGCATGACATCTGATGCAAACCCAACATAGTGCTTCCCCTCTTCAGTTCCATCCCTACAGTCAAGAATGGCGATGACAGAATTATGTTAAAGTTCTGCCTCTCATTAGCAGAGACTGGACAACTTGTTACGACTGATTAAAACATAGATGGAGCACAGTATTGACAAATCCCAGAGGAAAACCTGCTTCAGACCTAAATCTGTGATGAAATTTCGCCTTTCAGCAGGTAGAAACCAACCCAAGTGACTTGCAACTGTAATGGCTGCCAGATACCACATATTGAGTTCACAAGTCTGATTACTGAGAGAATCAGTATAATTTCAGTTTTTTACACTTGAGTTTTTGCTCACATTTACTGTAATGCCTTAAAAGTTTTCAGTCTGAGCATTCAGGTTTTGAATATAGTATAACATTTTAAAAGGATGTATGCATCATTTCTTAAGTTCCCCAAATGGGACACCATTGGAAGGTTCTGAATACTTTTTCAAGGCACTGTTTACCGATTAAGAAAGTAATGGCAATGAATTCCAGTCAGTTGAGTCAGCCTATGAAAGATATGTATTATAACCTGCTATGACACCATAATACTAACTGTAGAAACATGGTACTTAGCAAAAAAAAATCAAAGTTACAGTTCACTACGTACTGTACATACACTTCATACTTTTAATATTTAACCATAGTCTCCTGTTAATGTAACGTTTCATTCGCATGTTTGAGAAGAAGTGGAACTGATACTAATTTCGAATTTATAAAGTGCAGTTTTCTACCTTCACTTTTATAGCCTCTTGTCCCAGTATTTTGCACATCAGTAGAAATGCTGTTCTAGAGGTTTGGAATTGTGACATGAAATTGAGTAATGGAAAACAAAAGCCCTAATCTTCCATTAACCTATTCCTTTATTTCCAAACAACTAGAAAGCCTTATTTTATATAATTTGAGCCCCTGAGGTGTAGGAGAGAATCTGGGTTATGTTTGCTTTGTGTCACAGTGAATCCAACTTAACAGAGTTTTGACAAGTTGAGTTGGAGTTGGAGCCTTTTATATTAATGTTTGGCATTTTGGTATAGTTTGTAAAGAATTTATGATTGTGGATCATGGCAAAGTAGGGGAATAAGTAGGGGAATAAGCAAACACTGTAGAAGCTGTGAAACTGAAAAATACTTGAATACAATTCATGAATAGGTATAATATTTTAATGGCAAAAAAGCATTGCTAAGACCTGATAATAGCATGCAACTTTGTCAAAAATTGTCTTTTTTATTACAACATGCTTGATGTTTGGCTGATTGTTTGCAATTACCATATTTGTGAGTGTATAGAAGAAAGTGCCTCCTAAAAATCACCCTGTCCCTTATACACCAATGGTTGTAATCCGTCCGTCCATTTTATAACCCATTTATAATGGGTCGCAGGGGGGGAGCCAGAGCCTATCCCAGCAAGCAATGGGAGCAAGGCAGGACACAACTTGGACAGGACACCATTTCACCGCAGGGCAGACACACAGACACGTACATCAAGGGAACCGATTTTCCCATTAACCAAATAACCAGCAGGAAACCCTCACAAACACAGAGAGAACATACAGACTCCAGGCAAGCCAGCAGCCCAGGTCCTGGAGTGAACCCCAGCACTGAAAGGCAGCACCACTAACCACTAACCACCATACCAGCATTCTGCCCTAATATTAGGAATATCCAGTGAAATAATTTTTTTAGTTCTTGGCATTTTAATTCAAACCTGACTGTCCAAGAACATATTTTATCCTGAAGCAATTTTATCAGGCATCCATACATAGCTGGTCATATAAGGTATGCGACAGAGATTTTTAATGACAGCTGGGTGCAAATATGAGATTCACATTAAATGAAAACAGTTCAGTGAAAAACAATATTCAGTGAAACATTTTAGATTCGTCTGGCGAGATACATGGTACTGTAGGAGTGCTAAAGTATCTTCTCAGGCAAGGCCTGTCTTCCATTTCCCACAAAATGGAGAATTGAGGTTTTACTGTATACAATTTTACATTAAACAAATGTAGTTGTCTATAAACTAGAAGCAGTGAGAGGTACCAATGAGCAAGGTGACAGAGCAGCAGTTCGAATCTCTTTTAAATTTCAGACAGTAAGAATGAATTTTTATTATCGGTAATTGTACTATACTGGTATTCAGTTGTTAATTTATAGTTCATTGATGTTTGTTTCCAGCACAAGTTAAGTAAATAAGGTGCAGTGTGGGTGTTCGCCGAAATATTTTTTCTGAATGTTACTTTTCAGCCTCTGCTACTCCTCTTATACACTAACAAATACAGTCTGCTGCTCCCACAGTAGAACAGAGTAATGCTGAAGCAATCACACGACTTTCCATTACAATACTGATCTAAAACAGTTTCAGAAGTTGACAAAGTTCACTAGTGGAGTCGTGCCTTTACAAAAAGTTCAGGTTGGAGTGTTTGAATATGCAGTGTTTTGTAATTGGAATTTTTTTGGCATAAATCCATAATAACCAAATCAGTGTGAACTAGGTTCCCATCGTTACTGACTTAGACAATTTAAATGTTGTGTTAAACTGTATGCCAGTAAGCTTTATGGCCTGTGGTGGACAAAACTGACTTGAGATTTACAAATGAGCATGTTAAGTGCATTATTATCTAAACCATCATACACTTTGTCTATGCATTGGATGGGCCATTCAATAACCATTTCCATTATTGATGCTGCATCTTTAATCTTTTACACCCTTGCTGGAACTTTGCTTTTCATTTTTCTTGTTTGACATATAGGTAGCAGCATATACAGGAGCAAGGGTCTTGTGTGATACAGTGCAAGTCATGGGATTTTCTGTTCTGATTTAATACTCCTCACAAAGAATGGCCTTGCTGTTCTCCGATGTAAGGGTGGTGTTTATCATGCAGTTCCATTCTTAAAAAAAAATACTCAGCAGGTTTGTGCTCAATTAGATCAAGGAATTTTAGGCTCCATAGGCAATAATTCAGTCACATGTCCTGAGCACGTTCCAGAAATGAAGAAAAAACTTTTGTATGGTACAAGACCAAAATTCACATTAGAACACCAGTACTGTTTTGTCTTTAATCTTAAGGATAATCAATTTCAGGAATAACTTTTACCATTCTAGTGAGTTATTTTTGTACCTGATGACTACCAAGTGATATTAGAAAATGGAACTCTGCCTGGTGCCATAACTTTCTCCTATTACACTGTAATGAGTCCATCAATGGCATTTGAAGACTGTGAGGTCAAACAATGATGTGGGATGTGAGCTGTATCAATAGTAATATACTGAAAGGTAGCCTTTTTCACAGAACATTCCCACATTTGAAGTGCGTGACGGGATATTTGCTGCTGTATCTCCAAGAATCGTGACATTCTGACAAAACAGATTGTTTTAATTTTCTTGTTTTTGCATAAGATTAGTAGAAAATATAATTTCCTCAACTGTGTAAATCTTTAATTAACCGAATGAGCCAGTCTATAATATTCATGATGTTATCCACTGTATATTACATTAATTTCTAGTTAATCAAAAATCAGCATGCTGTCTTTTTGTTAGGGACAAGCAGATTTTCAAGAGTATAAATTATGGTTACAGTTTTTAACAAGTTAAAAGGAATTTCTCTCTCTATACATGCACATGCACGTGAAAATATATTATCATGAAACATGAAAGTATATTATAGTAGATAGTAGATTTCATAAACATTTAAAAAGCACCAGCATGCTGAATTACCAGGGCATGATCCCAGAAGGTCTTGATCAGGGCCTTGAGCAGTTCAAGAATGGCCCCTATTTCCTTGAGCATCATCTTCATCAAAATATGTTTTGGTGTTGTACTCATTTGTAGCATGTTGCTTAGGTGATTTGAAACCATGGTAAAAGTTGGATGTTTAATTGAGGCCGCAGCAGAACTGTCACCTGGCACATGTACAGTGCCTTGCGAAAGTATTCGGCCCCCTTGAACTTTTCAACCTTTTGCCACATTTCAGGCTTCAAACATAAAGATATAAATTTTTTATTTTATGTGAAGAATCACCAACAAGTGGGACACAATTGTGAAGTGGAACGAAATCTATTGGATTTTTGAAACTTTTTTAACTAATAAAAAAATGAAAAGTGGGGCGTGCAAAATTATTCGGCCCCCTTGCGTTAATACTTTGTAGAGCCACCTTTTGCTGCGATTACAGCTGCAAGTCGCTTGGGGTATGTCTCTATCAGTTTTGCACATCGAGAGACTGAAATTCTTGCCCATTCTTCCTTGCAAAACAGCTCGAGCTCAGTGAGGTTGGATGGAGAGCATTTGTGAACAGCAGTTTTCAGCTCTTTCCACAGATTCTCGATTGGATTCAGGTCTGGACTTTGACTTGGCCATTCAAACACCTGGATACGTTTATTTGTGAACCATTCCTTTGTAGATTTTGCTGTATGTTTGGGATCATTGTCTTGTTGGAAGATAAATCTCCGTCCCAGTTTCAGGTCTTTTGCAGACTCCAACAGGTTTTCATCCAGAATGGTCCTGTATTTGGCTGCATCCATCTTCCCCTCAATTTTAACCATCTTCCCTGTCCCTGCTGAAGAAAAGCAGGCCCAAACCATGATGCTGCCACCACCATGTTTGACAGTGGGGGTGGTGTGTTGAGGGTGATGAGCTGTGTTGCTTTTACGCCAAACATATCGTTTTGCATTGTGGCCAAAAAGTTCGATTTTGGTTTCATCTGACCAGAGCACCTTCTTCCACATGTTTGGGGTGTCTCCCAGGTGGCTTGTGGCAAACTTTAGACGAGACTTTTTATGGATATCTTTGAGAAATGGCTTTCTTCTTGCCACTCTTCCATAAAGGCCAGATTTGTGCAGTGTAAGACTGATTGTTGTCCTATGGACAGACTCTCCCACCTCAGCTGTAGTTCTCTGTAGTTCATCCAGAGTGATCATGGGCCTCTTGGCTGCATCTCTGATCAGTCTTCTCCTTGTCTGAGCTGAAAGTTTAGAGGGACGGCCAGGTCTTGGTAGATTTGCAGTGGTCTGATACTCCTTCCATTTCAAGATGATCGCTTGCACAGTGCTCCTTGGGATGTTTGAAGCTTGGGAAATCTTTTTGTATCCAAATCCGGCTTTAAACTTCTCCACAACAGTATTACGGACCTGCCTGGTGTGTTCCTCTCTGCGCTTTCAACAGAACCTTGAGACTATCACAGAGCAGGTGCATTTATGCAGAGACTTGATTACACACAGGTGGATTCTATTTATCACCATCAGTCATTTAGGACAACATTGGATCATTCAGAGATCCTCGCTGAACTTCTGGAGTGAGTTTGCTGCACTGAAAGTAAAGGGGCCGAATAATTTTGCACGCCCCACTTTTCATTTTTTTATTAGTTAAAAAAGTTTCAAAAATCCAATAGATTTCGTTCCACTTCACAATTGTGTCCCACTTGTTGGTGATTCTTCACATAAAATAAAAAATTTATATCTTTATGTTTGAAGCCTGAAATGTGGCAAAAGGTTGAAAAGTTCAAGGGGGCCGAATACTTTCGCAAGGCACTGTATGTGCCAATCAGTTGCATTGTGGAAGCTGTGGGATTAGTGAGCCAGGTGAAATGGTTTAGAAGAGAACCATTTGTGGAGAAAAAAACATGCATGAAATTCACCTTAAATGAACCTAAATTGTCAGGTTTTGTGAGTTTTACAAGGTTCAAGTCACTTTTGTAAATGTCCTCCAGAAATTAAATGTGAATTAAAAAAACTATGATACATGTTTCTTTACACACAATCATGTTTCATTTTTTAAAGATGTATAAATATGTATGTTAATGTATTTTATGATCTTGTCAATACAAATAGTCATCATTGCTGGGACTTAGAAAGCTCACTATGTTTAGCAGTGGCTCCAAGGAGAACTGACCGTAAACCCCGTGGGAGTTATTCATAAAACCTGCTTTGTAGTTTATTTATGGTATTGTTGTGCTTTTTTCTGATTCATAAAAATATTGACTGGCACAATCATTATAGTATGGTGGCATTAGGCATTACCTGTCACGCCCGGTACACCTAGAGGGCGCTCTACTTCTGTCCTGTTCCTAGCACCAGGTCACTCCTGTCCATGGCCTGAGGGCATAGGTTTCTATACAGCATTTCCTGAACAGCTGAGCCCGGGCTAACCCCCATCTCGCCGCTACGCATAGGGTCTATTTTCGCTCTCCTGCCATTCCACTGTTCGTCCTTTCCGACGCTCATGACAATACCCTCAAAATGTATGTTATGTATGCATAACTTGAACGGGATTCATAAAAAAATCGACAATGGCAAATTAGTTTTATCTGTACATAAATGATGAATATTTTGTGCCCAGATATTATAGTGAAATTAAAGAGGAATTTTCATTTCTGATAGTAACATAGACATAAATCCAATTGACAGTGACAGACACACTTGACAGTGTTTATCTAATCTTTTAATTTGGTCTTCTCATCCTGTTCCATTAAACTCTAAAATGACCGTTTCTTTATTTATTTCTGATCATGAAATCATGGATTCAGATCAGTCGTTGAAACTTTAGAAACTTTGTCCAGACCTAGACAGAGAAGCAAAGAGCAAGGTTTCCCTATGTTCTCTTGTAAGTGTGTGTTCATCAACATTCTAGGACACTTAGGATGAACAGAAACTTACCTTTATGCATGTATGCTTTTCAAAAAGTCAACTACACATACATTTCAATAAATGTGATGTTTGAACAAGCATTAAATCACCTCATTAGTGTAGGAGTTGATTGGAAACTGATTATGAAATGAACTAACCTGTTGATTGCCAAGTCTGGTGAAAATCAAGGAAGAGAAATCGAACCTGTATGCTCTCTGACATGTTCATAGCCATCAATTTCTGCCTGACAAAACTTTACAGCCAGCAGTCCTTTAGCACAACCAGAATCAGGGAGTTTCAGTGAATGAGTCCTGGACCACAGGTCTGTGTACTGAGCAAAAGTTTTATAAAGCCTATGAAATTCATGCCTGTCTGCTCACTTGTTTAACAACATGAAGAAAATACAGTGCCAATGGTTATGTCTTCTGGACCCGTCAGGATGTGACACAGTGAAAAGCTGAGTTCAAAGGTGGACAGCAGAAGAGGGACAAGGCAGAAAGAAAAGAATAAAACAAGTAACTGATCAGAAACTGAGAGACCAGATATTAATAAACAATTAAAATAAACATTTGAAAATGGACAATGCCCCATGGAAGGAGTGACGTATGATGTAGGAAAGCTTGAGATAATAGATTAAGAGACTCTTGAGAGAGAAATTAACATTGAACAAAGTGTGTCGAATCACAGAAACTGCAATAACACTTGGCAAAGGATGAGACAGCTGCGCCTGTCATAAAAAGGTGGGAAGCTCACAAAAGACAGACTACAGAACTGAAACAGCCTAGGGACAATTTTAAGCCAGGAGTGTGGCAGCTTCCGACAGTCACAAGCCCAGAACTTGTCGTGCATTTGGCAAATCCTGCACAAAATGTGGAAAGAAAAGCACTTTGTGAGGAGCTGCCAAGCAGCAGAACTGCATGCAATATATGAGAGAATGAAGATTTCATTTTGTTCATGTCATTGAATACATTCCTGCCTAGAGAGAGAGAAAAGGAGTACAAGAAAACTTAATCTCTTGTAAATATTGCAGTTTGCTGAAAATGAATGAAAACGTGACAGACTACAGGGGAGAAAAGATCCATGTGAAAGGACACAGCATGGCGATTGACATAAATAAGGAGTTCAAGAACTTCACTGATTAAAGACCATGATGTGCAATCCATCCTTGGCCTAAGCACAGATAAAAGGTGAAATCTTTCTAATGGGGTATTTCTTGACAAGAAAATTCCGAATATGAGGCTGTGTTTAATGTTGAGAAGAAAAATGGCCACAAACTGTAGGTACAGTATGTTTAGATCTCAGAGGTCTCAGAAAGACAAACAAAGTCAACATATGATGGCTCAGTTTGCAGATCCTAGGTGGTTCAGCAAACTTGCCAGGATTCTGAAGCTTGACTCTGGCTGAAGGAAGCTCTCTTGCATGTGCATTTAACTCATCTAAGAGAGGGTACCCATTTCTTCAGCTTTTCGAAAACTGTGAGTACTTGATACCACAAGAAACTACATATGGTCCTTTGAGCATCTAACAGGCATTGGACCAATAAAAAATAACTAGTCAACTAGGGGTTAACAAAAAAAGAACATTGCCCTAGACTTAAGCAAATGTAGGACCTGACCAGAAAGATAAATGTCCAGCTGAACAGAAAATAAAAACATTAGGAGTGCCAACATTAACTGACAAACTGTCTAGACTCAGAAGAGGAGTCTATTCTGACCCGAGCAAGACATCAGCAATAATCCACATGCAATATCCTAGTGCTAAACATAAGAAGATTGGATGATTATGCATCTTTGAAAATTCAAATAAGCTATCACACATGAAATGTTGAAATTCAGTTATCCAGTGAAGAAATCCAGGATATCAGCAGATGTTTCGCAGTTCAGCCCAGGTTTTTGGCCCAGGTCTTGTGGTTTAGCCTTTGTGATTCTGCCTGTTTCATCTTCTGCGAACTGTGGATTTTGATAACTTCACCCCTACACTCTGGAGTTTGTAGGTGATTTTACCTACTGGGTTTTGCTGGCAATCAAAATTGAAATCTGATAATGTTTCTGTCATTAACTACAGATATTTTTCATGGCTTCGAACCAGGTTTGACTGGTAAAAAAAACATTTTGATATGCCTTATATCTGTGTTTTGGGACAGAATGAGTTTTTCTTTCCTTTCAGCTTCAAAATCGTCCACTTTACTTAAGCAATTACTGTACTTTGGTTTTCATTCTGATTTTCAACTGCAGACTCCAAACATTACAATCAAACTGAGACTGATAGGCTGATAGGATGTTCACAATTTATTAAATGCTGAATTACCCAACAAAGAACACTAACCCAACAGGAGACATGAATTATCCCAGTACTTTTGCTCCTTCAAAATAGTTGAACATTGTTTATTTTCTTAGAACCAAAATGGTAGAGCTCACAGACTTTTTTAAAATAAGATACTTAAAAGTTGTACTTATTAGTCAGATTTTTCCCCCCATTAGAAATGATTATAGTTCAAAGTGGAAGTATCAGCTTAGACGTCACTGTCCCAGTGCTTTTGGTCTGCACTGTATGTTCCTGCAGTTAACAAGGATAATTATGGAGCCTTGACTGCTTTCATTCACATTTTTCAAATCATGTGAAGAAGGCCAGTTGTGATTCATTAAGCGACTGTCATGATAAATGTATTTTCACTCTTTTACAGGCATCCAGGGGATGTATTTCTGTTCTGCAAGCTGATTTCCTAAAATAATAAAGCTGAAAATCTCCATTCAAGAACTTGTCTTGAGCAGATGTGGATACTCTGTTGCATTACAACTTCTATTACTGTGACTCTAGGCTGGTAATGGTCAGTCTCCTAAAGTGTATCAGTGCAAATTGACTGTCAAGTTACCCATCCCGATAGTGGGTTTATGAATGAGGCAGAAAAGCATCAGTGTATTAAATAAACCATGTGTGGACATACTGTACAGATTTTTACAGAAGAGTTCCCACGGGACATATTCCAGAATCAAGTTCACCTTGCAATTGTAATCGTTAAATGCTTATTCTATGTTTGGCTTTATAAAACTTGCTTTCTTATAAAATATAGAAAGTTTTAAAGCCCAAACACAGAGTAAGCAATTTTTTGTTGCAATACTACATACAACATCTTGTGGCACACCCTGGGGTCGGTTTACTGTAGCAGGTGACTTTTCAATCACTGGGTTCAAAGAAACCAGATTCAAATGCAGCCATACAAATCAAGTGCTCTGTTTTATAGTACAAGGAACTAAAGCTAAAAACACACTGATTTTTAACTGATCTCCTGACCAATTATCTCTCAGCAACAGGTCAGCTGACTAGGGGAGACAGGATATTCTCCAAGGCGTCCTGGGGAACGTAGTTCAGGCCGAAGCTGCCATCTTGCCTGAACCAGCTGTCCTCATAATGTAGACATGCTGTCAAATAGTTCAGCTGGGCAGCTGCTTCAGCATGCGTAGGCTGCAAAGGAACAAGTAATAGGTTTATTCCATGCTGAAAAAAAGAAGAAAGAGAACACAACGTGGAGCTTCACGGCCGAAACGTTGTGTTTTCTTTCTTCTTTTTTTCAGCATGGAATAAACCTATTACTTGTTCCTATGCTGTCAAATAGGTTTTAAAGTTATGCTACTTTACATTCAAATAAAGAAATCAAAATGTATAGCATTATATATTTTAAATGAACATCATTTGACGTAATTATCATTTTTGTAGGTGGAGCATAATATATACAGAGCAGGATTAATTGTCTTGAATGGTGTTGATTGATGACGATCATTATGACTGGTGATTGTGTTGGTGGCACTGTGTATGTACTGTTTTTTTTTAATAGTACACACAGCACTGTTTTCAGCTTTAAACTTCTGCAAAAACTATTCTTCCTTTAGGCTCTAAATGCGTAGAACCACCTCTTTCTATGTATAACTAAAAAACTCATCAAGTTTAGTTCTTTTTTACTGTGACAATATAAGTATAAAAAGAGTACTGACACTTTTGGAAGCATTTTTCAGTATATTGTTTTTTTGGAAAGACCTCTTAATGTGTAGTAAAATACAGCTTTTAACAAAACTGTGATTCGGTGGCATTAACTGTTGCAGTTCTTCAGTCCACCAGTTGATTTTGGTCTTGAATGCTGATGGGAAAGGGGAAGTTAATTTGGAGAAGTTTCTAAGAAGTATTTATTATTCAGACGTATTACAATATGCTTCAAAATATTTGATTGACAAGTCTTGATGTGAGAATAGTGTCTCCCTGACTTCTTCATTAGTATATCTTAGTCCACTGTTTGATGTGTGTGGAAAACTGTTCCTATTTCCCCCACATTAACTACGTGATGAATGTATTCTGGAAATATTTTAAGTTTGTTTATATATTATCTATAGTGTTACGCAATTGCGAATAGACTTTGAATTCTTTTTTTATGGATTCCTTTGTAGTGATATACATTTTTGACTATTCACTGGGAAAATATTAATGCAGCTAGTGTCTCATGTAACTTTGCAAGGAGAGGATCAAATTATTTAATTCAGTTGTGCTGGATTTGGCTATGTGTAGGAGTTTGGAGGCCAGACCTTGAACAGAGGCACTTGTTCAGTTTAGAAGAGAAATGTGAGACTTGACAGTGGCTTGTTGCAATTAATTTGAAGACAGGTCTTTTTACTAAATAGCAATTCAAGGAACATTTGTAGATGATATTGAGTACATGATTAATGCTAAGCATGTTGACAAGGAAAGCAGTTAAAAAGAATTATGTTTGCAGTTGGTTGAAGTATGCCTCTATTTTGGTGGAAATCCCAATTTAGAGGTCTTCAATATCTCAGTAGAGAGCAGATAGCATTCTCTGTAGAGAATGGATGGTTATACTTTCAAAGTTTAATGCTTGAGGCACAAAGCAGATTCATTCCACTGTTAAATAAATCCTAAGTCAAGAAAGAGATGGCCCAATTGACTTAATAGGTCAATCAAGAATAGCAGTACAGAGAGCTGCAAATAACACTTACAAGGGACATGAAGGCTCAGAGAAAAAAGGAATTGTTGCTTTGGAGGTTAAACTAACCTTATTTTTTCAAGTGCTACAACAGTGGCAAATGGATTGAATGGATATTCCTCACATTGAGAATTCTTTACAAGAATAGTGAATATTCCTTTTGTTAAAAGTAACAGCAAACATAGGTGTTACAGGAACTATATGCTCTTAGAAAGAGCTACTTTGCTGCACATTGGACATTTTTAAAACAGCACATAAAGAAATGAAGGCTAGCATTTGATAATCGGACTCTTAATTATGATAACACCTGTTTCCACTGCTAAGAAAATGCAAATGTCGTATTGTACCTATCCATAGAAAAGGGACTAATGTAATTCAAGGAACAGTAAGGAAGGCCAGTCAGTGACTTCTACTTCAGTAAAAATCCCAGGAAAATATTAACAGCTAAATTAGTTGTAAACATCTCAAGTTATAGGAATAATATCAGAAATAGTCAGCACCTACCACAGCCTGGTGATACAGCAGTAAGCTCTGGTTCCTCATCACATTTAATCATGGGTTCAGTTCTGGTTTAGGGTGTCTTTTACAGTACATTCTTGTTATATGTTCTTGTGTCTGAATGGGTTATTTCTGGGTGCTCGGATTCTCTCCCACCTTTTTCACCTAGATTTCTTTGATCAAGCTGGACAATAATAGCTTCAAGGCTTGTGGTGCCTGTTTAGGAGAGAACACATGACGATGGTGCATCTGTCTTCTCGCTTAAATCACAAAGTAATCCGCCAACACAGCTGGTGATGTAACCCCAATCCTTTTAAACGTTTCAGGCCAGCAGATTTTAAGAGCTGGATGCTTCATCAATATCAGTCTTCTGTGAAGGAGACGTTACCTGGGGGTAGTGCTCAGGGTTCTTCAGAGCTACCCTGGCAGTCTGAAACGATGATGCAAGGCTGTGGTTTTCAGAGCTTGCTAATGGAGAATTCTGGAAGTAAAGTTCCTTCTTCTCATATTTTTCGCAGTTTTCAGTCACAGCACCCACAGTTTTCACAAAAAATGGCATACCATTTGTTTTGTGTGACTTTTTATGACTGACTCCTTAAGAGCCAGTGAAGCCTCTATCATCTTCCCCGGCCTACGTTAACATTCTTGTTTTCAAGTCATGCACCCCTTTTTAATGTAGACTGGACTTCAACCTACACAACACCAGGGGTTGATATAAGTGCAGATACCAGAACTGAAATTAGGTATCTACAATTCATATAAAATACACCACTTTTCATAGATCATACTCCCATTACTAATGTGTCATCATATAAAATCCAATGGAGAGAGTACTGATTTAAGTCCATACATTAATCCACATTCCCCTGTCCATAGATAAGCATTGAAAAATCTCCAAACGAAGATTAAAAAAGTTATGTGCACACCCACCCATATGACATGCTTGCTAACTACAGTGCTGCATAGCTCAATCATCATATAGTACAAGTTATTCAAAAACAGCCTTTCCAGGGACTACGTTTAAAACCGAGAATTCCACGTCCTCATACCTTCACTCCATTAAGCAACAATATTCCTGTTGCGCCATGAAATGGATGAATGCACATATCGTATACTATTTTTTTACTGGTATTGCCATCCCACCAAGTTATCCCACCCTCCAAAATATTTAGTATATTCCCTCACGATTCACAGATTTTTTTCTCCTTCTCCATTAATGTTGTATTGCTAGAAGAAAGGTTAGTGGAGGCACTTTAGCCTGTATAATTCTTTTGGTAGAAGCTTTTCAACCTCAGGATCTCACCCAGCTATTTCTTTAAGGAAGCCAGGATTCTATTTTCAACTACCTGGCAGTGTAGTGTGTGTTATACTCCCACAGCGCTCTGTGTAAAGAAATGCATCCTATTGTCAGATCTACTGGAAATGCATGTCCACGTAGTTTCTGATACTGAAGAAATTCAGCGTGGGGACTTTGTTGATGTTTTTGAGGATTTAAAAATTTAGGTGAGGTTCAATACTGCTGTTCTGTGTTTGAAACTAAAAAAGAATCAGCTCCTTTAGACTGTCAATGTAGGACATACTGTACCTTTAAGCTCAGAATGTACTGTATCTGGTTGCTATTTTTCTATACTGATTTAAGAGCAGCAGTATATTTTTTGAGGTCATACTAGTGCACTGTACAACTTTTATACAGCATCCCTCATTTAAATTCTATACATTTGACTATGCATGGTAACATTTTGTTTGCCTTTTTTATGGCTTCTCCACATGTAAATGATGTGTCAAGAAAAGTCAGATGTTTCTCAAATTTTACTTATCGTTGATGCTTTTGCTATTTGCATGTGCTGTAATATTTTTCACTTGTCTATATAGAATGTCACCTGCAATTTATTTATACAACCTTGAATGTTGTGTAAATCTTTTTTCTTTCGTTTGCTGTGTTTATGCAGACGTTACTTTAAATTAAAGCCACTAGAGAGAAATAGAATAGTTTGATTGTAATCCTTTGACACATGGATTGCTTTCTTCTTCCCGTCTTCTGTTTTGTTGACCAGAACTTTACTGTCACAAACAGGATAATGATTTAAAAAAAATCTTAGTAGAAACTCTTTCAGGGTCTGTGATTTTACATCTATGAAAACATGGTTGTGCAGTGGTAAGTATGGCTGCTTTACAGCCAAAGACATACTGGTAGGCTAACTGGCCTCTGGGAAGTAACACACCAGAAGGCCCTGGTGCAACTGTGTGTTTGTCTTTGCCTGTGTGCGCCCTGCGATGGACTGGCGTCTTGCCCAGGGTGTATCTGCCTTGTGCCCGTTGCTTGTCAGGCTTTGTGCCCCCGCCACATTTACGGATAGATGGAAAAACACGAAGCCTTTCGACCGATCCAGTAGTTCAATGGGTAAGTCACATGGGCTGAATATACTGAAGATCGCATTCAAATCGGGAGGTGTGTGAGTGTGCGAAAGTTGCAAAGGTACGAGGAAAGGTTAATTCTATTCTGAAAAGTGGAAGAAATAAAAAGATTCAGCTGTTGGGTATTCTTCAGGTATAAGGGAAAGAGTGAATAAGATAGCTTGAATAGAAAGCACAGGAGAATAAAGGACAGAGCAAGTGAGAATGGGCTCAGGAAAAAATGGAAAACAGTGTCTAAACAAAGGGAGATCTGGAGAAAAAAGGTGTGAAATATGTGCAGCGCCTTGCAAATACATTCAGACAGTTTTCACATTTTGTTGTTTTGTTGTTTTAAACTCTTGTGGTAGTCATGACGCTTTGAAGTCATGATAAAACCTTTTATATACACAACCTACTACACACAAAAAAGTAAATAGATAAGTAATATGAAAGCAAAATGCAAAGGTAACAATTAAGTATTCAAACCCTTTACTTTGGCTAACCTAACACATCAATAAATCAATTAAAATTCTCAGAATTAGTCAAGTGGCCTTTGTCGATATGCAATAATAGTAGTCCTCATTGCTTAATGGTGCACAGAATAACAGTGACAGTCCGTGAGACAGTGAGCAGGGAAGACAAAGAATGGCGTCCAAATCTGAGCAGGTCCAAAGGAGGGTCAGGGCACAGTCCAAGAGGCCATTAACCATAGATCCATCCCGAGATGTGACGAAGTTAAAATCCCCAGGAATGGGGAAAACACGAACAGACAACCGACATGGAGATCCTGGGATACTGGGGCGAGATCCTCCAGACCCCGGGCTCAGGACACGGGAGGTGGCGGGGATGAAGCCTATGCCGTCAGGAGATGGACGTAGGGTATCCTGGTGCTAGGCGGTGCCTCGCGACATCCGTACCCTAATGTTGACATCTGAGCACTGGAGGAGCTAAGAATAAATAAGGGGAGACACAACAAGGCACACCTGGAACACATATAAACGATCACAGGGAACTTTTGACAGGAGTAAAATAGAGCACCCTCTAGGGAAGGGATGTCAAACTACAACAGCGGGTCCTCTGGCCGCTGCTCTGATGACAATATCTTCTCTGTTGCAGTGCGACTGAGCCAAAATGACCTGAAGGGGCAGTTCACGTCTGGTTAATTAGGCTGCTCATATTTGGCAGGTTAAAAGTGATGGTTGGCACACATATTTTTGCGTGTATCCACAATTTAAATGAAAACACAACAACAACAAAAAATCATCAGAATTCTAAGAATCAGAATGTCTTGCGAACCGGTCAGAAATACTTCAATGTACATCTTATTCAAAGTATAAAGCAATATGCTTTTATACTTGCTACATTTTGCTGTTAACCAGATGTGAAATAACATGAAGGTTGAAGGTCAAGTTAGATATTGAATTGTATGTACTGTATTGTTGTATTATTGCATCATTTGTTACACTGTGGCTGTGTTGTCTGTGTTAAGCTGCTGTTGCACTGCAGTTTCCCTCACGGGATCAATAAAGTATCTATCTTGTTTAGTGTACAACACGCTAAAATACAGTGTGAGAGAAGCAAAGGAAATATAAAATTGTGTTGCTTTGTTGACTTATTAGTACTACTGTATAACAGGCACTAGAATTTTGACCCAATAATGTTAGGAACTGCATATACAGTATAAATGAAAATCATACATTTAGATTATATAATATGGTTAAAAAACAAAACCTCCTGCCACGTAGACCAAACTTTAAGCTAGACATTGAAGAATAGTCATGCCTTATCTAGACCACTTGAATCTTTTGGGGGTACATATTTACAGGTAAATGTGTTCATGAGCATATCTAAATATAATAATTATTAATGTAAAATCATCAGTTGTAGGGTTTTGCAATAATTTCCCATTATATTTTTTATTTGATACCATCCATCCATTTTCTAACAGCTCTATCCAATTCAGGGTCAAGGGGGAGCCGGCAAACAACAACCGCAAGGCAGGATACACCCTGGATGAGACACCAGGCTATCACAAGGCACACACACACTAACACCAGGGCCAGTTTTCCCAGAAGCCAATAAACCTGGCAGTGTGTCTTTAGAGGAAGCTGGAGGACCTGTTGACACCCAGTAGAACATAGATAGCACCCCAGGAATGAACCCAGGGCCCCAGCTACTGTATGAGACGCAACAATGCTAACCACATTTGGCATCATGCCACCATATTTTGATACCATTTAAACTTATACTCAATGTCATACATCATCATAATGGAATGGCATTGCAATACCGATATGTGAAACTGTATTTCTGGATGAAAACTATAAGGAAAAACTCTCGACAGCAAACATGGATGATGAGCCTTTCAGACCACACACAGATAGACTGGAAAAATGGTTATTATCCAGTGGAAACAAAATGACACACTAAAAATGTTTTCCATTTTCCTTGGATTCTTCTCTAGTGTCTTTGGAAATGCAGAGAAATAATATCTCAGCTGAGGGGATGTCTAAAACCAGACCAAAAGCACCATCGGTTTTCTAAAAAATTCAAAAACCTAACACTAGGTTTTTTTCCTTCGGCATAAGACTATCCATATTTAGTAACACAAGAAAAAAACAAAGCAAAGAAAGTTAATGATGTGCTTTGCAAAATGCACAATCTCTTCAATTTTTTCTGTCTTCTCTGAGACCGACTCAGAGTTGTTTTTGTTCACTTAGTCAGTGGGATATGTTTAATGCTGAAGGAAAATCTGACCTGACATTCTGCTCCGGGAGTCACCACAAGATGCATCCTGTTCGGAGTAGCACTCATGTAAGAGCTTTCTTTCTAAACACCTTGACTATCTAATTACATAGTGTTTTGAAGAGTTGCTAGTTTCCATCTGATAGATAAAATATGCCTCTCAAAACAAAAGCTACAAGCAGGTACTGTGTAATTTGCAGCTGGCTGGTGAATCAAATATTGATTTAGTCCTGGCTTTAACTGTATAATGAGCTGTTTATACAAAAAGATACTGATATGTAAGAAAGTCGCTAGTTTGAACATAAACATAAGCAAGGTTTCAAGCGACAGTAGGCCCTTGACCTATCTGGCACAGAGATGCGGAAACGCAGCTCAGGGTGAGGGTCTGTGAGGCTGTTTTTTCCTCTTCGAGTCAATCTTTAAGGCATTCACACATCGTGAGCAAATAAGAATCTTTTGTTCTCGGAAATGTAATCGATGAGCCAACTAAATAAAACAGTTACGGTCTTTGACACAACCTTGAAATTGGAAACTTGAAAAATCGCGTGTTCAATTTTTAATTTACGAGACGGTCCTGGAGCTGAGCTGCAGAGGTCCAGGTGTGAGGACAGCCTCAAGTTTAGAGGCGCCCGAGCTAAGAACAGGTACTACCAGTGTCCTTCAATGGACTACCGCCCCGTCCAGGGTGTACCCTGCCTTGCGCTCGTTGCTTGTTGGGTAGGCTCCGGCTTCCAACGACACCGTATGGTAGAAAGCGGTTTGGCAAATGACATGACATGACTACCAGTGTCTTGAGTGAGTGTTGGAAGAATCGTGTCGACCGTTTATGAATAACATCTCTGGATTCCTTAAGTGCAAATGGTTTCTATTGTGCTGTAGAAACATATTAATCTTGAGTGCTTCTAGTACAAATAACACGAATGCCTCTTCTTAATGCTATTGAACAAAATACCTTGTCCTTGCTCTGTCTGAGGCATGTTGTTGACTTCTTCTCTAGTGAACACCTGAGTGAAATACTCATTTTATACATTAGCTAATTCCCTTTCACTGTCTAGAGGTTTCCCCATTATTAACTGTTGCCACCCATTCTCCATTGGTTTTATGTCTATCCTATCCGTCTCTTTTGATCTGCCTTCAAAGTACAGTATGCATAACTGCAATTGCTAACTTTTGATTTGCGGGCCGGCTGTACAGATTCAAAGTATTCTTTAAAGCACACCATATTGTGAACACAGTTCTCTAATCTACCTCTGAGCTCTATTTGCCTCCCTCTGTCTTGATTGTTCAAAAAGACAAAATCACTACGATCATTTTCTGTTGTCAGTGCTCCAACAAACTAGGTAAGCTATCAAATGAGCTATATTCAACGCTATAGCTGTCACGATTATGATCCTTCCTCTTAAGGCTGCTCCGACTCTTTCGTATTTTAGTTGATTACTTTCACCTGTCCCCTGTTCTGTCTCCTTATTTAAGCCTGGCGCTCCCACTATTCCTGGCTCAGCATTGGGAGATGGACGCCCGGAAGCATGCCTACCAGTAGATCCAGGAAAGACCCGACGGCATAGGCTTCATCACGGCATCCTGACTCGGAATGCCTGACCTCGTTACCCTGTTTTTATTCCCTGTCCCGTTCTGGATTTTAACCATGTTTTGTCTCGTCTTGGATGGATCCCCCAGTTTTGGACTGTGGAATGTGCCCCTGATTTCCCTCTTGGACTCTTTGGACTCATTTGCCTTTGCCACAACCCCCGATCACCAGATCAGCCTCGTCACTCCCCCTGTCTGTCAACCCATCCTGATCCTCGTCGTCTCCTACCTGTTGTCCTTCTTCACTTATTTACGGATTATACCGTCTGCATAGGGTCCTGAACTATGCTTCGCGGGAGCCGTTACAATAGCTTTAGAATGTGTAATGACCCATATAGAGTTCATCCTGCTAGGTTTATTTCCTAAGTCTGAATACTGTATACTGTACTGTGCAGTGCTACACCTCCCCCTCTTCTATATTTCCTGTCTCTCTGGAACTATGTGTATCCACTGATGTTAGGCTTTTCTCTTTTTTGGTAAGCCATGTCTCCGTGATTCCAAAAAATACAACCTGTCTGCTAATGGGGTAGGTTCTACACAGGTATGTATGTATTTTGTTTCCAATGCTCCATACCTTTAGGTACTGTATGACCTTTCAGTTAGCTGATCATAGGTTGTCTTTTGCCATTGGTTCTTTTTCTGACTTCCCCATGTGACTTTCTTTTAGCTTCTTCCCCTTCCATTCAAAGTTAAAAGTTTCTGGGTTTCTTTGTGGATCCTTGAACCAAGACGACTAGTGACTTTCTCATTCAGGTGCCACTTTTCACATCTGTAGGGAGTTTCCAGTGACCATGAGACCTGAAGCCTTATTCTTCACACCATGTCCTCTTCCCTGTGTTGTGTTGATGGATTAACAATGATGCTCTTCATCTGAGAAGACCACTGATTTGTCCGTTTACTTTAGTTTGTGACCAAGATGTTTGGATTTGCCACGGATAGAAAGCTTATACAAGAGCTAGGATTTTGCCTGCCTTAGCTAGGGGCCTGTCAACTCTATCAACAATATCTATCTCTGTTCCAGGGAGATAACATACTGTAGTCGTCTTATGTTACCTAAAGCCTCTCAGCAGCAGAGGTCTGGAGAATAGAGTCTCCGGCAACCACCACTTCTCGTTTTTCATTGTTGGTAGCACTGGCAGTAACTGTAGTCGTGACCAGTGCCTGAAATTGCAGGTCAGTGACAGTGGTGTCCTGGGAGTTGCTGTGTTTGGCCCGTACGTCCTGGCTCCCCGATTGGCTGTCTAGAGTATCGTTTGGTAATGCGATATTGGCTGCTGACAATTATAACCTTTCACCACCTGGGCCCAGCTTCTCTCAGTAATTTTTTTTTCTGTGATTTCTCACACATTTCTGGGTGCAAACCTATTTTTTTATGCAAAAACGTAAAAAGACGTAACAGTAGATATACAGTATAGATTATTAAATCAACCCGTATTTAACTGTCTATGTCTATAGTGCTGTAATTTCTTTAATGTTCCCGAACTGACCTGCGTTTTTCCTGACTTTTTTCCAGGGCTGACTTGTAAAAAAAGGAAAACCTGCTGGAATGGAGGCAGGATGAGAAGCATGTACCTTTATGAAAGGAATAATCCAGGTAATTTACCTTTCGAGAGCAATATAGAGGTAAAGGAGGTCAATAGCTATGTGTTCTTCTGGGAACTTCTAGTGATTCTCAGAAGCAAAGTGTGTCTTTTAAATTTGATTGGTGGCCAACAGAAAGTATTGGTTGTGGAACATCAGGTTTTCGATAATATCCTGTGTGGCTTTGAATGCTGGGGTTTGAAAAGCTTATTAGTTTGAGCTTTGGTTAAGATAAAAAAAAGTCATGAATTTGAATTAACCTACTTTAATTCTTTTCTCAAACGAACATCCATTTGGTGGCTCTTTGTGGGTGAAATAAGGATGACCAAATTAAGACTTCTTTAAGAAATCTTTTACCACTAGAGAATTGGCCGGCTATAAGAATCAAAATAGTCTCACTTGTGATCAAATGGGGGGAAAATCCTGGGTTCAACAAAAAGGGGAGGGCGCTGCTTACTGAAGACGTGTACTGATTGCTTTACAACTGGAATCATTAAGGGGGACTGATGCCCACACCAGGCAGTTTTGCCTGTTTCATTCAGGCCGTTAGTGCAGCTATGGGGTTGCCTCTTGTGCTCTGCCCTTCCATCTGTGTTGCCTTCTTAGAGCACCAGCTGCTTCAGGGCAGCAGTTTCATGTTGGACCAGAATGCCTAGAGGGCTCCTCATCCATACAGGATATTACCTGTGGAAAGTGACTGCAGTTACTGCATGTTACTTTGCATACAGCTATGCATTCATAGAAGGGTATTTGGCTACTTTAACCAAAATACCTACGCCTCTGCACAAGTAGAAAGGTAGAAAGGTTAATCACCTGACACCCTATCCAGGGTGTATCCTACCTTGTGCGCATTGCTTGCTGGGATAGACTCCAGCTCCTCCGTGACCCTGTATTAGATAAAGTGGTTAGAAAATGGATGGATGGGTTTAGTTTATGAAGTGTACCACGCTGTTATGAGAAACTGCAAAGACCTTTGCAAAAAAAAAGTGTACTATGTGAAACATTTCATAGGTGAAAGCTTAACCTTTGGCTGCACCCACTTCATTCCAGAACGCTATGTACATCATAAACGTATGTCAGGTAGCTTATGTATTAAATTTAAAAAGTTGACTAAACTGCACTTCTTTCTTGGCCATGCTGTTAAAATAAAAAATGCAGAGTGATGTGGTTGCTGGCTAGTAGAGGTGTTACCCTAGAGAACTGGCCAAATTTCCCCCTGGCCTTTATCAGTCATGGCCTCCTAATAATCACCATCTCTGAACTGGCTTCATCACTCTGTTCTCCCCACTGATAGCTGATGTGTGGTGAGTGTACCGGTGCACTATGGCTGCTGTTGCATCATCCAGGTAGAGGCTGCACATTGGTGGTGGTGGAAGGGAGTCCCCATTTCCCATAAAGTGCTTTGAGTGGAGTGTCCAGAAAATCTCTATAAAAGTGTGAGCAATTATTATTTTTCTAGGGAGTTTTTTTTAATTATCCTGAAATAATAATAGGCCATTGCTCTTTGGTTTTCTGGTGTATTTTCATAGTACTGTTCTGGAATTTTTTGGGAAAATCCCTTTTTCCGATGCTGCGTTTACTTCAACACAAGGAGAAATAACCTAAATATCAACCAGAGAGAAAAATATGGATGTTATTATTAAAATGTTCTAGGGCTGGAGAGGGGATTTTCCACCAGAAAAAAATGGACAGGCACTTGAAGTGTGGCTGATAAATGTTTGATTTATAATAAATTGCAAATACTAAATTTAGCAGCTGGAATTTGTTTGCAGGCTGATATTTCCTTAGCTCTGTGATTTTTTGGGTCTTATTTTGGTTAAATTTTTTTAACATATGTTTTTGGTGATTAATTTATATCTGTAATCCTCCCCTTTTTACATTTTCTCTATTATATTTATTCTTATTGGATAGTACCGTACAAGGATGAAAATAGTTGTGTAGTTACATGTTATTGTGTGCTTCCTGATTACATGATCACACTGTCTATTCACAGCATAGGATGGGACTCAGAAGACATCTCTGTTTTAAACTCCTGTGAGGTCCGGGTAACACAATGTTCATAATCAGCACCACCTCTCTCAAAACTAATACCTTTATTGGAGAGCGCCAGTTCTTAGCTCTCTAACAAAAAGCAGGCAGGTGTTCCTTTTTTCTATTGGGTATTTTAACAAAAACAGTAAAAATATGTCTGACCACTAGCACATGTTTCTGTATCTTAAAACCTGCCCGGTTCACGGCTGTCATGTCAGCTTCCTGACTAAGACTCTTCTGTTTCAGATACAGCATGGATATTACACATGTAATTGTTTATCAGAACCTGTTTGAAGTACACAGTCTTCTTGTTCTCCTATGTAAAGTGCATTGCCACAGAGTTCACTCTTTCCATTCCAAACATTGATTTTTACAAAACCCATCTCGTCATTTTCTCTCCTGTCTCTGTCTTCACTGTTCATCAGAATCTCTATTACTGTACCTAAGGTGACATCCCGTCACTGGGTTACATAGCGGTATAGTTCATCAAATCAGAAAATAAATGACATTTTCCTTTATACAGTATGTACAGTTTTTTTTTCTGAGCAGTGTGTAGATAGAGTTTCTGCAATGGAAAGAGGTAACGGAAATAAAATTTGTGTTTTTATTTAGTTTGTATTTTCAATATTCTGATTATTTATTCTGATAGCAAATAATGAAGTGTAATATGAAACTCCTTTAATACAGATCAGCTCACCAGGCTTTAAATTCTCTGTTTACACACACTCAATCTGTACAGCTGTGGGAGGATCTCATTACAGGCGGTGCTGCACCCAGACAATTAGGACATTAGGGAGGAAGCTGAAAGCCATTTTACACTTTAGAGTGTCTGTTAGTGTTCATTGCAAATTCACAGCACTGCCTTTAAGAATAAAACTAGATCCAGGTGTGTTAAATGAGAACTGATTTTTGTCATCTTGTAGTTCAAGATCAGAGCAGGCAAATACATTTTTTGGAACCAATGTTTCAGAAATATTGAGTTGAAACATCCATGTAATTCTGCTTTTGATTTTAGGACAGGATGAAGTCTAGGGGACACAGAAGTCAAGTAAGAGGTACTGTAGCAACACTCCCAAAGCTACACCTACATGTGTATCCATTGAGGATGCTGGCACATTTTCTGGGACAAGTGTCATCACACAATAAGAATATATTGAAAATGTTAATAATCGGGCAAAAATCACAACCTGAACATAAAACATGCATTGCAAATTCTAATATATTATATGAATAATCAGAGCCAATTCTTACAAAAATCTACAGAAGCTGACAAAATTATGTTGGTTTGCATACCCAAGAGTAGAGCACAATTATAGAAGCAAAATCTTATTTAAAATTAAATAGATCCTCCCTGCTAAATCAAGAAAACAAACATAACAATAAGCTCTGGGTTAACATACCCCTATTCTAAATCCATTAACACAACTGTACTTTTTCTCGTGTCAAATGTAGTATCCCCAGATGAGCTACATTGGGAATCATGGTGGAAAGGATGAAATGTTCCTGACAAAGGCGTTGCTGTACAAATAGACGTAATATGTGATCTAAAAAAATCAAGAAAAGAAGCAATTCAGTCTTTAAAGACATTTCAGAACAGTCTTAATAAGGTTAAGTGTTTTCAGTAATATAGTCTGTTGTTAGGCAATACTGTGATGATAGTGTTAGCTGTGCTAAAACCAAATTACAAGATTCGCATCGATATGGTGTGAATTACAAATGGCCACCTCAATTCAGCACCTGATGGAGCAGGTCACGGGATAAAACCAGATTTTGTACTCTGTGCACCGAGACTCTTTCCTCAAATCTGAAGTAGTATCTCCTGTTTAAGATAGAATGTTAAATTAAATACCAATAATGAAACTAAAACCGTTAAATAACGTGGATGTGTTAAACCTACTTTATCTCACCATAAATAATACTGCTTACACAAAAGGGTTTTTCCAAGACAGACTCGCAAAAAACAGACTTCTGCTCTGATATGATGTATACCAGGTCGACAGTGTATATATACTACGACGCAGTAATATCGCAACAAATGGATGATCTTAACTGAAGTCTGGGACGGATGACCACAACCAAGCCGTTCTAAATACTAATCCTTCCTAATGTTATTTCTGGAAGCTACGTATACCATATCACAGGCAAATATCTCTCATTTTGTATTTCATCTCATGCATCTCTCCTCCTCCTCTGCAGCTACTCCTTGATTCACTCCTCACTCTGCATCAGGCGAAGTCGAGTCTCACTATATCTAAATACTCAATAATGCATCAGATTCTTGGGGACTGCTAATCCTCATAAACTGCTACTGGATGGAGTTTTCATTTGACACAGTTTTAATGCCTCTCAGTACCTAAACGTTGTAATTATTCAGTCTCAAGAATTAACATTTGGGTCTTTTAAAATTAAACATGCAAACTTGTTACTGACACAAATGGGATGTAAATGACATACAGTACATGGGGATGTAAATGATGGACTGTATACTCCTAACCATTCGTTTGAGTCTTGTGGGGATTATTAACTAGCTGTGTTTTTTTTTATTAAGATTGCCAATTAACTCAGTGACACCCACTCAGTTTTGGAAATGCCGGTTGTAGTTTTCATGTCTCAGCTAACGGCTACAAACCCCGTAACAGCACACAAGGGAAAATGAGTAAGTGAAGACTGACTCCTCTGAATCTCACCTTGCATCTACAAGGTCACTGTGTCTCTGACAGAAGAGAACTCTGGACAACAATACCCTCCCTACCTTAAAGGCTCTCAGCCAGTTGTACACAACTGTTTGGGCAAGGTGCCTGTCTTTGATGAAGAGATGAAGGGTGAAAACTTAGGTCACTTTTTTGACCAACCTGAAAGAAGCATTCTTAAAAGAGGGTAGCATTTCTTATACAATGGATTTCTTCCTGTAAAGTTGGCATGTTTTGCACCAAATAAGCATAATTTCCAGTTTGATGCCTGATAACCATCACTTCTGGGATTAGCTGAAGTATACAAAAACAAAATATTTGTTTCCCTCAGGTATTTTATCGCATATGACCCAGTGCTAAGCGTTTTGATTTAGTTTTCATTTAATGATCAGCTTTACATTTTCTGCTGATATGGTCTGGATGAAACTAAGCTCAAATAATCTCGAAGTGTTTCATTTTGTAGTTTAACAGCCTTTGTGAACAAAGACTCCTTGGCTTTATCTTAGGAAGTAGTTGTTCAGAATGAAAAATGCCATAGGAATTAGGGCTGAGTTTCCACATTGATTTACTCCTTCTAAATGCAAGTTCACAATCATCCAATAAAATCATGTAATGTGTGTTTTTTCCAGGCTCCAGATGTTTGAGCCCATGTTCCATAAAGTCTAGATTTACTGTTTAATATTGCCATCCAGAGCATAACCATAATTTGGCTCCTGTAAACATTAATATCTTTCAAAGTCTTGGCCAAGCGGTTTTATTTTTTGATCTTCTGTAAGTTATAAGTGTATTCTAAAGTTCATCTCACCAGTTTAGTTTTTTTTTGTTCTAAGTCTGTTTAAAGCTTAAACAAAAAATTCCTTGAAACTATAACAATCTTTGAGAAAAATAAATATTTAGCATGAATTGAATCAGTGTTGAAAGTCAAATCAAAGAAAAATAAATGCTTACCAATTGAAAATTATACAGTTCTTATCAATCATTTAATGAATACAGTATGTGTTTAGTAGTCACTTTGGGGACCTATGACATTTCATTCAAGAAACACCCAACATCTGAACTAATCTAACAACTGTCTCAAATGATTTCAGATTGCTAAAGCTTTGGCTGGAGATCACAGTTGGTAATGTTAACAAAGATAGGAGTTTAAACAGTTTTACTGCCAGTATAGTCAGGGAATAGAGTCCCTGTATCCCATGGTTTCTTTTTCTCTTCTAATTCTTTTCGTTGTTTTTCTGTCATAACGTGGCAACAAAGCAATAACCAGAAGGCAAATGTAAAAAGCCAAAACATATGCTTATTTACCAAAATTTACAAATATACAGAACACCAAGTTTCAGTATGTACAAATATTTACACATCTGTAAGAAGCGGGGACCTGCCTTTAGGTCAATCACAACGCACCAATAGTACATAAGATAAAAATAAGGAGCCTGTGTCTTATCAAATAGAAGGACTCAGGATTACATTTTTCTCTAAAACAGATGCTAAACATCTGCCTAGCATCCTGTTGGATAGGGAACATGTTTCCCAATTCCAAATAATGCATCACTAACCAAAGGAGAGATTTCTTTTTAGCCTGGTGGATACCACAAATAGGATATCATTATGTCCACCAATACAAACCACCAGTTCCTTACAGGCTTAGAATCGGTCTTTAATTACCTGGACATTCTGTAGTCCTCCTCTACAAGGGAATATATTCTCTCTTGGAGCTAACTGCTACTGTCTCTTCTCTTCTCTGCAATCATTCCTACAGCTCTTTCTCTGTGCCCCTTTTTGTCCAGCTTTGTGGCTATTTTGCCAATGCCTCATCCCCTATGAAGGCTGACTAATAATTTAACTGCGATTGGTTTTGCATCCCAGCCAGGCTATACCCTGCCTTGCACCCCTTGATTGCTGGGATAGGCTTCGGCTCCCCTGCAACCCTGTACTGATTAAACCAATGAGAAAATATATGGATGGATTTGGCAAAGAACTATAAAAAAAACGTTAGCATTTTGAAGAATGGTTTGCACAAAATTAGGAAAATAAAGAATTGAACAGGTGATGCCCTAACTGGGCAGCACAGTGGCATGGAGGTTATCTTTGTTGCCTCACAGCCTTTGAGTCCAGAATTTGACATTATTTTTTCCTGCGTTTGTGTGAAGTTTCCCTAGACGCTCTGGTTCCACCTTACTTTCTAAAGACAACTTAATTAGATTAATCTGATCTGTAAATTGTCTCTGTGCAGGGGATTGAATCCTTTCTTGCTCCTTAACTGGGCTCCCAGTTGCTCTGATTCTTACCAGAAATAAGGGGCTTTCTAATAATGGACAGATGAAGAATGCTTATTATTATTATTCTCGTTATGCCACGGCGTACAGAAGGACTAGGACAGCTACTGCTCATTCAAGTTTTGGTCAGTGTTAATAATGTGGTTGATTTTACATTCCATCGGCTATCAATCCGTAAAAAATAAATATTTCATTCAATATTCACTGAACCGTAAGAATGTAGTATTGTACTGTAGTCCTGTGGGCTATAGTATTGTAAAATCATATTAGGCATCTATTTCTAAATAGTCACTGCATGCACTGTTTTCTAAAACACAGCTATCAGCACCCAGTTACAAGCAAATTAGTACAATTAATTTTGCTATTGATGCAAATAGCTAAATCTGTTAAGTACTTATACATATGATTATGAGTGTTTAATATATAATATATACATCATTTACATATGCCATCTACACTGAAGTGTTGGCAATGCTTAAATGCATTTTTCTAATTAATTTCTTTCCCAGTAAGCAGCAGGTTATGATAAGCATATGGAATGGCACCTCTGGTTCTTTCCTCACCTCTCAGCTGTAAACTGAGACCAGAAAGTCCTGCCTGTTCCAAAGCTGTAATCTGTATTGACCTGTGATATGTGATCTGCATGTGGCAGCTGGGACAATTAGGTCAGGCTGCAGGTATGGTGGGGAATAATAATGGCATTGGAACAACACTTTATGTATGAAAAAAACCCTGACTGCAGAGGCAATGAGGCATTGTGGTCAGAAAATAGTTTACTGGATGTGTGATTCATTCTGGCCCTGTTTGTGGAATTGCCAAAACTGAACAGCCAACTTCCTGTGATCATCAATTCTGTGGTGTACAGTAGCTTTTACAAGAGCTGCACAGCCTGGATTGAAACTGGCTGCTCATATTGAATAAGTGAAACAGATTTCATACTGGGCAGGCTGACTAGTAGGCCTGTCCGATCTGTCTGTGAAATGAGAAATAGGGGGCTGCACATATTGGGGACTAACGCAGAATAATGGCGGCAGGATTAATGGGAGGGAGTCAGAAGCTCAGTCAGTTGAGCTGGAGAGTTGAGTACGTCTCCCCTCTTTCTCTGGTATTTTAGTTTGTTCCGCAGCGCCAAAGAAAACATCATGGCTTCTCTGGCTTACCAGGTTAACAAGAATCTCTGCATGTTTTCATCTGAGACCCAAGGTCCACACAAAGAACAAATACATTTCCAACAGCACTCGTGTTGGGTTTTCCTTACTGTTGTGCAGCAGCGACAATTCACTTATGTAGCTGCACACGTAATTGAACGTGTGGCTCATACAGGCGACGTTCTCTTTACTTCTATTCCTATGTATAAATCACAGCTAATGAGGCCATCTTGGTCTGCAGTGATATTATATACTTTATTTATGATTGTTAATCATAACTATGAATTATTAACACGACCCGAGAAGCATGGTTTATACAATGGCACTGCAAGAATTTTGAGATTTTGAGATTTGTGACAAAATATGATTTATTTACTAGTAGATAACTAGTAAATTTACTAGAAAATAAAGAAAACAAACCTGAATTTACCAACTTAAATTCATGCCAAGAGCTTAAATAACAAGATAATTTATTTATAAGGGACAGAATGTTAGTTTTTTGAAAATGAAAACAACTGTGGTTCCAGCTATACTGGAGTATATTCTTCTTTGGTTGGTATTACTTTCAAAGTCATCAGATCTCAGAATTCAGACCACCTGTCAGTCAGTCACTGCTGCTTTCAGGCTAAAGAAACGTATTGTTGGTAGTTTATATGATGATGTGGCCTAACTACCTTTGTCACAGCAAATGCAAATGTGTATGCTGGGGAGAGGGTCTGTTGGAGGTCACTGAAGAAAGGCGATATTCTCTGTACCTAAATAAGTGAACTACTAGTTACACACAAACCACACACTTAGTACAAAAATAAATAAACCATATCAGTGCACTAATGCTTAATGATCTATTGTTCAATATTATGAGAGCTTGCCATTATGTGGGCAATAATTCAAATTTCAAATTAAGGTGGCAAACATGAAACACTTCCTCAAATATAAAGCAGAGAGAAGGAATCCTGTCTGTTTTGTATGCAGCTGGTGCCAAGTCTTCAGTTGCTGTGGTCAGATTCAAATTTTCTGTTTGTACAAGGGCACGTGGACACATCACAGCTACTTTGAGAGAGCATTTGTACCCTGATTAAATCTGAAAATGATTTCAATTCAATAAAGGGTCATTACATTAACAATGCATACAGACTGCAGATTTCTAGGACCCACTATGCCCAAATCTTTTACTAGATCTTGTGTATGTATGTGCAGTATACATATATGTGGACAGTATGTGGAATACAATATGTGCAGTTCATTCTTTGATGAGGTAGACACATCATTCAGACACCACCCATCTCCAAACCACAGACCCCCTCTTGAGACAGCAGTAGATTCCACTAAGGTCTTCTGACAGTTTTCCATCTCAAGAGACTTCAAGGCTACCAAAGTGGATTGAATTGCTCATATGCAGTATGTTGGCGTGTTTGCATATACAGTGTACCGACACAGGCCATGGAGATCCTTACATTCAACGTGCTCACTGAATATAATATTGAATTTGCTTTCGTATAAAAAACTCACATCAATTCTTTCTTTTTCTTTTCCTTTTTAATTTGCTTTCTCCCTCTCAAATACTAGCACAGCGCTGGCGGACCAGACCGCCAGATGACTTAACAGATGTTTCCTCTGGGATTTTATAGTGTGTATAGATCTGTCGCCCGATTGGGAGAGAGGCAGTCTGCAGCAGCTTGTGTCAGAATATTTCGAGGTCCACCAGAAGGCATCTTTGAAGGCTCTACTGATAATGTCTGTTTGGCACACCGACAGTGTGTCTGTATACAAGTACTTTGGAGCAGATACCTTTATAAGGAACTAACAGTCTTAACAACAAGCCTGTTTCATTTACACTGCAGTTTCTGAGTGACCTTTACTGTGAAAGCTGTTGTCATAGTCTTTTTATGAGATTACAATAACGTTATGATACATATATGTGTTTCTATACTTGATTCTAGGTGCAGTGTATATTACAAAGCATTTGTATAATCATGTACAGTACCCTGCAAAAGTATTCAGACTCTTCCTATGGTGTCTTATTATAAAATTACAAAATGATGCAAACACATATTTTTTAATTTAGGATTTTATTTAAAACCTGAATGCTCAAATGAATTCTTCTGAAGGTAAGATAAGTTACAACTAAAGTCTGAAAAAACTAAAAAGATATTTGCGAAAAAGTTGATTCAGACCTGTGAAGTCAGTATTTGGTGGAAGCACCTTTAGATAATATAAGATTACTTTATTAGCCATATACAATTTCTTGCATTAGGAATTTGTTTTTTTTCATACCCCAACGTGCTCTCCATGAGACACACACGTGGGGAGAGAGAAGCTTGGGGTCAGAGTACAGGGTCAGCCATTTATACAGCACCCCTGGTGTAGCTGTGGTTAAGGGCCTTGCTCAGGGGCCCAATGGAGTAGGATTCCTCTGCCAGCCACACGATTTGAACCAGCAACCCGGTGCAGATCCTTAGCCACAGTGCCACTGCTCTGCCCCAAAACATGTGATCGCACACGATCCAGATGTGACTCGAACCCACAATCCCCAGCTTTGGCAACAATTACAGTCTTTTCTGAGTAACTCTGCTGAGTACAGTAAGTCTCTGCAACTTGGTACAATTTTGCCCAGTCGTCTTGGCAGATTTACTCAAACTCTTCCTGGTTGCTTGGGAATTGCTTATGAACAGCAATTTTCAAGTTGTTTTCCAGTTTCTCAATATGTGTCAATACAGGACATTGACTGGGCCACTTAAGGACATTTACTTTCCTATTTCTAAGCCATTCTAGTGTAGCTCTGGCCTTGTACTTTGGATTATCATCCTGCTGAGAGGTGAAGTTTAAGTCATTTTAAAGTTTAAATTACTTTGAATTATGAATTCAAACACATTGTGCATGTGACATTATAGAAATTCTCAGTAACTCGGTTCAGGGCGCCCATAACAAGAAAATAGAAACGGATGAAAGTCAGGTCAGTTACTTTCAGAGTGCAACAGTAGGACTGAACAATGAAATAAAGGAATTGTGCGTTTATGGAGTGAAGATTTTAATTTTATAATTACATTTTAGTTTTATAAAGTAAATTAACAATAAAATGTTAATTTAATCAAATTTAATACCATTTCTATGAGTAATGTTCCATGGTCCATTTGCATAGATAATCACTCACTAGCTCCAAGTTTTTCCCTCACATTATATACTAGTCTAACTGAGATGCAGTTTTTACTATGCTTTGTCATCCTTTGACTGGATGGGCTTTAAAACTTGACAATGATAATGCTATGAGGCGTCATTGAAAAGTACCTGTATCGACACATAAGGTAAGGCGTAACATGATCATAGTCTACTGCAGTAAAGCACAGTCATCACATGGTAAATCTATGTACAATGTAGAGGAAAACAATCGTAAAAGGGTAACGCTACCCAGCACATTAATCACAATACAGTCTCAGGGATTCCAGGAAAGAAAACAACCATGGAGGAACGTATCGAGAACTTCAAGTGAAGATAAGAACACACATGCCGTCATCATTAGTTACCGAATCAGTTGCAGAGAAAGGTACATTGCTGGACTGGCAGTTCTGTCATGTTGTATTCAACAGCAAATCCAGGGTTATACTCCCCAGTCCCGGTTTCAAAAATAAATACTTAAATCTTCTTGACAGTCTCTGGAGAGCTGTCTCGTTTGGTATCCTAAGCAAATCCTTAATAGAAAATGACTTGATTAAGTTCCAACTGTGAGAGGATTGGAAGTATGGAGAGTCGAAAGAAGTGCCACTGCAACTGATGGTTTAGAAGACTGCAGACCCTTCCTTACAGAAGAACAGAACAACTGAACATCAGTCCTTATGTTATGTTGAACCGTTCATCCAGTTTCTAACCACTTTTTATACTATATATACAAACTCTACGCAAAAAACAGCTCAGGAATTGAACTCAAGACCAAGGAACCAATGCTGACCACTGTGCCACTATACTGCGTGAAACGGTGTTTGTGATTACCTGCGGTTTTCAGCAGTGAAGCACATTTTAGGGGACACAAGTGGGAGCTACAGTATGTACCTGTAGTTTGCATGCATGTAAATACTGGAAGCATATGTAACACAAAGAACAAGAGGTTTGTGGGACCCTGGTTCTACCTTTCTGTTTTGTTTAAAAATAAGTAAGGGGTACAAACATGTATATACAGTATCTATGCACTATATATAAATCATATACTATATACTTACACAAATTGTTAATTGTACATATAAAAATACCTTCCCAAATGTTAAATCTTCTAAAGATTTCAGGTTTTCAAAGTCTGGTTGCCTGGCACTGATGACTGAGCAGACAGATTCTTCTTGCACCACCTGACTTTCTGTTTCTGTTTTTTGAGATCCCCCATCTAATTAATGGACTGACTCAGATTGTCTTGTTCAGAACGATAAGACGAGATGAGGGCGAATGCCAGTAAGCTGCAATTTGTAGACTCAGTCCAGCTCAAGAAAATGCAGCATGAGTCATTTGATTTGCTATCAGTTATTTTAAAAGTCCAGCTGTAATCCAGACTGACTGCTTTAAAATTAAATTGCTAATCGTACACCTGCTTTGAAGGACATTCATAATTCTCGCAAGAACAGGGTATCTAAATAGGCCTGGGAGTGTACATTATACAGAGAGTAGGAAGGTCTTCCTTCCACAGACCCAAAATATCAAAAACTGTGCTTTACAACACACATTTATAGTTCTAACATTCAAAATTACATACAGGTACATCTCATCTCTTTTAGTCATACATGCAACAGATAATGTAAAAAAAACACATTAAAACTGCATGGGGACAGAAAGACTTAGGTACTTCAAATTGCATACACATTACCTCTCATCATAATCTCCCGTGACAGTGCTTCTTTCATTGGCTCTCCAAGTCAAATGATGTTTCCTAGCGTACAGAAATGGCAATGTGACATTCCTTGAAACGTCGGGCTCTCAAAAGTAAATACATGTCTAGAAAAAGAAACCAGATGGTAGACCTATCCAATACAGGAAATTTAAATAAAGGAAGTGATAGCTGTTGCCTATCAGGCCTGACACTTACTAAATCATTTTTGTATGTGGTTCTTCAGATGAGGAAACTGAGGCTCAGTAAGTGTGGTAACTTGAGAATACCACCTTTAATTACCTGATATAATGAGTCTGGAGAGTTACGTTTTTACTATTATTTTGTATTCTATGTATTTTGTTGCCTAATTGCTACTGCAGCTTTCATTTCAGTTGTAGAGTTGGTTCCCATATTGTTTGGGTGACTTGCACCCTGTCCCCTTTTCTCACCTTCAGATGTGTCTCTTATATGGTGTTCAAAGACTTTCTGACATTTTCTGAGGATAGTTGATGTTAGTGTTAGATAGATAGATAATACTTTATTAATCCCGTAGGGAAATTGATGTGTTACAGCAGTCCAGCCTAAGACAAGCAAAACAGACATCAGAATAGTTATTAAACAAAAGACAAACAAGATAAATAAAAATAAATACATGGGTGTGTGCAAAATGTGCTGATCGTAGTCACTGTAAAAACAATAAAATATGTGCAAAATGTGCATAGATTTATACAGACTGATTGTCCAAAAAGTACAATGGAGTAAACATGCTATCCATAGAGGAGCAAATGAAGGGCTAACAGTCCTAGCCTAGGGCAGCGTAATACACCCTGACAGCCGCCGGGAGGAAAGACCTGCGGAAACGTTCCCTTGAACACCGTAGTTGGAGCAGTCTATTGCTAAATGTGCTCCGCTGCCCAGTAACAGTCCCATGAAGTGGATGAGAGGTGTTGTTCATGATGGCTGTGAGCTTGGTCAGCATTCTCCTCTCCGCCACCACCTCCATGGGGTCAAGGCTCATCCCCAGCACAGTGCCAGCCTTCTTGATTAGTTTATTGAGCCTATTTGCATCTTTTGTCATGATGCTGCTGCCCCAGCACACCACAGCGTTGAAGATGGCCGCTGCCACCACTGATTCATAAAAAATGTGTAGCAGTGTTCCACACACACCAAAGGACCTGAGTCTCCTAAGAAAATAGAGTTGGCTCTGACCCTTCTTGTACAGGGCATCAGTGTTACCAGACCACTCCAGCTTATCATCCAGGTGTACCCCTAAGTACTTGTAGGAATGTACGCCCTCTATGTCCTCACCCTGGATGGAAACAGTGTTGAAGTTCTCCTTTTTGCAAAATTGACAGTTTTTGGTGCAATTTTTTTTTTGCACCAATGGTTATGGGAGTCTGGAACCAGCTACTCAATCATGTTACGGAAGCTGATGTCCGCTTAGAAATGGCCAGATGACATCCTCCGATCTATTACTGTAGCTGCTAGCAAACAAATGAGCCTAGACGGTCTGATGGGTCTTTTCTTGTTTCCACTGTTTCTTTAAGCTCCAGTTAAAATATTTGAAAATTTGGAGAAAATTCCACAATTCTTTCACAAGATAACAGAAACTTGATAATGGTCAAAAGCTAAAAAAATATGCCCATTTCCATGTTTTGTTCTACACCAGAAATTAGTGTACCCGAAACAGGATTCTCTGAAATGATATGAAACCATTATGACCAGGGGTTAGAAAAGCATTATTGTCATGTGTTGGTAAGCACATATGATTTTATTTACTTGTGTAAAAAGTTGTGTACTTGTTCCATGAACAAATTGTGAGGGCAGCTGAAATTTCCCAGAGGTCCCTGCAGGAAAGAAGGTTAATTATGGAGCCTCAACCTGTGTCACTCCTGTTTCGCAAATTATATGAAAATGGCCAGTATTGATTATGTCAAATGAGTTTTCTATCTTTTACAGATGCTGAAGATAATGTATCTGTCTTTTCTTCTGACTAAGTTGTTACGGGGGAAATTTTGGCTTCTTTTCCCTGCCTGTCATATTAATTCCATTTCCATGAGTAGTTGGCCCAGTGCATCACCGTCAGCTCTGTCATCAAACCTGGACACTCATTTCTGTACTAATTTCTGATGGATGATTTGACACTTGCCAGTAATTGTACACCACTTTTAATGTGCTGGTAAGGTGACCATCACGTTATTTTCCCAGCAGTGGTTTCATGAATGCTGCTGTCGTGCTTTAATGGCGAGATACACATACCATCGATTTTTATGAATAACCTCTCTTTGTACATGAAAGTATGGTAAATGAGAGGTTTGCTTCGCTGTCTTTGATGATATGGCTGCAAATATGGCAGAATACCCGAAGCCAGCTGCTCTTCATCTTGCAGTGTTTCCGATGATGCTTAACACCCAGGTACTGTGTTTCAATTGCAAACCAGCGAGTGTGAGACCAGGCACGGGACAGCCTTTTGGAAACGGGATCTCTCGCAAGTCAGTTCTACCTGAACACTGTGGCTGCAGGGCATTCGCTTCTGCTCTTTTGAAAGTATGTTCTCCTGCCTGCTGCCGCAGTAGGCAACACCTGCCAGGGAGAACTGTGGATTGAGGGGGCTGTTAAACGAGTGGGATGCACAGCCTTCGGAGCAGCGTTAGCTCAGACTGACAGCACTATGGTTGATAACCCAGGACGTTAACGTACAGTGCCAGGAACCATTACCCAGAAGCACAGAGTGCAGGTAGCAGGTAGCAACACAGACACAACTACAGCTGACAGATGTGTTTCTATTAAAGATATGGTACAGCATCTTTATGCTACACTCCACATAAAACTCATAAAGCTTTCATGCCTACATATATAAATTGGAGAGAGAAGTGTGTAGAGAGACTGAATGAATCATCCTGTTTGACATAATTAATGTACCTTCTTCGGGTTTCAAAAGGTGTTGGGAGAGATTTTGTGTTTATAGTGTTTAGCAGGCTAAAACAGGGAGGGACCTTCAACACTCCTATTTAGTTTCATAACGGCAGTTGCTGATGTTAATCTTCATCAGCAGGATAAACTTCATAAGTAGGCATCAAATACAGAAATTAAAACTAGTTGAACTGAAATCTTGCTATGGAAATCCTGTAATCCCAGTGACAGAACTCTGGCAAATTCTCATGAGAAGGGGAGGCAAAATGGTGACTTTCGACCTGGAGGGGTCTTTGGTCCTCACCGATCTGACATGATCCCTGAAATTGTCGACCAGTTCTCACAATATTTGAGTAGCACGTAAAGCCAAATTTGCGTATAGTCAAATTTTACTCTACAGCCCTTATAAAACTGCCCTACTAACCTCTAAGGTAATTCAAAATATTAAGTATAAGTATAAAAACCGTAAATAAAAATAAATAAGATATCTGTGTAGGCTCCCTAACTAGCTTTCATAAGCATGCTTGATGTTTTTTCCAGAGAATAAAACATTTTTCAATATTTTTATTTTCCAGAGCTACAGGACTAAATTGTCGACAACAAATTTTATTGCAGGTTATGCATTACAGCACACATCTGGAGTGAAAATCCCTCATCAACAGCTGAGAATAACCCTGTAATTGACACCATTTACATAAATAATCCTAAACAGACCTGCTGAACCCCCCTTGAAATGCTGTGCATCATCAGTTGATTACTTCATTAATCAGTGCAATAACCAAGTTCCTACTACATTGTCTATTCCCAGAAACCACAGCTCCAAATTCATCCAAAGAGAACTCCAGGTGCTCCAATGAATACATACTCCAATGAATACATACAATATTGTAATAAAATCCATAGACAAGGTGGTGTTTTTGTGTAGAAAAATGACCCGTACTGTACACTGCTGAAGCCTCAAGGCATCTTACTCTTCTATCCTTCAAGAAATTAAGACTTTTCTACAAGTGTTCCTCTTTTACATGGGCCATCCACTGACTGCCAGCAGGATTCACTGTCTCATTTCACTACTACTTCCTTCCAAAGATTCACAAGCCTGACTCCCTAACAGTAACAGTAACGCCCACATGTTACTGCTCAGTTACTCGGAATTCCATTTTCCTTGATAGCTTAATGAGACCCCTTGTTGAGGGTCTCCTTTCAAGCATTGAGAATACTAACTACACGTTCCAGCTGTTTGACAGCATTCATTTATAGGGTTACCAGCTCTCTGTACACTGCCATTCCCCCAAGATCTTCCAGCTATCAGACTTACCTTACATTCAACAGATGTACAGAGCATTTGTTGACTGTTTCTTCAATTGGACCAAGTGAAGGCTTATTCCATGCTGAAAAAAGAGAAGAGACACAACTTTTCGGCTGCGGAGCCTTTTTCAGGTACAGCCTTCTTTTCTGAGAGTGCACATTTGAAGAAGGTTCCAGGGCTAAAACGCTGTGTCTCTTTTTTTCAGCACAGAATAAACCTTTACTTGTTCCACTGCAGCCTATGCATGCTGAAGCAGCTACCTGCTTCAACTGTTTCAATTTATGCCCTTATGGGATTAGCTAAATCTGTTCTCACTCTGCATATTTTTTATTCAGCCATGTTTATTACCATCAGGTGATGATAATGTTTACCAACAGGAGGAAGCCATTCAGGGTCATCAAGCTCATTTTGGTTTCATCAGCCAATTGCCCCAGACTTCCTCACCCCTTTGCTTAAAGAGTTCTCAATTTTAAATGAACTACCTCATACTTTCCACTTAGTATAAAAGTAGAATAGAAAAAAAGCTTACAAAAGCTCCGATCCAGCAACTTGTCAGCTGCTAAGAGCTCAACTGGAATGAAACAAAATGTGTAATACACTGATTATTCACATCTGTAGGCTCATCATTAACTACGGATACATGACAGACGTTTTGATTCAGTTCTTGGAAAATGTCAACACGTCAGGAAATACAGACTGGTTTTACTTTGATTGACTGAGGCTAATCAATGCCATGTAGCCAGATCACAAAACTGGAGCCGTTTTGTCCTTTTTAACCACAAATTCCAATCATTGCTGAAGAGAACGTTACTTTATATTTTATATAGTTATTAATTCTATTAAATATTGTGCTCAGACATAACAGCAGGACACATTTTAAAATGCTCCCAGATGATTATTGCTATCTTTTAGTGAAAGTGGAAAATATGCACTTCACCTCGCCTGAAGTATATATGATTATACTGGAGGTATTAACAAATGAAGCAAATAAGACTAAAAGTAAATGCTAAAATCTGTTATAAAGGTTAATAATTAGAGATCACCTGTTGTTGTTGAACACTGAGGGGGATCATGTATAGGCACCTGATTTATTTTTGTTCTTTGTACATTGAGGAAGGCAATGAACATAAGACAAATATTTATTTACAATTATTAACAGAAAAACACAAAAAAAACAAATCTTATACTTCAATTTACCGTTATTAACAGAAACAGTGAGGACCTGGGTCCAGTCGTTTACAGAAGCAGGAAGCAGTTCTTAGCCCTGCAAATGAGGAACAAATACCACAGAGGAAAAACTGGAACCCGCTACTTACGAAATAAATGACCCAAACAAGGACAGAATAACACCCTAAAGAAATGTCGAACGGGAAATTTTCTTCCTGTACCAATTAGCGCATTAAAATACAAGAGAGATTTCTCTCGTCAAGCAGACAACACAAGAAGGCAACGGACATTCCCATAACTACAAAACATGAGACAAAGGTCTCTTTCCTAAACACTAGGATCGGTCTCCTCACTGCTTGGATTTCTGTCATCTGCTCTATAACAGAGTGAGTCCACCCATAGTTAGAGGATTAGAGACCTCCTGTGAAGGTTTGTGGAGTCTTATTTCTATTGCATGGAGGCCCAGCTTTTAGGCCAGGCTGGTTTACTGACCTCTCAAGAACGGTCGGATCATTTCTAGGTGTGTCTAGGCCTGCCTGGCAGCCCGGCCTCTGGCCATTGTGGCAGATCCAGTGGATAAGAAAAGGGACAGCTGTAGGGCCTCACTTCACCAGACCAGCACTCCCAAAGCTACACACAATCTTACCTTAAGAATGAGAAATATCAACAGGTGTAACTATTTCCCTGCTATCCCATCACACACGACAGCATAACAAATAAAGTTGTGGAAAGTTGTTGTGAGACACTAACTTGAGTTTACCTGGTTAAAACAATTTACTGAGTTGATGGCTACATTAGTTAACAGTAAAAGCCAACAGATACATGATGTTTCCATCGTCTGGTTAAAGCTGCTTGAGAACAGACCTGTTTATATCTTAAATACATTTGAAACAGTCTGTTGTTTCTTGAGCTTGCTGGCTGTGGATGTTGCTTTTGTGTCAGGTGTTACTAACACCTGGAAGCAAGAATAGAGCTGTGAATTGTGCTGTGTGGGTACAAAGACATACTGTACATTTGTACACAATCCTATCAGACAGAAACTGAGACCAATACTTACCAACCAAGATCTTAAATTACTGAACTAAGACCTGCATATACAGTATAAGCTGCCTGAAAATTAGACTGGCATTTTTGACAACCCCATTCATATTTGAGATAGAAACTAAATTTTGCATTCATACTTGGCAGCTTAAGAATCAGCCTAAATTTCAGTAAACTGCTTTTTGAGAGTGAACTGTAAATGTGAAAAAATTGGATGGAAATGTGATGTGATAGGAACAGGTAAGAGCAGTTCTACAGTAACTCTTTCATTTCCTTGCTTTAATACAGCTCTGTATTATCTGGTTAGTTAGTCACTTTCTTTTTGTTTGAATTATTGTTTCAAAATAAAAGTAAAATGGCCACCAACTTGTTTAAATCTGTGAAGTGTCAGATGAGATCAAATAGCTTTTTAACATTTCTTTCCATCAGGGGTCCAAAACCATCATCAGCAAGAAACCATTTTATGTAAATTTAAATGAAATGGTGTTTGTGCCCGTCTTACACATTTTGTCTGTGCAGTGCCGAGTAAATGATGTACAACAGACTAAATATGCCTTGCTACTGGTTCTACATTACATTATTATATACAGTAGGCCTACCACCTAACAATACATAAAACCACCAAAAGTATTTTTGAACTTATTGTAATACAAGCTTCTAAAGGCGATACATACAGCTGCAGAAATATGCTCACTGATGATATTATTAAAGCAGGCATGTTGTACTTGGCAGCTCAAAGCACTGTTTGCTTTCCAAACGCAACAGTGCCTTTCTTTCCACTTTTTTGCTTTGCTGCAGGATTCAGGAGTGGCTGGTTACTTACTTAAATTTAGATTGGTCCAAGGCTGCATTTTCAGTTTGGGAGTGTTCACACTTGAGATAAATTGACCCCTAAGGTGACTTAAGTTTGAAAGAAGTCAAAGAAGCCAATCAGCATTTACAGTACGTGCTTTAGATATGATACCTCAGGTCTGAACTTGCTATGCATCGCCCCATTCCCTTAACTAGAGAGTTGCACTGATATTCAATTAAAGAGAAATTGATACTCTACTTATTATACCGGCCTGGGACTCTACTCTATTCCAGACTCAGAACTGTTGCAGATCCTGCTGTTGTACTTTCAACAAGGAACTTTACATCAATTGGTCTAGTTCACCACATTGTACAAATGGAAACAAGCACTGCAGGGGGTAGGCTCTGTGGTGGTCTCCAGGGAGGGATTAATTAATCTCAGAATCTCATCCAGCTCTTTCTTGAAAGAAACTTGGGTATTTTGATTCAACAAAGTGGTTGAATTGCTTGTTTCATCCCCTCACAACCCTTTGTGTAAAGAGAGGTTTGGGAGAATGGAGAAAGCTACCCAGCCATGTTACTGAAGCTGTATTTGATATAATCTTCTCAATTCTTTAGTTTGCAACCAGATTTTAGATCATTGATAAAAACAAAGGACCCTCATCTGTAACTTTCGTTTCCTGTTCATTAATAAATTCTTAATCCAAGCATTTATGTTACCTTGAGTGACAGCTTGGAATTTTAGAATTAATCATTTATAAGGAACTTTATCAAAAGCAACCTAAGAGATAAATATGCCATATCATACATCTTATTAGCATTTATTATCATATTCCTTCTTAAAAGAACTCTTACATTAGTTAAGCAAGACTTAAATGTGTTGACTATCTTTTATAATCTTATAACCATACTGATGAGTTCTAATTTTTGTTTCCATTAGCTTGTTAAGGAGTAAAACATATGGGTCTAGAATTACCTGGCTCAGTTTCGTCACCCTTTTTCTGCATGGGCACTAAATTAATAATACTCCAATCACTAGGCATTATCCTTGTCTGGGGAGACAGCTGGAAGAGTTTTGTTAATGGCCTATAATAACATCTCTTGTTTCCTTAAGTTCAATTGATAGCGTACCATTCACCCCTGGAGATTTGTTTATCTTAAGTGCTTCTAGTACCTGTAACACTTCTGTGCTCAAGCTTTTTACTGTAGAGCTTTGTGCTTGCTCAGCCTGAAGCATGCTGTCTCTTTCTTCCATGGGAAACACCTGAGAGAAATATTCAATTACAACATCAGCCATTTCCTTTCCACCATCTGGAGGTTTGCCACTATTACCTTTGCTTCATCCTTTACTCGTCTTTTGCTAACAACAGAAAAAAAAAGTTTTATTTTAGTGTTTATTACAACATCACTTTCTGTCCCTCTCTTGGCAATTCATTCTATTCCTATAATTTAACTGAATCCTGTTTTTTTGCATTATTTTATAGAGTGCTTCCTTTCTCCTTATATTTATCTTAATGTATTAATCTATTTAGCATACAGTATTTGTCCAGGTTGTGTAAGAGAAATGCTACAGAATCTGACAAGACAGTGTCTGCAACCTGATGCAAAGTATGCACAACAACAATTACTTCAAATAGTAATCTAAGACATCAACAGAAAACCCCATACTGATGAGGGATTTAGCATATTGAATTTATCTATGTTATGTATATTTAATAAAATGTCTGTGCACTTGCTCCAAAATATGTAATTTTTCTGGTAATAACTACTGAATTTGTTGTGAATATGTTGCAGCTATTAGCAGTAAGTTTCTTTTCGATTGTATACATTAAGTTCCAGCTTTGCGCTGCTAGCTTTTAGGGACACTCACAAAATGTGTTAAATGTGTGTGTCACTTTAAAATGAAAATACATCTGTGCCACTATAGAAAAGCATGTGGTAAGCTTTCCAAAAGCCACTGTGATTCAGTGCCAGATCAAACCTTTAAAAGTTGTAAATTCTTCTATACCTTTTTTATACATATGTTTTAGTTATAAAGAGTGTTATCACTTTTTGCAAATGTGTCCATACGTCTGAAACTGATTTCTTAGTGAATAAGGTTACATCATTGATTTAGGAACAGCATTAAACCAAAATTGCTTCAAAGGTTTCCTTTGTTCTTGCGATTTAGCTTTTCTCCTCCAGAAAGACATGCTGCTCTTTAATGGAAACTTGGGGGGAATCCTGAGTATCATGCGTCACCATTTATAGTGGAAATTAGCACCTATCCTGTACACAAGGCAGAGACCACAATACAGTTGGTGGCTGTATATAAGCAATGACTCAATACCCTTTCAAAGTATATTTGTATTTCTTTACTAATGAAAAGAATGGAGCTCCTGACAAAGCTTGATATTTACAATTTTTTAAGTTAGATTTTTTTTGCTTTGGTAATGCATTTGAAATATAGGAGATGATAGTTCAATAAATGGATACAATATATCCAGTCCATGTGCATGGAGCATGGAAATATGATGAATGTACTCCATCACAGATGAGTAAAATACCTAGATGATGCTGATGATGAACAATCAAAGCACACAAAAATCTATTTTCCCCAGGGTTTTCAAATAAACCTTTCGGCAGACCCTTGATTCATCTATCACAGTTTATGAACTACGTGCACTACAGATATCCAGTTTGGCACAATAGCGCAGTGTTGTGACACTATATTTTTTTCTGCCTGTTCGAAACAGGTCATTTCCTGCATTACTCTTTGTTGTGACATTCCCTCCTCTGCCACACTGAGCCCTTTCCCTCTTATTTACTGTACCAGCACTGGTTTTAGACATCTGGAAAATCTCTTCCCTCTAGATCTCAAAATCCCACTCGAAGACTTTCAGATTTATCCACAGCTGGAGAAATTACATATCTCAAACCCAGTGGGATTCGGATTTAAATCTTAACATGAGCCCTCAAAAAATAAATACCCTCCATTTTAACATGGCTATTTACTGTACAGCTAATCGTTTAGAAATTGTACAAGTTCTATTAAATACCTGTATAGAATAGATTTGCTCACTTTTGTCTTAAATAATGAATCATCTATTTTTCACATACACATTTTTGTCCATTTTGTTGCAGGTGGGATTACTGCAGCAATCCAGATGAACTACCCTGTGCTCAAGTGTACATCAGTAGAGCCCCAAGTGAGATTGGAACCAACAACCTACGTAGCCTGACGTCCAGCCTTAACCACCCCCAGGAGCAAAGGGCTGCCGAGAGAAGGGAAATGTGCAAAAAACAATTATAATGATGGAGAGGAAGCTCGCTTTCAGACGGACAATAGGGAGAATGATCTCAGAATTACGAGCAAGAAGTCATCGCCACTTAACGATGCAGCCTGAGGCTGCAGCACTTGAGTCCAAAGACCCAAACCCCACCACTCCTGGAAAGAATAAGGCAACAGACAGGCCGGGGGCAATGTTCTGTTTCAGATCTCCAAACCTTCTGCAAGCCTACTTCGGCACTTTAAGAAGCTCATCGCGACCGTTAAGATAAAGACTGAACTGAGAGGCACCAGTGTAAAAATGCAAGAGCGAGTAACTAAATATAAATTGCCTGTAAACCAGGCTTCTCCAACTTTCGGGAAAAAAAAATCCCGTCTTCTTTCGGTATCATATTTCAATTTTCTCATATTTTACCCTAACAACCTAAACTGTGTCAGTTGTGAATCCAAATTTTCCGAAATAGTTGTTAAAAAATACAAATACAGTTATTAGATACACATTAATAATACAAAGAACGAGTTCTTCAATGTTGCCCTTCTGATCACACGTTGATAACTACCCGGGAGTTAAACATTTTAAAAAACGCCCACAACAAACCCCCACACAGCATCAACTCTTATATAAGCGGAATTCTATAATAACATTAACATAATTTACACTAACCCAGAATGCACCCAAGCAGACTGCACTACTAGACCGAAATAAATCTGAACTGAAGAAACTCCCAAACACTCATCATGCTAAAGAAAACACCAATTTTGCGCCACCTCGGACTCAATTCCAAAAGACCGCGACAAATATTTCACGAGCATGTGAAAGGAACACAGAAATTCATATAAACCTAAACTAAAAAAAAAAAACAACAACTTTCCCACAGGAAAAAAAAAATCCAAATGATTCGCATCTGTTCAGTGACACTACCGGCCAGCCTCCGGGGCTCTAAATACACACTGAGCGGTGCTGGAAAGGGGAGGAGAGAAAGACGGGAAGCCCCTCCTTTAAAGCTCTGATTGGCTATCGCGTTCCTGCCTGTCGCTCATTGGTCACATTGTGCAACATAATGCGGTGTTGTCTGAGCCATACCATTTTTTACGGAGAGGTAGCGTCAGTTTTTATTTCTATACATTTAATAACGTTTTATTAAAATAAGAAAAGAAAATTATATTTTAAAACCTCTTAGATAATTATTCAATGTCTTATTTCATTTTTAAGACAATAAAGAGAGGATAATAGTAACAAATGCACAACGAGTCAACACAAACTCCCCTTTTCTTTTCGTTTAGAAAGTACAGCTCAAAATGGCTGTGGCGAAACAGTTGTGTGAGTGCGCTTTTCAGCATGAGAATTAAACTGTAACACTTTTATAGACGGGAAGAAAAACCCTTTATCGCCCGCAGGACCCAACCGAAAGGTGAGGAATACAAGTTTTGTAGGATTGCTGAGATGGCTGCCGCCGCAGCTGCGGAAAATAAAACCCAATCGCGTTCTTGGGTGACGGGATTACGACAGTAACTTCAGCCAATAGGAGGGTTGAGGGCAGTGGCAGGCTGTGGCCTGCAGAGCACATTCAGGAAAAGCTGCGACGTCTAGACAGAGAGTACAGCGGTTGTGGCAAAGTAGACATTCCTGCTAATGAGGCGTAATTTCTCCTTCGCGGTGCAAACTTTGCTTTCATTTTTGCTGAGAGTGGTTGCTCTAATGTTTACGAGGCCGTATATATTGCACGCATATTCTTATGCATGTAACTTTAAGGCTGTGGCTGCGCTCTGTGTAAACTGCAGATTGGCAGTAGTTTCAAGGAACGCTCGTTGTCCCCCATGACTGAATCCTTCGTACTCATAATTGAACCGGCAAATGCACATTAGCGACGAGTTTAGCCTTGGGTGTAAAGAAGAATGCGATTGTCCAGATTAAAGTGATGCATCGGAATGCACTCAATTCTTCATTGTCGCCCCTGCCCAAGCCCGGTGGTTCCCTCTTCTATTCAGCTGATATTGTGATGTACAGTATGCACACGTCTCCCTGCTCCACACTGTTCTGTGGACAGTGGGTTAACATCTCGGCCTTAACATAACTCATATCTTTATTATTTTAAGCGCTGTAAGGCGGCTGCTTTGTTGGGACTTATCGAAATGATTTTACCCGTAATCACAAACTTTGATTTTGTAATCAATGTAAACATATATATATATTTTGAATTAGAGATCTGTAACGCACATCTTATCCGAAAGACATGCAAAATGTGAGCTGATGTATGCACTGGGACCCTTTATCAGTTGAAATGTTTGTGATCCATTTAGCATCTAAGGAACACTTTAGAAGATACTTGTGAGGTTTGATCAGGCTTAAGGTTTCCTTTCATTCTACACTGAATTACAGAGATGCGGTAGTATTCAAATAGCTTTCTCCCAATCCAATTCCTTGTCTAATGATACTGGTAGTTCCAGGACACTTAGATATGTTACTAAATATTCATACCGTTAAGCAGAAAGTGTTGGACTGAAGTTAGAACATACCAGAATACTAGACGTAGAATACCACACGTGAAATAGGTGATTATCTTTATTTTATCAGTTTTACTTTTTCTCCTCAATAATTCCCACGCAAGATAGTAGAAATATTTTGACTTTGGTTTCCATTTTGCAGTTGTTGATTGTGAAGTTTTTTCTTAGGAAGGAAACACATTCTTCGCATCTGCAAGTGAAGAACACGTTCTATTCTCAACTTTATGGGTGTCCGAATGGTCATCAAAGTGGGCTACACTTGTAACTCGAATGAGTAAATCAATTTCTTTCCTGATTCATGTTCATATGTGGCCTCCCTGTAGTATGGACTGACTCTGAATCTCATTTAGGCTGTTAAGAAGTTTCATTCATTTGGTCCGAAGTGAGAAATTTCACCTTCCAAAAAAAGACTGCTGCATGCAGGTTTTATGTCAAGGGAGATGAAAATGGAAAGTGATGAGGCATCATACCATAACCTTGTCCATAGTTTGATTGGATTTATAGCTGTAGGGTTGATTGATGAATCATTGTTGGGGGGAGGGGGGGGTTAGATGTGTTGTCGCACTGCTGCATTGGTTCACAGTCCAGTCATTGTCCAGTCACGGTCATTGAAGAACTGGTGTCTGTATGGCCTCTCCTGTGCGTTTCACGTGAAATACATGTGAGCAGTACATTTTGGGGTGGCACGTTGTTGCGGTGGTCAGTATCGATGCCTCGCAAGCCTGGGTTCAGTTCAGGACCTGGGGTACTGTCTGTGCGGAGTTTGCATGTTTCCCCATGTTTGCATTGGTTTCCTCCCGCGGTCCAACACAATACTAGTAGGTTGATTGGCTTCTGTAAAATTGGTACGGGGGGTGTCTGAAAGGCCAGTCCAGTCTGTGTGTCTGCCTGCCCTGCGATGGACTGGTGTCCTGTCCAGGTTGTATCCTGCCTTGCGGCCATTGCTTGCTAGGATCCAGCTGCCCCATGAGCCTGTATTGGATGAAGTGCTAAGCAAATGGATGATGGTACATTTTGAAGTAAGAGTGGTAATCACAGTCCAGCAGCTGACAACTGTGGTTTGACTGTTAGTCATCCACTATTTTTTCACAGTAATTTCACAGATGCTGACAAACACTGAACCCTCGAGGTGTATCTCTGGCTCCTGAAATCGTCTTTTGACATCTTCCCAGTTTTTGGATCCATTTTGTATCTCATTGGTTTGTCATGGCGGGAGATAAAGGCATTGTGGTCTCTGAGCAGATTATGAAAATCAAGGGCTTGTTTTATGTGTAGCAGAGACACTAGAATAGCTGATTCTTGTGAAGAGTTTTAAACAAACGAATCAATAATTTATTTCTCAGGAACAGCTGGGTCAGTCTAAGTATTAAGTGTACATAGACTTAATAGTGTACACAATTATTTATGTTTTCATGAATTAGATAGCCAATTGGTTTTCTTTTAGTTAGCAGTCACATTCAGTCCGTTAGCTAGGTCCTTCCTGGCTTGTAAAAGCTATCAATTGTAAAAATGTTATTGTTGTTGTTGCAGAACAGATTTGTCTTGTTGAATGATGATATGACAAACTCAGAGGGCCACGGAAATACTAAGCTCTTTATATTCTCTGGCACAGTTTTGGTGGGAGCGTAATCAAATCAGAGTGAAACTCTGAGAAAAAACATTTATTAATAACGATTAAGACACAGCATCCAATAGGAAACAAAAACACATGTATACAAAGTTGTGTTTTAGGGGCCTACTCTCTGTAGAACTCTTAACCAAGAATGCTGCATCCTAAAACAAGAATATAACCTAGAACTAAAGCTCTCTTCCTGCAGCATCAATGGCCAAAGCTAAATGGAAACCTCTTTCCTAAAGGAGAGAACATATTTAGCCTAAGGGTTCCAGTATACAGGAAATCATAATTTCCAAACCTGAAAAGGACAGAAAGCAACCAACCTGTAACAAACTTCAAATTGCTTAGCCAGAGATTGATCAGAACAAGGTTCTCTCGCATGGTACACGTTAGAGGAAGTCATAGTATTTATTTTTCTCTATTTCTCTCTCTCCCTTCTGTTTCCTTTCTGTCCTCCTGTTTGCTGTCTTTGTCTTTTTGCTGTGTTCCTGTGATGGCTCTAATGATTTATCACTAAGTTAATTAACCAGAGTAAACCAGGAAATGGTCATGATCATCTCTGTTTACCTGTCTCTTAGCCTACCTGCAGCTAGGTAGACATCTCAAATGAAACAAATTGTTTTTAGGTTTTCTGAGATGTGAACTTTCAAGATGTGAGTGGCAAACAATATCGATTTTGTAGCCCACACCTGAATTGTAACAATAACATCCGATTAATTTAGGCTGAGATATTCTGAGAAAATTAAGCAATAAGATACTGTTGAAGTCCATTTTCATTGCAGTGTCAACCATTATAGTTTTTAGGTATGAAGAAAAAATCGAGGCCAATTAATTTACATTTGGATATGCACAGTAAAAAGTCATGTAAGAGATTTTTTTTTTCAATCAGTAATGGGTAATTTCAGTGGTTCATTCAAATAAATTCCCTGAATGAGATATTCACCCAATACAGCTCAAAGTAATGAGGAAAGTTATTAATTCACTTAAAATTATATTTCAGATGTCTCTTAGAGCAGGGAATGTACAGTACCTACTGACTGGGGACAGCACAAAACCAGAGAATTATAGACCAATCAGCTTTATCTCACTTACATCTAAAGGCATCTAATTGCAAGCAGCAGTAGTTCAGGTGGCTAGCTGCGTCAGCATGCGTAGGCTGCAAAGGAACAAGAAATAGGTTTATTCCATGCTAAAAAGAGAAGAAAATAAACTCAATGTTTCAGCTGTGGAGCCTTCTTCGGGTGTAAGCTTTAATTGCAAGCAGCATTCTGCAAAAGAGAGAAAGGATAAATTGCCTAATGCACCTATTAGAAGTTTTCAGCAAGTACCTGGTGCAGGAGATAAATTGAAGGTATATCACAGGTATGTATTTGGACTTTCAGAAAGCCTTTGACAAAACGGATGACTACAGCCAAAGCTGTAGAAATCCAAGGTAATGTGCACTTACCCGGGAAGCTAAAGAAGGGTCCTAATGAGGCTGATAGCCTCATATTGGAGTGGGGTCATGAGCGGGGTACTACAGGGACCTGTTCCAGCTCCACCGCTCTTCTCTTCATCTTCCTGTGATCTAGACTGTTAGAGCAAGAAAGCCTGTAGCATTTGCAGAAGGTGCAAAAGGAGGTAAACTGCAAGCAGTGTACGAACGGCAGGGTTAATACAGGAGTTATTACACGTTGGTATGGAAATGACTTTTTTCAGTGGTTATGTGCACGGTATTACAAGCAAGACGCACGATCATGTGTTTCAAATATAACATGAGTGGTAGCGAGCCTGCAGGAGCAATACGGGAAAGAGATTTAGCAGATGCTGAATAAGGTAGCTGTCGACACCCTAGTGGAAGGTGACTGTGTGACCCTTAAAGGAAGGAGTAAATTAAATTATTCGATCAATAACTTACTACAGCAGAAAAGATAGGTCACATAGCCTCTTGCCATTTTTAGAAATTAACTGCGTATCCCAAATGTGGAATATACCAAAAATGAACTGTACATTCCAAACATGTCCTTATTTCATTCAGCCGTGACAATGAAACACAAAGGGAAGGGATTTCCTCACTGTGATTCCGCCTCAGTAATAAACTACTTTGCCCTTTGGTGTGTTGTACAGAAGTGAGTGACGCTGTCAAGAGAGTCATTTAGTGTCAGATGTATTTAAGAACAGTTTTGCTGTCCTAAATGAAAATGTTTATTTAGTTTCTTGTTACCGTTTTGCTGTAAGATACTTATCTGATTATCGGTTTGAAAGACATAAAAGCCTAGCGCCTTGCAGAATGATGTACCCCCTTCCAATTTTCTTGAATTAGAAACCATGTATTCCTAGTTTTTAAAGTGAAGGTTTTTAATCCAGAACTTGACTGCTCAAACTGAACACTTTGATGGGTGAATAAGGTTAATGCCAGCAGAAGCTGCAACACAAAATTACCCCCGTTGCTATGACAAACCTAAATTAACTCAGGTGCACAAAATTACCTTAATGAGCCACACAATTAGTTAAGTGGCCTCTGTCTCTGTGCATTAATAGTGGTTCACAGGATTTCTGAATAAATATATCTGCCTCTGTAAGGTCCCTCAGTCGCATTGTGAATGTGAACCAAATATTCAATCATGAAGACCAAGGCACTTTCGAAACAACACTGGGCTGGTGTTGCATAAAGACACCGATCAGGAGAAGGGTTTGAAACATTTCAAAGACAGTGAATGTCCCTTAGAGCACTCTGATGTTGATCATTAAGAAGACGCATCGTACCACAGCAACACTGCCAAGATCAGGCTGTCCCTCCAAACTGAGCAGCTGGGAAAGGAGGAAACCAGTGCTGCTTCTGTGAGGGCAACAGTGCCTTTGAAAGAGCTACAGAGTTCAAAGGCTGAGAAGACAGAAAATATACACAAGTCAACAATATCTCGCTTACTGCACAACACCTGTGTAAATGAGAGGGCAGTCCATCTCATACATGTCTGCATGCTTCACCATCCAAGAAGGTCTTCACCTTCAAAGTGATCGCTGCTAATGATCTGAATCATGCAAAAAGATGAATTTCAGATGTTTCCCTTCCAAGCTTAAAAATCTGTTTTTCTCACTTTGCTTATTTCTCCTCAACCAGTAACACAGAGACACAAGGCCGTGTTGTCCCATATAAGTGATATATGTTATGCATCTGTACCCCTGAGAGGGCCCTGAGTCACTACGTCACTGTGTATCAGCACAGGCTCAGGAAATGGCATGTCTGAAGGCTGAGCGTCTACGCTGATGATAATTACGTGGGACATTTGCCTTGTGCCTTTCTACAGATGTGTTGAAACAGTATACTGTGAGCAGCAGTGTTTAATTTGTACATCACAAAGGTGCTGGTTCCCCATATGAATGGGAGAGAGCAGATTTACAATGGGCAACTGAGGTGCTGGAGCACTTAACTGACACGAGCATAACACTTAACATCAATGTAATACGCTTTCAACACGTTTTCAAGCCGCTAAACGTTTTTTAAATGAGGAGATTCAAATACCATAATCCTCTACTATTAGGCCAAGTCTATTTTTTAAACATTTCCAGTCTGACGGACCTCCTCTCATGGGGCTACAGGGTTTCTCAATCTGACTGCACGATCTCCCTCTAGCATTTGCTGTGGACTGTATGTGACTGGACTCATATAGAAGTGTGCTGTGGTAGAAAATCCAGCATCCTGGGGCAGCTGAGCTTTCCTTGGTCTAAGGAGTAGCGCTATGCATCTCTGAGACCATGAGTGACATGATGACATGAATCCTGGCAGGGGAACAGCAGCGCTATGTGTGTTATGTATTTAGCCATGCATAACCGTTTTAACAAAAATCTAGCCTTTTACTTAAGGATAAAATTCTCAATTTTATTAATGCCACAAAACCCGTTTTTGGATTAATAAAGGTACCGGCAACACACACAAGGCACTTTTTTTGTTCAAACTACTAGTCTCATCTATCATTAGCCAGATTTTGGGAGCACATTATATTATCTTCTCAGACGGAATTCTTTTTTCTCCCCACTTCTGAGGAAATGTGTTGCTGAATATTTGAGCACGAAACACCCATCTGTCTTTTTTCTAACCGCTTCTTCCAATTCTGGGTTGTGGGGGAGTCGGACCAAGGCAAGGGTACAAGGGTACACCCAGGGCACACGGACACAGGACATGTACACACTCAGACCAGGGCCAGTTTTCCCAGAAGGCCATTAACCTGTCGGTACACCTTTGGACTGTGGGAGGAAACCCAGGTGACCATGACTAAGGGAGGGGATACACCCAGGGCCCCAGCTCTGCAAGGCAGTAGTGCTAACCACTACACCACCATGCTGCTCACTATGAAACGTTGGAAAGAAAATCCATCCCTGTCAATCCTTTCCAGTTCCTGACAATCTGGCAGCAAGCGCAGTGCGTCAACAGCCCAGTAAAACGCAAGGCTCCACGTCCTGTTCTATACTTTTACACTTCAAGTCTATTTTTGAGGCACTCACACAAAAAGAGAACAGAAGGGTTTTTCACAGAAGTGTAGTCTAGGAGTCAAGCAGCGAAAGCATTCGCTGTCTTCAGAATTTTTTTTCTGTAGACTAGACTTTTTCATGTCATGAGGAGGTGTAAGGGCATGTACATTCTGAACAGCCAGGTTGGAAACTGCGTGTTTCACTTTCAGTGTGGTCTCTTTGTGTTGTTTAATGTAAAGTGCCGAGACCTTGAAAATATTGAGTTCTGAGTGCTTAATACTGTGGTTTTGAATTAGTGAGGGGTTTTGCGGTTGTTGCAATTGAAGCCGTAAAGAAATGAGACAGTAAGTCCTTTGCTTTTGTTCATTGAATCAATGGCCCAGTGGAAAAGGACTTCCTCAGAGGAAGCTTGTGTCCAGGACGCAGCAGAAAGGGTATCGATTTGCATACTGAATCTCAACGGGTCATTATTTGCAAAGCAGGTTTAATTGAGAAAATCATATTGTCTGAAGAAGTCGAGCAGAGAGCAAATTTGAAACAGCTTTTGTTCTGTGAAGGCACTCAGTTTCCCTGGGGTTGTTCACTCTGAGGAGCAGCCTGGGTTTTTGCTGAACTCCTCATTTGTCTTTGGTATCTTTCAACCTATCGGATGAAGGTGTGCAGGAGATCAGGAGATTCTTCCTTTTCTTTTTGTCAAAAATCACTCTGCGGGTGAATGTAGACGTGGCAGGTGGAATCTAGCTGTGCAACTGTCCACCCGTGCAGAAATGCCAGCAGCCATATCACCCTGCAACTCCCAACTGGCAGCCCACTGAAGCTCAACAGGTGTGAGGCTGGTCAGTACCTGGATGGGAGACCTCCTGGGAAAAACTAAGGTTGCTGCTTGAAGAGGTGTCAGTGAAGCCAGCAGGGGGCGCTCACCCCGCGGTCCATGTGGGTCCTAATGCCTCAGTGTAGTGACGGGGACACTATACTGTAAACAGGCGCCGTCCTTCGGATGAGACGTAAAACCGAGGTCCTGACTCTCTGTGGTCATTAAAAATCCCAGGGTGTTTCTCGATAAGAGTAGGGGTGTAACCCCGGCGTCCTGGCCAAATTTCCCATTGGCCTCCTAATAATCCCCATCTATAAACTGGCTTCATTACTCTGCTCTCCTCCCCACTGAGAGCTGGTGTGTGGTGAGCGTTCTGGCGCACTATGGCTGCCGTCGCATCATCCAGGTGGGGCTGCACATTGGTGGTGGTGGAGGGGAGTCCCCATTACCTGTAAAGCACTTTGAGTGGAGTGTCCAGAAAAGCACTATATAAGTGTAAGCAATTATTATAATTATTATTATTATTAATTGTGTGGGATATGTGAAAGAATAACAAAGTGCTCACTACTGCTGCTGTTCCCACAGAACGCTGTGGTCCCATCAATTCCACTTGCGTCTGGCAGTCCCCTGCCCTCCTTTATGTTGTAAAAGATTCTGTTTTTCAATTATTTACATATTTATTTAAGAGGGGAGCTTGGGCGGTGTTTTCCAGTGCTGTGCATAAACGATGAAATTGACATCCATATTGGATTTGCATACCTGTCCGTCATTCATAATTCACTGCAAGAGCTTCTGAATTTGTGATTAGACGTTACAGAAACAGGGAAACTCCATTAAAGCCAAACAAGAGCCCCTTTGGCTTCAGTTAACCCCTGCGTGTTGCGTGGTGAAGATGATGCCAGTCCGGTTGACTGCTGTGAAGTATTTCGTTGGCCCTCTGCAGCCTTTCCCAAACGGAGTGACTCTTAATTGCATTTTTGTCAGAATCCCGCTGCCACGGTATGTTGGTTTTCGCAGTACTTTGACAGTTGATGTAAGCTGCATACAGTTCCTTCTTCTTTAAGGAAGCATACAGTAGCAACCAGCCAGCCACAAGCCTTTAGCCATTGAAGTCAAATGTAATATTAACTTTCCTTTTATAGCCAGGTCTTTAATGCTGTGTTGCTGTACAAAACACCTCCTTCAAAAGTCTGAGAGAAAGTTTGACCATTCCAATTTGATGAAAAATATTGAATTTAAAAACCGTTTGCCTTTCAGCAAAACTGGATGTCATTGAAAGAAGGGGAGAATAATTGTGCAAGGCACTGTGCAGCATATAGTTCATATGCCCATTTGATTTAGAATGCGTTAACCTATCGTCGCATTAGAATACTGTACATGGTTTCCAATTACTTGTAAAATATGTTTTTGTTTTTCTTTACATACAGTTATAAATTGTTTTAAATAAGAGGGTGGCAAACATTCAAAAAACTGAATTACAAGTGGAATGCAGATTGTAGAATAAAATGGGTGTGATAATAGGCCGATGCATATTTAATTCGTGGATAATTGCACTTCCAGCCTAAGTGCAGGAACAAGCTGCTTACTGCTTGCCTTCTAGAATTCTCTTGCAAATGCAGTTCTACATTACAGTCCCTCTCGCGCAGGTGCTCTGTGGGGGTGAAAACTGGAATAAACAGATTGAGTCGATATGTTTTTTTTTTCCTGAAAAAAATACCTTAATTCTGTCATGGGACTCTTACACACAGGAAAACCACTCTTGAGAATTAACACTGCTGCATTCCCAAATTTGGTCTGGGTATGTCAGTCTGTAGTGATTTAAGAAAGCAAAGCATGTGTAGCTGTAGGGATTTAGGATTTAGGAATAACCTAAATTATTCTCCCTGGGTAGCATTGCTTGCCATTACAAATAACACAGATAACAGGCTTTTTGGGTATGTAAGAGTATTTTCAGAAAACGCAGAGCACAAGAATCTCTGTTTTACAAAAGGTGAAGCATATTGAAGATATGAATATTCAAAAATCAAAACTTTAAAAGGCACTGTTTATGCTTGATCCTGTGTGAAATATGGAGTTGTGATATAGAAAAAAAAATCCCAGGAATCATGAGCGCGAGACAAAAAAAAATGAAATTATTTTTTTTTAGATTGGGTATCTTAGCAGGAAGTGCCAGCTTTTGAAAACAAGAAAGAAGGAAAATAATGATAGAAAGTGAAAATTAAATAATTGAAAAGGGTTTGTATTTGAACCTTTTGTTCATAAAATGCTTAAATATCGAGAAAGACTATTTCAGTCTTTGAGGAGCTATTATTACGGTGGATGTTTATTTAATAAAAAGTCTCGAGTGAATTTTGGTTTTCTGCCTTAACAGTTAACTGGATTTCTTGAAACTAGGTATCGATATCTTGCTATGGAAAAGAAGCTTGTATTATAACATTTTAATTCTCCATTTTGTTTGAATAATTAAAAACTTGTTTGCTCTCCAGACAGAGACGTGGCAGAAGTCTAGCAAATTTAATTGCAGGCATTCCGTAACCAAATCAACGGTGTCTCAGTTTGTATTCTTCATGCTGGGGTGGAATGTGTCTTTTACAAGTCACCTGGTCCAGCCAGCTGAAAATTGAACCCACGCGCTCTATAAACAGGAAACCATGTTTAGATGGGAGTAGCTAGGAATTCTTTATTAGTGACTGGGTCACATGAGACAGGAAGTGGGAAAGGCAGCCTAAATACCTGGGTGAGGAATGACTTCACCAAGCCTGTCATTCCTAGGAGCTGCATTCAGACTCCCATATGTGCTCGTGTTGAGGAAACAGAGGAGTGTCGTTTTAACCCAAGGCATCCTTACTCCTGTTAACCTTCTGTCTTTGATTTAAAAGCTAGCATTATCGGTCCTCAAAGCAATCTGGATTCTGTTTCTTAGTGATTACTCAGACCTTCCTGAAACAATTATGCTATTAACAAAGAATCTTGTACGTAGACAAGATGTGGAAATGGCAAATAACCAAAAGTGCACCTGGCCAGGGCTGTGGTTTGTCCACTGGAACATGTTGCTATTTAAATGAAATGGCATTTTTTTTAAACTAAGAAACTAAGCCAACTTGATAGTTCGGTCTTAGTAATGAAAATCAATATGTAAAAACAAAAAATCTTTTGGAATGAATACAACATAGTGAATATTCTCTGCCTGTCACTTAGTGTTGAGAAAGATCACACCATGAAAGCCTTTTTACTTTTATCATGTAAAATGGAAGGCTTATCTTCATGGTTCATCATCAAAATGTTTGAAAAAGATTTCTACTTGGAGCTTGCCACTGGATTTTCATATCAGTAATGTGGAATAAAAGATGTCGCTACAAAACAAACATGGTTTTTACTCACTGTAATGAATGTATTCATTGCTAAATCGAGAACCTATTTATTCAAGAACCATAACTCAACAAGAGGGATCTTGATCATTCTAAAATCCTCAGCTCCCTGACCAGTTATTTTTATGCGTTTATTGTAAAACCTCCATCCATTCATCCATGGTTGAACCGCTTCTTCCAATTCGGGATTGTGGGGGAGAGCTGGAGCCTATCCCAGCAAGCAACAGGCACAAGGCAGGGCACACCCTGGCCCCACTTCGTCTCAGGACAGACACAAACTCGGGCGTGCGCGCACACACTCACACCAGGGCCAGTTTCCCAGAAGCTTATTAACCTGCCAGCATGCCTCTGGACTCTGGGAGGAAACTGGAGCACCTGCAGGAAACCCATATGGGCGAGAAGAGAACATGCAAACTCCAGGTAGCATGCAAACTCCACAGATACAGGTAGCACTCCCGGTCCAGAATTGGATCTAGTGCCCTGATTCAGCAATGTTGACCACTCTGCCACCATGCCGCCTTAATAAAAAAACATATGATTTGTAAATAAATATTTGCGTGAAGTAGCAAGTTGGATAATTAAAGGTGCTGCACTGCCCTGTTCTAGTGATGCTCCAGTATGTGTGTGTGAAATACACAAATCTGACCACATTCGTTATTCCTATCCGGCCTGCAGGAGGTCAGCTCCAGGTTAGTGCACTGCTATGCTTCTGCTACTTGAGAAGCTTTTGAAGAGGGGCTTTTTGGTTCAGATCGGGGACTCATTTCCTCCAGGGGGCATTCCCTGTGCCGTGAACTCGGAGCAAAGCAGAACGTAACCCCTGTTCTCGGTGTTATGGAAATAAAAGTTCAAAAGGAAAAACACCGTGCTCTTTGTGTCGCCTTTTCTTCCTCTTCTGCAGAACCACAGTTTTTCTTGATTTATAAGGGAATTGGAGAGCCTGACTGTAATAGATTCAGAAAATGTAACTAATATTCTGAAAGGAAACTGTAAAACTTTCCATTCTGTGGGGGTTTTGCTTAAAAATGCTAGTTACTATAATTTCCTTTGCTGCATTAAATGTTGCTTTCATTTGTTCTTTGCAGACAAACAGAATAAACATGTCACTTGACCTGAGAGAACTGCCAGGTTTTACACTAAAATGTCATGCAGACTGTAGGTCTAAATGTTATCATACAGAAGATACAGTATTTATGACCTAAAAAGCAGCAGGTGTGATCAGTATGTAGTTTATTCAGGATGCACAAAAAAATCACTATTGCAGAAGTAGCACAAATGAGTAATGGCAAAAGTGTATAGTTCTCTAAATACATTCGACATCTGTGGTTTTACATTCCTGCCAGTTCCTGTACTTTTTAATTTTTTGAAATCATTATCATTGCAGTGTCCAGACAAAACAAGTTTCTCCACTTATTCTTTTCATTGTGAGTGCCTATGCTACTTTATTTTTACAAAAGAAATAACAGGATGTGACATAATAAAAGTCTGCACTCTATTTGAAGAAACCTTTAACTCGGTTCAATCAGGATGAATTTGTTTTAGTAGATTTGAACTCCACTATTCAGAACCCAGTGATGTTTCATTTGATCGGTTAAATCATTGGTAAGTGAAGTATTTGGCTTAGCAGAGTTGTTTATGTTTAGCAAAATACTAGAGTGGTTAACGCACAGTCAGAAAGTGCTAATTGAGTTGCATGGCTTCTCAGATCAATAATACCATATAGTATGAGACAGTGGAAAAACCTCAACAACACTACAACAAAACTGTGCATCTTATAAAAGGCTAAACTATTTTATTATTCTGTTTTCCCCACTATAACACTTATATTCAGGTAAATAATTAAATGAGTGTGAAGAATATTTATTGTTAAACCTCTTTTCACAGTAAATCACACACTAGTGGTGAGTGTTAAGGTTTCCTTAATTGTACTTAAATACTAAATTAAATTAATTGTGTTATGTTAAACTACAGTATACAGAATACTGACTTCTATTGTGTTTTTTTTTGTTTGGGGTATCCAGCTCTTTGCAGTGTGCAGATCATTTTCAGATGCTATTATTTTAACAGGCAGTGCATTTACAGCCTGCTCTCTTCTGATCTGGCAGTCCATTAAGGCAGCCTTTCAGTTACACCCCAGTTAAAGTTGGATATGCTAAGCCTTCCACAACTCACCAGAGACCTTTAAATTACAAGTTTTCATAAGCAGTAAAAGTGCTTTAGATGCTTTTTCTGTTGTTCTGTTTTTTTTGGTCTCACAGCAACATCTTTCCTTTCCTCTTGTAAGTATACAAAAACAGCTAAGGTATAAGACTGACCTTGGCAAAAATCTGAAGTAAGCCTTGAGGTTAATGCTAAACTGCTGTAATACATTATTTCATAGGTCTTAGAGGAAAGATAGTGAGTTTCAGCATGTACCTGTCAGTGCTAAATGATTGTTCATTTCCTGTGAACTGGGGATAGAGTAATAACATGCAGCTGCTAAGCTGGACTGTTCCTTTTCCTTTGTCTTTATCAGCTTCAGTCCATTCTCTAACAGCCCTCAAAAAGGTTTTCTGTTCCAAAAGGTAACTAAGGGTGGCTTTCTTTTTTTTAGTGTTATTCAGGCAAGACACGCAAGCTGTTTTCAACACATTGACATTAGAGACCATAGCTGCTCAAAAGAAGGCAAGGCAAAATGGTGCTTGAGTTTGTTTAGTCAGCTCATCTAGAATCACGGTTCTCTGTCAAATAGGGTCCACATCTGTGACGGGAAGACAAGAAGAAACAGAACCTAACCATCATTTTGGCTTTTTAAATACATTACAATGGCCCCAGTTGGCATTCCTGGCTCGCAGTACAGGCATCCTTGGTTCAATTCCAGACATATTGGTACAGTAGCTTAATTGGTTTCTGTGATAACCGGCCCGTGTGTGTGAGTGTGTGAGTGTGTGAGTGTGTGAGTGTGTGAGTGTGTGAGTGTGTGAGTGTGTGAGTGTGTGTGTGACCTGCGATGGACTGGCACCCGGACCAGGGTGTATCTCCTCATGCTCCCAATGCTTGCTGGGATAGGTTGCGCCCCCCCCCCCCCCCGTGAAACTGCAAACAAAGACAAGAATATGAATCTGCTTACATTTCCAAAGCAACAGTATTACACAGTAGATGACACTGCAATAGATCTGTGCTGCCAAAGTTTTTTTTTTACAGTGGTTGCTTTTGAATGGAAAGCCAAAGTAGCTTTGTCAATATTGCAGTCATTTCTCACTGACGCCACACAGAAGAAGAGCCAACAGATTGCGTAGTTCTTGAGAGTCACAGCTAATTAGGACAATAATTAAGACTAAAAGCTTTTCAGCGAGCATGGTTGTATTGACTTTATATTTGACTTCACCTTAAGGTTGAAATGACTAATTAGAGTTGAAGGAGATTTAAAGTTTATTTTTTCTTCCTGCCCAACAGCTTTTTGGTGCTTTCTGCAGTAATAACCCGTTTTTCTAGGGTTATGGTAACTGAATATCGTCAATTAGTTAGGACCAAAGCAGCCTGGGTAATCTGACTCAGTCAGGAAGTCTTTGTTTTTGCCTGCGTCATTAACTGTCCCATCTCTACCCTAGCAGGGGCGCAGTTGTAGGTTCTTGTGGTTTTGCTGGGTAGTGGTGCACTCTTGTTTTGGGATTCCTGTATGTGGTCAAAGAAGCTTTGGTTGTACAAAGCCTCAAACAGGTCATTTGTTGCAGTGTGCTTTCGTTCTGTCCTATTTATTGATTAAAATGTTTCATATCGTTTTTTTAGTTCCTTGTTTATTTTTCAGTTAAAATACATTTTGGTCTTTTTGTTTATTTTTTTTAGTTGCCTCCCCTGTTCTCTTTGCATATTTAGCAAGTCCCTCCATGGCAGCAGGGCCTTTAAAACGCTCTTTATGTACTCAATTTTGTAGATTAGAATGGGGACGGGTTTTAATCAGCATGTCTGCCTCCCCCCCCAAATCTTTAAAGCAATACAGAACATGTTCTGCGCTGCAGGCCTCATAATGACTGTGTTATGCTGCTGGTGTGTTACTGACAGCAAGCAGAAAGAGCCCTCAATTTCCTGAAGCACATCCTTGATATGTAGTTTATTTTTTGCTGCTTCTCTTATTTGCTAAAACTCAATAGCCAAGAGTGAGCACCTGTATTGTTAAGCACAATGTTTTTTTTTTCCTTAAAGCGTACCAGGAGCAGCACGAATTTTAACCTGGTTTACCAGAGGATGGGTATGAAATGCATTCCTAATCTAATATTTAGCCACCAACCACTTACCTCTTCCCATTAGCCATTACTGAATATCATTTATTTAAATGTGCAAGAGAACATTTCATGATTGGATATCTTTTATGTCACAGCTGGATTTTAGAGCTAATATTCCATTTAACCATTGAGCTTCAGGCTGATTAATTGAGTATTTATGCATTAGTGCCAGTCAAAACCAGAGAACTCACAACACTGGCAAGTATATTGAATTATTTTTAATAGAGTGTTAGATAAGTACACTACATTAGGCGTATGTTACGCAAGAAAAAAATGATTTAAAAAAAAGTCAATTTCAAGTATTCATTGAGCCTTTGCATTACTACTAGTTTTGTGGATTCTCTAAGTTCGGTCAGTGCCATTAAATTTATTAATTTCTGTGAAGCTAGGAATCTTTCTTAAGGTATTAATAACGCACGTCACAAAAACTTACTATCTCAGCATAAAGAGTAGTATAAGGCATGCTAGTAATTTTAACAGTAAGTGTGTTAATTTCCCTATGTTATCAATGGCTTTTCATGTAACGGCTATTGAGTCAGTAATTACGCTGATCGGTGTAGCATTTGTAATTAAGCAGTTACTGTATGAGTAATGACCTTGTAATTGTTAAAGCTAGAAACTCTTAAAATACAGTATAAAAACAATAGGGTAGTTTTTTTTAGAACTACTCTGGCAGAGCCTGAAGCCATTTTCTATGTAATCGGAATGCTGAGCAGTTCCAGTGTACTGTAGGTAAAGTGTGAAGTCTGTGATTGTCTGTTCGATTGTTTTTCTTTGCTTCTAGTCCATAACTGATAATCCCAGCCAGCTTCCTCCACATATTGGCAAAATAAGAAGAGAAATTCTTCGTACATTTTGGCAGGAAAGGGTTACTTTTCACATTTCCTGTGCAATTCCCTCTGCTCTTGCTGGGTTATGATTACTTTCTAGATGTTAAACATTCCCAGGCTCCTATAACCTTCTGGCTTGCCTGCACTGGCCAAGAAAAGTCCCAGGTGAATGCGTGGGCGAACCTCCTGTTTTTAAGGATAAAAATCTCTCTTTTTTCCGGTATAGCATTCTGCTCTTTTCTTTATTTCCTTTTATGATTCTAACTCAGAACAGTTTCTTTTGGTTTAAGAGACTGGGATCCATGCAGTTGATCTTAAGAGGGAGGACTGTGGTGGCTTAGAACATTGCAGGGGTTACAGTTTTGTGGCAGATTGAAACATACAGTTGTTGTGTATAGACCTTTTATGTTTCAATGGGTTTTTGAATAACAGTGTAAGAATAAGGGCGTTTTAAAAAAGCAGCACCAAACCTTTTCACTACAATTTGCCCTATATTTTAATATCAGATTCAATAATTCATGTGAAACATAGATGTGACAGGATATAAGTCAATATCTATCTCATTAACTAAGGAGACCTGAATCCCACTGAGCATGCATTTCACTTACTAAAGACAAGACTGAAGGCAAAAAGCCCCCGAAACAAGCAGGGACTGAAAACGGCTGCATTACAGGCCTGGCAGAGCATCACCAGGGAAGATATCCAGCGTCTGGTGATGTCTATCAGTCGCAGACTTCAGGCAGTCAAAGGATTTGCAACCAAGTACTAAACATGATAACTTTATTTAAGATTATGTTAATGTGTCTAATTACTTTTGGTCCCCTGAAATGACTGTGTATAAAAAGGCCTGTGATTCCTATATGGTTCACTCGATATAGACGTAAATACCCTCTAATTAAAGCTGACATTCTGCACTTAAACCTCATAGTCATTGTTGCATTTCAAATCCAACGTGCTGGAGTACAGAGCCAGAACAACATGGTGTGTCACTGTTCAAGTACTTCTGGACTGCCCTGTATATTTTAAATGCAAAAAAGGGTGGGAGAGAGCATGAGAGGGATTTATGACCTAGGTGCTTTCTGTGGACTCCTTAATGAGTCCGCTCCTTATTCAGGTAAGCAGACAAAAGACAACAAAATGTTAGCCTACCGTGACACTGCAGCATAGGAGAAGCAAGATGGCAGTTCTTCCTGCCGCTACGTCCTCCAGAAGGCTATGGAGATGACCTGTGGTCATGTTGTCACCTGATCAGTCTGATGAAGACCATTGGTCAGATAACAGTACAACACTAGGAAGCAGAGGCGTCCTGAAGGAGTCTCCTGCCTGTGAGCTAGGGAGAGAATGGAGCTGAAGTCCAGGTGAATTGGAAAGTTCTAGATTGCTTTTGGTTGGTACTGGTTATTACTTTAGCTGCCTGGTTCTGCTTTAGTTATGGATTTGGAGAGGCTCGGTGTAGTAAGATCGCAGAGACCAGTGTTATGTTTTGTTCTTTTGGATTTATTTCTTCAGCACTGTAAATAGAGCACTGTTTTCCGATATATCATCGCCTTTCTTTGCCTGTATCCCTTAGGCCCTGCTAAACAGATCCCTAACACCAGTCGACCCTGTGAATAGCATGGAATTCAAGTCAAGAGATGTTGCATAAAAAGTATAATATGCATTGGGCTAGTCTGAGACACAGTTCAAAACAGAGCTTCAAGAGAATGCATTACACAGACACGTGAAAGCAACGTGTTTGAACGGAAGAGATTAGAATAGCACATAATGGAAGTATTTTTAAGTCTGAAAGGTACTGACAGTCAACCCAGAGAACTAACAGTGAGATGAGAACCCACAGATACAAAAGGAACCTCGGTCTGAGTGCATTTAGGTTTAAAATAGGGACGTTCTTCATTACGCAATGGAGGTCTAGAATAAAACTGACCCGCTGTGATGCTGGTCCTTGAAGATACAGCCAGATGAGATTGTTAGGTCGGTAAGCTACTAGAAACTCTGTGAACAAGTTGGACTGCATGGCTTCTCACATTCATATTCTTTCCTGTGGACTATATAAAATCATAGAATCTTCACATACTAAGTTAACAGTACAGTATAAGAATAAACATTTGATTGTGATTTTTCACTAATTATAATTTCACAGACCCTTATATTGAAATTACTACGAGGTATCATATTTCCCGCATTGTCAGCAATTCCAGGAATTCTGTTCTGGAAGGATTAGACTACAGCAATGATGTACATCATTCAATTATTTTTTAAAATGTGCTGACAAGCTAGTTTTCGCTGTTAGCTAACACTTCCAATAACTGTCTCATTTCTTCGCTCTCTGTTTTTTTTTAACTGGCCATTCCACGCCCAGTTAGCTTTCTGTGGGCCAGAGCAGTGAACAAGCTGGATGGTTGTCCTGACTGGGATGCAGTCTGCGTGCGGTCCTCTCCGTTCCTCTAAAGAACGTAGCACACCAGCTAATTAATGCCAAGCTTACACGTGGAATGTGTGCAATGCCGTACTGGCAGCACCATCCTTTTGTTTTTTAGGTCTAACTGCAACCCCCCAAAAATTCCCCCTTACGAAGCTGACTGGAGACTGAAATATCCCCTATCCTCCCCACTGGGATGCATTGATTCGATTAACTCCCTCCCCCCATTTTTCTCCCCTGTGAGCTCCAGTTTTATTTATTTTTGATACTTTTTTTCTGGATTTATCAAAAGTAATTCCCGTGTCATAGAAGAATATATGGAAAATAGGACTGCTTCTGATGCCAGTTTGTGGACAATTCCTTGTTAGTGAGGTTCATGGTGTCAGCCTCATACCTGCTTTGGCATTAGTGCATAAAAGGACTGCTATACTGACTGTATAATGAGAGTGCTGTTAAGAATGCAATGTTATCTTCTGTACTGTATCTCTTACAAGCTTGTTGTTATCCCTAACCAAAGTTAAACCAAAGAAGTCATTGCTTGTAACTGGGGTATGAGGAAGTATAAACTACAATAATTCTAAAAAATATGAAATATGAATGCAAAGAAAGTTACCCCTATTTTTTCCCCTGCCTTTTTTAGCCCCTTATATGTATTTTCTAAATAAAGTCCTGGTAGGCAAGTTGGTTTGAAAAGGATGCTGTCTGGCTGTTGCAAAAGCAGACCTGGTTACTCATCTGAATCAAGTTCACGTTGTGAGAAACAAGTACATGCCACAAAAGCCTGACCCAGAAATAATCAAACTGAGCTATGTTTAGCCATGTTAAACGCTAAGTAATTGCTGTCAGAACAGTAATTATTTCCAGACTTGGCAATTCACAGCTGATTACTGTAACAAAACACTGTGGCCATCAGCTGGTGCTGAACACTGACTTTACAAAACTGTTTCAGTTCTCTAAAGAGATGACCATAATAACTTTATAAACTGGTGTGCAAATTGGGGTTACTGGTATTTTCTGATGTGGGTAGTCAGGCTGGTGTGATATATGCTCTCTTTTACACCTCTAACATATCCCAATCCTTTTGAGGATGCATGATTATGAGAGGTATATACGGTGGTGTGAAAAAGTGTTTGCCCCCTTCCTGATTTCTTATTTTTTTGCATGTTTGTCACATTGAAATGTTTCAGATCATCAAACAAATTGAAATATTAGACAAAGATAACACAAGTAAACACAAAATGCAGTTTTTAAATGAAGGTTTTTATTATTAAGGGAAAAAAAAAATCCAAACCTACATGGCCCTGTGTGAAAAAGTGAGTGCCCCCTAAACCTAATAACTGGTTGGGCCACCCTTAGCAGCAACAAGTGTTTGCGATAACTGGCAATGAGTCTTTTACAGCGCTGTGGAGGAATTTTGGCCCACTCATCTTTGCAGAATTGTTGTAATTCAGCCACATTGGAGGGTTTTCAAGCCTTAACCACTTTTTTAAGGTCATGCCACAAAATCTCAATCGGATTCAGGTCAGGACTTTGACTAGGCCACTCCAAAGTCTTCATTTTGTTTTTCTTAAGCCATTCAGAGGTGGACTTGCTGGTGTGTTTTGGATCATTGTCCTGCTGCAGAACCCAAGTGCGCTTCAGCTTGAAATCACGAACAGATGGCCGGACATTCTCCTTCAGGATTTTTTGGTAGACAGCAGAATTCATGGTTCCATTTACCACAGCAAGTCTTCCAGGTCCTGAAGCAGCAAAACAGCCCCAAACCATCACACTACCACCACCATATTTTACTGTTGGTATGATGTTCCTTTTCTGAAATGCTGTGTTACTTTTACACCAGATGTAATGGGACACACACCTTCCAAAAAGTTCAACTTTTGTCACGTCAGTCCACAGAGTATTTTCCCAAAAGTCTTGGGGATCATCAAGATGTTTTCTGGCAAAACTGAGTTGAGCCTTTATGTTCTTTTTGCTCAGCAGTGTTTTTTGTCTTGGAACTCTGTCATGCAGGCCATTTTTGCCCAGTCTCTTTCTTATGGTGGAGTCATGAACACTGACCTTAACTGAGGCAAGTGAAGCCTGCAGTTCTTTGGATGTTGTTGTGGGGTTTTTTGTGACCTCTTGGATGAGTCGTCGCTGCGCTTTTGGGGTAATTTTGGTCGGCTGGCCACTCCTGGGAAGGTTCACCACTGTTCCGTGTTTTCGCCATTTGTGGATAATGGCTCTCACTGTGGTTCGCTGGAGTCCCAAAGCTTTAGAAATGGCTTTATAACCTTTTCCAGACTGATAAATCTCAATTACTCTGTTTCTCATTTGTTCCTGAATTTCTTTGGATCGCAGCAAGATGTCTAGCTTTTGAGGATCTTTTGGTCTACTTCACTTTGTCAGGCAGGTCCTATTTAAGTGATTTCTTGATTGAGGTGTGGCAGTAATCAGGCCTGGGTGTGGCTAGAGAAATTGAACTCAGCTTTCCAAAGATGTGATAAACCACAGTTGATTTTTGTTTTAACGGCGGGGGGCAATCACTTTTTCACACAGGGCCATGTAGGTTTGGATTTTTTTTTCCCCTTAATAATAAAAACCTTCATTTAAAAACTGCATTTTGTGTTTACTTGTGTTATCTTTGTCTAATATTTCAATTTGTTTGAAGATCTGAAACATTTCAGCGTGACAAACATGCAAAAAAATGAGAAATCAGGAAGGGGGCAAACACTTTTTCACACCACTGTAATTTTTGCTTGTGATGAAGTATTATTGTAGAGTACTCCTGTATCCTTGGTTCAGGCTGAGTAGTAATTATTATTAATTACAGTGCTGTCTAGGTGCCACCCTTGATTAGAGAAGTGTTCAAAAGAACCTCATGGAACACCTACAGCAATTTTAACAATAATCGCCCATCTCCTATTTCAACATTGATTTAAGTAGTCATGGGTTTAATATTGTCCTCTTAAAGATATAAGGTGGCCTAAATTGGCTTATTGTACTGAACATATCAGGTAATCTTTACCGCTATCTAGAAACTTGTAAAGCAGGACAATAGTATAATTTGATGACAAAAAATTAGGCCTAATTAATTTAATGTGCCTTAGAGTGTAGTGAGTCTTGGGTGATTTTACTTTAATGGGAAAATTATTGTAGAAATAACAGTGTTCATGTGTAAAGAAGGGGGCTTCTAAGATATTAACATAATTCTTCTGAATTTACTTCAGCTGTCTGTTGCTAATATGAGATTCAAGTTGCTTGTGGAATCAGGCCATAGACAATTATAAGGAACTGAAATTCTTAATTTCGTAGAAAGAAGGAAGAAAAAGGTTAGGGTTGTAAAGCCTTCTTCAGGTGCAACAGTGCCGTAAAATAGTGTTTTTTCCTTGTTCAGTGTTTGTTCTGTTGTTAATAAGGCTCCTTACCGGAGGCTCATGTTTTTTTTTCTGTTGTGGGGGAGTGGATCGCTTTCAGTAGGATTCCTTGCATATGTGCAAACAAACAACTTTAACAGGTGCTATAGTAGATCTGATTCAAGTGTGCAGTACAGGAGTCCCTGGCGCTTCAGGTATATTCTTCTCTATAATTTAGAAAATATTGTTTCCAACATCCAACTTCAAACGATGGTAGAATGGGTTCACATCTTGGTTTGTAAGTGAAAATCGCAACACCCCTGATATAGCTAAGCATCTGGTGATCTCTACACAGGCCCGAGATTCATACAACAGATTGAGCAGCTGTTTACAGTAGATTGTAATTATCCGAATGCTGATTTTACCATTTGCACCATTACCTTTGGGACATTTTTCTAGACAGAGCTGGCAATTCTTCTGAGCATAACACTAGGTCACATATATACAGTGTATATATATCTTATTTCGAGGCCCCACATTTTTCTGTTTTTTCCTTTGATGGTCTGTGTAGTAGTTATCACACCTGGTATGTTACTGTTCTCTGCATAATTTCTAGGTAAAAACGGAGGATTTCAGTTTCTCAAACCTGTCTGTGATGTGGTGGCAAAGTCCACGAATATCATTATTTTTGGGGGTTTTATTTAAGTTGCATGTTTGCAATTAGAAGTGTGTCACAGAGGTGGCTCTACAGAATAGAGATGTGAGATTTGACTGGTGCACCTGACCTTTGTCATAGGATAGACCTTTTAAAGCAAGAGTCCCCTCATGTGGAGTAGGTGTTACTCTCCAAATCTACCTGCTCTAAATGTCAGGTCACAGAAATCCCATACAGGAAGCCACCCACCTGATATCAAGGCTACGCGTCTGAAAAGGATTTGGGTAAAGCCAGAGTGCGGTCTGGCACTCCGTTCTCTAGACTGGTACAAAACTGAAAGTCTAAGAAGATATTCGATTCCTCCCACTTTCTTCCCTATGACCTAGCTGCGATTTGCTTGCAGTGAAAGTGAAGAAAAAGCAAAAGGGTAAAGCACAAGCCGTGTCCGTAAGACGAGCCTGGCTCGTGCTCCGGCTCTGCTTTCCAGCGCGCCATTCCTGTGGCGAGCTCCTAATGGACTGAGGTCGGAGATGTTGAGAGAAGCCTGGGGAGGAGGTGGTCGGGATGAGGAATGACTGTTTTCTTCCTGCCAGCCATTCGCAGTGTTATCCTGTCACCCAGCGGTTTTAGGCCACATCATAGATTCTGAGTTTTAAACGCAAATTAATTTTGACCCCGGACGTACCCGGTGGCAGAGGTATTGGCTGCGACATCATTGCGCCTGTTTTGTTTTGGGCAGTATTTTTTTACGTTTTCAAAATGGAAACCCCCCCCCCCAAAAGAATAAAAGCCCATTCACACATCTCCCCTTGCCCTTGGAGGTTCCCCCCTCAAGCCTTCCCCTTATGGCCACCTAACACATAACTGCAACAGCAGCAGCACGGTAAGCCTCCACTCTCCCTCTCTGAGCACCGTGGGTCCAAGCATGCACTGCAGCTCAAGATATCAAGACAGGATCCCGTGGTGCCAGAAGAAGGAAAAAAAGTGAAGGCTCCCAATGCTCCCCATGCAGTGCCGTCTTTTTCGCTGCAGTTAGATCAGCCAAGCATGTCTGTTCCTGCCGCTACACGAGGCCCAGACATGAGGCATCGTGTAGCAAGAGTACCGAGTCGAAATGAGTAAGCATCATCTAGCAAGCGAAAGCAAGAGGAAAGAGAGGAACAACCATATTCAGACTACTGGACAATGAATAATAAACCAGTTTCCAGAACTACAGAATCTCCGGACACCCCAAAACGAGAAAAAAAAGGAGCTCGTAGTCTGTACAATAGGGACTAAAAACTAGCTTCATGGTATTGTATATAATGTGTCTGTATATTAGTGGTAAGTTATTTATTGAATAGTAAGGATTTTAGGAGGCAAAAGTTATTCCAAATATTAACAGAGGAAAAAGCTTGCATTGTGAAACGCCAGTCCCTTTTCCAGAATATACAGTACATTTGGAATATAGACATGCCTCAAGGGGAGAACTGAGGCACTCTTGCAGTTATTAGAAACTCCGAAATTAACCCTTTCTGACATAAGTTTCTTTTAGAATGCGAATCCCTTCGTCACATCCAAATGGAAGAGAGAAAGAATTGTGTGTGAGGCCAGTTTATGATCATGACAAACAGGTGAGAGGCCGTGTCTTCTGTGATTTGTGAGGGGGGCTAACAAGCAGCATGCAATATCTTAGACCTACTCCAGTCAATATCAGATCTTGACATCTGTATGGTGTGATCAGATTTTTTTTTTGTCATGGATAGCAAGAGGTAAAACCAAGCAGACAATGAACTCAAAATAAAAAGGTAGAAATAAAACTGAAAATTTAGCAAAGCACCCTGCAGATCTTTCACACTGTAGAGATTTTACTCTGCAGTCGCTTCTCTTTCTATATGAATTTGAAAAGCTAGAATGCAAGCTCCGCCAATAGCCTAAGGGGTAAAAAAGCCTAGTGAAAATAGAACTAAAAAAAACACATTCATTTTTATTATGGAGCTTGAAAAGAATTGGGCAAACAAGTCCATCTGTTTATCTGGTAGCGTCTGTCTGTTTAAAATCTTATGTTAAAGGTTGCTGACTGTGATGGCTTGTGAAGACGGTTATCTCAAATGTTCAACTAGTGGCAGAGCTGGAGGCAGGCCAGCTTTCTCTACTGCAAGACCTAATGGCAGGAATACAGACCAATTGATCTTGTACCCTAGCAGAGCACCAAAAGCATCAAATATTGTTATCAGAAGAGGCAGAGATTGGGAGACGTCATCTACATTTAACAATACGTCCTCTAAATAGAGAGATATAACAATGTAGAGTATTATTAATGGCAATAAATGCAGAAGCAGCACATAAATGACAAGCCAGAGCTTGAGGATACAAAACACCCCAACCAACCAAAGTGAAACTGGTCATATCTGAGTGTCCTAAACTGAAAGAACATACAAGCATTTAACTGTATTATTTAATTATTATCCCGAGCCTATAATCCAGATCCATCCATATACTATAGTCCTACCCAAGATGCTCAAAAGCCTTTCTGACATCTAATGGCAGAACAGAGCAGGGAAGGCAGTGCCTATAGTCATGATGATAATATGAGCTGATTCAACACCCATTCAGACGTTTCTTCCTAGACCTGTACATGAGAAAATCGGCGCTTCAAAGTAGCCTTTTCTAACGAGGTTGATTTTTAAAGCGGTAAGAGACAAAAAAAAACGGTAAGTTTAGCAAGCTGCATGAAATCGAGCTTGGTTTCCAGTTTCCACTTTTCCTAGGATGGGTTTTAAGCACTTGCAAAGGCGAATACAAGTAAAATGACACAATTCACGAGAGCCCTGATTGTCTGCACCCAGAATAATATCCATTGAAGTCCAAATAAGTTTCAAAGGGAATTTCGACAAGAAGTAAAGAAATACATGTTAGTGTATTTTTTACTGCCAAATTGGCAAGTTTTTAAATCTGTCAGTCTGTCAAGTTGATCACCTCCCTCATCGCACTGTAGCAATTTGAAAACTCCATCGCAGTGCAGTTAAACCCCCTTTTGTTCTCTAAAGAAGAGGAGCTTGCCATATAATAATGCTTATTAGCAAATCTGCAAACATCCTGTTGCTTCAGATGAGATTTCAGTATCATGGCAACATCTGTATTTCCCTTTTGCATCAAATCTAGACAGCTATCACGTTTAGTGGGAGAATTTAGCCCACATCCGTTCCTGGACAAAATAGAAACATTAGTCGGATATGTCAGTCATAAAATGTCAAAGATGAATTGATGTTTGGATACATAAAGAGTATACACTACCAGCTTCACGACTTGTGAAGAGATAGAATGACAAGGCTGAACTCAAACAAAAAGTTAACTTTCTAACACTGTTACAACCTCTGTCACATCATGGTCACCGTCTCGGTTTTTGAAAGCTGACTTTGCTGATCTGATTTTTCAGTTTCTTTGATGGGGAAGAAGTGGGAGTTGGGTTCAGGCTTTTTGGGATTCCTGCCATCTCAAGCTTAAAATCTATTAAAAACACGTGGCGAAAACCTAAAAAACAGATCGGCCAGTAGAGGGAGCTGTAGCCCCGAGGTCCCATGGCAGTGTACCAGTCACCTGATCTCTCAATCATTAGGTCAACCTGATATTTGGTACAGTCTGAAATATTCATTGTCAGCATGATTGCATGGTTTTGGGGATTGCTCTTGTGTGCTGGCTTCGATTATGGACTGTGGCTCAATCTGAGTAGAAGAACTTTGAACAAATCCCTATTTTTGCTGGGCGATCCATTTTCTACTTGCATACCTTTTTACACTGTTTGTTTCATAATGGGCGACATGTTGGTGCGGTGCTCAGCATTGTTACCTTGGAGAGCCGAAGACCTGGATTTAATTCCAGATCTGGGGTGCTGTCCTCATGGAGTTTTTATGTTTTCCCTGTGTTTGCTCATGAAACTGATAAAGAATGAATGAATAAGATCTCCTTTTTAGATTTTATACTATGGAGCGGATATATTCTGTAGCCGATGTCACAGATACAAATGCAGACTTTAGATGTTCAGATTTTCTCATGGTGAACACAAGACAGATGTGTGCTGCTGTTTCATACATGGTGGTGAACTGTTCTGTTCCTGTCTGCAGAGCACAGTCTCTGAACACCTGGACACATAACTCTACATGGTGTTTGTGCTCACAAACTCCCCAGCTGCCACCCGACAAGTGTTATGGCTATATTTGGAAATGGCTGCTTTCCCTTGTGTTTCTGAAATTAATTTTTCCCTAATCTTGTTTGTATTTGCATCGCATAGGTTTGCCTGTTCATTTTCAGTTAACTGAGATACAGTTGCCTTGGGGCATTACCAAATTTTAATGCCTCACCCTTATTGGCTTGAAAATGAAACAGGACGATGATCACATCTGATGAGGACATTTTGATTACCGTAATAGATGTACATTGACATGGCTATTATTGTTATATATTATATTAGCATAATCTATAATCTTATGTATAATTATTTTTATAATAAAATGAGTCGCATTCCTCACAACACAAAATGTAATTTGCTTCCCCTGTACTTGAGTGAAAAGTGTTTGTTTTAGTGAATGCTCTGTGTTGCACAAACTTATTTTCTTCTAATGCTGGTTAAAAGGTGTAGATATTTTTAATGACAATAAAAGGAATACATTTCCTTTTTTTAGCCTTGAGTCTCACTCTACCACGGGCCACATTTGAAATCACTATTCACTTTGTACTGTCGTTGGGCTTGATGTCAGAAGCAAGCAGTGCTGTCAGCTTTTAAAAACAGAGATTGATCTTTCTCCCTCGGCTAATTTTAATGAGTGACAAATTTCCACACGGGCTCTTCTTTGTTATAAATAGAGGTGTTTTTTTCTTCGCTCCCTAGAGGAAGTAAGACTCATTGACGAGCCTGTTCTTGCAGCAATTAGTTTGTAAAAACAAGTTGCTTAACAAATGTCATTGTTATTTGTGGATCAAACAAACAGTAACTCTACATTTCCTTTTACTGCCACATTCCATTTGTCTAATTAAACATATGAGCAGTATTGACTTTGGCCAGAAAAAAGAGGGAAATTTAGACATTATTAACTAGATCATTTTTTATTTCTGCTTATACCCACCCCCATTTCCCCCTACCTATCAAGTAGCCCATTAGAAAATACTTTGGTAGGTGCAGTGGGGTTAGCATCTCTAATGAGATCAGATCTGATTACATTATTTATGAAGCCCTAACTTATTCATGCCCTGTGCGTGCTATCTGTTACAGCGGTATGTGTGTGATTGATTCATAACGGTAATACTGAAGGTAAAAGGTAAACTGTTACCTGTGAGCTATCGTCCTTCTGTTACACTGGCCATCTATTCTGATATATTAGCAGATGTACATGCTCTTCTTGTTTACATGCCTTGATATGTTTTATATCCAAGAAAAAGCCTAGACCTAATCTCTCAGCAGTTTTGTTCTCGGGTTACCTCAAAAGGGTATGTGAAACAAGAGAATAAATCGAGCGAGACAAGCTAAGAAGTAGTGTTCAGGTGAAGTGACACTGCTAAGGGTTTCTGTTTTAAAATGAGCAACAATGAAGTAAAATAAAATGCAGAGTGCTGCTTCACAGTTTGAGCACTGCTGCTTTGCTCAGAATAACTGGAGGGTTCATAATCTGCTGTTTTGCCACAAACCATACTGCTGGTGAGCTGGTCAGCAGTAGTCCTTTCATGGTTGGTTTTCCAGCATGACTTAGTCTAATCCTTTTCCTGAATACCTAATTACATTTTAGGATTTGATTACCTCAGAAATATTTGTAAAATCTGAAATAAATGTGTGCAGTTACGAGACTGTGAGTAGGAGTGCAAGGGTGCATCTAAGTCACAGTACAACAACATTGCCTGAGAACGTTAGTCATTATGTTACTGGTGCCAGTTTTCTGGTGGGGGGAGTGATGTTATTGATAACCTCTCACCTCAGTTAGCAGTCACAATTCTTCCTCCTCTTCTTACAGGATGATTTCACTAAAAGCAATATAAGGTTGTAAAGTAAGCGTAGCTGATGTAGCTGACTGATGTAGCTGATTCCAGTCTGTATCGCACCCAGCCACAAGACTGGTAGTGGACTCTGTGGGTGTGAGGGGGATGGACTCACTTCTAAATTTGCTGCTTTCAGTTCACTTTAGTAGACTGAGCAAATCCCAGTTGTGAGAATGTGCCCCAGCAGTCCACACAGAAAACGTTCCATGTTAACTCCTGTTCCTCTGCTTAAAGGAGAGTCAAAATGTGATTAAGGTGACACAATATTAAAAGGGCAATTTTTTAATCATCCTGCTTGCTTCCAGTTGTGGCATGGAATCGTCAAGAGACAATAATTTGAAGCAACAAAACATTGTTCAATCATTCTTTCAGGTAGTTCTCTTCCAAATCTGTGATAAAATAAATATACTGTCTATGCCTTACATAATTTCAATATCATTTTACTTACGTGAGACAAAGAAGACCTTCCACTTCACAATGTTTTATTAAGCTGTTTGAAAATAACTTTTGCAAAGAATTTTTCCATGCCCGAACTGAAAATTGAGTGAGTCACTGGTTACATACAATAAATAGGTACATGCTACTACTGCAGAAGATGTGACATACAGTAGAGAAACATTTTTACCTGTTTACAGTTTAATTACAAGCTAAAAAACTTGTGACCTCTTTAGTGGTCTTGCCAAATAGAAATTGAATCCTCTTCAAACATCATTCTTTATATTGTATCCACAGACTTGTTTGAAAACTTATGTGACCCCTATGTAATGATGGTAACCTAGAACTAGACATATTCAAGATACAATAAAGGGAGTAGATGGCATACGCTACTGGGAAACTGTAACCATACCATGGTAATGTCCAAAGTTTGCATTTAAAATTAGAGCTTATAATTTTGGGAAAGTATACTTTAAAGAAATGTGGGAGAGCTTACAAGTGGTGAACTGTTAACACATGGATTAAAAGTTGACAGAAGAAATGTGGTCACTTCAAAAACCTGATGTTTAAAATTTAAAATGACTTCATCCCTAAAACAGTTAGGTTCAGCATGAGGAAAATAAGGTCTAAATGGTTTAATGGAAATATTAAGAAAAACATTCAAAGGAAGAGAGCACTGTACAGACTGCAAAAGGCTCCAGATTTAAAGATGGAAAAATAATACACCGAGCTTCAGGCACAACTGAACAACATATTAAAAACTATCAAGACATAGACAGAAAAGAACATTGCATTAGAAACCAAAATAATGCAAAGCATTAGCCGAAAAAAGACTGTTAATGGTTAGGAAGATAATAGGGGATTATTAATGGCAGAAATAGTAAATATGCTAAATTCATATTTTATGCAGATTTCTGCTGATGAATGCCTCAGTATTAAGTATTAAGTAATGTTAACTGACATGGTTTCTACAGGAGTTGGAATATCTTTAAAACTAAAGAAAATCAAAGGAGCATTATGGAATTGATTATAGAAAGAATTAAAGAGAATGCAAATATAAGAAATCATATAAAAACCAACACTGAACTAAGAAACTACAGCAAATTGTCAATGTCAATCACTCTTGCCTAAGTAATAACGCTATAGAAACACAGAGCTGAACTATAAAAATACTTGCAAAACAATATATTTTTATGAGGCAGCCAACATAGATTTAAAATGGAAGGTTTTGTAATAGATTTCTTCAAAAAAGTAACCCGGACAGCTGACAGCACCAAAGAAAATAGCATGATAAATGTTGAAATTACATAATAAACATAAACACTTTATTGCAGTATAATACCTCACCATATTTCTCTATACTCCCCTCAAGAGTTACCAAAAGCTTTTAATATGGTCCCTTATAAAACCTTAGTTCTCAAACATGGATCAAGAACAAGCAAGTTAACAAGCAGGACAAAGCACAGCATTTTAATGTGCATAAAATCTAAGTGGACACATCTAAGCATTGTTCTATATCAGGTTCTTTTTAGGCCTGTTGCCTTCTTAATCTATAATCACACATATTGCGGTATACTGCAGGTAACAAGCTAGTTAAACTTGTAGATAATGCAGTAACAGCGGCAAGGAACGTGGATAAGTTGATAAGTGTAATGCGAGCTACACATTACAAGTATGGACATTCATTATACAAGACCTATTGGGACCTATTGGTGAACTGCAGGAAGCTATGCATGAATGGGATTTGGGTGTTTGTGTAGCTTCTAATATGTCCTCTTCTAGATTAATGAAGCTATAAAAACCAAACAGGATGTTTGAGTATATACCAACAAATGTAGCATTTAAATTCCAAGCGACCTTGTGCTCAGACTTCTTAACAGACTAGTAACACGACATAGAATATAGCTTTCAGTTTTGGCCGCCATACCACAAAAAGGATATTATAACCTTAGAGTGAACTCAGAGAAGAGCAACAATAACAATTCACGATGTCATGGGCTTGCCATAAACGCATTGCTTAGCTTTATTTTAGAACAAAAAAAGCTGTTACTCCCGTATATGAAATCCAATGAAATATACATTACTTCCTGGCCAACTGCAAGGGCTTTCAGGAACATGCAGCAAGGGATTACTGTATATTCCGTAGGTAAATTCTCAGTTGGTAAATTTAAGACCTTATGGGAAAAATAGTGTTAGGGGAACTGAAGTCACAATTTAAATAGCTAAACCATTGTTTTCACCTATAATAAAGTAAAACAGGCCTTCCCTCACACCCAAAGAACTCTCCACTTGCAAAACGTAGTGTTTTTTTACCTTTCCGGATGGAATGAACCTTTACCTGTTCCTTTAAATCAATAGTAAAAGTAAAGAGCAATATATTTTGGAAATACTGTAGTATGGTTGTATTGGGGTTTCTGACACAATTCATATCTTTATTGCAGTGATGATGTTCACGGGGTCACTGGGCTTGTTCAAGACGTTGTAAGCAACATTGCTGTTCCACCTCCTGCACTTGCTCTCGTAGGTTTCTCATTTCGAACAAGTAATAGGTTTATTCCCTGCTGAAAAAAGAAAGGAAACACAATATTTCGGCTGTGGAGCCTTCTTCGGGTGTCAGGCTCCACAGCCGAAATGTCGTGTTTTCTTTCTTCTCTTTTCAGCAGGGAAGAAACCTGCTTGTTCCTTTGTAGCCTATGCATGCTGACGCAGCTACCCACCTGAACTTCGGTTGCTCATTTGTATTTCTTGTACGAATTGCAGATCCATTTACACCAAACAACCGACCAACAACACTATTCCTTAGTGCTTCATGCAGCTTATCGTGGGAATGATAAGTTTGGCACATTTGAAATGATGGATTGATTGATAGATCAATTTTGGTACGTCAAAAAATAATGTTAGTTATATGATCCAATGGAGCACTTATGTGCTAGAAGAGTTAGAACTGAAACTTTGCCTTTGAATGCAAGGCTTTTCTTTAGCTGTAAATGTGATCAGAGTCAGAAGAAATATGCACTACTAAGGGATGTATAAACTTACACTTACGTTATTTTAATGTTGCAGAAACCTATTTTTAAGGATTAATGAAACAGCAGGTATTCCATTCTGTAATTCTGTATTTGAAGTCAATAAATCACATTTCAGCTGCACTTGTACTTGTGGTTCTTTTGTTCAGTTTCTTTCCATTTAATAACAGAGGAAGAACAAGTGTTGAGAATTTTGAACACCTAATACTACAATAATATTAATATTAATAATAATAAAATAATAAACTTTATTTTATATAGCGCCTTTAAAGGTGGCTTCTCAAAGCACTTTACAGAATGACAACAACGATAAACAAAAAGAGTACACAAGATAAAACACAATTACAGTACACATAGGAGACCGTGGATGGTGGTACTTATAGTAGGACCAGAGGAGTAAAGAATGAAACCAGTTAAGTAAAGGCTTTTCTAAAGAAGAAGGTTTTGAGTCTGGATTTGAAGGAGTTTAGAGAAGGTGACTCCCTGATATCTTTGGGGAGAGAGTTCCAGAGCATGGGGGCATAACAGGAGAAGGCCCTGTCACCTGTACAAGACGGGTTTGGGGGACAGTTAGGAGACCAGAAATAGAAGAGCGAAAGTTGCGAGGTAGGGAGTAGGGCGACAATAGTTCAGACAGGTATTGAGGTGCCAAGCCATGCAGAACCTTATAGGTGAGCATGAGGATTTTAAAGTCCACACGGAATTTTACAGGAAGCCAGTGCAAGGACTCCAGGATAGGAGTAATGTGAACACTTGCACTAGACCTGGTGAAGATTCTGGCAGACAAATTCTGGACATACTGCAGTTTGTTCAATGTAGATTTAGATACCCCATCGAGTAGAGCATTACAGTATTCAATTTGAGAGAACACAAATCTTGATCAGCTTTTCAACCACAATTAGTGATAACATAGGGTGTAGTCTAGTGATATTTCTGAGGTGACAAAAAGATGTTTTGACAATATGCTGCACATGTGGGTTGAATTTTAAGCCAGAATCAAATATCACCCCAAGCTTTTTCGATTTAGTCTGAAGCTCAAGTACAGAACTACTGATAGGGTTACAGGATTGGCTTTACAAAGTTGTTGGGGGGTGCCAGTAAGCATGACTTCAATCTTGTCACAGTTAAGATGAAGGAAATTTTCTGTCATCCAAGTTTTATGTCAGAGATACGATTAAATAGAATAGAGACATCCACATCAGTGTCAGGTTTGGTATGGATGTATATTTGAGTATCATCAGTGTAGAAATGATAGCTGAGGCCATGTGATCTTAAACGCTGACCAAGTGGAAACATGTAAATGCTGAAAAGCAAGGGGCCCAGTATTGAGCCCTTAGGAACACCAGACCTAACAAGACCAATTTCAGACCTATACCCATTAAGAGAGACAAAGTGACAGCGATCAGTGAGGTAAGACTTGAACCATTTGAGAGCAGTGTCAGAAACTCCAAACACAGTCTCAAGATGAGAAAGTAAGATGTCATGGTCAACAGTGTCAAAAGCAGCACCGAGATCAAGAGGGATGAGTATAGAGAGAGAACCAGAATCAGAAGCTATTAGAAGATCGTTAGTGACTTTGACCAAAGCAGTTTCTGTGCTGAGAAGTTGACGGAAGCCAGATTGGAGGGGTTCGGAAAGGTTATTTGCCATGATTTAGTTATGTAACTGAACTGTGACAGCACATTCTAGAATTATGACAATATGACAAACAATACAAAATATATTATTCATTGATTTTTCTTTTCTTACCACAATGACACAGGAGACCTCTTGACCTTTACAGTGTATACAGAGCTGGTTCACCTCGCAACAGCTACTGACAACAAGGAGATGCTTGATGAATTGATGAATTGTGTTTCATGTTTTCATTTCTTTTTACTACATCATACCTCCTTTTAAAATACAATTAGCACTTGTTGAATCGTCACTACATCCCAACATAGCAAAATGTGTTTTTTGCCTTCTGAATATGATTTATCAATATTAACCATAGTTACTTAAATATGTGTTGTGTGACAGAGTTGGTTTTTCGGCTGCCAGAACATTTTACACTGTCAGTTGCAATTATCGTACTGTATACTACCCTGTCCCTGTTTTGTTAAAAGGAATGTTGTCCCATTTCACTACAAAATAAATTCACAACCATATATGCATATCTTTATATACTGTAAGACTGAAAGGCCAGTTAAACAGGCTCTGAAATTAGTGACCTGAAATCGGTGCTCGAGGAGGCAGTGAGGCATTCAGCAGCTGTGGTATTAAGGGAAAACCACATCCCATTGTTTCGTAATGAGTACTGTAGATTGTTTAGTTTTGTTAACGGGGAAATGGAACTGTCCAAAGTCAGGTTTGCAGGAATGTCACATGATGGGCTAAAAAGCCTCCGGCAGAGCCGGACATCATTGATGAAGCCTGGGAGAGATCAGCTGAACTGAGCTGTGTCCTTCCGATTTGAGATTCGGGGTTATCCAGTTGAAATTGTACTGGTTATTGGGATGGACCTGGTACGCATCTTTAAGCAGGAGATGTTTTGATAGATTTGTGATTTAATTGTTGGATGTTCTAGGTACATTTTTCTCTTGTTGCTTTATGCAGAGTAGATTTCAGGAAATTATGAATGGGGGCCCTATGAGTTTATAGCCTGAGTTTACAACCACGCAATAAGCTACCGGCACCTGTATACATCGAATCTCCGTTACTGCTCACTAGTATGAATGACTGTTGAGCACACTTCAGAGAGATATCCTTTCAGAACAGGTAAAAGCTTAATAATATGGTATATCTGTATTATTAAACTAAACTCTGAGGTGACAATTCAAAGGGTACATTAATTATATCTACAGCTTTTAAGGGCAGAAGAAAAATACCTTTTTATGTAAGCCACAGCGATAAAATATGTTAGTAAAATGCAATGACCAGAGAGCAAAAGCATGTGCAGTACTTTAGTTGTAGGAGTTGCTGAAACCTGGCCACCAGAGAACAACAGTATTAATGGATTTACAGTGTGGTAGTTTTGTTGATACTCAGTGGTCATTAGATTCTGTGTTAGACAGATCTAAAGCCTTTACTGCAGTTCTTATTAAGCAGGTCAATTCTCCCATTCCTTTGAGCTAGCCAGCTTCTTAGTTCAGTCCGTGAATCTTTGCAGGTCTCTTTGGGAACAATTCAAAGACTGGTTTCAAGGATGTTTACCGATTTGATCCATTTGCAGGAAACATGCAGTCTTTGATCTTTCTTTGCAAACCTTAGCTTATGTGGTTTATCTTCTTTCTACTCCATAAAGATGTCTTTGGTTTTTTTCCTCCTTAAAACCTATTGTTATATCCCTTTTTATTCTAGCCAGTGATTCATGTGCAACAGCCAAGAAGTAAAAAGACAGTGATGTGAATTCGAATAATTGCCAAGTGAAACAAGAAAGAAAAATCTTGCAGATTTATGTTTTTTTTTTCTTAGTCAAAAATTATCCAGAAGGACTTTGCGTCAACCTAAAGTTGCATTTATACTGAAACCTGATGCACATAACCTAGACTCAGACAGAGGACATATGAATATGACTTTCCCTGAGAGGTCTGTTGCATTCATATGATAAAAACATCGCTAGGTAGAGGCTAAGGGACACAGAAGAGGAAAATATAGTCTGTACACAACAGGAGGTTCATGAGGAATCCTGTTACTGTGAAAGGCAATACATATTTGTCCAAAATAGCTTGTCGGTAGAACCCAACCTTAGATATATTTCCTAGATACTGGGGAATTGGGTGTTGGCTTTTTAAGGGGATGATAGTTCAAACTTCAGTTTTTTTTTCCTGGACAACCAATGCCAATGCAACAGAGCTTAATTTTGTGAGGAGGAATGTGAAACATGAGCCCAGACAATCATCTGTGAATGTGGCCAAAAACAAGGCAGCAGAGAATGCCTTTTGGAACACATTTTTTTTATTTTTCTGGCGATTCCATATTCTCAGAGCTCCAGATGAGGGTTCTTGAAGGGCATTCTGCAGAGGTCAGTTTCACTGTGCAATGTGCCAACCACAATAAAACGTGGCGCTCTGTCTTGGCATGATGTACAGTACGTTTTGGTATACTGGGTGGTCACACGTTGTGGTCTGCAAAGGAATGTTAACTTTGGTCTTGTTCATAACAGGATTTCAGGAAGGTTTCAAAAAGGCCATTTTTTCATGCAAGGTAACCAGCTAGATACCATCCATGTAATACAAGGGTACAAAGAGTGATGGAATCACAACACAGCGAAGGCCTCAGCTGCCAGAGATGATTCACACTGAGCATGTGGGCTATTCTTGATCAATTCCTTGACACCCCTCTTCCCAGCACATCCTCAGCCTGGGATTGTTGATCTTGTGTAAGAGTGTTGCTCTCTTTTTATCTTTGTTTAGCTCGGATGTGTTGAGAGAATTCAAAGAAGGAAATGGAATATAAACCTCACACAATGAAAACTGAATAGTTTATTTGATAAGAGTTTTCTTTCTTCTGGATCTGCTTTTTAAAATATATCCCATTTAGAAATACAGGTCTAGAAAAATGCCAGTGGCAAACAACAATTGAAGCTTACCTTCTCTAAATGTGAGAGAAGAATATTGACTTAAGATATTTAATAAAGCAAAGGCAAATATTAATTAAAAACACTCACTGGATATATAACTACATATCCATTGCAGTTTTATTTAATTAACTATAAAGTAAACATGTTGTACCGCATAAAGTGTTACAGCAGATTGCTGTACTTATTATAATACAGTATTCTTTCTAGGTACTGAGCTAAACTTTCTAAAAATGTTTAGTTAACGCTTATTTCAGAAATGCTTGAGTAAATGAAGACCTTAGTTTTATTGCTTTACTTTCAGAGATGTTTTGCAGGAGGAAACATGATGGATGACAGTACAGTATGTGTCACTGTTAAGGCACTGTTAGTAGGGTTGGGGTTATTTGGCCAGGACTCCCTCAGCTTTCCAGCAAACAGCAGCTCTTGTGACTGCCCAGGTACTGTGTCAATGAGAGAGTGCCGCCGCTCCTCCAGTTTGAGATAGTACCTGGGATGAGAGACCTCCTGGGAAAAACTAAGGTTGGTGCTGCAGGAGGTGTTAGTGGGGCCAGTAGGGGGCACTCAACCTGCGGTCTGTGTGGGTCCTAATGCCTCAGTATAGAGACGTGATACCGAGGTCCTGACTCTCTGTGGTCCCAGGGTGTTTCTCGAAAAGAGTAGGGGTGTTACCCGGCGTCCTGGCCAAATTTCTCATTGGCCTTTACCAATCATGGCCTCCTAATAATCCCCATCTATGAACTGGTTTCATCACTCTGCTCTCCTCCCCACTGAGAGTTGCCTTGTGGGGAGTGTACCGGTGTACAAAGCTGCCGTCACATCATCCAGGTGGGGCTGCACACTGGTAGTGGTGGAGGGGAGTCCCCACTATGTGTAAAGCTCTTTGAGTGGAGTGTCCACAAAAGTTATATAAGTTTAAGGAATTATTATTATTATTATGAACTGTCCTGTCGGGCACTGTGGAGCTCACAGAGCATCAAAGAGGAGCCTTTTGAAGTTCCTCGTTCTTCCTGTGGAATGTTTGCAGGACGAGATGCTGGGAATCAAATGGAGGGAGTATAAATTGGAAATTTAAAAAAATTTAAAGTGAAAGCATCTATACATAATTTGCATGTGCTGCCTATGTCAGTGGGGGTGTTTGCCTGGCTTTGCGATTTTCTTCCGCTTCCAAAAGACATGCAGGTTAGGTGTGCTTGATATCTCTAATCTATGTGTTTCCAGGAGATCATTAGAATTTCTCCCCCAAACTGGCTTTTGGGAGAAGGTCGTTCCCATTGTAACCAGTACTGGTTATGGGGCAAGAGGACTACAGTCATTTTTGACTCTTTCGATGCTGAATTTTTACTCCAAAACTGCAAAGGCCCAGCAATTACCAAATACCACAGCAGGGACTGTAAGCTATGTGAACTTGATGTGACACAAAATCTTTGCTTCAGCTAATTCTTAGATATTGATGCTGTCTTCAGGTTAATTAAGCAATTAAGGACCAATTAAGTAATGAAGTCATTGGAAGGTTTTTGGCTCCTGTGCTGGCATAGAATACAGCTGCTAAGATAACCCCTGCTCTAATAGATCTAAGTGCTAAATTAAAGTCAACTAAAAAAATCGGTCGCCTAATGAAAATGTTTGTGTAGTTTCATAGCCTCATTTAACAAGAGACAGATATCATCCAAGACAGAGAGGTAAGAGTCCAGTCACTTGGTGTCCGGGACACGACTCCTTATAAGATCAAACAGTTGCAGATCTGAGTTGAGCAAGGTGCTAGACAGGCTGTCACATGTGGCCAGGTATACAGCATTTCTCTTATATGAGAAAAATATAGGTAATAAATGTACCTTGGTACCTTTAGATTGACATTAGCCTAATAGAATTATTATTCTTTTTCAGTGTCCATTTCCTGAAAAAAGGAAAAATAAAGGTAAACATTATAGCCTGATTTTTCATGTTTGCATTAAAAAAACATAAGGGTGCTGGGCATTATGAATACAGTGCTTTTCGTATTGCATTATTATTACCAATACAAAATGATACCAATTAATTAAAAAGGTCATAAGGTATCAGTTTATCTGATTGGTTTTGAAATGTGTTAAAGCGATCTTTTTATCTGTTTTTAAATTTAAGAACAAGCAAAACTATCCTTGAACATTTGCAGTGTAAAAATAAAAAGTAAAGGCAGCTATTTAATGTATACCCCATGAGTGCCTGTAACTTTGGTCCCCCTTGATTCATGACATTCGTGCACTGTGCTAATTGTGGCATAAAGCTAGATAGAAGTTGAGAGAGGGGTAATTTTCTTACAACCTAAAATAGAGCTGACAGCTTTTCATGTGGTTGAAGTTAATTTTGGCTCTCGAGCAGCTGTGAGATTTAAATGAACCCCTCCTGCTAAAACACCTTTTACTTTAGTTTAGTTCCCCCCACCCCGCCGTCTCGTTCGTTGGAGGTACAGTAGCTAGGGTACACCTGCAGGAAATCTGTGCACTGTTTTCAATCTGGCTTCAGCCTGGGGCCCGCGTGGTGTTGAAGCCGCCTTTAAATCAGGATGGAAATGGAAAACTTTTATTCCTCGATTGACACAGCTTGTAACTTAACCACGGCAAAAGTAGAATTACAAAAATCTACTAGATGGTGATCTTTGGAACTCCTTTTTCGTTTTTCATGGGGTAATCTATATGTATACATTCTTGTTAAAAAGTAACATATGAACGCAGAATGAGTTAACAGGCAGAATTCCTTCAGGATCAAGAGGAAACATGTTAATAAATGGAATTGCTGATCTGAGCCAGCGTTTACTTTATGTAATTTAAATTCACATTTTGGAAAGGTATTTTTGAGCAGTGAAAAGTTTTTGTTAATTTCTGATTTGATGCACTAGAAAACTAGTGATTTTACTAGACTTTATGGCACTAACTGTAGTGACGAACACCAGTTTCTCCAAAAACTGCATTTTTGTTTTGGTCTCTGTACCCAGTCAAAATGTACAGTATCCGTGACCCTGTTGTGAGACCCACTTTATACAAAGTAAAATAATTCTAGCAGTGAAGAAGAAGCTGATTGAAAATGGTGTTTCAGCAGTAAGATTTGATCTTGTTAGGTCATTCGTGGCAGATTAGTGAAGCAAGTGCAGGAACTAACAGAGAATATGCTTCTTCTGATTCTTGGTAAAAAGGGCTTTTTTCTACTTGGTAGGTCATCTGCTTTCAGACAGTTCATGAAAATGTTACAGTTTCGATGTACTGTGGCTAAACCCTGGAGACACAAAAATGGGTCATCCTTTGCAGGCGTCTTATACACCCCTTGAACTCAAATGGATAAATTACCAACCCTTCCAACGGCAGTTGAACAGCTTTAAATTGATCCAGCCTTCCGTTATCGGAGAGAGCTGCGTATTCCTGGTGAGGGTCCTGGCAAACGGGAAGTTTCCGGGAGCGAGACTGGATACACCCTGGATGAAATTCCAGTTCGTGGCCGCAAAGGTAACCTTACAGCGATGGCTGTAAGAGGTCCAGTTCTGAAGGAGTCACCGGTTTGTGACCCAGACCCATTTCTGTTGTAACTTTCCCTTTATCCAAAACTGCAGCTTAAAAGACATCGATTCCAAAACAAGGCATACTTGGAGAATGATGTGGGCCCTTCTCATACAGTGCCTGGAAGTGTTTCGTACATTGTGAGGCAACCATACATTGTGGTGGAACCATTTCTCTATAAAAAACCTATCCATTTCCAGTTTAAATGGAATTTGATTTTCTGAGGACATTAAATACATGTAACAGCACAGCTCCTACTAACGTTTAAATAGTAACTTAGTAACTCAGTAGTATTTAATATTACAGAGTTCTAAGTAAATACTGAGTAATATTGTGGGGGAAAAACTTTTTCTGAGTAAATACAAGTATCCTTAGTATTATTTCATTGTAAATAACATGCTGAATAAAATAATAACATTATTATTTCGGTACTTAATATAAAAAAGTAAAACCAATTTATTGACTGTTAAACACCAATACTTCAATTCATTATGGCTACAGTAATATAAATCAATAATTACATGGTTATCATGGCACTATAAAAGAAAACACATTTTTATCACATTTTTTCACTCGTTCACTTACCAGGCTGTGGTATGCATTCAATATCGGTATCTTTTACAAGCACTTTTCCTGCATTAAACATGTGAGTCCCCTAAACTTAACTATTACACATTAAGAAAGTCTTACTTAAGTCTGAGAAAATGACGGTAGATACTGTTGAAGTGCTGATTTATAAATAGGTTTTGAGCATTCATTTTGTATTTCTGTTTATTACAACATGTGCCAATATTTGTTATATTTTCCTCTGTATCTTCTAAAAGTATGTTTTTGAACAACCACAGACATTCATATTTATGCCAAAACAAAGGGGGTCTTTAGTTTACAGAAACACACAATGAATTGCACGTCACAATGACATTAAAGTATTAAATGGTATTAAAGTGTTAAAACGTATGTAAAGGAACAAGTAACAGGTTTATTCCATGCTGAAAAGAGAAGAGAGAAAACACAGCGTTTCGATTGTGAAGCCTTGTTCAGGTGTGAGCCTTCTTGTTCTTTTGCAGACTACGCAAGCTGACGCAGCTACCCACCTGAACTACTCAAAATGTATGTATACATTTAGATTAAAATGCAGTGACATTTGGTGGACAAAAAATATCATTTTGTACCGTTTTTTTTTATCAGTTTCATTATATCAAGTATAATCTTTAAGCTTTTTTAAATTAAAAGCTTTAATTACAGCTGCATTCTTGGTAAAAAAATGGTCTTTTGTTGCAGAAGATGTACATGAAAATGTGTCTGTCAAGTCTGTAATAGAAATGAGGAATGAAGAACTTTTGAAATGTGAGCAAAGTGATATTATTTGTGAAACGGTATTTTCTTCTACTTACTGTAATAAAACAGCAATTTTAAGTGAACTCAAATGCATCCAATAAATCATTTGGCTTAACTCAGACAGCCTGCAGTAGAAAAGTACAGTATATTAGAAAAAAAGGCGGATAACTTTATTGGATTTTTATTTTCTTTATTGTCCATCATGATTTGGGACTGCCAGTCTATATTAAATTATTTCTTTCTAGAAGAGGATAAAATGTAAGTAAATCTTTACACATTTCAGCTCTCTCTGTTATGGAGTATGGAGTTACACAGCGGCAGATGTACACTGAAATCTTTTTCCTCAGCCAGATACGTTCACAGTTAACTTTACGTGCTGGTGCTTTGGCTCTTGTGTTTAAAATAGATGGTGCTTCTGCACTACAGCTGTCAAGACATTTGCGTACAAGGTGACTAAATTAACCAGGCTCTTTAAAGGGCTCCTGTAAGACGACTAAATGGCAGGGCTGAGTGAGCAGGCACGATGTATTTAGGAAGGCAGGGGGGGGGTATTTTCCTACAGTGTTGCATTTCATTTGATATTTTTTAATAATTCAAAGAGTGCTAGATCCATAGTGATTACACTATCTGGATGTTTTCTATTTTAAAGCCCAGAATTAGAGCGTTGCTCTGAAACAATGGAAGTGTCAAAGCGCATTATCTCCCACGCTGCCTGACAATTCAAAGGGGCTGAAGATGTAGCGATAGTTTTGGTGAACAGATGAATGATGGTGCAGGCTTTTTTCTTTCTTTCTTTCTTTTTTTTTAAAAAAACTTTTCACTCATGAGATGCTGTAACAAGGCTGTTCCGGAAGGATAAAAAAATGTTAAATGAATAATTTACACAATGCGTTTCTTTATTTATTCAGTATTAAGTTGACAGCTACTGCCTGGCCTAGCAGTCTCGTTATGCAAATTCGTGTCTTCTTTGTCTAATCTGAACCCAGGTAGAAATCTGGTATTTTGTGTTGTGAAGAAAAGAAAAAATAAAAGGCTCCTTTAAACTGGGCTTTTCTGATAGCTTGCAGTACCACCAAATACGTTTTTTTATTTTTGTCTAGCACATAGACATATTTGAAGTCAACATGCTACAGAATGCTCATTATAGTGTGTGTTTGGAGTCGAGGCAGGTGACCTTTTGTAAATTATAATGCATACGTTTGTGCAGTGCAGTAGAGAAGGTGCAGACTCTTATTCTTATGCAGCCTTAGTGCCCTGGTTTCTGACCTATAATATTGCTGCTTTTGTATGTACTGTGTATGACATTTTCTCGAAGCTTTTGAAAGCACTTTTGAAAGGAAAAAAAAATGTTCAGGGAAGTGAAAAGAAAGCAGTGTGGTATATTTGCTTTCCATGCGAACCTCTAAAACAAAGACAGTGGATATCAAATATTTCTGTCATTTCCATACATGTCCCGAGCACTTTCAAGCTCAGTGATACAATGCTTACGAGCAGGATGGGGCAAGGCAATTAAAAAACCTTATGTAAGACCCGGGTCTTGACACTCCACTTAGCGATTAGTTTATGAATCTTGTGTGCTCCTGCCTGTCCGAGGTTTGACCATAGCAGGCATGTTTTACTGCATTTCCTTTCATCACAGATTGCTGATGGGCAGAAAGCTTGACTTGCCTTCCTCTTATTGATTGTGCCTTGGAGGGCAGATGTTTGGGGATCCTCGGTGTGCTGTAAAACAGCCACCAGCTTGAATCCTGGAGTGAACTGTTCCAGTGTGAGCTGTCTGTCTTCATGTCGGGCTGCTGTTTTCATTCTGAACTACCTGTGCATCTTAGATTGGGATAAAAAACCGGAAAATGGTATCTAATGACCCGGAGAGAAAAAATATACTCACGCTACATCATTTTAGAGTAAAACCTTTTTAACCAACGAGACCCCTTGTCAGACTTTTCTAAAACGGTTTACAACGATTCACAGGTACTGCAGAATAACACAAACTAGAAGGAGAGTCTGTTGCCCGGGGTTATGTGCAGTTTAGAAACTCCACACGCCATTGTTGGGAGAATGTGACATAACATTTGCAATTGCCATAAATTACTAATGTCACAGAAAACAGACTTCTTATTTAGGAGGTCAGTGAGGTTGCTCTATATTCTTTTCTGGTACTCCGTGTTACTGCATTGGATGGCGCAGTGACAATAGGGCCACCAGTAGAGGTCACTGTGGAGACAGCTACAAGATTTGTCTCCCTCCACTTGTTGTATACAAATCCTGAATGTACTGGGAATGTCTGACTGTTCATGTGCTGTAGGGGTCTTATAAAAGGGTATGTCTGCAGGTTCTGAATTTCGGAAAAAGAAGAAGGAAAAGGCAGGGATGGGCTGTAGTTTCTCAAAATCTTAATTGGAGACGGTTGCTATCGTTCAAAGTGTTTTTTTGTTTTAATATTCATTTCATGATATTAACGAATATAAGAAATTGGGTGTGTTTTTCAGTCTTTCACAGCTCGGAGCTCCTCAGCAATGAAACTGTAATGAAGAACATTTAAAACTGAGAAGAGGGCACACTTGTTTACACAAAGGGCTGTGGGTATCTTGAACTTTTGATCTTGTCATGTTGTCCTCCTCTGGCATCTTTTTAGGACTGATAAGATGGGGCCCTCAGCTCAATCAGATACTAGCAGCCAAAATGAGTTAGATGGACCAAATGGTCCCTGTTGTTTCTAATCTTTCTTACGTTCATATTGTGGAACAGTCCAGGAATTAAGCTCAGACTAGGCAGTAGGCTGTGCCTCAGCTTTAAAAAGGTAATATTCTCCCCTCTCCCCCACCCAAAAACTAAACCATGGACAAGTGGAATCTTCTGTCATATCATTTGCTTGACTTCCATTATATCCTTGTGTAATCACAATAAACATCTTTTTGTGTCTTTTTTCACCTCAGAAATATTGCCCGCATTAGGCAGTTTCTATCAATGTTGTGATACTCTTGTTTTTTTTATAGTTTTATAGTACTTTTTTGGTCTTTTTCCTTATCACTGTGAACAGTGTCCTTGGGTTTGGAAAGGCACTTTGTCATTGAACAAAAGAAAAGCCCAGCTGGTGTTGTGGGCTTCTGGATGCTATGTAATTTACAGACACTTCTGTTCTTAGATGCCAGGAGGAGTTTATTCCGAAACATGCATTACTCCTTTCCTTTGCAGTGATAGGGGTGTACAACAGCAAGGATGGTTTCCTTTCATTCTTCCAGAATTTTATTTACACGTTGTGACCCCAAAAAGTTTCCCTCAATGCAGTTATTTGATAAACTGTGCCTGGTACATAACCCTATTTTATCAGTACACAGAATTATGTTGTCACATTATTTTTAATCCCAAAGTTATGTATTATTTTACACTATTTTATAGCCACTTCATTTGTACATTTCACTAAACATACTGAATGCAATTGATTGACTAATTTGGTGCAAGTCTGTTGGCATCATACAGTAACTCACTTATATTTTAGAAGCCCCTTTTTACAGTCATGTTTTTATTAGCACAGTCACCTATATCTTAATGTTATCAGAGCCATTCTTCCACTTCCATACACTTCTCTCAGAGCTCAGACACTGAATAAGAATGACTGACACACATGATTGCCTTGAAGCAATTTCACCTTTCCCTGCCCCATTTTATTTAGTTATTATAGGTGGCTTGGTGCTGTTGAAATCAGTGCCATACAAATCTTGGGTGTTGAGTTTGATTTTGACCTGGGGTGTCTTCTTTGCAGCCTTTGCTTGTTCTAGCTGTGCCCGTGTTTTTTTGGGGGGGAGTGCCCTATATTCCCCACCTCCTGAAGACATGCTGGGTGAGGTAATGGTTGTCTCTGTGCCTCTGTGTGTGTCCTAGGAAGGACTCGTGTCCCATCCAGGCTGTAATACTCCCTTGCTCTCTACACAGGACTGCTTACCAAGTTAAAGTGACGTTCTGATAATAAATGTACAGAGCAGTTCTCTGACTATGAGATGGTAACATACTGTAGCAGATGGCTTTCCTACTTGTATAGTTTTAGGACTTGTGGACAATTTTTTCCTGCTCACTTCACTGCTGTATTTCTCTCTACCCCTGAAGAAGAATCTCATGCATCATAGGTCCATGACAGGTGGATATATTATGAAAGGATATAAAAAAGGCAGAGGCTTAATTTAAACCTGAATCAGTCTCAAAAATACCTGCATATCTGTTTTTCCCAAGTGTTTCTTTACCCACACTCTGTTTAAATGTTATTACATTTACAATTGCACAGAGGAGGTTTTCCTTGTTCCTCTTGTGAGAGTCTTCCATATCCTGACGCCATCCGCCATCGTTTTAATCTTTGACTCATTAATCTGTTCATTTCCGATTACAAAACATTGTTTTCCTTCATTGCATTGCAGCTCATCTCTGGCAAGACAGGAGCTCTACGAGACGTTTATCAGGTTAGAGGGCAGACATCTGAAGACAGCCTGGGGCTTCGTGATGAAAAAAGACTGAGCTGGTAATAGAATGTTTGTGAAAACTTGAAACCCAGAAACATAAGGTAAGACCCAATTTTGAACTATTCTCTTTTTACCTCTTAGAAAGCATTTGCTTCTGTTTGTTGGTTATAGTTTGGAAGCAACAGACATGTAAAGCATTTGGTTACTCCTACTGGCAGTTGAAGGTTAAGTCTTAATGCTTTCAGTTATTCAAAAAATATTATTCTATGATGTACATGTCTCCTTCAGTATGATAAATGGGTGTCACGTTACTATATCAAAGCCATAATCTTTCCTATTTTTCACTGCTGTTTTATGTAATAATCTTTTGCCCTTTTCTTACATCACCGAATGTAGCTCAACGCCAGGTCATACTTTTATAGATCACAGTTTTTTTTTCCGTCCCTGATACTCCATGGAAATGGAATAAGGAATATTCTGAAATAATTCTGGAAACTTCAATACTTGCGTCATGCTTTATAATTATGACTGTTATTATAATTTGAAACTTTGGAAGTGGTACTTATTTTAGGTTTGGGCTTGCCTGTGGGTAGTACTGCAGTGGCCCTTGTTGCAGTCTTGCTGTAGGCTGCTGTCCCAGCAATCCAGCCTCCAATGACGTGGCCTTGATTGGAAGAGGGATTCAGCTCTCTCTGGTGACACCCCAAGCTCACAGCACCTCAGCAATTCACCACTTATTTTATGACCAAAAGGAACCTAAATTATTATTGCGTTAACATGCGTCGTGTAGTAGTTACCCAGGCAAACTATACCGGCCCCTTTTTTTTTTACCCTGCATCCTGTTTTGTTGGCAGTCTCCATAATAATGAAATATAGTACTTTTTTAAAAATTAAAAATCCAACTAGGCCTAGAGACAAAGCCATAGTCAGGGAGGGGCTACTGCTTCGTAAGCATGTCATCTGCCCTGGAGACAAAGGCAGCCCCTCAGCTGTGACCCATCAAGATCGCTCACTTGTTCTTATATTACCTGCAGTCTTAAGAGCTGTGAATCAACCACATGACCTTTCTCTCAGGTGCAGAACACAGACATAAACCACTGAGATGGCAGCACTTATGAAGTAACATTTAAAGGCTTAAGTTCTTTAAATTTAGGCCGTCCCAGATGCCTAATTTTCTGTCTGTGAGGCTCCTAAGATTATGGTGTTGCCAGTTAGCAGCAGCAAACTACAAGCGCCGATGGATTTCACAGTCAAGTCTGCTTTTACCCCTGCAGCTTTTTCCAATTTAAGAAAGAAGTACCTTATTAAATTTGCTGAAGGTCATGTCTGGTTAATTTAACAGCTTTACTGTACTAACTATGGTAATTATTCTCAGAATTCCCTTTGATACTCTGGGACAGTGTTTCCTAGGTTTTTATGCCCAATGAAGACCTGAGAGCTGCAGCTAATTAGCATTGTGACCCCTTCAGCCTATTGATGGATTTTAGTTTTTCTTCTCTAAAAATTGGTATAGTATTCTACTGCTTCAGTTAAACTCAATGACATTCTCCCAGGAAAGGGATCATAACTTCCAGTCACTTCTGTTAATACAAGTTTCCTATTATATTACACATTTAAGCAGTATTCCATCATATTGGATTGTGGTTGTGCAAATAGATGGAAGTCTCCTGGACTGTTTTTCTTCATGGGTAAAGAACTGATTGTACAATCTTGATTTTGTTACGAAGGCTTATTATCTGGGTAGAAAAACATGTTTTCATACATGTTGAAAGCCTCAGATACAAACTCCATTGTGTTTTTTAACTGTATAGGTCTGTGGATTTGTAAATCTGTTTAAAATGTATATTGCTTTTTGAACTTTTCCGTCAATTTTCAAAGTTGCTCGTTTTAAGTACTACATATACCTCTGAGCGATGTCATCTCTCAAGAGAAAATTGAAGCATGAGAATGAGAAGTACTTGCTCAACTCTAATACATAATCACTTAGGGCAGATTGAGGAAGCAGCTAAAGCACAATCTGTCTTTGTATAACATTAGCTTTTTGACTTTAGACTTCAATCAATTTCCAACAGCAATAAAGCAGGTAAATGCAGAGGGTCTTCTTCACTATCTTAAGATATTTATGGTCTCATCTGTGAGTGTAATCTTCATAGCTGACTTGGGTTTAATCTTGATTTTTCTTTGCTGCATCTAGTATCCCTGGCCAGTGCATTTAATATTATTTTAAAATAAATCCAATTATCTCCTGTTGCATGCACTATACAGATCTAATTGCTTAAGACACTTTCATGTAGATTTAGCGATTTTTTAACCGCTGAACTCAGTGCATTCTTGATACATATCAATTTGTATAGTTTGTACCAACTGTACTATTTGATTAAAGGGCCACCACCTTGTGCACAATATGGACATCATTTCGAAAATTACTGAGAAGTACCAAGAGATCCCAGCTGATTTTAATACAGTATGTTCCCCAAAGCTTTGCTTATGAGTTGTGAATGACAGTGTTTGAGTAGCTCTTTTCTTTGTTCAGGCCTGATGGTGAACCAGGAGAACAAATACATCTAATACATCTACCTGTGTGACTGCAGTGACCGTAGCTTGACTTTGATCCAGATGTTAGAACCCTCGGCTCTTGGGACAGCTTAGTTAGTGTCCCAAAATAAATAAATATATTGCGTTATTCACCGTGGTTCAGACGAAAGCTTTCATAAAAGAACAATGATCCTCAGGCCAGACTTCTTTAATTATCTTTTAAAACAAAAATAGCTAAGTTTGTTCTGACTTTTATCAGGGATCATTTAATATGATCAATTAACACTTTCCTGTAATCATAAGGAGTTTTACTATCCTTGTAGTTCACAAGGAGACATACATTTAGATTTTAATTCTTCCATTTTTGCTCACTGAGCCATAATTTAAGAATAAAACACAAAAATAGTGTGTTTACAGTGACTGGTACATAAAACAACATACAGGTTGGAAATGAAGGACAGGTCGGAGGATGCCATCTTGCATTTAAGATTTTAATAGGTTCCCCTCATCAAGACATTAGATGATATACCAACACCCAGAATTTGTGCGTATATAATATACTGTAGTTACCATTATAACACAAGACAGGATACAGGTCAATTGAAACCTACTGCAAATGTAAGATTATGAGTCTGAAATTAACCTTACTTGTAATATATATAATTATCTTATTCAGCAGCAATAAAAGCTGCACCCAATTTGAAAACTTGACATACACATTTTTGTATATTTCAAGTAATTGGAGAACACAAGAAGACTAGGTGCACAACAGAGGTTCTTAAGGCTGTTTCGTGTTATTTAAGGAATATGACTAATCCACAAGGTTATACTTAGTTCTGAAAGATGATAAAAATAGCTTTGCTCCTGGGTCTTACAAATCCTTTGTATTTTCTTTATTATTAAAGTAAGTATTAAGTACTTACCAGGCATCATGTAGAAATTACAGTCTCCACTGTGCATTTTACACAATACCTGGACAGTCACATTCCTTGAATTCTCAACTGATGATACACTGATACCTATATACAGTGTTTTTTGTGAGCGCTTCACGGTAAGGCAGGACAAACTAACTAAAAGTAATTTTTGCTGTCCCCAAGCAGTCATACTTTTCTCCTTTGTGGTAAAATACAGATTCCACAATATGAGGATATATTTGGGGAAAGAGATTTGTTTTAATACCGTCAGGCTCGCCCCGGCTGCTGCTCTGCAGGGGGGTGGGGGTGGGGGGATTGGCATCCGGTCCACCCCAACCACTCAGAACCGGTTGCCATGAACACCAAGTGACGGGAGACCTGGATCACCTGGAGGCAATCACCATCCTGGCGTTCCAGGTGATTCAGGGATATTTAAGGGCTGCTAGGAATCTGCTGAGGGGTCTTGAGTTTATAGAGTTTGGACTCTAAGCCTCCCAAGTCTCAAGTTTGTTCCTTTCATATCGATCAATGTGGGTTGTATAAGGGAGGCAATAACAAAGCAAGGGGGAGATCCAGTAAGTGTGGTCGATTGAACAAGCAAAAGTCAAGCTCTTGTGTTTTGAATTTCTCCTCTTGACTGAGCTTGACTCTTGCTTGTTCTCTCGACCACACTTACTGGGTCTCCCCCTTGCTTTGTTATTGTCTCCTTTGTACAGACCGCATTGACCGACCCAGTGCTAGGACCATTCGCCTGTTTTGGATTCACCCTGTTTTGGATAATTCTCCAGTGCTTTCGCTTGTTTCCACCTCAGTGGCGAGCCTGCAGTTCTGTGACCGCTGCCTGGCTGCACAACTACAGTTTCATCTGTCTCTCACCCAGCAAGGGGGTTCTTCTATACAACTCCCGATCCACTGCTAGACCCACCAAGCAGCGGGATCAAAACAGATTCACAATGTGATGTGTTGCTGTGAAGTAGTAATACTAACCTCCCAATCTTTCCTTATATCTGCCTATAATACAAATTTGCAAAAGCGGAAACAGGATCACTCATTTGTTTTGTTTGAGCAATATAGTACCCAAATATAATATATAAAGTGTGATTTAGACTTTCCTTTGTGTAGATCACAGTCAGCAGAATTACTCCTCAAATGACCTCTGCTAATACCTCCTCTTGTTTGTAACACTTGTTCTTGTAAATGTTCTTATCTCTAACAATAAATCTATCTTTATAGGACCACAGCAGTCCTCTGTCAGCATATTCAGTGTAAATGGTAGTCCAAAAACCATGCTCTTAACACCTGAATCGTAATTCAAAACATGCACGCTTTACTGGAACCCAAAAAACTGAGACTTCATTGTAGCAGAACTTCTAAATCCCACATGCTAAATGTTAAGAGCTGAGAGTTTCCATGAATAACAAGTACATTTCTCAAGGCTCACATTTCTATTGATCCTTTTCGCCATTTGTTTCATTGATTGCCTTTCACTAAGCTTTGAACATAGTCCTCCCTGCACTAGGTTAATTAGCATCATAGAGTTCTGTTTATTTACAAAGATCAGCATTGTCAGCTGCACACTTAGAAAGAGTGGGGGGAAACTTGCCGCTTTGTGCAATGTTTTCATCCTTTCATCTCTAACTGCAACATGCATCTGATAAAACTAGACAAATAATACGCTCAAGACTAGAAATTTGCTTCCTACACAGACCTGAAATTTAATGTGTTGGGTTTGCTTATAATTACCTTAGGACTGAAAAGCAGATGTTTTCGTAATGCCCTTCTTAAGGGTGTTGTGTTCTTATTATAATTAAATTGCTTCATCATAAAAGTTGTGGGAAATATTTGTTTTTACTAAGTAGATACCAGGTATGGTGTAAATAGAAATAGGAAAACTGATTTCACTTTGTAAGAATATTTTGTGAATATACTGAAAGATAAACACCTGACTTTCTGAAACTACCATTGAAGTGGAAAAATCCACTAGAAAATCTTTTTAGTTTTACAGTGAAGTCTTGAAGCCTTGTCCTTTATCCCAGCACTTCATCAATCATTCTAGAAAATGTACAGCTTCTATACTGTTCCCTTTCACATGGTGAATTTCCAGTCTTCTCATCAGTACCTGTTCCCTGGAGATTGCCTATCAGTTCAAGTCAAATCTATAATTTATTTGATCATTTCACTGGTTATTTTCCTTTTTCTGTGTGCTGATGCTTAGCTGTAGTCCAAGTGGAGATGATCACATATTTCCATATGCTTGCTGGAAGGTACTGTATTTCAATACCTTGAGTCCTAAGCATCAATGTAGGAGTGAAGTGATGTGAACAGTGTTCATTAAGACATAATGGCCAAAGGAGGAAAGTCCCAGCAAATGGCTTTTTTTTTGCAAACTACCTCACATCTTTAAGGTTTTCTCATTTAGAAATGTAATCTAGAATGTGAGATAGCCCTTTACATATCACAGAAGACTCTGAAACTAAGAAGGTGCTCTTATTCATTGATGTTTGGGGCTATGCAGTGTGAAAGACACATTTTTGTCAGTTCTGCAAATAATAAATATGCATACACAGATATTGAGTGTAATTAGGCACTATACTGTTAAGCATTGATACATATAGTTATTTCTAATCATAAATCCTGAAAACACAAACATTAGTTATTTAATTTACAGCAGCTTCTTTAGGAAAAACCTGTTCACTGTTTTATTTGACGATTTTCTTATTGTAAAAGTCGGGTATGTAAAGACTATATCCTCTGTAAAGGACAGAAATGAAAGCAATTCTAAAAGTTGCTAAACTACAACCGTCTTGTGTCCCAAAGAGATTACATCAGGTTTTAAGTTAGACGTATCATGTGCACTGAGTGCACAAAGCATTACAACTTCTGGATGGATAAATGATCATAGTAATCTTTTGAGCACAATACTATGAAATATCTTCTAATCATTTACATTGGTTGCTGCAGCCATTAGTCAAAATGACTATTAACATGCAGTATTATCAAGATTTAAGTTAATATGTATAAAATGAGAAATCAGTATTTTGTGTGGTTTGTCTTAAATATCGGTTTGACTAAGGTATTGTATATTTCAGCTGACAGTAGGGAACAATAAACAGTCCCAAAAACTCATTAAAGGGGAGAAGTGCCTCTTTTTGTTACCATTGACTGCACAGCCAGGCAGCCTTATCTGCTGTGGTGCATATGTCAACACAACAACATAATTATATATATGAGAGGATGCCATTTTTCTGAACTTAATTGTTTAGCACTTACCTAATTGATCATCGAGTTTTATTATGGACTTTGTTGTGCAAATGTGGTTTAAAAAGTTGTATGATGACTTGCAGGTAAAAGGTTGAAAGCCACAATGAGAAGTAACTCATGCTGAAATAAGTTTGATGACTTTTGACTTTAAAAACTGAAGAACCTTTAAAATGGCTTCACTTTTTCACTGGGAATTACAGGTGTTGCTGTTGCAATGGTGAAAAGGGACCTTTCATGAGCAGAAATATTAAATGATTACAGTACTATCCAGTATCATCCTGTGCAAGTTATTTTGTCTCTCCGGCGATGGATTTGACCTTTAAAAAACAAGCACAGTAATAGTGTGCCCCAATTGCAAGACTTACAATCTTTATCATAATTCTGTAGGTATTACAATAGTACATTAACTGTATCTCAGCCCAGATAATCATGCCTTTTTTCCATCTTATTAGTGGAAATCACATATAATTATATGCAGTTATGTTTCAGTTAACAACTATGAAGAATATTGTGCTATTTAAAAGCCTATATATATTTATCATGGAAAACAAAGCTAATTATCTGCACCGATGGAGTCCTGTCATGAAATATGGACCTTTCCTGATATGTCTATAAATTATGACCGTGCTCAGTTTGCCAGGAATTTAAATTAAGTGGTGAATTGAATAGAGCATCATTTGTTTTAAATGTGGTGTGCAGGAGTGCTACATAAAATCAAAGTGATTTTGTGCTTGCATACATTTTAAACTCTAATCAAAGCTGTTTACAGCTAAGAAGTATTCAGGATATACTAATGCATTTGTGCCAACAGCTATCTACTACATTACTTCCCTGGAACTCACAAGTTTTTTTAATGACTTTTGTGACATAGTAGATTAAGAGATTACCCTGACAACAGACTCACATCTGTTATAGAATATTTATTAACAGTGTGGTTAAATTAGAAACAACACAGAAACATTAGCTCTGCTTTTGTTGCTTAGATTAATTTACTGTATATTCTGTCTCCATTCTTGAAAACAAATTAGCCTTGCTAAGTGTAAATTCAGAACTGAAGTTCTAAATACTGTTGAGTTAACTCAAACCTGTTTTCTTGAAAGATTCTAGTGAATCATCTTCTGTCCTATAGCCTGGCTGTGCAGACTGGTCAAAACGCACAACATCTTTGCGTAATGTGGTGTCTCCTTTTTCTAGTTCCCATTCCCTGTTTCCTCTTGTACTGTATATTTTCTTCCCATTAGAGTCCTACTGTAAGTAACTGATTAGATGGAGCTATTCAGTTTCTTGCAGGATTTTGTAAACAAAGTTCAACTTCCCACACATTCTTTCACTATTCAGAAATTGGATTTCCAGAAATTAAGCTGAAATGAGCCTCTGTTTTCAGATTCTGGGCTTGGAATGGTGTTTTTATCTTGGCATTGATGATTTTAAGGTTTTGTCTCCTTATAGTTCTTAGAAATCTGTCTCTTTTTGTAACTGATCTTTAGAAGAGGTTAAACGAATATTCCTGCACTGATGCTGTCAGCCTTGCTAGTACGTGCGTGCATGCTGACACATTTTTTGACATTGGCAGCTGTCACCAGTACAGCAAGTAGGCGTCCAACAGGTACGTTTTGGACCACACTTATGTACCGATACAGTAACACGAGATTTCACATGTCCTGGCAGCTTTATCTTCTCAGTCGGTGTATTTTGGTGTAGCTTCTCAGCTTTGGTGTATTTTGGCAGAAAATTCCTTCTTTCTCAAATCCCTTTTATTTTTACAACTTTTACTTGGATCTGTCGACTCTCCCTTGAGTCATCGCCATTAATGGCCCTATTTGGAGTTACCGGGTCTTAAGACTATAGTCTGACAGAGTGGCTGTCTTAGCCAGACAGGAATCCTTACCAATTAGAAGAAGGCACCCTCTTCCATCCACAGTACATTGGATCGGTGGTAAGTGAGTATATTTCACAATGCCTGGCAACTACTTCAATCATCTGGACATTGTTAACTATTTCTTGTCTGCATGACCTGCCTCTGATTGCCCACTCACAATGTCTGATGCTGGTAAGTGTTACAAGAGTGACTAGATACGTACATTTCTGGTCTTACAGGAACTTAAAGGAATGGAATCCTTTGGGGCTCGAACATAGGGGACTTGATTCGAGTATTCTTAATCCTCACCAGCATTGACAAAAACAAAGGGCAAAACCAATGGGTTTCATCAAAATCTACAGTGAAATTCAAACCAGAGGAATAAAAACAGAAATTAAGGGGAAATGCATAAATCTGAGAAAAGGAGGAATTGATTTTCATGTTGTTGAAGCTAGTGCTCTGGCCTCTCATAAGAAATGGCTAGATAAGATTCTTGGATCAATTAGTTGCTAGAAGCCAAACAGGATAAATAGGCCAAATAACATCCTTTTGTTTTTAGCCTTTCTTAAGTAAGAAAACCGTAATTCTGGAAACCAGCACAAGACTAGCAGAGGAAATAAATATACTGTATATACTGTTATACAGCTAAAGAATGCATGCACTCTTTCAGTGAAATAGTACAAATAAATGCTTTTATCACATTGACTATCGCAGGCTTCTTTGTTCTCTCCAACCTCTGTTTGTTTGTGAAAGAATTAAATTATTTTGCTTTTTTTTCATCTTAAATGTCTTTCTATTGCAAAAAGGTTTTACTTTTAAACCCGTCAGTTTAAGAATTACCATACCGTACTCACTTGCTACTCATATTTTGCAAATGCTTTAGAATTAGCTCTGGATTAACCTGCTTGTGCCAAAGGGCTGTCTCTTGTCTTCTTGGTACATGACCTGTCATTAGGTCCTTCACACGTATTCATCTGCACATTTATACCCACATTATTTACTCATCTGTTCCATATTGTTGTGATCCAGGTGTATTGCTAACTGTGAATTGAATATCGTCTGCTCTTCTTGTACATTTATGTTTGATATTTTTTATCTATTACCTGCAGTTGGTGTGGATACACAATAATTCTTCACTGAGTGTTTGTTTCTCCATCCACTCAGCCTGGTTTTTCGGGTTACAGACACTGAGTCACCACTGATTGAAAAGGATTCTTTCTTATTCTTATTCTAATTTATAGACTTGTCGTTAATCTTTGCTCTAGTCCGCATGCTTTAACTGTTCAGCCTGCGTATTGTGCTTGCTTGACCTTGTCTGATAGAATCAGCTAATACTAAAAGAGTGGAACTTCGGTCGTAGAATATAGTTACATCTGACCCCATGCCCCAGCACGATTCATAATCTTTCGAGGGATCCCTGCACTTATTCAAGAAAGCTGATATGTTTAACATATGCGATTTGTTAGCATTAAACTTGAAACCTACGTTTCGGTCCAAAAGGAAATGTTAGTTTGACTGACCTTTTTGCCATAACACTGAATTTTCTGTTTCTTTGCCTTTTCTTGAAGCTCATGATTAAACAGATGGTTTATTCCCTTGAATATGAACATATGTTAGGTGCAGACAACATCACAAAGGGTGACCTAAATAATTCCAAAGGTGGTTAACATGCATATTGGTATGGGTAGAAAAGCATTTCCTTGCCTTATAGGTATGGTTGACTCTAAATGCAGTAACTAAGATCTTTATTTTTACCACATGTATCCTTTAAATATCAATATTTTCTGTTAATGTGTTACTGAAGATCACATCCTGTCTCCCCCCCTTCTTTTCACAGCTGAGTAGTGAAGAATAATTCTTTGAGCACTGATTTCATTTTCTCCCTGACTGATTTACTGCTCCAAGAAGCATGAGATTACACTCTAAATCCTTTTCAGAATGCACTGTTCTCCTCACGCTGGTTAAATCTCCATTTAATAACAAAGAGGAAGCAATAAGAAAGGGGATTCTCTATGGATCTTATTTGCCTAAGCAACATAACTTCAACTAAAGCTTATTTTAGATGAAATAATACAGTGTTTCTGTGGCTTTCTTTTTAATAATTGAGGTTTTCCTTGCTCACATGGCAGTGAGCGAAAGACTAGTGATAAGAATATAAGGACAAAAGTAATGTTTCTAATAAGAGGTGGCCATTCAGGCCATGTTACGTATAAAAGCATGTTCAATCATAGCATACAAACAAGAATAATTCAGATGTATGTAGTGGTTATGCTCAACACTCATTAGAAGGGATAGTGGGGTTTCAGCTATGTAGCAGAGAATCAGCTGATTGGTCAGAGCTGGACAGTGAATCCCTATTCCTCAGAGCTGATGGTGCTTCTGGAGCCATAAATAAAAAAATAACACTTAAAATACCATCAGAAACAGAAGCTGGATGCATGTTGCTTGTTGAAGCCAGGTGGTCCGCGGGCTGACCTAATCATCTTTTTTAAAGCAAGTCTACGCTGTTTAAATCAGATGAAAGAATATTGTAGTGTCTGCTACGAAGGGGCTACCCCTAGGAGCACTGTTAACAACTGCAAGCTGTAAATGATGATAGGAGGGACTTGTGGGTTGGGTCTCGGTATCAGGGTTTCACCAGCCGTTAAGGGGACTGTGCTTGTCAATAATGGGGCGAGCACCAGACTAGTCAACTTGGCTGGCTTGAGGGTCTGCCGAAAGGGCAAAGTTTCCATTCATTCTCCTTGGCTGTACCCTTCTGTTGCCTTTGTGTTTTAATGAAGCTTGAGTTATGGCGGATCACCTCGACTCTTCATTCTCCCATCAGCGCCTATCGCTTCATTGTTTTATATTTATGCACCATGAATGAAATGATGTCACCCACTGAAAATGAGACTCTGAAACGCAGATATAACGATGATAGTGACAGCGCAAGTGTGAGTAAGATGCAGAATAGAAGTGAAAATGAGTAGTGAGGTAATTTGTGAACCATACCAGCAGTGCTGTAATTCTAATCCCAACAGCTTGATAAATGTGATGTGCCAGGAAGCAGAAGGAGGGTTTGATGTGATGTCTTCGTCTAGGTCCGGACATGAGACTAAACTTCTCTGATTGCTCAACAAAAGCAGCTCCATTCTTCACATTAACTTTTTAAGTAACAACATTTGCAAAATATGCAGCTTTGTTGTTTGTAAAAATATTAGTAATTAGTAATATTAATTCAATATTAGTTATTTTTAGTACATTAATAGGTGATGATTTTTGCAGGGTAAGAAGTGGACATAGGTGGTCCACCGCATCTGTGACTTGGTGTAAGTGGTCTGCGGACCATAGAACTTTGAGAACCACTGTTCTAGAAAACATGCCTGCAGTGTCCCTATTAGGGAGTGCAGTTGTCTGTTCACACAATATGTTTCACCTTAGGGGGAAAACAAGCTTCCTCTATTTGTCTTTTTGTTGCATGCCACATACAAAACCCTTACCAAGAGTTATAATCTGGAATGAGTACTTCAAGGTTGTAGATGACACTATTTTCCAGAAAAAAAAATGGATCTTACATATTCTACCTCCAGAAATCCTAATCATCAAATAATGCACTTAGATTACTAACTGTATTTGACTGCTCGTAGTCAAAATCATATGAAGCTATGATATCATCTTTGCATCTTTTTACATGTTGTGGGAGAGTCTAGATGTGGGTGGCTAATTTTTTCTCCATGATGATTCTAAATATTCCAAGGTACTCTTGCTAGATGATGAGTCTAAACGTGGTCTTTTCCAGAGGCAGATTAATATTTAATTCACTGGTCAGGTAAGGAGCCTTAGGAGCTTCTGCATTCACTCTCCTGGCATTACTTGATCATTACTTCATTTCAGATAAGATCACCTTATTGGCCATATACAATTTCTTGTATTAGGAATTTGTTTTTTTTCGCATACCCCAACTTGCTCTCCGTGAGACACACAGACAGGGAGAGAAGCTTGGGGTCAGAGTGCAGGGTCCCCCATTTATATGGCACCCCTGGAGCAGCTGGGGTTCAGGGCCTTGCTCACGGGCCCAACGGAGAAGGATTCCTTTGCTGGATTTGAACCGGCAACCTTTCAGCCACAGGGGCAGATCCTTAGCCACAGTGCCACTGCTCCATCCCAGAGCTCTCTGCTGCTACGAGTCATGGTGTCTGTGGGGGGAGGGGGATGGTTTATGTTGGTACTGATGTAAGGTGATGTAACACCTTGTTTCAGGGGGCGTCTGTTCCAACTGTCCAATTTTGTTTTGTGGGTCACGACTGGAATTCATGGTGGGATGGAGTGGGACTGGAGATGATGAGGGCTTGAAGTGTGCTGGATTAAATGTTTTTTGATGGGATGGAAAGTAACTTTGTTCGAGATGCACCTTTTTAAAGTAACAGTGCTGGAAATTTAAGCTAATGCACATTGTGCTGATTTAATATGGATGTTTTATTAAAACTTATGCTGTGTTTTTTTTCCATTATAGGAAAAATGACACGACTATAGAAGATAAAATGATGAAAAGCCAAGAGCTAAAAATGAATCATATCAATTTGAAAGTGCCAGTGCTCAATACCAGTAAGTACTAATATTTGCAGTTGGGGGGTATTTTATCTAGTAGGAAAGATTAAAAACTACTTACACATAAGAATAAAAAAATAAATCTAACTGTGAATATCTATATATAGAGAAAAACGTAATCTTAAAAATATTGCTAAACCTTTTCAGACTTCAGATATTGAACAATTTCAGTTTACACCTTGCAGTGTCAGACACAGGTGCTACAGCTGCATGGCTGGGCTGCTCTCTGAAGCGCAGTTCTCCACAGAATGGCAAATGTGAGAACAGGCAAGGATGTCAGCACAGATTGGTGGTGTCAGCATTTGACTGGATCACATTGTTTTCCAGATGGATAAACCCCATGCATGTCTAAGAGCCACCAAAAATATGCATTTAATAGACACCGTTACCTGTGTCTCAGTTTGCTTGTTTACTTTCACACCCTCTGCCTCTTTAATGCTCTCCTCTGCTCTTGGGTCAATTTTGAAAGATTTATAGATATATAAAATCCTGTCCCAATAAGCACTGTGCTGTGAAGCTCTGTAAATGTCAGCGTGACACCTCTTCAGGGTGGGTGTGGATAGATTGCCAACTGTTATTTCCAGACACTCTGCTTGGAAGCTCAACATACGTCTCAGGAGATAATGTTGGAGAACACATACCAGCTGAGACAGCATTCTTTTGTTTTAAATATTTTGAAAACTGATTGAGACTTTGTTCAAATTGGATGCATTGTTACAAAATACTCTTAGAAATACAGTTTGAAAATATAGTAAATCGTGGGATTTGAAAGCAGCAATAGAAATACAACTGCGTAGAATATTGTTTCCTTGATAGATATTACCCAGTGAGGCTTAAATTGCCAAGAGAAGTTTGCCACTCTAGATTGTTCTGTATCGTTGTATATTTTAGACCTAATTTAAGTCTCAGTGACCGGCTTTATAAAAGAATAAGCAAAACTTTGTTTGTAATCATTTCATCCAGGGATTTACCTTTTAGAAGTGCAGCTCAATGACAAAACACACTGCTTTTACAACAATAAAGTGCCAGAACAAGTCCAACTACATTTTTGTCAGCCACAATAGTTCCCAAAACATGACAGCATCAAGCCTGCTTACAGCCTCAACCGTATGTTGTATCTAATAAATGATACAGGTGGTGTGTTGTTAATAGTAACTGGAGTGGAAGTTAAGCAGTAAAGCTCTAGGGCCAGATTATCTCTGTGAAACCCCTCACTGGAGGTAGGCCTGGGATTCTGTCTCCAATTAGCCCCACTCATATGAGTTTCAGCAGACCTCATGCTTCTGCTAAGCTCCCCTTTGGACATATATCATTATCATTAAATGCAGGTGCAGAAAAAAAAAACAACTTGTACATTTTGACAGCAAATCGTCATTGCTCTGCGCCATGGGATGCCGCGCATTTCTGATTGTCGACATCTGTTGCAATAACGTTGCGGAGCTGACTGACAACAGGGTGATGATGCAACACCTGCACCTGGGACCAGTCAGTGCATAGCAGATGTTAACATCTTTATTATGCAAATTACTTTGTGTGGTACACCTAACGATGATAGAGAACAACTACTGTACTACTTTGTTAGAGGAATAGCTGGTGTAGGGTTTCAAGTGAAACAAATCATGCAGTTCCTCAGGAAAATTAATAAAGACAATTTGAGGAAATCTTAAACCCAGGTGTAGAGCATTGCCCAAGGCAGCGTTTATTATTACAACACCGATCTTGTCTGATCAGTGGTCTTCGCATTTAAGAACTGCTGTTCTGATAATTATGTGTGTTTTATACCAGCAGTATAGGCCTTTTGAGAATAGACTGATAGTGCACTGCTGAGACAAAACTATACCTTGACAGATACAGTGAGAACAGCTGCTGCAGACTGATTTTAATTCATGAAAGCGAATGTAGCTAACCAGTGGGCCTGGGATTTGTTATTTTTTTCTTCTGAATGAATAATTGACTGTACCTGGTAATGCTAGCGGCTCGAGTAATGTGAGTAATCTTTTTCTAATAAAAATTGTCACTTGGTATTATATAATCAGGTATGAAGTATTTTATGGTTAGCACGGTTTTATGAGCCATTTTTATATTATTCTTTCAAGCATGAGATCTTTTCCGGCAGCACAGTAGAACCAGGGCCGATTTCTGGGGGCCCCTAGGTAAGATCTTGGAAAGGATCACGATTTGCACGTACAGTGCTATGGAAAATGTAAGTACACCCCATGGATAGATGTGTGTTTTTCAACACATTTGCATGTATGGATATTTGATCTTTATTTCAACAGTATTGGTAGATAAAGGTGATCTAATTTAACAAATAACAATAAAAATTATTCTTTGCAATCATTTAATCAACAAAACAAAAAGTCATAAATGCAATTGTCTGCTGTGGGAAAAATAACTACACCCCAATAGCTGGTGTTGCCCCCTTCTTGTAGGCATTTCTTGTAATTGCCTATCAGTCTCCTACATTGACGGATACATTTTTGCCCACTCCTTCTTAAAGAACCCCTTCAACTGTGTGATGTTTGAGGCTTTCTTGCATGTACTGCTGTCCCCCCACAGCATTTCTATGGGGTTAAGATCTGGCCTGTGACTTGGCCATTCCACAACCCTCTTTTTCTTCTTTTTGAGCCATTCTTTTGTGGATTTGCTTGAGTGTTTTGGGTCATTGTCTTGTTGCAAGGTCCACTTACAGTTCAGCTTCACCTTTTTGACAGATGGCCTCATATTCTCCTCAAGTACTCATGTACAATGTGAAATTTGTGGTTGACTCTTATGGCAAGCTGGCCAGGCCCTGAGGCAGGAAAGCAGCCCCAAACCATTATGCTTCCACCACCATGCTGTACAGGTGGTATGATGTTCTTTTGGTCAAAGACATTTTGGTTTCGCCAAACATGATGTCTCATCCATCCAGAGCAAATTGTTTCAATAGTCCTGATCTTCACCTAGGTGTTGTCTGGCAAACATCAGTTGTGCATCTATTTTGAAATTTTCTCCATTTGTAGATGATCTTTCAGACAGTGGAGTCATTGACTACAAATTGCTTGGAAATGGCTTTAAATGGCTTTCTTCTGAGGCCTTCAGAGAGCTCTTTTGATCTTGGCATGATGTAGCCACACACCTCAATTGCTAAGGCCAAACCAGACCACAGGTTTCTGATGTTTATATAAAGCAGTACCCTCCAAATTACTCTCTAATGATCTTATAATCATTTGCACCTGTTTTGGTGCACCTCATTCTAATTTTAGGCATTTGATGCAATGATAAAGGTAGGGGCGTACTAACTTTTTCCACACAAGAAAATTGCATTTCTGTTGATTTAAATAGTACAAATGAGTGCAAAATGTGATTTTTCAATGTTATTTTTTAAAATAACCTTTATATATATAAAAAAAAAATAGACAAAGCTTTTTATGGGGTGTACTTTTTCACACCACTGCGCACTATTTATTATCAGCTTCCTTCACCCCAAACCTGTTTTACTATTTAGAACAATGAATTATAGACCGTAACTAGAAAACATTTATTCAGCAACTTTGAAGAAAACATAATAATTACAAACAACAGCAAGAAACAGACTTGTTACAAAGATAATATAAATATATTTAACATTGAAAGTAAAAGAAACATTAATAACACAATAAAGAGAAACAGGATCTGTTGCTTCAAAATTATAGCGAATCATAAACCACAAATGACTGCATTAAAACCTTTGTAGAAAGGAATTGTAGAAATAAATATGAAATTAAGTAAGAAATTAACAATTATACGTGATAATGAGGTGAGGTCAGTAAAGCTGAGCAGATGGCAACGTTTTATGAGAAAAATGTTCTATAAAATGATTTTCTGGAGGCAAAATCATTAATTATATCTTCATACGATAGAAGTCAAACCACTGCACAATTCATGCTCATTAGTTTAATTTTAAACTACTATAAGAGGCACATAGTTTGCAAGACAACTAAAAGGTCAATTGTAAGGTTTCCTTACATGTTAGATGTGATGAAAGATTAATACATTTCAGCATCACAACATTTGATCATCAAAGTCATGGCAATAAACCTGTGTTAACTCACTTATTTCTTCCTTCAACTAAGACACTACTGTAACACAATTGGGCAAATACCAGAAAGGACACCAATGAAAGCTGGGGTCTATTTCACAAAGCAAGATTTTATACAACTTTTGTAAACGTGTTGACAAAAGTCTGAATTTTTGGTTTAAAAAAAGCAGGATTGAATTGTACCCGGTAACTTAAGTAACATGCCCTCTATTCTCAACCTTCTTGGGGGCAGGTTGAATTCAACTTAACCTGACTCTGGGCTTAAGAGTCTGGCTCACCGACCAATCAGGGATGCAATTGACATGAGAGCTTTGCGGAGAGAAAGCAAGTTTAGAGATTGCCTGCCCTTTACAGTTTGCTGATAATTTTGAAAGATACTATTTCAGCAGACAGGATATACTTTACATTCACGATCTCTTAAGCACATACAATGTTAACTGCCTTTGTAGATCAGCGTTAAAAGAAACTCAAACTGTACAAAAGGCTAAGAGGAACAAGTAAATATTTACTCCATGCTGAAAAGAGAAGAAAAGAAACACAACATTTGGACCTTGGAGCCTTCTTCGGGCTAAGGGTCCTTGTGACTGGCGCAGTTTTTGTGTGTTGTGCAATGAGGGAATGGCGTTTGCACAAGAACAATTTTTGTATGCATTCATAATATTTGCATGTGTTGTTCTTTCTCTGTGCTTTTTCTTTAATGGATGAAGGACTAAATGCTCGCCCCTCCTGCCTACTGAAATGCAGTGAAAACACAGTTATTCAGGTACTTTAAACCTGAGCTACTTCTGGATACCAGCAGATAACTTGAACCTGAATTTGCTTTTGTGAAATGAAGTTAACCAGAACTCCTGAATTCCCGAAATAAAATCCTTAATAATTAAACCTGTTTTGTGAAACAGGACCCTGACCTCCCTTAAACATTTGTTTTCCACATCTTGGCTTATCAGAAACCAACGTAACATATTATGTTCTTAATTATGGTTCTTGATTAAGATCATCCACAGCAGCGAAAGAAAGAGCAAATAGAGGGAATTTTATGACTCGCCTTTGAACATGCCAATTAAAAAAAAAAGTGTTGCACATTGAGGTAGCCTCCTGGCCCTATAGAATTGCCTAGTCTACCTGTGACCCGGGCCCGGCCCTGGGTAGCACTACTGCACAGATCCAGGTCCTCATTTCAACTCTGGACACTAGGTTGTGTGGCGTCTCCATGTTCTTCCTGTGTGTATGGGTTCAGCTGCTAGGTGAGGTGCTGCTGTTGAACCCTGCAGCCAGCAAGGTAATGAACTCAGATTGTTTTAGTAAAATGAACAGATGTATAAATGGGTACATATTTAGTTAAAAGCATTAGTAATAAGAAAAACAAAATGTTCATGCTGTTTGGAGATTTCACAACACATCTGGTGTAAATATATGACATGTCAATCTTTTCCAGATTGTGATCACTTTGCTGCAGATCAGAAAATCTCTGGTATAACATCGTGCAGTGGGGTACTGAAGGGTGCTTTTTACAGGCCCTCACCGTATTTGTTCTTTAGTAGTGTACAACAAGAATATTGTTCTGGGACATTAAGTTGCCCATGACTACACTGTCAATACATTAACTGTAAATATAGCTTTTATATATGAAATGTCCAGCCCTGAGGCTGATTCATGCTTCAGTAAAATACTATTACATGGACTGAGGTTATGAGACAAATTTACCAGTAAGCCCAGTGCAGAAGGGTTCGATGAACGGCCAATTGTAGTTTATGTAGGGACAAATATAGGTGATGGGTCCTATCAGATACTTCCAACCTTCTGGTACCCTTATTCGTGACTGTATTTCTTTTTCAGTAGCTCAAAGTCCTGAACAGCTTGTTAGACAGCATCTCTAAACATTATTGTAAAAAAAAAAAAGGCAATTGAGATGTCGAGTCAATTGTGAAGCCCAAGGTACTTGCCCTGTGTGGAGCAATATTATTAGAAAATTAGGGACAAAGTATTAAAAAAATCTATCCCTGTAATGTAATGTTATTATATATATTGTCAGACTAATACAGTAACTTTGTTTTTCCTCTCAAGGATTGTTCAAAATGAAGGGGGAATAAAGGGGCAGTGCCATTTCCCTTGCTACAGGAATTTCACTCCTATTTAAACAAAATCACTTTGCCAGAAGTACAAAATATCATTCACTCCCAATGCTTTCAACCACAATTGCAACCCAACTATTCATCCTTCTGCCAACAACAGAGTTACTTCAAGGGGAGCCATGACGACCTCACCTTTACCACTCCCTGACACTGTTCCCATGTTTCTGTGTCACAGCTCAAGAACCAGTTATGAATTAACGCTTATGTTACCTGGAAAACAGCCTGGTAGTTAATTAGGGGAGTGTGGGGTGTCTGGAAATAAGAGCAGAAAATATAAAAAATGAATAAGTAATTAAATGTAACAGTCCCAAATTTGAACACTGAACAGTAGGTATTCTCCTAAATGATAATGATGATGAAAGGAATATGAGCCGGCGCTGAATGTGCTTTCCTTTAAATTGGTTGCCCAAAGTTTTTCTCTCTCTCCTGTCATATTATGCTGTCTTTCTGTGCAGCTGAGCTATAACTGAGTAAACTGAAACTTGTTTTTAGAATTTGGGAACTATAAACTGTAGATTTTACAATATTTATTTAAATTGTCCTTTATATTTTAGGAATGTGTTTAAACGTAACACGTATACCCTGTAATTAACTAATTTGTGTATGATTAAAAAGTTAGTGTTCTTCTCAAATGCAAAACAAAAAGTACTGCTTGTAATGTTCTTCTGTTTATAGGTTTGTATTCAGACATGGCAATTCTAACAAGGTTTTAGTAACCCATGTTAGCCAATCAGTTTTTAGCAAAATAACATTTTACTATGTTTGACAGGTGAGCCAAAATCATCATCCAATGCAGCGTGCCAGACTAAGAGCCTCCAGTTCAGAACGATTGCCCCTAAGGCTCCATCTTCCCTATCCCCCCCTGCCCTCCTCTCATGCCAGCCCAGTTCTTCACTGCCTGAGGCCTCAGTGGCCAGTCCGAAGTCCATCATTGTCCCAGCTCAGAACTACGCCCTGATGCGAGTCGCTGGACAAGAGGGTACCTTCTCCCTGGTAGCCTTGCCTCCGTCTATCTCGCCCCAGTCACCACAGCAGCTTCAGAAAGGCTTGACGTTCCCGAAAAACATGAAGCTACCAATCCCCAGGTACCAGCCTATGAAAAGCAAGCGCACCCCGGATAAAACCACTGCAACTCATCTAGCCAAGATGCAGCCACCTACCAAAACAGTCCTGCAGTCACAGCAGGCCGTCCACATCAAGACCTCCAGCTCGGAATCCGCTGGTACCACAGAGGGCTCTGAGCAAGTTATATTGATAGACTCGGGGTCGTCGGAGATTGCAGTCACAACCTTGCTGACGGAAAACACCATCTTGTATTCTGGAGCACAGGCAGAAAAACCTACAAAGTCAGACAGAGTAGATTTAGACCATGCTTCCTCCAGCGTTCTGCATTTTGGACCCGGTGTAGGGAGAGAATCAAATACCTCATCATCGCTACCAAGCAACATCAGTTCAATCCCAAATACAGAAGATGAGGGTGAGAAAATGAAGAGGTGCCTTTCGAAGCCTGCTGGACATTCTGCAAGTAGCATCACTGTTCTCTCACCAGCAGTCTTCAGCAAGGCTGTCCAGATCATCCCATCGCCTCCAAAAGGGAAGCTGCCCATTCCACCATATTCAAAAGTGAAGAATGCCTATTTACCGATGGCTAAAGCCCCTGAAAAGAGCTGCTCTGCAGTGCAAGCTGCAAATCTTGCAACAAGGGTACCGAATACTTCAGTTACACAAATAATTTGTCAGAAGCAGACACCCAACTCTTCGCCTCAGAACCCACTACAGGGTAATGCTAGCAGTTTGTCAAATGTGGAACTGGCGGCTTCACAGAGGCCAGCAGGCAAGAAAAGGGGAAGGAAAAGAAAGACAATAGAGGATGTATTAGCTTATGAGGCCAGAAAGAAGAGATCTCTGTCTTTCTTTAGGAGGAGAACTCCAGATAAGGTAGCACCTGTTAATAACGGGCCCAAAGACAAAGTAGTAGATATTTCAAAGAAGTATCGCAGCATCAGACCAAAGCCTGTACTTTTAATGGAGGCTGTTCCTCAGCTGGTTGGGCTACCTTCTGTCCAAGCTTCTGATTGTCCAGAACAGGAGTTTCTTATAGGCCAGAGTCTTCCAAGTAAGATTATAGACTATCAGCAACTGGACCTCACATGTGGAAATCAAGAATCTTCAAAAGCCACGGACCCTAGCCACGTGTACCTGGAGAGTAAACAGCTGTACAGGTGCCCCACCTGCAGTCGCTGCTTTCAGTTCAAACACCACCTCCAAAGCCACATGAACAGCCACACCAACAGCCGGCCCTATGTGTGTCCCGTGTGTCGGAAGACATATGCTCATTCAGGCAGTTTGAGCACACACATGAAGCTGCATCACACGGAAGGCCGGCCTAGGAAAACCCTGCGCTGCGAGTTCTGCGAGAAAGCCTTCGGCTATGTGGGAGTTTACTTCAGCCACCTGAAGGAGGTCCATAAAGTTATCCTCACTGTGGAGCCCTCTGTCAGTCACCATGAAGAAGATGTTGTTATAGAGGGGTACGAGTTATTGCTACTATTATTTTAGCTATGAGCTATTCGGTTGCCCGACCCTGAACCTAGAGTTATCGTATAGTGCTGTGTGGTTTGTTCAATTAAAGTACAGCATTTTATAACTACCTGTTAATTGTAACACTCTAGTGCTACAAACTCTTCAGAGTTTGCTGCCTGCCCAGCGTGCAGGTTGAATTGTATCATCCAGATATCAATAGGTACAGCCTGGACCATGTCCAGTTTTATTAAATTCCCACAGTCACTAACTGACAGTGACTAGGATTCCCCAAGGAACTATGCACAACTGACAGGTAGGGGTGAGAGTAGCTGCACACGGTCCTCTTGGAGTTCTGGCAGGCAATGACCACTATGATTTGCATAACAGCCACAGGCTTGTACTGAGAGATGTCTCTGTTCTCCATTGCTGCCCCTCTCCATTTATCAACTCCAGTGCTGCCCCTCTGCACTATAGAGCTGCTGAGTGTTAAATGATGAATGGCTGTGTGGGTGGGCGTGTCAAAGGAGCAGATCTGGGAGCCTCATTTTCTCTCCTGGAGGTGTGGGAGGGTCTATAATAAAAAATAATAATCTAAGAAAAAAATACTTGATTCTGTCTTTAAAATAAGGTTTACCTGCCTAATAAATGTATCAATGAAGTTAGAAGATCTGCAGAAGTTCTGCTTAGACTGTAATTCTTTGCATTTTACATACCTTTTTGACCTGGTGGCTTTCAGAAAATGGTTGTGTACAGTTCTGCCTTCTCATATGTCCAATTCCATTACAGGGTGAGCCCCTCCGATTCCATTGACAGCCAGAGGCAGGACCAGGAGGAACCCGTGGAGCTACAGATAAAGTGTGGTCGCTGTCAGGCCATCACCCCCACCTTCGCGGATATGAAGCTGCACCTGTTGTATGTGCACGGGGAGGAGGTCCAGGTACGTTTGAAGGAAGGGGTTGTGCAAGGGGGCAGGGAGGCAGAGGATGAGCTGGTCAAGCACGCCGCGCACTACTGGCGACAGCTCAACGAGAAGAGAAACCTCGTGAAGTGCGGGAGTTGCAAGGAGGAATTCTTCTCCTTCTCTCGACTGAAGAGACACACGTGCTCACACCACCAGGACAAGTCCGAAGCAAAAGCAGAGTGGTGTGTCCATGACAAACCCGATGCCAACAGCACGGAAAGCCCGCACAGCACCAGCCCCGTGACGCCCAACAGGAATGTGGCAGATTCAGCTCTCCACTGCATCTTGTGCCCGAGCATTCTGGGCAGCAGAGAGGGGCTGTTTGATCACTGGAGGAGCCAGCACAACTGCGAGAACCCTGCTGCGCTGTGGAGGGTGGTGAGCTCATTTACAGAGCGGAAGGAAATCGGCCTTTCCAGTGAAAATCCGGAGCAATAGGAAGCTGTCTGTTTTTATCCTCCGCAAACAGGCTTGCATGTCCCGAGTTTCTGAAACGCGAATACGTTCTCATTGCACAAAAGAGATCCTACGGACGCTATCTAGATGCTGCTAGGCTCAGACACTGTTGTAGGTGGTTCTATAGACTATACGAGATGATACTATGGAGTTTTAACAAGATGCTAATCCTTAAAATTATTTTTAATAAAAAAATTATCTAATTCTGACAAGGAAGATTGTAACTCATAATTCCCAGCCAATGAAACATTAGAAAGCATCCAGAGCATATCTGAGCTCCTCTTTGATGTAATCAGAGATGTCCTCCTGGAAGTGTGTTTGGCACCAAGCTGAAAGCTTCCCAGCCCCACAATGCTGAGTGGTTGACATTGTCTACAATATTCATTTTAGTGCCCAACAAATTAGAAAAGTTACAAGAGACCCCATTTATCATCACTTTTCTTTGTTCGCGAGCCATTATTTTTCTAGCACAACAGCGGTGTTACAGCTAGGTTAATTGCGATAGTGTACAGAAAAATGATCAAGCTGCAAAATTAAAGGTTTTTATTTGTGCAAAGGAGAGGAGCAAACCGATAAGTTTATATACTTTTTTACATAAGAATGAAGGCACTGCAGTGTGAGTTTATCTTAATGGCTGTAGCAGCACTTTAATCAGAATTTACATAAATTATTAAAGAGTCTCATAGAGGTTGAGACCCGCCAGCAATCAGAAATTGCCAATGCGTTTTTCAGTATCAAAGAATATATGAGGTAATAAATTATCTAGATTCGTGTTCGGTTTTCTCTCTTTTTTTTATGGCTAGAATCCTCTTGTCTCATTCAGCCTTACAGTGATGATGGTAATAACAGCTATTACAAAGACTGTAAATAATTCTAAGAAAGTTGCACATTTCTCAACAGAAGAGTCAAAACGTTTCTCAGCAGAACAAAAAAAATAAAAAAATATACATGGTAAGGTACGCATTTAATTAATCTGAAAATTTACACACAACAGGAAAAGATCTGGAAATTTTAAGTGATGAAAATAAGCATTTTAAAAGTTATTTGTTCATTTTCTAACCACTCTGAGCGTAAGTGTAAAGCCTTCCGTGTGAATAGCTTTATAAAGTATTAGAGCGTCTTCAATTGGTTATTTTATTTCTCAATTTTTTATTTGCCAGCCTGATTTCAATATATTTGTTTTACATCATTTTAAAAAATAAAGAAGTATATATGTGTTTATGTCATTCTAAATGCAATTAATTTCTTTCTTCCTTTTGAGGTATGTATATTTGTTTCTCCTTCTTTGACAGAATAAGCCATTTTTTTCTGCTTCAGAATCAGGCTGATATTATCATGATATGTAATATATTGTGATATTCTGTACGGTCTCCACCATGATGCCGTTATTTAATAATTTATTTTGTGACTTTCATAGATGTTTCTAAAAAAAACAAAAATGCCTTGGAAGTTTTGCTGGTATCTTTTCTGTATTGTCAATACTGTTACAAAACTTTAAACAATAAAGAAATATGTTTTGTGACGGGAGAAAGGTAGTCATTTAAAAATATTACCAACTAGTTATCAAAAATGTTCTAAATTTCCTTCTCTGAAAAAAATATTTAAGGTGTGTAGGGTGGATATATTTTGATCTAACAAAAAAATAAATGTGGTAGTGAAAGCAGCTTGTTTTGTCTCTGCTAGTTCTGTTTTTTTTTGTGATGTCTTAAGTGAATCTACAATTAATCTTTTAGTTCAACTAGCTTGTTGTTTCCTGGAGCAGTGGACACCATTCAGTGTTGTAAACATATGGAAGTATTTCATTATTTTGCATTCACAGAAAGCACACTTTACATTTGTATGGGACAATCCATGTCAAACTAGAACATACAGTCAACAAAAAAACTTTTATATGTTAAATCAGAAAACAAATTCTCTGCCAGTCGTGAATAACAAACCAAAACATTTTTTAGTTTCTCTGTAGTGATTTAATACTTGTTTCTCTGCAGAAACAACAATCATCTGCCAAAATATCCTCCAGGTATTGGGCTAACAAATATCCATTTGCAGATGAGTTGTGAATTTAATAAACTAAGGCATTTTCCTCTCATAATATTCTTAAGAACAATTTTATGGCTTATGTTTTTAATTATTCTGTCAGTTACAAAACAATGTGAAAAGGGTGTAATTCAAAGAATGTTTTAGTGGTATTTCTTTAATCTGAGAGTTGGAATAATAAAAACAATGAAAAATGACCATTTATCTTTCTGGTAAAAATCAGCAAAATACTGTGATTTATGATTTAAATATGATTTTATTAGAATATGCAGTAAAGGTTACAGGACAAAGTAGGAATGAATAGCTGATAAATACTGAATGGGATGCACAATGTGCCACAAAATACGGACAAAAAAGAAAGTGAGAACCCAAGAAACATTAAGAAAGAATGCTTGTGTTGGGACAATTAAAATATCTAATAGCAGGAACATGGGTTTAAATTAACAAAAAATTTGGCGTTTACTGAATAAACATCCTGAACCCTAGCTGGGCTTAAACTGAACAATACTGCAATCTGAAGCCTTCCATTCATCAGACTTGAAAATCTTCCTGAATTCAAAAAATACTAACCGAAAACAACAAAATCTATACTTAAACACTGCTGTACTGCATTGGAGTGCAATTTGTGAACTGTGATATAATTGATGGAGGCAAATCTATACAAAAACAAAAACAAAGTGAAGGCTGGAGAAAAGTATCACTCTTCCTAAAGTTTACCTGGACCCCAAACTACATCCATAACATTAAAAAAACGTCTAACTACTGTGGGATTGCAAACCCTAACCCTAGCTGGGGCATTAATTGACCAATTTTGCAATCTGTCTCTGAAGCCCTTAATCAGATTTAAAAAATGTTTCTCAATTAAAAAACAGGAGCGTAAAACAATCAAATCCGTTCTCAAACACTCTTCTAAATTTGTTTTCTTCAGTAATGTATCTTCTATAGGCAAATTTTCAATAAATTCAAAACTGCTGTAAACACGATATGTAGATGAGCATACATTGAAGGGCCAGGCTAGGATTAGAGTTACAAGATTTAACTAATTTTGATGCCATTTACATTTTTGGCTCCTCTTGAAAGAAGACAAAATGAGAGAGTTTGCCCAATGGAATGTTGGAATGTTTTTTTTTTAACTTGTCATGTGACACTGTATTCGAGTACAATTCTTGAACCATGCGATATAACTAATGCAGCCAAATCTAGCAAAAAATAAATAAAGTGAAGATTGGTGATTGTATCACTCTTCCAAAATCAAATCCCAATTCACGTGGGCCACAAAATATAGCCTCGAGGTTAGAAAATGACTACTTGTGCATTGGTAACCCTAACCCTAGCTGGGGCTTAAATTGATCACAGTCTGTCTAAAAGGCTTTCTAATCATCAGACTTTAAAAATGATTCTGAATTTAAAAAAAAATAAGATAAAACAATCAAATCCATTTCTAAGCACTCTTGTAAATGTGTTCTCTTCAATGCTGAATCTTCTTTAGAGCAAATTTTCAGTCAGTTGAAAACTGCTGTTAATACATTATGTACTGAACACATTTAAGGGCCAGGCTAGGGTTAGGGTTACAAGACACATCCAGTTTTGACACCATTTATTTTTCTGGTTCCTTTTGAAATGACAACATTGTGAGAGATTTCCCAATGGAATGTGTCTAAACACTTTGTCTTTTGATGATGTATTGGAGTACAGTCCTTGAACGGTGGCATACAGTATAATTGATGTGGCTAGATCTATCCCAAAAAATAAAGTGTAGATCGGAGAAAGTAACTTAACTTGGGCCCCAAGATACAGTCATGAAGTTATAAATTGTCTAACTACAGTTGGGACTTAAATTGGTCGATTTACGGTCTGTCTCTGAAACCTTCTATTCATCAGTTTAAAAAAAAATGCTCTCAATCCAAAAAATAAGAGCCTAAAACAGTCAAATCCATTCTTTAACACTCAATAAATTAGTTTTCTTCAAAACTGATTCTTCTATGGAGCAAATGTTTAACCAATTGAAAATCACTGTTAACACGGTTTGTACTGTACATGAGCACACCTTTCAGGTCTAGGCTAATGTTAGGATTATAAGAAACATAAAATGTTGGTACTGTTTAAACTTCTGATTCCTCTTGAAATGAGAAAATTGAGAGAGTTTTCCCACTATAATTTGTGTTTCTTAACAGTTTGTTGTTTGACACTGTAGGGGACTAAAATTCTTTAACTGTAACAGAATTGATGCAGCCAAATCTATCCAAGAAAATAAAATGAACATCAGACAAAACCATCGCCCAAGTTAAAGTTCACTTGGGCATTACCACAACCATTCAATATATTGCAAGGAGTGGATATTTTAGGCCACTGTAGGTTGCGTTTCCAGACCCATTCAATGTTGACTCCAGTTATACATGCAGTTGCACATTAAATGACAAATATAAGAGTTCAAACAGCAGAACAGGTTTTCTTACTACTTTTGACCTGACTCATTTTTGGAATACAATTACTGAACTCTGCCATATACTGTACAATAGAGGCAGCCACAAGTCTCTGAAAAAAAAGTTGCAGATAGAACCAAAATATTTTTTTATACACTTGTCCTAAAGTTCTCTTGGGACCCAAAATCCATCACTGAGTGCAAAACGTGTTTAAGTAGTTCTGAAATGTTAACCCTAACCCTAGCTGGGGTTTCAGCAGGGCAACTCTGCATTCTGTCTCTGTAGCCCTCCAGTCATCAGTTTTGAAAATGTTCCTCAATCCAAAAAGTATGAGTCTAAAACAACCAAAACCATTGGAAATAGCTCATTGAAACCGATTGTCTTCAAGAATGCATCTGCCTAAGGAAAATTTTCAATCAGGTGAAAAATGCTGAAATCATGGTATTGCAATGAGAGGGCATTTTAGGCCACTGTAGGGTTTGTTTCCAGAACCTTTCAATGTTGACTCCAGTTATACATATGGTTGCAGATCAAATGAAAACTACTGTATATGACATTTTATACAGCAGAACAGGTTTTCTAACAACTTTTGACCTGACTCATTTTTGGAATACTATTACTGAATTCTGCTATATAATGTACAATAGAGGCAGCCATAAGTCTCTGAAAAAAAATTACAGATGGGACCAAAACTTCACTTGTCCTAAAGTTCTCTTGGGACCCAAAATATAGCACTAAGTGTAAAAAGTGTCTAAGTAGTTCTGAAATTTAAACCCTAATCCTAGCTGGGGTTTCAACAGGGCAATCTTGTATTTTGTCTCTATACAGTAGCTCTCCAGTCTTCAGTCTGGATAATGTTCCTCAATCCAAAAAGTATGAGTCTAAAACAACCAAAATCATTGAAAAAACCTCTTGGAAAATGATTGTATTCAGGACTGCGTCTGCCTTATGCAAATTTTTAATCAGGTGAAAAATGCTGAAAATATGGTATTACAATGAGAGGGTATTTTAGGCCACAGCAGGGTTTGCGTTTCCAGAACCATTCAATGTTGACTCCAGTTATATTGTACGTGTGAATGAAAAACCAGCTATAGGATATGATGAGGCCTTTGTTATTAATAAAAAGAGGACCTGGAAACCATTGTTTGAACTAAAGCGATTGAATATCAATTAGTAATAGAAAGCTACTTGAGAACAAGATTTCGTTTCCAATTATGACCCCCCCAAAAAGGAAGGAATTAAACGATTGGGTTTAATTCAAAAAGGGAAATATCGAAGGATGCCTGCCGACTGAACCAGAGGTACTGAAGGATTGCAGCAGTTCCTGGGCCAAGGAGTGACATCAGGAGCTAAAAGAAACAGGGGAACAAGGTGGAACGGAAGGTCCACTAGGTGACAGCAGGGTCAACCTACAGTAGGTGTCCTTCTGAAAACTGGGGTCTAGCTGTGCATTAGGTGATGCAATCGTGGAAGGAGAAAGTATGCTGAATGACAGAGCTTAGATTTTATTAACCTTTTATGAATTTTATGAGTGGCAGAGAGAGAAAGAGGAAAAATAGTTTTGGTGTATTCTTTTTGAAGAACTACAGTCCAGTCTTTGATGTCAAGGATCCACTGAGGAGAGATGCAGGAGGAACTAAGCAGGAGCGGAGGAGGACGAGGCAGTAGGCTGATTATGAGCAACTGGATATACTTGCTTAAGTCTGAATGTTCACTGAAACAACTGATCTGGAGATCCATAGCGAAGGTGAATATTTTAAAAAGGATGAGGCTGAGTTTCTTCCCTTTCTTAAATTGTTTAATTTAGTTTGAGATGATCTTCAGGAAAATGCATAGAGGTTCTTTTGTTGGTTGTTTAGTTTGTTCATTTTTGTTTTATTCAATTGTATGGAGCACAGTCCATGTTTTGAATTATGCATGAGATAAAATGAGAGAGAATATTTTTTTCTCTTTCCTTTTTTTTGGAGTTTGGAGCACAGTCCACATAGAGGTGAAAATGTGAAGCAAAAGCAAGACTAATACAATATTCTACAATTTAGTTCTCTTTTGTTTTCTCTTTTTTGTGATTTGGAGCATGGCCCAAGTGTTAAAAATCATGCTGCAACAAAACTGCAATGTAATGAAATTGGCTTTGTCTATTCCCTCCCAAACTTCAGGTAAGAACTTCCATTGTGTTGGAGAATGGTGTAGACTACTGCACTCTAAGAATCAAGTTATACAGCCATGAAACATGAAGGTGGCAAATTTTAGAGTTTTAGGGTTTTCTGGTGTTCTTACAACTGTAAATGAGCCCGTATCTCTGGCCCCTCCAGGATTTGATCACAGCCCCTCAAGGGTCACGCTGACCCAGGCCACCGATAGTGGGAGAATTGTGCAGTGCCAAAAGGCTGGACCTCCTGTCCCAGAAGAATTAAAAGCCATTCATGTTCTGTGAGAAAACCCAGTGCAACACGTTTTAGTGAACAGTTTACTATAACAAGCATGCCTTGGGATGTGGAAAATGGAAATGTCCTGAAAATGGAAAAGTATTTGGCGATATGTCACAGGGGAATCTGAAGAAGCTGACTATATATTTTAATGTCAAAACGTTTCTGGCCCTGCAATGTAAAGATCTAGAACATTTTGTAAGGTACAATATGGAACAGTTGCAACACAAAGTGATCAAAGCAAAAGACTAGACTCAGCAGTCGCCAGATTTCAATCCCGATTACACCACAGCACCAAATATAGAGCCGCTAAATCTAGGGCTAAATAAAGAGAAGACCTGCACTGTAGGACATGGCTCTGAGCATGCTGTGTACAAGAAGTGCATGGTGTGACAAAAAGCTTGCATACTCGTTGAAAAAAATGAAGATTCCAATTTACAGTAAAAATGTAAGCCAGTAAAAATTAAAAGATAACAGCTAATGAATATTTAAGTACCTGAAGAGTAATTTCAAGCCTTTTCTTCACAGCTTCGGCGTTAAAAAAAGAAGAATCTCTGTTGTCTAAATACTGTAAGTTTTACGTGTACATTATTTGTTGAAAAAGAGGCTGAGCTAAACCTAAGTTTATCAAACATTTAAAAATCTAGATAAAAGTAAAAATAACATGAAATATGTTTTGCTTTTGTCGCCATATTTTTTATGACACCTGCAGAAAGGAAACTACCCTGAGGAGAGAAAAACATTCTAAGCTAAATTACATTGATATTTTGTGTTAGATTTCATCTACATTTAAAAGGTTTGGATAAAACACAAGTTAGCACATCATTTACTGTTTTATTAATGTTAAAATGTCATGATATTTTACTCATTTATAGTGACCTAATACTCACCGTAGATATTCACTGAAGTGCATATCTTACCTGGTTCTTAACCAATTCACTTTAAAATCAAAAGATAAATGCTACGGTAATCTGTGTCATATTCTGTCGCTTAACATGATCTGTGTCATAAAGCAATTAAAACGAGATTTCTTAGTATTGTTAGTGTCAGATGTACAGTAGTTCATATTCACATGTGTTAAAAATATAGGTTTAGTCTTGGGTTGTCTGAATATGCAGTTCTTGAGTTCTGCTATAAGCCATGTGACTTTATTCATGTAGATTGGCTTCTGATAGCTTTTAGAATGTCATGTTATGTTTTGTCCATGATTGTGTCACAACACTTTGGGAAGTGTGAGTGAATAAGTACCTGGAAATTAACTGATGCTCTGCCTTTACAGTATATCACATCTCTTCTGCAGTCTAGATTTTGCACAATTTGATTTTCATCTTTTTTGCATCCTTGAAAGAAGGGTTTTGTGGTTGCTGTATTGTAACTAACTAATGACTGTTGAGTCAAGTGATAGCTAGTCAATCGGTTATTTTATTAACTTTATTTCCTTGAAATATCTTCATACATGTATGCATACTGTATATTATTGTCTGTCTGTATCTTCACTGGATACACAACAAACTTTATTTTTAAAATTTCAAACCCTTTTCCCTCCGCAGAATAAAAAACCTTCTTTGGCCCAGCTACTGTACATATTTGTAATGCTGTCTAATGCAGTGTGACTAAACCACCTGGCAGTAAGTTTGGCCGTGCTATTGTTCACAGAAGTCATGAGTAGACAGCACCAAAAATAAAGAGCAAGAATAGCCCCTTTTTACTTAGGTGCTGTTAAGAAGAGGATCTATTTACAAAAGAGAAGCAAACAGAACATTTTTAAAAACAATATTAAACTTTCTCCAGGTGATTTCCAAATAGCATACTGGCCTTTTATAAATCACACTGTACAAGAGCACACCAACATGGAATAAGAGGAGACTAGACTAGAATTGTACAGCCCTAAGCTCAGTCCCCAGCTCCTGTTGACGGACAAGGAAGCCTCCATTTAACCGAAAGGTGAATCAGGGTCTGTAACCAGATGCATCATGGTGGAACAGACAAGAGACAAGGTCAACTCATTTAACTCTATGGATCTGTAACAGATAAGACGTAACAACCAAGACAGAAATGAAAAAAAAAAATGATATAAATAATGCTAAAGGGTACGAATATTACATAGATTAAATGTCCTTCCCATATCTCCCAGAACTCTGAGAAGGATGACTCGGCCCTTCGTCTACCCTCCAGCTGAATCTCTCCATAACAAAATATTGTACTTTTCTAGTGCCTCTGCATCCCTTTCTGGAGGAACTGAATCCCAGGAAGCAAGGGACACAAGCAGAGACAGCAGTGCTAACCACTGCACAACTTTGTTGCCAATCTGTGCGTCCTTTTCATGTTAATTTGAAAAAAAAAAACCCATGACAATAAGAAAAACATTAATTGGAAGAATAATTCTTTCCTAAAGGCACTATTATGATTGTGAGATATTTGACAATTAAAATTTAAATTCTATCGATGAATATTTTGATGTGTGATTTGAAAAAAAAAATAGCACCTGTACCTTACTGTGTCTTTTCTTTGTAGAATGTGGTTTGATTTAAGCAAACTGGAGATAAGATATGATTTGTAGCAAACAAATTCCCTTATGGTCATTGGACAGTAGACCACGCTGTTCCTCTATCTAGTAGTCTTGCTCTGAGAGAATGTTAGTAATACATGACTAAAGATTAATCTAACCACAGATGATGTCCACCGTTTTGCTTGCCTTCATCTCCTATCGCTGCTGAAGCTACTTGGAAGGAAAAGACATATTAGGAGACCGTGCAGGCATCCATCAGAAGAGATCTGTGAAAAGGGATTAATTGAGTTCTTCTTACACTTCATAGGCAGAGTGTAAAGGAAGCAAACAGCAAAGCATGCTTCCCGTCTGCCTTCCTTCTTCATCTGAAAATGCATGAAAACGTTTTTGTTTCTTTCAGAGATTCATTCATTCTTCAAATAACACATATATAAATTGAACAAGCTGGCTGATAACATTATACAATGAATGCAATCCATCCATCTATTTTCTAACTGCTTTACTGCGCTGCCGTGACAGTGTTTGACAAATAAATAAGAGATGTAGCTTGAAGGTCAGGGTCTCTGTTGTTTTATCAGCTTGAGTTGTTGTTTTATCATTCAATTCAGGGTCTCAGGAGAGCCATAGCAACGGGCGCAAGGCAGGATTCAGCCTAGAAGGGACACCTGTCCATCACATGGCACACACTCACACCAGGGCCAATTTTCACAGAAGATAGTTAACCTACAGGTATGTTTGATAGGACTTTGGGAAGAAGCCCACGCAAACACAAGAAGAACCTACAAATTCCAATATACAGTACATCAAATAAAGCAGAATTGTGCTGGTATGAACTTTCGTCTTTAAATTTAATGTATGTTTAATGGGTTTATTCCATGATGAAAAGACAGCAAAGATGAAATAGCTCAGGAGACTGCTTGTTTAGTAAGAGAGGGGGCAAATAGCCCAGGGAGGAACAGTTCCTTCTTCTTAACTTGCTATTTAATCTTTGCTGTCTGCCCTGTCTTTCTCGCACTCGAAGAAGGCTCCACAGCCGAAACGGTGTGTTTTCTTTCTTCTCTTTTCAGCGTGGAATAAACCTATTACTTGTTCCTTTGCAGCCTACGCATACTGACGCAGCTCCCCACTTGAACTACTTCAGTATATTTAATGTTTATAATATCGTTATCTATTTTCTATTACTTAAAAAAAAAACGAATTACTTTTTACTACAAACCCACTCAAATTGGAATTGCTGTTGAAGTCTCAGTTTTGTGGCTGCAGTACTCATGCCTCTTTGACCTATCCACCTGTCAGGGCTGTTGATTCACTCCAGCTGGAAGGACAGCACATCCTTTTCTGACGTCACTGCAAACAGTGGCTGTTTTTCCAATTGTCCACCATGTAGTAGCTTGGGGGAATCCCAGTCTCAGTATGTCGGCAACAATAACCGAGGCTCCAACCAGGGACATCGGGGCCAGTGCACTCACCCTGTTCTTTGAGTGAGCACCTTTATTCTGTTTGAGACACTTGGGGTTGAAATTGTTATTTCATCGAATGCACCTTTAAATGTTAGATTTCAAATACACCAAAACGCAGCTTAATAAGCAACATCAGAGAGGTTCTGAAATTTCAGATCAATTGCCCGACTCATTTTTCGTGCAAGTTTAATGTTGTTATAATATAATATGTTTTTCTTTATGTGTCGTTTCCTGTGTGATATTTTTGCAAGCCCATCGTACATATTCACAAGACCTTGTGGGTCAGATCACATCCATCTTGTGTGGTTAGTATATTATTAAAATCATTATCAAGATGTGCACTGTCGTCTTCCAGTGAGAGTACAGTGTATGCTCAGGGCAGCCGTCAAATCTGTTCTTTGCTTTTTAGTTACTGATTTTATATTTGTGTAATTGAAAAGAGTTTTTAAATAGAGGAGCATTTGCAAGCAAATCCTACAGTATCTTTGAGAATCTCCAGAGATCGAATGAATATCTCCAATCCTACAGTATCTCTTGTCTTAAAATTAAGATGAATGTCCATATGAAAGGATTTACCTAATCTGTACAATTGAACTAGTCTATCATCACCTACTGTATGTATACTGTTTAAACAGTTTCATTTTTACCCTATTCTCACTGGTGAGAAAAAATATTGGTATCAGAAGACCATAAGATCCAAAGTAATCTTAACAAACAGAAAGAGATTTATTTAACCTGGCTGACCACGAATAGGAAATAAACAGTTGCTGTAAAGCTAGCAGCTGTAAAGGAGCTGTCCCTTACTTAAAACCAAGACTCTGTCTATTCAGACTCAAATTACCGAGGAAGAAGGCCCCCAGTGGTTCTTTCTCCTTTCTCTATAAGTATATTTATATTGCATAGCGACTCACTTTTTCTATGTAAGATCCCCAAGACATCTGGGGATTTGAGTGTTGTACCAGAATGGTTTAGTCATAGTTAATTTGTGATCCAATTGCTAGTGTGCAAGCAACAAGATAAAACAGTAACACGGTAAAAACAACAAAAGAAATGTGAGACAGAGGAAACACATAGGTGACATTTAATGCTGACAAGTGTGCAGAACTACATTACAAAAACAAACTATAGATTCAAAATGGGAAATGCTGAGCTTGAAGAGGATACTCATGAACATGTCCTACAGTATGTGTTAATATAGACACATTCACGTGTTCTAGACAATGTGCGCAAGCAACTTGTATGGATATATTGTTAGAATGTTCAATTAAAGTCTTAAAATTGTATAGTGCACCAATCTTGTGACCAGGTGTGACCACCAGGGCAGTTCCCAGCAACTGCACATACTGTACAAACTCACAACAGCACCAGACGTACAGACCAGAAGGCTATGTGTCATGCCATATATTGAGAAACACTAAATCATCTTTTTTTAAAAAACATACAAGCACCAATAGCACCATACACAACTTTTTATATCAAACACAACTTGGTTACACCCATGTGTAATGTGTCATTTCTAAATTCTTTAGCAACTAATTAATAACAACCAAATTCTGGTGTGTACTGATAAATCATCATTGAAATTTTGTAAAGCAATTTAGCGGTTTTTTTTTGTTCAATAGTTGATATTTCCCTTCTCAAAATACAAGAGTCAACTGCAAAAAACATTTGACAAATACCAATAGTGGATTGTTAACATTCCTAAGGAGCAGAGCAGTTTGTATCTATAAAGAGAATAGCGCCTAATATATGAGGTAGTATATGCCAATATATCATTAAAATGCATAAAATAACTGCCAATATTTCAATCATAGTGAGTGATAACACTCACACTGCTACTGTATATGTCTTTGTACAGTTATTTCAAGAAGTGACTATATGAACAAGGGCTGCATTAACTAATACTGTGTTCTACAGGGGTTAGAAAAAAACATTAAAAAATGAATGAAAAATGACACTTGTTGTATTACATAATTTATGCATCTGGAACCCATATAAATGCAAAATGTATGGCAGTCCCACTCCCTGGAACTTTCAATAAGAAGTAACTCACAACTTACTGTACACAACAACTTACAAATAAAAACAGCATATTTCACAAGGAATTTTAGATGTAATCACTAAATAAAATCCCAATAATCCACAAAGCAGCAAGAAAACACCATGTAAGTACCATGGAATATTCAGTTTTAGAAATACAATACAGTAGGCTGCTCCTTTGATATTAGTCAAATACACAGTGTATTCGCCTGTTTTCATTTAAATTAGTGAAATATTCAAAGTGTTTTTTTACTGTATAGGCACCCTGAAGTTAATTGTGGCATTCCTGTGTGTTAAATAGCCTGCGGTAGTACTTAATGGCAAAGAAAAATGATTGTACGTCGAAGATAATAAAGTAGCCTTTATGGTTACAAATGACAAAGACAAGAAGATGATGACTGATGAGTAAACAAAGCGTAGTGTGTGTGCGCCCCTTGACAGTATTTGACAAATAAATAAGAGATGTAGCTTGAAGGTCAACTTCTCTGTTGTTTTATCAGCTTGAGTAAACAGTGGGACTCAAATTGAATTTACTTGGGTGACACAATGTAGCACTGAAGAATTTATAAGCCTCTGACACAGGTGGGAGAGCTGTGCTTCAGGTGGAGGTGTGCCAGAAGCAGAAACAGTCATACTCCATCTGATTTCAGGTACTTAAGGTAATTCTTTAATTTGTAACTGTGATCAAAGGGAATATATATTAGGGAATCTCCATAATAATTATATTTTATATTTTGTCTGCACAGAATTGAACAAAATTGTGTGCTTTATTGCTGCACTATTGAAGGATAGAGTTTGTCAGCAGGACTGTTATCGGTATAATGGGGCTCCTTTCTGTAATCTCATCAGCTTTTAACTCTATACACAGTTTAGATGGATTCCTAATACATCAAATTATTGAAATCCCACAATAAATTGAGAAATACAATGAGCTCTAATGTTTCTCACGCCCTTTAAAAAAAAAGATACATTTCAACATCAGAACAAAACTCAATCTCGAACATATACAGTAAAACGATGACATCTCATCTTTTGAAAATATTAAAGTAGTTTTCTATCCAAGATTTTCCAGTCTGTCAGAAAAAGGAACAATTGCTGTTTAAACCAAACACCCCAACTTGGAAGAGTCATCATTCCTCTGTCATGGCGTTGGAGAAACAAGATCAAAGGGCTTCTAACACGATCAGAAAGACAGAGGTAAAGAGAGCTGTCCCGCTGTGATGCACTTGTCTCAGTACAAAGCAACAGATTCAAAATAATCAGAGACCAGAGAGGTTTGCTTCTCAAATTAAAATACTCTGTGTACTCTATACCCTCTATCTTCTGGATTCAGGACCAGAATCTGAACCCTTCAAAGGGGGATACTGTAGAAATATCCTTAATCTAACGGATTTTATCTGTCTCCCTGCTGACAGAAAAATAAGTAAAATAAACAGTTTTAAAAAATTCTAGTGAATGCCTTTTGTAAAACAAGGGACTTTTTGTAGTAGACATCATTCTAAGAAAAAAATAACAAAGATGTTTCAGTTCACAGACAGCTTTTACTCAAGTGAGAATTCATGAATTGCTTTATAAAGGTTTTAAAATAAAGTCTTGGAGAAAGAAAGCATGGCAGCATGGAGGAGGCAGACTTTATTTTATAATCATGTTGCTGTCTCAAAACAGTGCTTTCAGCTGAGACTTTAGTCTTTATTGTAAACTAGGTTTCGAGCTCTGTATGTACGGTTTTACAGAAGAGCAAAAACTTCATAGAACAAAGTACATCTAATTCCAAATGCCTTTTTAAGAGAATGTTTTGCATAAACCTGTGGTTCCAATTCTGTAAGCAGCAATGTCAAGATTACTACTCAACAAAGATCACAATCTTAACATCCTGAAAACTGTCCTTTTCATTTCCTGTTTCCTTATGAGACAAGAACCCAACCTTGCTCAGTAGCCTTCATGTGAATTTCATCAACACGAACAACAACACTCCAATAACATGTGGCTGTTGCTTTATTTACGTACAAGAACAATAAGCATATCATTAATTGATAATAAAGATAGCCTTAGAGTTTCATTCTATTTGTGAACTGGAAGAAATACAAATGTGAAGCAGGGTCCAGGCAGTGCCAACAAAACATTTGACAGGGGTACAGGATGCATGCGAAATTCAATATCAGGTTCAGAGTGACATGTTTATCAGATCTATGGTAATTATGAAAGCTGATTGAAATATTTAAGACGTTTTTAACAGAAAGGGAAGATACTGGAAACTGAAGTATTTAATTGGCCTATTCCTCACCCTCGGGGTTAGTACAAGGTAACTTCATGTCTGTGACTTTGTGGCCTCTTATCCACAGATTCCTTTCCGAGGTGCCCAGTAGTGCCTAACATTTTAGACATACAATTATGTGAGGCAGTTCATATGGTCATAAACCCTACCAGATAAAAAATGAGCATCATTTTCAGGCTATATGTTATAAATCTGTCTTTGAAATGAATATTGGTTGACTTTTGCCATTTCACAAATCTGGAGGTGGGCAGGACCGTTAAGATACTTCTAATTCTGCTTTTTCATATATAAAAGTCATAGTTAATAGCTAAGAACAAATTATTTGCCTCATACAAATTATTTGCCATTATAGGACTCATAAGCATGGGTATGCAAGAGTGAGCAAGTTGTTTTAGCTGTCTTTGCTGGGCATCTGCCTTGGTCAGCTGCTCCTGAATGAAAGAGTAGACAATGTCCATTCATTTATGGAGGCTGAGGAATGGGCTTGTCCAGATCCTAATGAATACAAAGCCCATAGAACTGTACAGCTCTTTTCCCTGCTGAGAGTAGGGGACGCCAAGGAGCCTTACACTGCCAACTAGCAAGCCAAGCCGGGCCAGGGGCAGGCGTTTGTTCCATTCAGTTTGGTGGGCAGATGTCAGGATGGTGTCAACCTGCTGCTCTGGGAAAGGGAGGAGTACTTTAAATCCCTGGTGCTGCTACACCTCAAAGAACACTGTCGACAGAAAGTACTGCCCTCGCTCATTGAGCAGTTCTTTGTGTGTCCCCTTGCCTGGCAAGCAGCGTTGGTGGTGCTCTGCTCAGGCAGTGTGAATTCTTCACTCTTGTCAGTGATACAGTCCATTTGCACTACAATATACTGTATAGGATGCAGACATCTGAGTGAATAGCACCAGTACATCAACAGGGCTCCATGCCACTTGGAATTGTCTTGTGGATCCTTCTTCATCATGCAGACGTCTTTAGTCTTGCAGCCTTTGTCTACTGTTCAGTGGCACTGGCCCTGATGAAAAGCCTGCAGGTATCATAAGATCTCAGCCTCCCCGAAGTGCCCTATGACTTGAAACATATGCTTCAGTGCACCCCACTGACTCTATTGGGACCTCAACACTATGGAAATAGGTGGGTAGCTGCTTTCTGATGTAGCTTTGGCCCTCCAGTGATGAACAGTCCCTACCTTGGGATCGACTATTTGCTACTCCTGCATTTTATCAGGGGTCAACACAAACAGCTATTCCGATATGGAACATATCCTGTGATCTAGCCATACTTCTGATCCGCCAGACCCCCTGAGTCCACTGCGTACACATTCAGGGACAGGGTTTTTGCTTTGGTGTGGAGTTTCCCAGCAAGGTGTACAAAATCTAATCCACTATCTGACCCGGGTAGAGGAATTTGAAGAACCTTTGCGAGTATGGTCAAACAGGTTTGGCCCGCCACTGTGCTGCGCTTAAGACGTACCAGGTGTGTGTACCTACTGTATGTGCTAGGGATGACACATCCAGAGTCATATCTGGGTAGGATGCTGAAGTAATGTGGGGGAGAATGGAGAGGGGCCAGTTGGTGTTCTGCCTTTTATCTTACTCTGTTGGAGTTTCTCAGCTGATGAGGATGCTCTTTCTTATAGTTCTTTGTTATTTGTGTACAGTAGGGATATGGCTTGCCTGTCCACAGAGTCAAGCACCCAGGAATCTCATTGTCAGGGTTGTTCAATTTGCTTTAATCCTTGGTCACAGTTCTAGAAATGCATTATTTGTTTTGCTAACTGGACCAAAACGCCTCCGTCAGGATAAGAGCCATTTAAACAAAAAACCAAGAACGTGCTTTAAGTTCTGTTTGAATAAAACAGAAGCCAGGTTGTAGACAAAGAAGGTAGTGATTCAACACAGCACTGTTGTAACAGAAAAAGAATTTCTTGCAGACACATTTCTACACTGTCGGGCTCAACATTTCTAGTCAACAACATGGAGGAATATGAGGGAATCTGATTCAATTCAAAAGTCCTCAGCATTCAAAAAGTGAACTCAGTGGACTCCAGAATCAACAGTGAAACGTGAGTGAGGAACAAGTGTTGTCCAAACCATTACCCTGGCTGTTTTAAAAAAAAACAGTTGGATGAGATCCTTGAATCAATTAATTAACCACCAAATTGGCTGGACAGGCCAAACAGTCTCGTCTTTCCTGTAATCTTTCTAATGTTCTTAGGATTTTTGTCAGGAGATTAATATCTGCAGCAAAACAAAAACAACCTTTATCTGATGCAATTACAGCACAAATGTGCATAGTGAAAAGTTCTGAATGCAATAAGAGAAAATGTGTACAATATATGTTGTGTTGTAGAATTTGTTCCCAGTAAGTTTAAGATTTTTTATTCCTTGAGCCTATGCTCTCCAAGAGAAAGGAAAAATAATAACATTAATACTGAAATATACGTAACTCACTTGGCCTTACTAAAAATATTTTTATCATTCATTTCTTGCAGGTTGTTGATTAGTTTTTTTCTTTTTTGTCAATAGTGTGCATTGTATAGTTTTACAAAGCTGTTCTACTGTATATCTTTATAAAGGGAGAAAAAGGAAGTCTTTAATAATAAGAATAATGCCCACAGACAAACACTGGACGCTTTGGGATTTTGCAAGTTTAAGTATTAAACTGGATTGGAAATAGATTTTTTGTTTTTGTACATTTGTAGACATTTAAAGTTGGGCAGAATTAGTGTTATATAATGTCTATAAGAGGGTATTTACCTTTTGTTTAATCATGGCGTTATTTGGCCTTTGGATCCTTAGTTTATTGGACATTTGCAATCCAGATGGTCAACACTCATGACATACCTAACAGTAGACTCACTTGCCCCAAAGGGACAGTTACCATCTGTTATTCAGCCATGGTTAGGATTAATAACTCTGTTTTGATGATCTTTACTTTTTTTTTGTATGAAGAGCTTCAGCATCATATTTCCCTGGCAGTATTCTTACTCTTAAGGATATTGTTAATAGAATTTATCTGGGAGACAATGAGGTCCCAGGCGTAATGCTACTTAAGTGCAAAGACATCGTCCTGCATTAGCAAAAAAGAAAGATGTGGGACATCTTTACTGTATCACCTCCAGTCCTTAGATGATTCCTGAAGGAAGCCTTAGATAACAGGATGTTAATGTCCCCCTTGGGGAATTACATTTGCTTGAGTGGTAACCTACATTTACAGCACAATCTTACAAATAAGGTTAATGAAATAAGCCTTCCAGACATGTAGAAAATACAGTCTGCCGCAGTACAGAACTAACAAGGTTAGTGGGATTATGTGCAGCCAAGCATGGGCATATCTCATTTAAATAACAAATTCATTTTATACAGTTTGGTTCAAACTCTAGTTGAATGGGAGTTGAAAAGGGAGCTGCTAACTGGGTGCCTTTCTACTTGTCTAGTCCTTGACTGAGGGCAGATGTGTATTACTATAATCCGAGAACAACAGACTGTGCACACTACCTACTTCAGCTCATAAGGCAGCAATTAGCCACAAAGTCTCTGAAATTCCCAGTTCCATTTTGATGGGTTAATTAGCTGAAGAAATGGCGCTGCAATATCTCCGAGGCAGGAAGAAGGGAAGGAGAATCACCCGTACTGTCCCCCTTTAATATTATATAATTTATTTTATATCAATTTTTGTAAGTGGTATATGTGCCTTGGACAATTTCAGCTTGTAAAAATTAATGTTCACCCACTACTCCGTGCCTGTCTCCTCTTTTTATGTGTGACTAACGAGAGATCGTGTAGCTCAATTAATTTAGGTCTTCCATCTCTCTCTCACTCTCTCTCCAACTCACCACCCCTCCCCACTTGAACCGGTATACTGTAACAGGGATTCCTGCAATGCACCTCCCTGGGGAAGGCTTGCATCTGACTTCTGTAGTCAGAATCAATTAAACTCATCCATTTTTCTCTGCAGCATTTAGATGAGTCACATTTTTCAGGCACAGTTCAACCAGACAGCCGAGTCTCCTGGGCCATGTGCCTCCTGGGCTCAGCCGCCCTGCTGTCAGCAGTGAAAAATAATTCCTTTTTTTGCAGCTTACAAAAAGGAAATGGAAAGGTGATAAATCCAATGAAATAAAATATCAAAATCATAAGGCATAATAGTTGTTTACTCAGCAAAGGGGAAATGAGAAGTAACCAGAGGTAATTCAGCCTCAACAAAAAAAAAAGCTGCTACGTTTCTTAGTCGCTTAGGCCTGCATACAGTAGTTTTTAGTGGTTAACAGACAAACCACTGCACAGCACAGAGGCAGGACTCCACTGTGGGCAGGTAACCCAACCCCAGGACTGTGTCCCTGTCATTGGGTTGTGTGTGTGCTTGACTGTAAACTGTCATGGGACGTAAACTCTCTTGAGTAGTTTAGTAGTAGAAGCTGAACATTGGCTAGACACTCTATAGACTAACAATATACAGTAAATGAATCAGAACTTCTAGGATGTAGTTATTTTTTCTTGCACATGCACTTTGTAATGGGAAGTGATAATTTAGTGAGGAGACACCAACACCTGAAATTTAGGTTTTAGACTTACCTGTGCATTGAACTCTTGTAATACAATTGGCTTTGCTTTGTCTCAACTTTGAAAGATCCTGTTTTCCTCACTAAAGTTGGAGTGAAAGTCCCATAAAACAGCAGCATCACATGGAGCAATAGGGTGATGGTTAGGTCATTAACCAGCGTTTGTTTTGTGTTTTTTCCTTGCTTACTCCCCTGCTTGCATTAAGTGTCCTCTATAACTGTGGTTGTGTCATTTAGCATAAGGCATGAATGCTAGTAAAATATCCTCAGATGGGATCTCCTCACTGCTTTACTTTCTCCTCTCTCAATGGAGGTGACTCCCAATCTACCTGTCCCAATGCTTGGAGCCTCAAAGCACATCGAAAGGAGAGATTAGAGGATGGGCTCTCTGACACGTGCACTGTAGAGCCATGCCTCTTTCTTCATGATGGAGAGCTGAATCCACAACTGCCTCTGGACCCACTGTTGCCTGGCATGCAGTTCCTCTTGCTGGCTCAAGCCCACCCATCCCTGAGTGGCTTGGGCAGCTGTGTGCTGCTGCTGGGGCAAATCCTGACACAGCTACTGTATATATACATTTTTAAATCTCTCTTGGATTTGTATTTCAGCAGAGATAGTTTTGGTTAAATGGAGTTTGTATCGAAAGTTCAGGAGGGGTGACAACAGCCGAGCTCAAACAGACTCGGCTGTTAGTAATTAGCAATCACTCCTGACGTCATGTCCTCTCCTAAAACACTATAAATACTGTATGTGACCTCTGCAGCTACCCCTTGGTCACTCCTCACTCTGCACAAGGGTCCTAGCCTTCTCGTCCTGTGTTTAAGATGTTAGCCCTCAGCCAAGCAGGTTAAGCCCAATTCTGACTAAAATACTCCATTTTGGTACACTTAATTCTTGGGTGTGGTTATTCCTAGTGAAGTGGAATAGAGTACCTCTAAAACATTCGGTGGTGGCAGTGTGGAGGATCATAGGACTTAGGATATCATGAAAATTGTGCTGCATCCGTAGTTTGCACATGAGAAAACCTCTAAAAAGGACATAGAAAACAATAGGTTTGATATTAAAGGGCTGGTTATGTTTTACTTTCCCCTGTTAGCCTTAAGGTGGCCCACATGAAGGAAAGGCTTTATTAGTATAGAGATAGAGATAGGAAACATAACTTGTTCAGTTTATTGTTCAACACAGATGCACACACAGTCTTAAAGAAGTCCCTGTCGATTTCCTCATCTGCACTCATCCTAAGAGATCGGGATCAATGTGAATGTCCTAAGTGCATCCTACAAGCCTTAATGACCTCAGGAAAGGTGAACACCTGCAGCTCATTGAGTACACTGCCCCTAGGGTTATAATGGATTTGTATTTTATTTTGTATTAACATGATTAGAACCAAATGTGTCCATAAATCACATGTTAATGCTCGTGCATTATGCAGCTTGGAAAAAAAAGTTCACTTTGTCTCTAGATGCCATTTAAAAAAAGCCCATTAAACAGACTTCATTTGCCAAAAATATGCGGTCAACCTGTGTGTGAACTCTAACTAATATGAGTGACCTTTGTTGGCCCAGCTTAGTTCCTGTGTACTGAAACACCTGGACCACCCTCATTCCATCTGGCACACATCCACATCTAGCTTTGCAGCTTCTCAAATGCTAACGTGCTGAAGATGCAAATAACGTTCGGAAAGCTGGTCTTTAGCTGCTATTAAGAGTGAAAAGTTCTCAATGCCTGGAAAATCTGGAGCATCAATCCATCAGCTTGATCGGAGGACGGTCTGTAGCCAAGAATTCTAGTGCCTTGACTTCATGGGGTTTGGCAGGCCAAAACCTCAAGATGTCTATACACAGGAAATGACCTATTGTTCCTTCAATAAAAAAAATAAATCTATAACAGTCTTGGAAGAAATGTAGCCCTGAAACCTGAAATAATTTCACCTCTAAAAGCAATAACACTGTCACGAACCTGGATTATACACCTGCCAGAAAGAACTCACTAGTACTTTATTGTACTGGCAACTCCCCACAGAACATCTTCGTATCTATGTACTGATCTTAGTGTCAATGTTTTTTTTTTAATTTTGCTCACAAACCATATTGAATGCTTATAATTTCAATGTAAAAAAACTTCAATTTCCATGTCTGAATTAATTAAATGCATCTAGAAGAGTTATTATGATGTTTGTTAATTGTAACCTGTGCCTTCTAGCTTCTGGATATTCATTCAATTTCTTAACCTCAAATTCTCTCCTGAAAAATTAGCCAATAAATCACATTTTCCATTAACAGATATTCTCAGATGTTACTCCTTAACTCCAGGCTTTGGTTGGAATCAATAATGCTGATTATGTTGGGAAAGCCTGGCAATCAATTTAGACCCTTCCTTTGTGGGGTGAAAAAAAACCTGAAAGACTGAAATGTTTCCTCTTAGCTCTTCGGAGGCAAAACCATATTAAATGAAAAGTGTAATTAAGCATTAGTTTGGTTAATACTGTAGTTAATGCAGATACAATATACACATTTTCTCTTTTAGCCCTGAAAGTCTCAGTGCAGGTTTAATTCACATCACATTTCAATTCCTAGTTTCTGCCTAGAGGTTCTACTGTACATCATCATCATACAGTACATTTTGTGGTAGGCCTGTTATAAGAACTCACTTCACTGATGAACCAAACGGGTTTGAACACAGAGCTCTCGGAATTCAAAAGCAGTCATACAGACTTAATGCGCAAGTGTTACTTCAGTTGAAGATAATATAAAAACATACAGCACTGACACACTTAGCTCTGTGTGCTTACGATCTCTTTAACACTGTTAGCGAGCTAGAGAAGACTCCTGCAGTCACTGGCTTGACAAATTTTATGGTCTGTAGCTACTCAGGACACAGAGGGTTTAGAATAAAAAGATCATGACAGATCCCTTAAAGGACTGTTTCTGAAACAAAATAAAATGAACAAACAACTTCTTAAAAAGAGAGAAATGGTAGTCGGAAGCTAAAAAATATTCAACATCTGAACCACAAAATCATCAGAATATAAGGTATTGCCTCTCAGAGCAAGCAGTAAAACACAATAAAGAAAAATTAATTTAGAGAAGGCCAATAGGCGACAGTATCTTGGAGCTTTGAAACAAAAATATCCTCTTATCCTCTGTGAAAGGCAGCTGTAGGTGTGTGTTATGTGCTGTTTTCTGTGCTATGCTTTGTGACATGAGAGATTGCTTCCAGGAGAAAAAAAAATCAAATGCCTGTATTTGTTATTTAAGAATTGACAATATAGAGAAACCAGGGTCTTGTCATTTCAGAAAAATGTAATCCTGCAGGTCAGAAAGGAGATCACTTCAAAATGAACAGGGTAGTTGCTATTGAAGTGTCTCCTTCAGAAGAATCTCAACAGGCCTTTTACAGTTACTGCCCTGGCCTTGGGGAAGTGCAGGAACCATCCATTGATGAATTCTAGTCTCATTCCAGTTGGCTTTTATGAGGCAGGGCATGTAGTGTGATTCCGCAGAAGCCTGGTAATTCACTTGCCTCTTTACATCAAAGGATTATATAGTAAAATGTGGAGCAAGGATCCTATGTCCTTTCACCATTGCATGCTTCATATTTAAATTTATTTGCATTGATTTAATAAAAAATTCTTACAAATTGCAACTTGGGCAGCTGTTCATAGTACTGAGCTTTAAAATAGACTCCAAAAGAAATCGTCTAATACTGTTACTTATTACAAAGTTATCAAAGAGCTGAGACAAACATGTGCCTCTTCACTGGTATCTGAGCCCTAGTTGCCTCATGTCTTCCCAGTTCATCCCAAAATGTTCACCATGGTATAACTCATATTCTCATCTCGCAAAGCTCTTTTTAAGTGAGCAGCATGTGGACATGTGTGGTCATGTTGGAACTTGATCAGTGTAGTCAGGTTACCATTAATTGCTACTATAGTAACAAAATGCTGCTGGCCATACTCACACTTGGACCTCTGAATTGATCTTGGCTTTTGTGTCTTGACTTGTGGAGTTCCAGATTGGAGCCTGTCAATTTGCTATGATGGACGTTTTTGACTGTGATTTCCCCAAAACAAGGGATTATGCATTAATTTAGTCCAGCCTCCATCATGCCAATGACAAATACATTGTTTTAGTGAGCAGAACATATAGACCACTTTCTCCACATACCCCCCCCGTGCCCAATCTTTCAGTACATCATACTACATTACACTAATGAAATGATTGTTTATGCAGCAAAGTTACACAAATGTATCACTGCCATGTTGTGAATGATCTAATAATCAAAACAATGCCCAAAACATTAAGTCAATGCCAAAATCCATGTACTTTATTTTTCTGAAAACAACTATTTGCAATCTTGCACAGTTTTCATATTTTGTTGCTTTAAATCTTGCACTCATGACACTTTTAAGTGGCAATCATTTTTATGTACAAAACCATAGTCCATACACTCAAAGTAAAACGCAGAACTAAAGAGATAACTACTACGCTTATCTCAGTAAGTTATTTCAGTCAGGAGTGAATTTCAAGCAAAGATTCCAAAATAACTCAGGAATAGAGCAGAAAAGTAAAAAAAAGTAGAAAAGTGCAGATCAGAAGAAGGATATAAAAACATCTCAAACATTTCCTTATTATCTTTTTGAGCTTGTTTAAGCCAATTAAGAAGGGGAAGACACTCAGACCAACAGCAACTTTGAAAGAGCTACAGAATTCAGTAGCTTGGATGGGATGCTTGTGGCTCATAATTGTACATTACATCACAATACAAAGGGGGCTTGTATGGAACAAATCCTTTCTCAAGTTTTGTATGACATCAGCAACAAATGATGTTCCAAAAGCTTTTCTGTTCATGGCAGATAAAATTTGACCTTTGTCTAAAAGCAAAGCGTTACATCTAACACGAACCCATCACTCAGTCAACAGCATCCCTACTGTCAAGCTTGGTGGTGGCACATCTTATACAGTAGGTGAGGGTTTATCTAATAGTTCTCTAAAAATCTATAGGACTATAAAGATTGTCATGACTGGGTCTGAATAATTTTACAAGGCACTGTATATGCATAGACTGATCACTTTCTTATGCTATACAGTGAGCTTTATTTTTAAGTATATACAGTATAGTATTTGTATAACTCAATGGAATTGGAGGTCACTCATACAATGGAAATAACCTGTCTTTGATTATGGCAGAATTACAGATTAGCTCCCAAATTTAAACAATAACCCCTTGAAATTTCAATGCGTTTCATTTATTTTTCACACATCATTGATATTCTAGGCGATCATTTTCTATACCTATCCTGGACCTACACAAATAAAATACCTTTTCTCATAAGGGAGAGAGGGGTGAGTGTTAAAAGCAGTAATATGTATAGTGTTTTAGACTATTCATTTCTATTGGATTATAGAGGTTAAGTTCACCCAGTCTCTCTTCACAGGGGATATATCCCTAAAATCTGTAACCTAAAAAGAAACTCTCCTGTACCACTTATATATACTATACCATGGATATACTTACAGTATAATGCTCTGCAAATCAAAATAAATTGGCCAGATGATTTCGGGAAGAAGCGATGAAGCAGGGGAGATATGATGGGTAACATGGGGGAAAATGCATGTGCAAATTTTAAATTGAGCCTCAAGACAGTGCGAGAGGCCTCAGGCCTTTGAGAATGTTCTAGATGCTTTGAGAGGGCCTCTCAAATACAAGGGCTTGTCCAGACAGCATGATTATGTGAAAACATGGATGAACGAACCATGGATAAGGAGGAAGGGGTGTATACTTCACAAGCTTATCAAAATACAGTACCTTACTAGGAAGCCTACAGTACAGTACACACCACACTAATTAGGACCTTTAAAATGTGCTTATCACACCTTTGATGGGTTCCCATCTATGTGTGAAGCTCTTTTCTTTAGGATCCTTTGGAATAAAAAGTACCATATAAATGCAAGACATTATTATTGCTTCTATTATGATACAAGGGCATATTGCTATCAATAGCAATGTTGTAGTACCTTGCAGTGTTTGTGTTTAAGCACACTCAGTGAAATAAGAATAAAAGGTCCTTGAAAAGATAATTGACCCTAATTCCTTTGATATCTAGCTTTATAAAAACTATAAAACTGTATTTAGGCAACCTTACACATTATACAAGATTTAAGAACAGACAGGGTTATGACAGTTCAAACTCATTCATACTGCTTTACCTGTTTGTCATTCATCTGATGTGCCTGCAAATATATGGAGTTAGTCATTTGTGTATTTGAAATACCGCTAAGCTGTTTAAGGCAATTGTAACATTCTTTAAAGCTTGAGAAATTGTGTTTTGTATGAAAACTTCTGGACAGTTTACGGAACTAAGTTCTGGCCAAATTAAAATAAAGTTGTCAGATAGTCCAAAGAAATCAGGATGCCTGGATTAATATGGAAAGTATGGTTATGCTCTCCAAAGTTCTTACCGAATTGCAGTATTATTTTTCATTTGTTCAAGCATGGGTTAGCTTTTTGAAGTCAAACAGAAGCTTGCCCGACCAGCCGTCAGCAAACTGCCAATCAATTCTCATTGCTGTGGCTCATAGCAACTGAAAACCTGAAGTGAAACAGAATTGAATAAAATGAAATTGTAAACCATTGAGAACATTTTGGGCGGCACGGTGGCGCAGTGGTTAGTATAGTTGCTCCAGAGTGCAGGGGCCCTAGGTTTAACTTCAGGGTTTGATGTCTGTGTGGAATTACGACTATTTTTGTGCCCTATGCTCATGTGAGTTTCCTCCAGGTGCTCCGTTTTCCTCCCACAGTCCAAAGACATACTGGTAGGTTCATTGTCTTCTGGGAAAACTGGACTTAGATGTGAGTTTTTGTGCATGTTTGTATGTCTGTGTGCGATATTGCGCTGCGATAGACTGGTGTCTCATCGAGGGTGTATACTGCATTGTGCCCGTTGCTTACCTAGATGGGCTCTGGATCCCCCTTGACCTTGTATTGAATAAAGTGGTTAGAAAATAAATGGATAAATGATAACATTCCAAATTAAGAATAGAACAGGTTATTATTTAAGATAAAATATGAATCCTTTAACAATTTACTTAGAGTGTACTGCTCCAAGAATAAGAAAAAAAAGTCTTAACTTGTGAGGCATAGACACACACATACCTTTACTCACACTTATACACTTATATTATTTGTTTCCCCACTGAATTATGATAATTTTGTCACGTACTGGGTAATGGGATCACTATCGCATTTTCCTCCATCCCCCCTTGTCTGTCATCGGCTTCCTTGTGTGGGGTTACGAACTCGGTCTCTGCCTGGGTGGAAAAGTAATCTGATCCCCTCCATTAAGGTGAGCTCAAGGAGGGGTTTAGAGTTCAAACCCAGGCTCTCATGGAAGTTAATGTATTTGACTTGTTTATACTTTATGACATAAATGATCCTTCTTGGAGCTACTATAGATAGTTTTATCACAGCAGAAAAATTCCTGTTGCTCTCTAAGTATCTTGTATTAACAGTATGCAAATCAGAATCACACATTTTTGATAACATGTGATTTCACAGTTCTACACCAGGGTTTCTGGTTTATCTTCAGAAAGTGATGACCTCACTAAGCACACAGTCAATAGATTGTTTCTGGTGTGAACAATCCAATAACCCAAAGTTGCAAAGTTTCTCAGTGTTGAGCTAAAAATCTAATCTTTTCATCACTAATCAGTAAAAAAAGAATCTATCCTATCCAGTTAGGATTTTATTTTAAAGCTGTGGGGGGATATTGTTAATCTTGCACTTTTGTGGGCCTGCTCATTTGTAAATACACTTATTTCTGCCACCTAGTGTTCATTTTTCAGGCTTTTCAACAATATTCTGGAAGTAAATACTAAAAGAAGAAACAGGTGTTTTAAGAAAATTTAGCAGGGTTCACTTTATGCTTGTGTGAGAGGACAAGGATGTGTGCTTCAAAGGAAAATTCACTGCCCTATACAAGAAGGTGAAAACATGCCTTTTAAGCCTCTGCTATACAAGTGCCTTGTAAGTTACGCCTTGAATGAGAGGTACAGACAAATGGAAATTGTATATTCTTAGAGTACATGTGTTAATTAGCAAAGCATTCATCTCAAGGCAGGCCGGTGGTTCATTTCTCCTTTCTAGTTTTATGCTGAAACACCACAAGAGTCTGAACACACAAAAGACAGTAGTGTTCTGAATAACCGCTCATATGAAGGAGTTTAAATGCTGTGTGATGCAGCCCTTTATTCTGATCTGTTCACACAGGTATAATTACTGTGCTTTGCTCCACCCAAGATTACAGGGGTTTGTTACACCCGATGCCAGAGAAAGTACTTCACAGCTTAAATATTTAATTAGACACCTCACAATGAAGCACACAGCTTGGGAATAATACGAAGTCGTGTAGAAGTGGCTGACTAAGCTGCTCTTATACTACATATAAGCTCTCCAGATAGGAAGTAAAGTATTATTGCCAGTAGATTTATTTGGTGACCGATAGCTGGCTTCCTGTTCTCTGGTCCAAATGGTTTTCTGTCCAGGAGGCTGGAAATGAGGCTTCTGCACCCCTCCCCATGCCAGAAATATAAAAATTGAGGGGAGATCTAATCAGAGTCAGACTGAAGAGTCTACAGTTAGGCATTTTACTTCTCTGTCTGCAAGTGGAAAAGTGAGACTGTTTTCATGACAGTTTTACCAGCAATAGGCTACCCCAGTGAAACAAGGCTGCTTTGATGTGCCATTGCTTTGCCATAATGATATTCACCTCTAGGCCAGACATACTGTACTCTATTCCAGCAGTTAATTCCAAGGCCATGGCTGAATTGTTGGCGGAGGGGTTGGTATAGACAGCAAAGCATTAAAACAGTATTACTGCATATAATTATTTATCATTTTCCATCTATCAGAATTTTGTGTAATCAGAAAGGCACAGATTATATCCCAAGAGTCACTGAGGGACTTGAATGCCAACCTTGAAAACAAGTGAAAGAATTTGACCATGCAATACAATGTAAATTAATACAAGTGACGTCTCAAACAATCCTAATCCACTACAATGATAGACCAGACTGAGGTTTAAAACAAAAATAAACAAAGCTGGTGTTTATTTGACGAACATGTTATTGGCTCAACCCAATGAAGAAGAAATGCAGTCTATCTCAGGTTCAAAAGCCTCTCATTGTGTACCCCCAGTGGGAATGAAAAAAACTGGGGAACAATACTGGTACCTAGTTTAAGATTCGTCTTAGCCTTGATGTCATCTGAGTGCTGTGTTCAGATGAATTCTGATCTTTATTTTCCGTGTTCAAGCATTACCGAGTGAGCTTGGTTTCTGTCAGCCTGAGCACTCTGTTCACAGGGGAAACCTTGTTATTATACAAGTTAAATGCACTGACTACTGTACCTACATGCTTACTAGAAGTTTGCCCTGTAGCAGAAGCATGGTGCGTCTGTCTCCCTAGAACAAGGTTAATGATAGAGGTTCAAGACTTCTGGGTTTTAAGGTTTTACAGTCAGAGGCAGGGTGAGTTGAAAACCCAGCAGGAGGCCAGAAATGATCAACATTAAAACCTTACTCTCTGAATCAAGCTTTAGTATAGGTAAAGAGAGGTCCCCAACCTAAAGCCTTTTCTAACGACTGAGAGGGACAGGTACTATTCTGCGAACAGAGGCTGGAGATGGAAAAACCTGGGGTTGATTCATCCATGACCTGACAGCCCCCCTTCTTTTTCACTGAGCTCATTTGAACTGAAACCCTGTCTCCTGGGTCCAATAGCTTGTCAATTCAATGTCCATGGATGAGGTCATTTGAGTAAAAAGAGCATCATGCCATAGACTGATGTGATGATGCTTATGAATCATCTTTTTAATCTGTTATGCAGGGGTGTTACAGTGAGTCTATTAACCAACAGTATTTAACTCATCATGTACAGTAGTTCTGGCTATTTCTCTAGATCATTAATGACTATTTTCAAGCGAGAAAACCCCTGAAACCTTTAAGAGATCTGCAGTTTACCTCAATTAGGAAGGATACAAGTGACTTTTTAGATTTTTCTTAACATAGCTTTGTTATTCTCAAAGCAGGTTAAGATCCAGAGAGAGGAAGACATACTGTACAGAGAGGTCTGCCTTTCAATTCAGCACGGAAGTACTGTACATGAATATGAAAAGCATTTTTTCCAGGCAGTTGGTCATTATAACATTTTCATACAGATGATCAGTTTTAACATTTGTATCACCAAGACATTCAATCAAAAACAAAAATGAATGAAACAACTAATCAATCCTTGCATAGTAAATCTAGAAGATGTCTGCCTTTCAATTCAGCACGGAATTACTGTGTACTGTTCATGAATGTAAAAACATAGAAAAGCATTTTTTAGGAAAACATTCCTGTATATTTGCCACATTCACAAAATACCTACTGTACAAATGGTTAAAGTAGTGTGTAATTTTAATATCAGGATCTCCCTGTACAGTATGTTTGGTGCAAGTCACCCCTTGTGCTAGCAGTTACTCTTCCATATGGCTATTTAGTATCCTGTGAAGCAATGAAGAAGCTTATGCTTGCTTCCAGTGTTAGCTGTGGTTGTCTTTCATACCCCCCCCCCCCACACAAATAACAGAAGTCCCATGGACTCCTTAAATACTCATGCTTGAGTGCTGGGCTTTTTGTTGTTTTAGTGCAAACTTGTTGTACAAATACAGCACAAGAATATTGAACATTAACAGGATGTCATACAGTATGTTACATCAGAAAGACTTAACATTAACCACAACTACTGTATTTACATAATTACAATTGGCATTACATTACTCATTTATAACAAGTAATTTACTTACAGTATTGATACAAATCCTTTAAAGTAGAAAAAAAGGAGTTGTATTATAATAGTGAACCCTTCTGGATTTTGATCAAAGAATAAGTTTTCACAGCATTCCCTTAAAAAAAAAGCTTGAACATGCATAAAGATATGTTTTTTTTTTTTTAAATAAGGGCTCTAGGCACATAAGGCTTTCTTAGATGGGCCTTTTTAGTTTCTTTATTATATTATGCATTACAAAAGTGCATATACTGTACTGTATGTATGTGAGCTGCAAAAGAACACGCAGAAATCAATTCCACACTGAAAAGTAAAAATAAGGAAGGAAAAACCCATCCTTTTGGCTGTGGAGCCTGTAGGTCTTGATACTGTACATAAAACTCTGGTTGGTACAACTACATTCAAAGAGTGAATCTTATTAGCAGTACTTCCTAATGTTGACAAATCTCACCAATTAGCAGACAATGTGTCCACAGTTTACCTCTAATAAGAAATAATGACCTAGGGTACTATATATTGCTTTTGTTTATTTTTCACATTTCATAACAATTAGCTTACCAATCAATTGATTTATTCATTGGTAACTAATTCTCATTAAGCCATGGAAGATGCATGATAAATAAAGCTCCTAAAGGTATATACAGTAGGGATCATTCACAACAAACAAATCCGAGTCTCTTGTCAGAGAATCAAACTGCTTGTTTAAGTACCTTGAGTACAGGAACAGAACTTTATCACAGCCTACGGACTGTAGTACCCATCAGCCTTGGCAACTGGCCTGAGTGGTGAATTTAGAGTGATGATGAATTATGACCTTTCCCAGGGCAGGTCTGCCTTCCTCCTGAAGGCCAGTGGGAGAGAATGATCATGTGTCCCCATCTGCACCATCTTGGCAGGTCACACAGAAGCAGACTGCAGGTGGGACATCACCAGCGAAGGGCTACTATCGCAGAGCTGTGTTTGGAGGAAAGGGTTTCCATTCATACATTATCCTGATGGATTACAATTGCATCAAGGTCAGCCTTTCATGATCCTTACAACTGAAGCATTTCTATTCCAGGTCAGCAGAAACTCATCCATTTCTGATGACTGTTACAAAACCTTCGGCAATGCTTTAGGTTATGTTGTGTAAGTGTTTAAAGAGGAGCTGTAGTCCCAATTTCTCTTACCAGTCATTAACTCTCAATTAAATAAATTCATTGCTGCTATAGAACATGTTTACAAATTCTAAATTAAGTACAAAATTTGTAACTTTGTGAAAGTACAGCAAGTGGGCATGTTGTCACACACCCCCAGCCTCACCACCTACGAGAACAACAGTTTGCACGAATTGCGACATGTGGCCCTTCCTGCTTACTAGTCACTGTAATGAGTGATGTACAGTACAAGCAAATAAGTACAGGTTGTACAGTACAGCAGACATTTCACCACTAAAAGTTCTAGTGTGATCTGCATAGAGCTAACGAGTAAGAAGTATTTGTTGCCAAAGCCCATCTCAAAATGGAGAGCAATATTTCTATTGGATTAAAAGATGTACAGTAGGTCAGGATGTGAACGGCAGAACCAACTAGAACACACCTCTGGGAGTGTATATACTGTGAGTGTAGAGCTTTAAATATTTATCAGGTAATTTGCAGCTTTCATAATCACTTGAAGTGATTTTTTAAAAAATGGTTCAAATCTGAATAATCATGTTAAAGGTTTAGAAACATCAAACCTGAATAGAATTTATTCAGATTGTCAGGTTAGCATGGAAAGTACTAACAGCATGGAAGAATCAGACAGCGCACACACTGTATGACGGCAATAAGGAAAGACTCAATTTCCATTTCTTAGCTCATCTGTGTTCCCCC